>NC_133975.1:26324480-26949480 GCF_047716275.1 Strix uralensis
AGCATCATACAAGTGGGTGCTTTGGGCAATCTTCTGAGCTCCTCAGGCATGCGTAGATGCTTTCCTCAGTACTAAGCTTTAATCACTTGTTGCTAATTCTGTTTCTGCACTATCCCAGTATTTTCTGTGAATTCACAATGGAACATGACAAGTGACAGTGTGGATTTTACCAGAGCACAGAAATAGCACAACACCCCAATTAGATGTTGCTACATGGCACGACCAGTAACCAACACCACAGAGCTATATCCCCAGAATACACAAACCACTGCTGGTGGAATTCAGCAATAAGCTTTGCCTGAACTCTGAGGTCAAGTCCTTGGTTTTCCTAACTGAGCAATACAGCTAAAGCACTGTATTTTCAGACTACTACCTCCATCTCTGTATGCACTTTAAAACTTACAAATTTGGTTCTACTGATCCCAATTTTGGTTTTAATCTACTTCAGATTCTGCCATCACAAGTCTGAATTCCCCTCCAGAAACTGCACATGGAAACCAGTTTTTGCAGCCTGAGGTTCTGAAAGGACGTGAAAGAACAGCAGTCTCCTTTCTGTAAGAACAATGCTTTTGCTATTTCTTAATGCTACGATTTAAACTTACCACTTCATGGCTTTACACACTGGGCCCACACTCCATGGGCGTGAGGTTTCCAACGCATCAGACTTCATTCAGTCTGAATGTTCTGAGACACTGGTAAAGCAACGCGTGCACAGTGCTAATACTATCTTGCATTACCCTGTGACAATCTGCTTCTCCAAAAGCCAAAGGTCTTGAACATGTTCACACAATCACCCTTTAGTTCTTAAAAAAAGAGGCCAAGATATGAAATAAGTTTTATTTTATTTAACCTCTCATGGTGTTCAGGTTTAGTATCAGATTCTTCAGGCTGGTATTTGCTAATATGTCTCATGGTGGTTTGTTTCAGGATCCAGACAACTGTAAATAAAAAGTTAAGAGCTTTTAGAAAGGTTTTAGCACTGCAAATGTGAAATTGAAAGTTTACAGAAATATGACATAATTTTAATGCAAAATAGACATTAATAGCTCAAAGAATTTGCCTCATTTTATTCAGGTTAGATTACTTAAAGATGCCTTCAAATACAGCAGCTCACAACTGTTTAACAAGCAGGTAACAAGTTGTTCTGTCTCTCAAGGAACTCTGAACAGCACTAAAAATAATTTTTTCAGTAGCTTGCAAGTATCTGGTACCTGGCTGGTGATAATATCCCAAAATCATTGTACTCAACTTCAGTAACAAATGTACATACACAACGTAAATAGTTGTCCTTGTTAAACTGAACTTTGTTTACAAGCATTTACACACAAACTAGACAGAAAACCTTTATAGATAAATTACGTGCTGACCACTCTTTTTAGTGAGGTCAGTGTCCAAACAGGAGGAACATTAGTCCAAGAAAGTCTTTGTCAACAGCTGTAAACCAGTCTGTCTCACTACATCAGTAGCTTTTAAATTCTGAGCCAGCATCATAAGTAGCATGCAGAGAGCAGAATACAGCACTTTAGAGTTCAGTGTTTCTCCATACAGCAGCATAACACCAAGTTGATGAGAGATGGAAAGTTGCTGTCAAGAGACCTAGCAAAATTCAAGTTTTAGGATACCTCTTATGACACCTTTTAGAGGCACAACTGCATCCCTGTTGGGAACCTGCTTAACCACAGCCTTGTTACAGCAGATAAACCTTGTCAAGTTCCCAGATTGATTAACCATCTCTACACTGAAGATGTACGATCTGTGTTAAGATGATACCAACCTATTAAGAGTTTTACTCATCTGCCTGCTGTACTGTTCCTTTCTCGGAGACATAGATACCATCCAAGAATTTCCTGATATCCTTGTTCTTGACTGTAGTGGCTTGCTGGATCAAGGCAGCTGCAAACAAAGCAAGACCATTAGCACAAAGCAAGAGGTCCAAGCCAACTCATAGCCTTTGTTCACTCTCCAGTATTTCAACTAACAAGCGAAACTGTCATCTGGAGCAAGGAATTATCAACTTGAAATCCTGTCAGCTCTCATGAAAACAGAATGCATTTCACTGAGCCTGTCTTGGCAACTCAGGGCAGTGATAGTTTATTAGTGCACGCTTGTACAACTGAAAAGCTGAAAAATTCGGTGCCAAAAAGGACCATCAATACTGACTCAGAAAAAAGCTTCTGTGGACTTGTAAAAACATCTCTAAGTTTAGGAAAAGCATAAGAAACTACAAAAAACAATTACAGTGATTAGAGGAAAAAAATCCTAAGCTGCCACTTACATCAGAGTTTGAGAAAAAAGACAGTTTGCTAAGCTGACATCTTCAGATAAAAGTAGCCCATCATTGTATGTTCCCACACATCTACTTCCACAAACCTGAATTGGAGACCAATTCAATGTCATTCCCTTCAAGGATCAGCTCATCTTTCTGGGCTTGAGATACTGCACAGGAGACACCTACAGAAAGGAAAATGCACAATCTACATCATTGGCAAAGACATTAAGCATACTAAAGAAACAGTACTGATGTCCTGTCCCAATTTACAGATCTAAAAAGTAGTATTCTAGGCAATAATTAGCTTCTATGACTTAAAGAGTCCCTCAAATGCCTTCCAGGATTGTCATCCCTCCCACAGTTTCAAAACTCAAAGATTAGTGCAAGTCATACTCTGAATTGACAGCAACTAAGTGATATTCCTTCCTGCTTAAATGTTACTACGTTACAGCATTAATCACCAACACTGTGTACGAGCCAGAGGTTTTGCCAGCACGGCTTCCTCAGCTAGGTGGTGCCATTTTCCACATTCTTATGTTCATTAAGACAATACTGGAGTAATCCCAATCAAGTCATTAAAAAAAACCCTGCCCCCTGACATGTCAAGCACCAGGTTTATACTAGCTACACTGTGAATACTCACAAGGAGTAAACATGCAGACATTCAAGAGTAACAGGAAACTTTCATTTGCAATAACACCATTAAGTTTTCATAGTTTGATCTATTTAGTCAATAGATATTAGCTTTTAAGCCAGCACTTTACTATCATTGAAGTAAATGCCAACTTAAAAAAATCAAATACAATAATCAAACCCACCCTTAATATTCCATAGTAAATCAAAGCCATCGTAAGTAACCCCGAGCTGTATCTACCACTGTTTTTGGACAAGTCCGATGCTTTCATCTAAAGCCATGCCAAAACATGATCAGTTACACTAAATATCCTTACCCATACCTTCACCAGAAGAGGAACTATTAAAAAAATGAACATGGAAAGTCTTCCCTACAGTCTTAAGGTAACCATGTTTATGATATGTTTTGCCTCCTCCTTTTGGAAGGTTAACAAGCTCCATCAAATGCCTACTCTGTTATACATTCTGCTAAAACCCCAAGTATGCAAGATGTAAAACCAACAAGTAAGATGATAATTTTAACATTTATCTTACATGCTCCTACTCAATCAGGAAATTCAAAATACAACAGCACTTCAAAGACCAAAAATATGATGTGGTGTGAAACTAGTTCATGTACAACGTTTAAAACAGAAATACAAATCTAAAATTAAGCACCCAGAGTTTACCAACTATGAACACTGTCAAGATTTCACAATGATGAAAGTAAACACTGGGCCGCTTGGAACTTGTATTCCAATAACTAGCTCTAAACTAGTTATTAGCTAGCCCTTATTTCCAAAAATAAATTACAAAAGCATTATTAATAATATATCTAAACAGTGGCAAAAGTATCGTAAGATTACACAGACAGGCAAATGCTGCTTCAACAACCATTCACCATCTCCTGTTATCAGTGGCAATACCCGAAGAAAATAGTTTAGAAACCCTAGTTAGAAATAGTAAAGTACACCTCCAGAGATGCTCACCTGGCCTCATACGCACTCTACGAATGTACTTCTCTCCCAAGAAGTTTCGGATTTCCACGAGTGAGCCATTATCCTGTATAACTACATTGATCGGGAAGTGAGCGTACACTGACCTCATCTTGTAACGAAATCCCTAGGATAAAGCACATCAGACGTTGAAAGCAGAATACATCCAAAAGGTAAAACCAATGCATAAAGCTTACTGAAGATATCTAAAACCAAAATATATTGAAAACAGTTTCTTAACAAGAGCAAGCCACTGAGCCCAAGAGACAGGCAGAGTTTATAGTTCATGCTTTCTTCCACTTGCAGAACTTGTTTGACAGCACATGCAAGAAAAAAAAAAGAGAAAGCTACATCTCGATGCTTAGAAAAGGTCTCGCTAAAGTAATAGGCTGCTTGTTGTTAGTAACAAAAATGACATGAGTTATCCTACTTCAAAATAAAACTCACCAGCGTAACACCCTTTATCATGTTCTGTACATGGCTGCAAATTGTGCGAACTGTTGCCAGCTCCTTTCTGTTACCCCACCACTTGTCAACACGTAGCTGTGTTAAAAAAATAAATAGAATTCACAAAGCTTTCAGCTACACTTTGAAGACAGAAATTACACGTTTTTGTGACAAACTAAGAGTCAGAAATTCAGGTAAACTACTTAGAAGCCCTCCTGACAAAAGCACAAAGGTAGTAGTCCTTCAAAGAAACAATAAAATAGCTCAAGTCTTTTAAGCCCTAACGCCCAGATGTATGAGAAATAATTTCTTCTTCATGTCTTGTTACTAACAAATCTTCAAAGAAGCTGGAATAGATACTCTGACATGTTAAGCCGAAAGGTGTTTTATCAAATGTTCCAAAATCAGTCTCCCAAGTATTACCTATCAACTTTTTAATGAAACACTGTGTGGGGGTCCAGTGTTTTAACAAAACACTACATGATTGTGGAAAAAGTAGCTGAAATCAGCCACTGTTGCCTTTTTTTTTTCAGCTTTTAAAAAAGTACAAAAATATTATGCATTTACAAAGGAAACATCTGCTCTCCTGATGTAACTCACCAATTCTGGAAGCTGAATGTAGAGATTTAGTTTTATCTAGCTAAAGCTACCCCGTTTATAAACCAGAGCATATAACTATCAAGCCCCTTCCCAGTAACTATCTGACTGTAACTACGGAAGAAAATCAATCAACAAATTCAATCCAACATATCAGAGAACCTCAAGAGCTCCACAGTTCCCAAGTAGGTCCCAAGGTTCCATGAGACCAGTCCCTTTCAGAAAACACAGAAACAAGCAAATAATTAAATAACTTATCCGCGGCCTAAACTTTTGCTTCAATCTCTTACACTAGCAAGAAGTTTTAAAGCTAACTGCGAAGCTCCCCTCCCCTCCCTCTCTGGGTAGAGAAACAAGCTCTGCAGCACTCACCTTCTTATGTTTCTTTCCCAGGAGGGACAGCTCCACGTTGATGTGGTTAAAATCCCTCCGCAAGGTTCCTCTGGGGCCCTTTACAATGACTGTCCGGCCCTTCAGTGAAACACTGACTGGAAATCAAAGGCAAACGCTCGTTACCGGCTGCGGGGTCAGCACCACAGAACGCCTTTCAAACGCACACGTACCTTGCTCGGGGATGTCAACGGTCTGGTTGCTGAGAATGGTCTTCATTCTGCAAAGGACAACGGAAAGAAGCTGCAGACCCCAAGGCAAGGCCCTTCTCCCGCGTCCTTTCCGCTCCTCCCCGGCACGTACCCCCAAACACTCAACTACGGAGCGCCGACCCGGTGCCCCCACCCCCTCTGCCACCTCCGGGCCGCCACGACGCCGGGCTCCGCTTCCAACACCGATACGTGCCGCCCAGGCCCGAGGAGCGGCGAAAAGCGGCGGCCTCGGCGCTCAGCTCCACCACGGGGCCCAGCCCGGGCCTAGAGCCGCCGGGGTGGGGGGACAGGGGGAAGGCGTCACCCCGGGGGCTCCCCTCCCGCAGGGCCCGGATCAGGGCGCGGCGGCTGGGCCCGGCGGCGCCCCGGGAGGCTGCCGGCGCCCGGGCGGAGCACTCGGAGGGCTGCCCGCGGCCGATGGACCCGGATGCCGCCGCCGGCCCCCGCCTCACCTCGCGGCAGGCAGAGCGGAAAGAGACAGCGACTGACGTCATCACGTACTTGTAGCTGCTCCCGGTCAGTTAACGTCATCACGCTGAGGCAGCCGTCCAAGAGGCAAGAGTAGCCGAGGCCCGATGCGTGTGAGCCAAGTGACGCGACCAGGCGACGCGGCGGAGCGCTGAGAGGATCGTTCGGGCCGGCCGGCTAAGCGGGCCAGGCTGCTCCGCGGGGGCCGCCATGTCGCTGCTGTCGGGGGGCCGCCGCTGCGGGGCCGCCGCCGCCACGGCCGCCCGGCGGCTGCTGCTGAGGCCGCAGGGGCAGGTGAGTCAGCGCCGCAGGGGGGTGCCGGAGGGCGGGCTGCCGAGCGGACAGGGGTGGGCGTTGCGGCCCGGCAGAAAGGAGACCTCGGGACGGTGCCTCGGTGAGGGGAGGCGGCACGTCGTGGCGGCAGAAGACGATGCCGATATCTGAGGTCGTGTGTGGCTGCGGGCCGCCCGGCTGGGGCGTGGGGCCTGAGAGCGATGGGTGCCCGCGGGCGGAGCCCTGGGAAGGGCTGTCCCAGCGCCGCCGCGGGGAGGCTGGGACGTGAGGCAGCCGGGGAGCTGCCGTGCCCCTGCACACAAACACACGCTCACACACGCTCACACACACAGACACGCTCACACAGACACGCTCACTCACTCTCAGCAAAGAGACCCACGGATCCCACCCACTTCAAACTCCGCTTCTGAGAGCCCGACTTGTGCTGCTTCTGCACCGAAATAACGTCCGTGGGTTACTGACTTGGCAGCCTAAATCACCTCAGCGGCTTGGGTTTCAGCCCCGACATCGCCAATTAATCCATACAATGTAACTTATATCCAAAAACTATATAACTTCTTTTGATATTAAGATATTTCAGAAGAGATCATGCTTTATGTCTGTTTTGCGTGACTTAAAATGGAAAAGATAATTATATGTTTAACTTAAAGGCAATTGGGAAAATGCTTACACAAAATGTACCTTAACCACCAAAAGGACGAGCAGTTATTTAGTATATAATGCTAGCACATTTAGAATTCAATACATTACAGTGTTGCTTCTTTTAGGTGTCTGGGAGCCACCTGTGTAACCAGTACAGAACATCAGGTTCTTTGCCAGAGGAAAAAAAAGAGTTTCTGCAAAATGGACCAGCCTTACAAGACTTTGTATCTGGAGATTTGTCAGACAAGAGCACGTGGGCAGAGTATAAAGGCAGTTTAAAGCGTCAGAAAGGAGAAAGGTACTTGTGATTTTAAACAGCTGTAGTTGTTTCCACACACAATCTTGTATGTTTAGTACTAACTACAAAATGTGTATGATATATTTTTATTAAATCCTGTCGTACTGGTTTGCAAATTTCATAAGTTTTCAAGAAAGAACAAACACATTATTAACTTCAAATGCATAACAAAACATGAAGACCTGGTGGGATTTTCTCGCTTGACTGCTTCTGGCATAGCCTGTATTAAATTACAAATATACATCAGTAGGTGAGTGTACCCTACTTTGGTGTTGAAAAAATATTATCGATAGAGTAAAACAAAAAAGGGAGACGAAATTAGAAATGCTTAAAACCACCGTATTTCCAGTTATAAATCTGATCAGGCTTTGCGATAGCTGTGGAGCATATACTGCCATTAATTGTTGCAGTCTCCAATGTGTTATTATTAAATCCCGCCAGTACAGTTAACAGTTTTAAAGCTTCTAATGACAACAAACACCTACTCTTGCATGTTGGGATGATGATAAACATGGAAGAGAGAAGTCCATTATGACCATGAATGATTTTAATATTGGTTGCTGAGTTGCGTCAGTTTTCAAGGAACCTTTCCTAGTTGGGATCTGTAACAAATTAAAGTGGATCTATGAAATTAATGGAAGCTTACCATGTAAATAATCTATTAATGTTTATGTTTGCTTGATGTTATTCAGGCTGCGACTTCCTCCATGGCTGAAAACAAAGATTCCCATGGGAAAGAACTACAATAAACTAAAGAATACCTTGAGAAGTTTAAATCTTCATACGGTAAATCTAGTACCAACCAGGTTTTCCTGTAGAAATACAGCATTTTTTTACAGATACAGAATTACGTCTTTGTGGAGGACAGGTAGAAATCATGTCTTGCATGATCTTCAGCACTGAAACCAAGCCCAATGCTGATCTTTTTGCCAGCAGTGAATTTTACCCATAAAGAATGAAGTCAAATCCAATGGAGTATTTCATGTTTTTCCTGCTGTGATTTTAAATACTAGGGTTTACTATTTGCATCACCAAACAGATCAGAAGATGCTATGTGTGACTGTTTTTAATGGAAACACACACAATTTCAGAGTTACATACATGTTTTGCATGAAAAGAAATTGTAGAAATATATCTGTTTCATTAAATATACCTTCCAGATGGTAAAAAGTGGTGAGTATGCATGGAGAGTTTTTTTCATTTTTTTTCAGAGTAAGATCATGCTTTGATGCATCACAAGCTTTGTGAACATTTTATCAGTTTTTCAATTTAAAGTGTCAATGACAATATGTGCTAATTAATAAGGCAGTTACATGGTTGAGGAGTTTTTGGAGTTGTGAAGTAGAGGAAAAGAATGATAATGGATGTCAGGAAATAATTCTTTTCTTCCTATCTATTCTACTGATTGCTTAGAGAACAATATGTAACTGTTAATCCCCTCATTTATCAGGGAAGGAATTTTTTTTGTAGGCTACTATTGAAATTGATCAATAATATAACAATAATTTTCAGTAATAATAGATCACAGTAATAATAGGTACATTACTGTCTTTTACCTTTAGGTATGTGAAGAAGCACGTTGTCCCAACATTGGAGAATGCTGGGGAGGTGGTGAATATGCTACAGCTACAGCTACTATTATGGTAAGCCATTAACCATTTCTTAGTATTCGGTTAATGTTAGAGCTGTTTGAATTGTTGCATCTCTACTGTAGTGGAGTGGGTTTATTACAACAAATGTAGAGTAAAGCACTGTCCTAGTTTTTTTACTTAGTACTGGGATTTATCTGATCTCGCTTATGCAGCTGTGTCTCAGCTGAGCAATAGTGATGTGTACACTGTAAAGGTAGGAATGTCTTTCTTATTTCAGCTGATGGGTGACACATGCACTAGAGGTTGCAGATTTTGTTCAGTAAAGACAGCAAAAAATCCACCTCCACTGGATCCCAAGGAGCCTTACAACACAGCAAAGGCTATAGCTGAGTGGGGCTTGGATTATGTTGTATTGACGTCTGTGGACAGAGACGGTTAGTATGTTGTCTCTCATCTCTTCCAGTCTGAGCTCTCATATGCGTTATATGGGGTAAACACAGACCTCGACAAACATTTATCACTCAGCACAATTGTTGAGGATTGCTATTTTAAAAGAGTTGACAGTGCTGAAACCTTTGAAAGTTTCTACATATCCTTAGTATTTCTCTGTGTCTCGTAAAATATAATGGAAGTTACGCTGTTATTAAACATCAAGAATATTACAATACTAAATATTTTATAACTCTTTTTTTGCAAAATACATACATATACAGCACGTTCTATTACCTGATTAGCAAAAAACCCATCCCCGCCCCAACTTCATATACAATACCGTTACAGAGCTTCCTTCCAAAAACTAAACCTGGAATATATTTTATGTAACAAAACTCAAAGTTGCCTTTTTCTAAGGTTGTAGTAGCTCCTTTATGGTGAAACCACATAGGTGGGGAAGACCATTGTAAAGACTGTTCAGTATGATGGAAAGTCCAGTAGCTTTGAAGTGGCTTACAATAAAAGAGCAATAATATATATATTTCAATTTTTGTAGAACTGTTTCTCAGACCAAAAACATAAATAGGTAAAGCCATTTTGTGCTCAGGCTGACAGTGAACCTAGAGACAGGTAAATTCGGAGTAAACTTTTGAAGCCTACCCTAGACAATCACAGTTAGACTTTGTGCAGAACAAGGCTTGGTAGAATATCTGTTGTAAACCTTTGGCATAAGCGGTAAGATAAGACTGAGGTTTGACTGCTTATTATTTTGCATTTAAATTTGAATCTGTAGGGTTTTTGTAGCTTTGCTAATAAGTAAATACATTTCTTGAACAGAAAGGTTAACTGAATAATTGAAATGCTTCTAGATATGCCTGACGGTGGAGCAGAACACTTTGCAAAGACAGTCTCGCATCTGAAAGAAAGGTATATTATTGATGTGTTACTACTATTATTATTATAACTTTAGAATGTGGTACTGCATATAGGTCAAAACTACTTTTAGCTGGATTATTCCAGGGGCTGTACAAATACAAAAGTCTGCCTTTAGCCTATCTGTGTCCCTTTTTTTTTTTTTTTTTTCTTGTTTTTCATCTTTCTCATATAATGGCCTCAAAGTATTTTGAATTTGGATGCATTTCCAATTTAGCCCAGGCTTATTTAAAGCTAAGCACTGGATTATTTCTTTGAACAGGCAGCTGGTCTACCAGGAAATGAGTACATACTTTTGAGGTACATTCATTCTTGAAGCTTGGGGCTTAAACACAGTGGATTTAGATAAGTGCCACCACATGACAGAAGAAGTTGGGTTTCTCTTTCAGCAGTGATCAGATTTCTTTGTGTTTTCCCACAATGACTGTTTCTAAGTCTGCGATTGTACCTTCGGCTTTCCATGCCTTCTGTGCCTTCTTCATTCTACATCAGTGCCTTGCATGCCATTTGGTAGCATATGTGTCTACCTGCAGATTTAATTTGTATAACATCATTTAAGTCTTTATCTTGGGACTTGAAAGGTTTTTGCAGTTTCCCTAACCTGCCTTTCTGAGCTGAAATCTGGCTCCTGGACACCAAGATTAGATCCCAGGGCAATAATCTTCTTATCCCAGTAGGTAGGATTGTATCTCTTCTGTATTTTGGAGCTATGATGTTAAGCTCATGTTGTTAACCTGCAACAAAGACACATGAAAAATCACGTACAAACAGTGAATGTGATTAAGACTGTTGGAACTGCTTTTATATTGATTTCACTTTCATTCTATTTCAGCTCACATCAGTAAAATCAGGGATTAAACACATTATGTTTTGTTTGAATTGTCATACCAGTATTTGCAGAAATCTGTTGGTTTAGAATTGTATCCCAAATTAACTTTACTTTGCTTGTCAGACCATCATTTATTTAGTTATGTTTGGGTTTTTGCTATACTGAGTTTTTTAGCAAGAGATCCCCTAGATGTGTTCATTTTGCCTCTCCTTTTAAGGAATTCAAAAATCCTGGTAGAATGCCTAACTCCCGATTTTCGAGGGGACTTTAAAGCTGTGGAGAAAGTAGCGTTGTCGGGACTGGATGTGTATGCCCACAACGTGGAGACGGTGCCAGAATTACAGAGGTAAGTAATACCAGTATGTAGAAATAGCAGAAAGTATGAACAGACGAGGGGTTTTGTAGGAGGGTCTGTGTGGAAGGGGTAGCCGGCGCCCTTCATTGAGACCCTCACGGAAGCTCTCCGCCGCGCCCGGGCGGGGCCGGGCCGGGCCGGGCGGGACAGGCCGCAGGGCGAAATGGCGCGGGGTGCGCGGCGGACCGGCCCCGCTCCCAGCATGCCTCGCGCGCGCCGCCGCCGCCGTGCCCGCCGCCCGCCGGCAGAGGGCGCCCGCGCCGCGCCCCGGCCCCCGGGGCGGCCCCGCCTCATGCCGTGGGGGTGCGGCCGGACGGGGGCCACCGGGGCAAGGGTGGGCGCAGCCGGCGCCGCGCGGGCGGGGAGCCCCGCTCTGGGACCCGAACGGGAGCGCATCCCATCGCTTGCGATGCTGCGGGGGGGGTTCAGCCGGTGTGGAACTGCACGGCTAAAACCTCCCAGTTGCCATTTTCACCTTGTGGAAACTACCAGAACGCACCTTTCTTGGCATCTCTTAACTTCTGTGCACCCTTTCATGCGTTTTTCCCCTTGTGCTGGAAATACGAAAAGGAAGGTCCGTGATCCTCGAGCCAACTTTGAACAATCCATACGTGTGCTGAAGCACGCTAAAGAGGTCCAGCCCGGCGTCATTTCTAAAACCTCCATTATGTTGGGGCTAGGCGAGACAGATGAACAAGTATATTCCACAATGAAATGTAAGTTGGTGTTGAAATATATGCCAAAATTCACAGGTATGAGTTTTACTGTGTTGGAAAACAGTTGTAAGCATCTTTGCCTCAACATGCAAGTCAGTTTGCTGGTGCAGGAAACGTTTTCTAAGCTTTATGGAAAAAAAAAAGTTTGGTTAAAAAAGATTAAACCTCTGAAATATTTTGCCTTCATATGGCTTTCAGATTCAGTTTGACAGGTAGATCCAGCTCATGTTGATTTCAGTGGAAATTATAAGTATCTTTGTGTGACTATTTTCACATTCTTATCTTTGCAATACTTAAATAATGGACTTGCAACATAGTTGCCCTATTGCGCATTCCTTTTTAGAAACAGCAAACCTGATTGTTTAAAATAATTTATTTCATTTTACTTAGATTCAAAACCAGTTACTATTCTTGGAGCTGTAGCATGTTCTTATGTTTTCATGTAAATGTACTTTTAAGAGGAGAAAATTTCACAGTGAATGCAATGTGCTTGCAAGAAGAAATTCATAAATCCTATAGCATTTCTCCCATATCCTGAAAGAATGTCTACCTGGTACTTTATTTTGTGTACAACAACCCATATTTAGAATGCAGTGATACAGTCTAGTTTTTCTGCAGCTATCCCACAATCAGGACCATAAAATTACAGTTCCTGATTTTCCCATTCTTCCTACCTAGCATTTCCTGCCACAAGAATATGGTATTTCAGATTTGGTGTCATGTTTTCAGGCCACTGTCATGGATGTATTTGGAGACAAACTGTTACTCACCACATTCATTCAGTTACTCTTAATTTTGTTCCCCTTCCATCCTCTGGGTACGAGTTAAAAGAACATGTAAATGTGCTGATATTGAATGAGTTTCTTCATGGAACCGTCTCAGTCTAAACAGAGATTCTAGGGTAACAGTGAGTATAATGCTGTGGTCAAAACACCATCTTTTTTTCCTATTTAATGTGGGGCAACCAGCCCAAGTAGCCAGAAAATATATGGAGATGTTAATGCAAAATCTGATTCCTCAGCCATCCCTCTTCTCAGAATATCCCACTAGCTGCAGTGAACATAATTCTTCAGGTTAGCTATCAGGTGTCTGCATCTACCTCTGTAAGTAGACTACCTGAACTCATTTGCTGTATATTGATCCTAGTATACACTCAAATTTGAGCAAAGTTTATGAGATTCTGCAGACATCAGAGCTAACATACCTCCTAAGTGTAGAACTGGCAAAAGATGTTGGCAGTTTTCCCTGATGTATAGCTCTCTAGAACTGTCCACATCTTTTTGGCATGAAGTCTCTTGAAACAGTGGAGAACTACCAAGTGTATGTGCCTGCATCCCTTTTTTTGTCAAATGAAGACTCTGACCTAAAGACACAATGAAAAGCAGTAAGAGAAAAAAGACAAGAGCATGTCATCTCTGCAGCGAGACACGTGACTGCAGTGAGTGCAGCGCAGTGGTATTGTCTCTTGCTTTAAACTAGATCACTCAGGTCTTGCTGCAGCATGGAGCTCAGAATGAGGTGAGTGGCTACTGCTCACGGAGGCTGCAAGTTCCCTTTGCTGGAGAGCAGAAGGTAACCCCTGCAGGGTGCTGCGGAGTGACCTTTGTTCACACTTGGAAGGAGGGCGTTTCCCAGTTGCTGACAGTCCCTTGTGATCCTTCTGCTGCTAACAGGGAATTTTGTTCTTACAGTATTGCGGGAAGCAGATGTAGATTGTTTGACCCTAGGACAGTACATGCAACCAACAAAACGTCACCTGAAGGTAAAAATGCCTTTAATTCACCAGCAATGTTATGTTCTGTACCTTGCACAGTCAAGTTTCCTCTTTCTAAATTGAGGCTTGATATGCATCCTTAACTGTGGATGTTGGGAAAAATTTCCTTCCTTGTTTAACCTGATCTTCATCTGTTATGGGCTCCTCACTAAAATTGACGTTAGCCATCTAATCCCTTCCATCTTCTGCAGACTTCCCGTTGCTACTTTCTACTATTAGCTGGTGAGACAGCTGAAGCTGAGGCATGGTTCTGGAAAACACGAGTTTCAGTATATATCTCAAACATAACCTCTCAAGCCAGCTCCCCTTCACTATCTCATAGGCTCTCCCTTAATGGTGCCACTTCTGCTGGGAAACTACCATGTTCTCCTTCTGTAATTGTCCAGAGTTTGAGTCTCTTCTGTTACTGTATTTCACTGAAGTAACTGTTAGTGAAGAGATTTGTAGGACTATTGTATTTTTTTTCCTAACTTGGGAAAAAAGGACCATTCAAAAACCGAGTGAAGAAAATGATAAAGCAACAACTAGAAATTGAATTCTAAACTTTTCAGCTAAATATGAAAAGCAAATAAAATGCACTTTCAGTAGAAAGCAGAGAAAATTCATTTTGTGACTTGTCTGCTGAAAGTTTTGGAGTGTAAAATTTTGAACTTGCAATATAACTGTGTTTCATGTCACTACATGCTAAGTATAGCCATTTCCTTTGCATTTATACCCAAAAATGAATTCTTTTCACTCAGGTTGAGGAGTATATAACTCCCGAAAAATTTAAGTACTGGGAAAAAGTAGGAAATGACCTTGGATTCCATTACACCGCTAGCGGGCCCTTAGTGCGCTCCTCCTATAAAGCAGGTAAATTACTGAAAAGCATTAGATTCTTTGCACATAATGTTTTATTATGTAAAGTCAAAAAAGTGAAGTAATATGCAACAAAGCTCACCTTAGCTCAAGGACACCTCATACAGAAATCTTATTTTTCTTTAATTATTTACACTTACTATCTTAGTAGGTCATCTAAATGCATCAGTATGACAGTAATTGATATTTGTACAAGTGCTGTGCTGCTTAAGCTAATTTTTTGCCAAACCTAGTTTGTACTATGCTCAATGGGTGAGGCAGGATAAAGGGTACCCAATGTGCAAGTTTTCCTTTACATTCTGTCTCTTGGATGCTTCAGGGTTTAATGGGGCCCTTTGTGATGTAATTCTATTGCCTTGGGCAGAATTTATTTACAGTGCCTTAGAAATAATTAGACACACGGCAGTGCTTTTTCTGGCAAAGCACTAGGTATTAAGTAGCAACTGATACTAATGGAGCATGTTGCTGCTTTTTCCTAAGGAGAGAGTAGAGAAGACTCATCTGGGGCACTGTGCCTAGACTGTTCTGATGCCAGCTCAAATGAGATTTATAGCAGGTTTCACTCTTAAGTTGCTGATACTTTATGAAATAGGAATTAATTTTTAATTAAATCAATTTACCTTTGCCTGTTGGAAATCACGAAGAACCAGAGCTATTTCATAAAATTGGGCATGAGGAAAATCAGGATTTTGGGGGTGTAGGGTTGTTGTTCAGGTTATGGGTTTTGGGGTTTTTTTACATCTCTGCTGTATGTGTTGGAAGTGCTGTTGTTACAGAATTGAATTACTATAAAATACTGGTAAGAACAATTACATTATAGAATAGAACACTTGCATTAAATAAGAATGTGTATTGCTTTCTTTCATTGGAATACCTACACATTATTTTGGTGCTTTTTTGCCTTTTAATTAGGTGAATTCTTCTTGAAGAACTTAGTAGAAAAAAGAAAGACAAAAGCTATCTGAAGAGAAGAGTGAACCTATTTAAAGCAGCCAGTTTTAAGGATCCTTTTTTCAGCACGTAATTATACTCAGTTCCAGAAATGCAGAAGACCAGATGGTTGATGTATGAATAAACTTACTATCTTTCCAGAATACTTTTCTCTCACCAAAACACTTCATATTATTTTACCTCATCCCTCCTGGCAAGGCTACAACTACATAGTACTTCTGCTGTTCAGCAAAAAGTCAGAAGATAGAACTGATTTTGAAAGAGTAATGGAACTGAGTTGGAAGAAATGTAAGCTAAAAAAAAAAAAAATCAAACCAGATTTAAGTAAAGAGATTTGATACTACCATCAGTATTGCTGCAGTTAATACTTGTGAAGATGCTAAGAGTAATTTGAAAGTTACTGATATTTTGGTGTATCTTACTGTTACGGTACACAAGCTTGCAGGGGCTCTTGGAACTAGAGGAGTTCTAAAGAAAGATTGTGTACATGACAGAGGACCAGATTAGGGATATCTTGAGCCACACCAGAGAAAGTATCACTAATACTCCTTCAAGAGATAGTATCGCTTGCCTGCATCTTAAGGAAATGAGCTGTACCATTCTGATAACTAATGCTTTTCAGGTGCTTGCATGTCTCAAAGTGTAAGCCTTGGTAAACACAAGGTATCTAACTGAAGAAAACAAGAACCTTTTGTGGCAAGACAATTAACCTTGTGTAGATACCATATAATTTAATTATTTGGAAAGTCAGAGTTAACGTAACAGCATAAATAGAGCCACCCCTGCTTTGGGTATATGACTAACAAACCCCACTGAGTTGCGCAGGTGCTTCTTCAGTACTGGGTGTGCAGAACTGCTGCTGTTCTGTGCTATGCTTCTACTCCAGAGGTATATATGGTCTTATTAAAGGAAAGTTAAAATCCCCATCCAAGGGTGTGGTGGTTGTGTTTGATTGGTCTGGTTACCTGCCCTCTTGAGACCTGGTCTGGCTGTAAATCTGAATACAGGGAAGTGAACTGCATCATGGATGAAATGTGAAATCCATTACGTACCATAGTAAGCTCAAGTAGAAATAACAACATGGCTTATGGTATACTAGCAGCTGTAACTTCTCTTTGCAGTCATGATAATTCAGAGTGCATCTCTCCCTAATAATTCTCAGTTGTCTGCTATGGTCATTAGATACCATTTTTAACTGGCTTCAGCTGTATCTTCACAAAGTTATTTGGGAAACATGCCAGGAATTTACTGTCTGGTCCCACACTCTCATCATACAGGTTAATCCTATGGCTGGCTTTAGTACTTTTCTAAAACTACTGTATTCTATAGGAAGGAGAGTGGACCTCCACCGCACCCCCAACTCAGCTAGATGTTAGAAGGAAGAGAGCTAATTAGCAAGTTAATATGTAAGAGAAACTTGATATTGTCATGAACAACAAAAGTCAGATTATACCACTGAGGCCAGTGATGCACAATTGACACTTTACAAAATGAAGTATAGCAATATTAAAGCATTGTGAAGACAAATAGCCTTAAGCTAGAAGGAATGTACTAATTAAACGGTGTAAGTGGAAGTGTAAATTAGGGGAAGAGAAACCCAATCCATGACGAACACAAGGGAAGAACAGAGAAACAGAAGTCTTAATAGCTGTACTTTGTAAAAGCAGAGAGAAAGGCAAGGATTCTTCCTTTTTTCTATTAAAAAAATATCAATAATAACTTTAAGTTTAAACAAAGTCTGACAGCTAGTCTTGGAAATACCAGGCATACTTTGAGCTAAAAACACCCTGCTTCAGCTGAAGTACACTGAATACCAGAGCAGTTGAAGGTTATCAACTCTGGTAAGGAAATTCAATGCTCCCTCCACAGCAGCAGGCAGGGAGGGGTGCAACCTTACCTCCAGGATACCTGCACATTTAACAGCTGCCAGCCTTTATTAGCGGTCCCACTATAAATAATGGTTTTGACTTGCCTACAGAGCAGATTTAGCAGAACATTAGGGTAGCTTTTGCCAAGTTACTGCTCTTTCAGCATATCAACACCAGAAATATGGAGAAAGGAATTCTGAGCCATACAGCTATTATCCACCTGGAACAAGAGGACATTGCACAGTAATTATCCACGACTTCTTTACAGTGAGAGAAAGAATACTTCTGGAAGCAGAGTCTAATGTTATTTCATGTTAGAATTACCTTATGAATTGCTGCTGGGTGGTTCAGAAGATGATCTCATGCTTTTACACAACTGTCTGCCAGCTGGTACCAAGTTTCTGATGCTATGTAAGATACTTTCTAACTGCATGTTTTGCTGTGGTTTCTAAGGAAAGCAGTCACATTTTGACTTCATAGGTTGGAGGGGTGTTTTGTTTTTAAGAGTATTTGAGGACAAGTCCTAAAGTTCTTTTCCTAGTTAAGAAATCCTGCTTTTACAACCATCTTCCTTCCTTCTTGCCCATGCAGTTTTTCCATAACTGTATGTTAAAACACCAGACTCTCACAGAACTCCTGGTTATAAATTCAGCACAGGTTTTATGACTATCTCAATTTTGTTTCCAATGAAGCTTCATGTTTAGTGACATTTTCTTTTTGTATGTCAATCACTTCATTCTGTCAGTTTGTTTCACAAAGCAGCCATAAAGTATTTTAAGAAACATTAATCTTCCTTGCAATCAGGAAAACATCAAACTGAGTTTTGGGAATATGATTTCAAGTTGACACAGACGCTTAAAAGAATGAATAGTCTTTTTTAGCATCATTACATCAATCTACTACATGGTATGAAGCATAATTAAATGTTATGCAGCTGACTAGACAACTGCTGCATCTTCCAGTGATTTCAAGTCTAAGTTAAATCAACAAAGCCAGACTGTTAAGAATAATTTTAAATTTTTACCCTACTTGATCAATAATGAATATTGGTATCCCCTTCATTTAGGAAGTATTTATGCTTCTTTACTACAACATGTGGCAACTTATCGCAGATGTTCAACTTGCAATAGAAATTCTCAGCTTGGAATAGAAAAAGCAAGTAACGAAAACTGACTCCAGTATTCCTAAATCAATCAGATAACCCATTATGCTTTCCTGCATTGTTTTACAATTCGTTTCAAACTTCAGCTGTTGAGCAAGATTACAGCACTACTATAAATTCTAGATGAACAGAACCACCTCAAGTGATAGAAATGTAAACTTCTTGGCCAGTACAAAATCTCACCACTAACTGCTCCTACTAGTCTTGCTCAAAAATGTGTTTGTTCTATTCACTTGCAATATTTTTGGTTATCATATGCCTGGAAGACTAGTTTTAGCTGCACAAAGGGTTGAACACACATACACAGAAGAAAAACACTGCATCTTGCCTGACATTTACAATTTGTCTGTGCACATCTTGGGTAAGATTTAATTTATGCAGTCTGTATCGTACTATTCATAGGCTTGTATTAAAGCTGGATTTGCTTCAGCTGTTATATTCACATTTTTGCAGTGAAAACCAGTGTTACTGTGGGATTGTATTTTATTAAGAACCCCATAAGAAAGAATCTCAGAGCACAGGAGTCCATTACTCATATTACACAATTCTCATCAAGAATGACATGCTGTAAGATCCCATAGACAAAGACTCAGTAGCATTAAAACCCATGTCTTACATGCACTGCTCAAGCCTTCAGAGCAGGAACGCAAGTCATCTCCAATTCTTATTTCCCTGGCAACTGTACTCTGAAGATGATGGCTTATGATTCAGCACTGCAAAAGCTTCCGAAGCTCGCTCTTGTGGCCTGTGGTAAGGTTCTCTTGCATATATGCAAGATAAGTACTGTGGTATCCTGGAGGCATGTTCCACCAGCTGTTCACTCATTCATCCCACAATCCCACTGTCCCACTAAAAGAATGCAGCCACCAAAAAACGAAATAAGCTGACTCTCCAAGAAAGCAAAGGAAATTGCCAGTACCAGTTTTAGCCTTTGTTGCTCTTCAGAAACGATCTGCCACTCCCCCTTTCCCAAGAGAGGGTAGTTAGGGTGATGCCACTATAATGAACTTGCCATTCTTTATTGTCTTTATGATTAAGACAGAAGTCATGATCCAGACTTTGACTAAGCCTGCAGGAGAAATGGGGTAGGAATAGGGGTATAGCACCTAGTTCCTGTCTCCTTAGGAGAGCACGTAAAAAGCCACTGGAAGCCTCAGCAACACTGGCCAGCCTTGCACATTCCTAACAGGAGCAATGCTTCACACAAGAGTTAAATGGCTCATCTGTCTACTGCAAACTGATGAGGACAGGTCCCATAGAGAGGCACTACTATTACAGCTGTGTGCAAGTTTCTGAAAAGCATCCCAATTTTCTGAAGCCTCTACTCACCCTCCCTGTTAAGACGAGCCCTGAAGCAGTGCTGTGCTACCCTGAACATCATTCAGGACAAAAGAATCTTTGAGCACAACTCCTCTTAACCCTCAAGAAGTGACCAGCCTGCCCTCTCAGGGGCTATGGGGGCAGAGGTATTCAGGTGGATGCCTACCTGCAAAGAGAGGGTGATCTACCAGCTGGATTACAATGCTTACAAATACCACAACTGTACCACAGGGTTGTCCCTGCTCTGTGGGCGTTGTATGAAAGCAGCACTAGTGAATCAGGAAGAGGAGATGGCATGATGAAAGATGACAGTTTGATTTTAAGCCCCCATAATTCCCACTCAAAGTGAGTGACTTCTGATGCGCTCCTCACACAAGGATCTTACAATAGGACAAAAAGCCTGAGGCATATTTGCCCAAAGCGCTGGATGATCGCTGCATAATAAGTCCCTATGTGGAAGCCATTGACATGAAGAATCTGAAAGGATCTGGTTCAAGGGTACAGCTATTTCAGTCAGATAACACTGTCTTGTATTGCCTACTCAAATTGTTATACTAGTACCTTAAATCTGCAAATATCTGTGCTAAAGCTTAAATTGCACCTACATTTCTGTGGGTAAATAGTTATGATAATAGCACTCATTACCAAGATGACACTGATCTTATGCTCTGTTTAACTATTGATATAGCATACTAGAAGGCACACCTGTTGAATAAATTCAGAAGGTATTATGTGATTACTTACAGGATAATTCTCTAACATCCCAACAGTACTATTATTCAGCTAAGACATCTATGCCTTCTAGTTTGAAACCTGTTCATGGTCATCCTTCTCTATCCTCCCCTCCATTTCACAACCCCATGCAACAAGCCAAACGCAAACTCTGTCATCTCAAGGATTTTAATAGCACTGTCCAATGGAGAATAATAAAAACAAGTAGAAATAAAGTCATAAAGGCAAAAATATCAAGATAACATAGGAAGTATTCATTCCTGCTAATTAAATGAGGTAGCAAGCTGACTAACTCATGGGGCTGAATTTTTATTTTTAATAATTTCTTAACAGCAGAGAATCATTTTTGCAGATTCATTAAGAAAACTGCTTTCAGATGAAGTACATAAGCAGAAAGGAAGGAAAAAGATAACCATCAGGTAGCTTTGAAGCCAGTATTTGCTTTCTACTTGGACTGACACCAAATTAAGGTAATTTGCTTAAATTCAATGTTCAAACAAGCAGAATGCTCCTCTGCTGAAGATGGGTTGTATTGCTGTAACTCAGGAAAAACTTGCCCCAGGAATCTGTTTAGATCAATAATTTATGTGGCTGCACATGGAATGTAGGCAAGACAACCAAAGAATTAAAAGTGAAGACCCGCCAGTGGATCAGTTTATAGCTGCTAGTCCACTGTCATTAATTACATGATAGATGCCTGCAGAACTATGTGGCCTCCCAACAGATGCAGTTTAGACTGCATCAGTGCCAACTGATCCCAACCAGGATTGGGGTATTATTGTTGCAGTCAGCTCTATTTTAGGGCTCAACCCAAATCCTACCAAATTTGCTTAGAACTTACATTTTGACTTCAATGCTAGTTAGAGCAAGCATTTAACTGGGCAAAGAATTACCCCCAAAGAAAATGAAAAATTGGTGAGACCAAAGTTCCTGATCACTGTCCATAACTGGACTAAAAGCAAAAAGATTTTTATTTCTTTTGCTTTCATATCACTTGAAACATTTAAAGTGCAGTTTAGGAACATTTCTGGAAGCAGAAATCTGCACTTTGAAGGTAACTTTTCCACTTAAAAGATGATTCATTATTAAAAACAGGTCGGTACCATCTTCAGTAACAAAAAAAATTGCTATAAAAATATAGATTTGAAAATAGACTGAATTCACATGTACCAGGTACCATTTCTAGTGTAAAATTGGTTTAGTTTACGAAAAATATATTTCCTTAAAAAAAGCATAGGCTTACAGTTATTATCCCTAAGAAGGTCCACAGAATTCCTTCAGTACCTATTAAACATTATACTCTAGGCTTTTTGACAGGTGGGTCCTGCAGACTGAACTTGGGAATTTCACATGAAGAAGCAAAAGGAATTCTTTTAGCTGACACCTTCTTTCCAATTGTTTCAATCTGAAAGAGAAAACACATTTAACATGTGAGTGTGGCAGGCTAACATAATCATGTCAGTTTATGAGGCATCTACAAATTAAATCCAGGACCATGACTAGCATTCATGAACACTAGAGTAATACATGCCACAAAGCACAGTATGCCCTGGGACAGTTTCTGCGATTCGAGTTGCAAGGAGTTTTTTTTAAAAACAGCCTTTCACAGGTGCCTGTTTTGCCTATTTAAAGCTGCATCTTGCGAATCTGAACATTCATGTGCCCCAGCTTCCATAGGACTATCAGTACAAATATCGTAAAATGTTTCTGGGTATTCATAAAATGTGGGTTCAGCCTCCTTTGTCTAAAAATTTATACCCAGTAAATTAGGATAGAAGAGGCTTTTTCCCCTCCGTGATGCAGTGGGTTGTTTTTGAAACGATACAACTGTGAAAGGCTAAAGGCAGCCAACTCTAGCTAAGAGAAGGCATGTAACAAAGCCAACACACACATAAGCCAGGTACTGCAAAATTCAAAGAGCGAGACAGGTTCCCCTCATTTCTAGGTCAGATTTATGTAAATCTCCAAGGACAGTGCTTGTAGAGGACAAAATACCAACTAGCAAAACAGTTCCGTCAACCAGTAAATGAGAGCTGTAGCTTTCCTCTTGAGTAAGTAGCACAGGTCAGATGCAAAACACCAAATGTCAAAATACTTCAACTGTTTTAAATTTAACAGAAATGCAATGAACATATTCTAGACAGACATCTGAGTTAACTCTGAAAAGAGTTTTTTAAACAGTCATGTTTGCTGTATATACCAGGTTTGCCCATAACAGCTTCAATTGACTGGTTAAATCAATTTATACAAGCCTGTTCACAAAGTGTAAATAGCTGTGTATAGTTTAAGCAGGGGAAAAAATACCAAGAGAGAAAGCCTACAGCCATTATGCAAGTAATCACAGAACTCAGGAATACACAGAATGAAACACAGCTGAAACATGCATCTGATCTGGCTTGTAGATTTTGTTCTGATTGTGTCTGGCTGAGATGCTTCTACCAGATTTTTCAGAGATTTGGTGATTTTAGTACTAGTCGAATTCTGTCTATGCTAGAAGTGCTTCAAGCCCTTCAATCAAGGCTTACTCTGCTTTCCCCACTTGAGACCTGAGCAGATTTTTTCTCAAATCAGAAGTTATTTTACCTAGAATTAGAGCTTCACATTCAAGTTTCCTGAATTAAGTTTCTACTGTGGAAATAGGTTATAACTGAAATGGTAGGTGTGTTTAAAGTTCTTTTAACTCTAATTTAAGAAAAAAAATAAAACAGTTCAAATTCATAGATTTGGCTTGTATATAATGGAATTGCTATTGGCACCAGGCTGTCTATGCAATAACTTTTAACAAGGGCAGTTAAAAAGACTGGAGACCTAAAAAATTAAATTTTGGGGCTTTCCATATAAGACAAAATAGTTTTTGTTATTTTATACAGAGAATATAGGTCAATTGTTGAATGCCTATATCCTGATACTCTGGATAAAAACCTGGATAATAAACCTCTATGACAAACTGAATTCTGGATGGCAAATTCACAAATTGGTTTAAAATTCAACTAGAATTTCATAGAAGAAAAATCATCCAAGAGCTATGAAACAAAGACGCAGTCTCTGATTTGAAAAGTCTTTAAGCCACAGACTTCAGAAGAGAAGTTCTTAGGAGAAATATCACACTGGTTATAATTTGATATATAATTTGCTAGTAGCTTAGCAAAATGCTTAGCTAAGTTAAGCACTTGCTTCTGGGTCCTCTCTTTGGTGTAAACAAACACCACTGTTTTGATCTTCTGGCTGATATTAATCAATCACAAAGGACTAATCGATCATCTCCTCCGGCCTCCCATATAACACTTTATCATTTCACTAACTTCTCTTCAGATACATCTTTGCCTACAATGCTTTCATCTCCAATGTCAGCCTGCCTTGTTGTGCAGACCTCAGGGAGAAGAGTCCAAAACTTCCCTTAATAGTCCGTCCAAGTAGAGGATTGAACTAGCTGATAAACATTTGTTGCCTGCATTACACCTTGTCTGGCTTTAAGTCTCATGCCTTAGGTAAACCTGCTTGTGTCTTTTGTGAAGAGTAGAAAGGGTGTTTACAGCTTACATTTACTTCTGAAGGAAGTATGTTTTGCTGTCCCGGTACTGTCAATTTCAAATGCTGCTTTTTTGTTTGGTGGTGTTAAAATAAGTTTCCAGGTAGGGTCTGCGGCACAGGTTATAACATACACCAAATGCTAAGCTCAGCCCTTCTGCTGGCTGGTAGCAGCAGAGACTGCAGAACTTGAGGAAACCATGAAGGTGCTAGTTTTGGAGAATTAATTTCAGAGTGAGATTTAGCAGTTTTTTTACATCTATCATAACTCTGCATGATTTCCTCAGTCCAAAGAAGGACAAAATGGCATTCAGATGTTAGGTTTACGGTTGGACTTGATGATCTTAAAGGTCTTTTCCAACCAAAATGATTGTATGATTCTAAGGCATACTTATGCTGCTGGCATAGTCTGACATAGCTTGGATTCTAACAGAGCGTTAGTCTATGAAAATAGTAAGGTAATGGAGGAAGACAGCACTAGCAAAAAGACTTAAGTACAGATGGGTTTAGATTTAAATCCTCACCAGAAGATTTTTTTTTTCCCTTGCTACTCAGTCATTGCAGAGGGAGAGAGCACAAGAGGGAAGAGAGCAGGACAGAAACATAAGCATCGCCCAGCTGATTACCTGAAAGCCAATGACTTGTAGCTCATTGTGAAGATCATCTAGAACTCTCCTACCATCAAAGATAAATGCGGGCTTCAGCATCTTCTTATGAATACGTTCATAATCCAACTCCTGTAAAGGGCAATTAAAGCAGAGTGTTATGCTACTTATTTATTGTTTTTTTCTTTAGTTTAAATTGAAGATAACATTTACCTTAAACATGTCCCATTCAGTGCAGATTACAAGGGCATGAGCTCCATCACAAGCTTCATAGGGATCTTTACTGATAGTGACCAACCGAGACACTGTAACAGAAGGAAAACAAAGTTTTATTCTGCACACATCTTTAGCATCAATCTGGTGCACTCCTGGCAAATAAGTCTCCTTCCTTGCCCTACACAGCAAGGAGTTTCAAGTCACTGACCTGGAGATGTTTTCTATCAAGACGTTTGTCACTTTGATTTCACTTATTTAAATTAAAGCAGCTTGTACCTGGCATCTGAATAGAGTCAGAGCACTTAAATGTTTGAAGTTAAGCACTCAAATTTGATTTAAACAGTCAAGAGCATCTCTAGAATTACAAGTTACTATGGAGTGTTCAAATGCCAGCTCTCACAAAGGTCGTTGCCTGTACAAAAGCAGCAGATCACAGTTCCTATTTAACACTCAGTTCACACTAGGGAAGATACACACGGCTCACCAGGAGCTGCCTTCATCCTCTACCTGCCTCAGCAGCTGCCTAGAGGCAACTCTCTCCCCCAATTCAAAAGGTATGTCAAATAACGTACACCCTTCACTTATTCACTGCTCATTTTCCTCCATTCTCTTCACTTCTAGAAGCCTGATCTATCCTTCTCCCCCATCCATCCATCATCTCCACTCTCCCCCTCCCCAGTAAGAAAAAAAAAATCCAAAACAACCCCTGCCTCTCCCAAAGAAATTTCTAGTCATATATGATTACTTTAAAGTCTTCTTGAATTTAAGGGAACAAATGAATTTGGAAGTGATATGGAGGAAGAGAGAATGCTCTACAGTGAATTCCAGAATTATTTCTTTATTTCTACTTTAGATATGCAAGCAAGAACTAAGGCAAGATAGAACTCGGTACACAAAGGAGCTGACAGAACAATGCTAGTCTCTTCTACCTCTGAACATTCTTCTTTGCCTTTCTTTTAATTATGCAGAGAGAAAATTCTTTGCATGTATTCAAATTAGTATTTATCATAAGAAAAACATACAATAGTCCAGAATTAGCATCTATCTATATGGGGGGAAAGGGGGAAGAGTTACAGTTATCCTCTGAGCTATGACAATCTAATAAGGGTAATCAACAGCACATCATTGCCATGGTGAAAATGTGAAAAAGAATGTATAGTACTTAAACAGACCTTGTGTATTTTGATGATAGGGTGGGGAGGGAAGGGGGGAAAATAAGCTTTACACAAGCATTCTTACCTTGGTTATCTTCTGAGACGCCTGGATGTGAGAGATCCAAGATGATTTGTTCCTTAGGTACTTTAGGATCATAGATATGGAGCTTTGCTCCTTCATCCATTAAATACTTGCTAATGTAGATACTGGATGACTCTCTAGGGAAGTGAATCAATCAGTTAAAGAACCAGGTGGCATGTTCTAAGTAATGGAAGTCTTCAAGTGTCATGATATGCAGTGCCAGAGGTTTTATATCAGTTTAATATTAATCACCTTAGTGGTAATCCATGCCAGCAAACTTGAAATCTTGAGGGACACCAAGGACAGTAATATGAAAAACAAGCTTACATCTCTCTTGCTGAATCATGCAAGAAATACTAAGCCCCAGGACTCCTATTGACCATAAGCAACACAGCATCAAGCTTATAAGCATTCCCCACAAACTGCAGCTGGAAAGTTGTATCAAGTTTGAGCTTCACAGGAACACAGAATTAACCACCTTCGGGAAACAAAGTTAAAACTTTGGCTTCACACAGCCATTTAGAACAAGTTGCAAAAATGTTTGCATTCTTCTCTATGGAGAATAGAAGGACCCTGTCAAAAATCTATCTTTGCTTATGCAAGTTAATAAGGACTAGAATTATCTGCTCTAGCTTCTGAATGATTCAGGTATGCTGTAGAGGTCAAGAATCAATTGTCTTACCTATTTAAGAAAGACTAATCCTTATTACAAACCAATTCAGTCATAAGAGGTTAAGGGTACCATATCTGATCTATTTTTATTAATGCAATTCAATTGGAGGGCTTAGCTGCACAGCTGGTGATGAGCGCAGGGATCCTTGCTAGTGAACTGAATTTGCTTTCTTACCTTGTGTCCCCAGTATCCTTTTTGAATGCAAACCCTAAAATAGCAATCTTCTTATCAGTGACAGTATTGAACAAGCTGTCAATAATGCGGGAAGCAAATCTTCTTCTCTGATAATCATTCATGTCTATTACCTGAAATTATATAAAACATGATGGTACAGAAGGGAGCCATTTTAAACTATAAACAGCTTCTATTAACAATCAAGCCAAGCTACCCACACATAAGTTTAACAGAGGCTTAAAAGAGAGATCCAAATGTTTTTACTCTGTATCATAAGTAATCTAAAGATAAATTTAGTTAATCTATCAAATTCTGAGACAAATCCTATTTTAATCAGTGACTGTAGATGCATATACATACATACCATCATGCATTATTTACTTCAAAGGCTAGGATTTTCTCAGATTGCCTTTTTTTTAATTTTACAACTTCTTGTATTCTAGGCAGAAACATGAAAGCAATTTCAGTGTTAAGAGCACTTGATGTCACATGGACATCCCGTTGCCAGACCTGCACTTCCTTACATGCCATGTATAACAACTGTGAGAAGATTTTTAGCATTTTAATCCACACTAACAGATTGCAATACACAGAACTAGTGTGGTTAAACTAGATTTTTAAGTGCCTCACTTCTGTTATTACATTCAAGTGGGTTCACTCACTCTGTTCCTGTACTTTCCCCCAGCCTGCTTCATACTTTGATCTCCAGCCCTTAACACACAGAGGGCACTAGATCACTTATAGAATAGAAAGATAGGTTCCCCCACCTAGTCAACGTGGACAAGAATTAACAGCAGCAGCCTATGAAACATAAGGTATAAACTATACAGTAGGAGGATACTGGTGAACCAGATTTATTTGAGGAAAAGAAATAAAAGCAGTGACATTTATGCAATTCAACAGGGTGGTGATAGGGAACAAAGGTAACAGCTGATAGGGTAAGAGGGACACACTTCTTTCTGTAGGTATGTTTTCAAGTAATCAAGATTTCAGTATGAGAGCCCTGTCCTGTCTAAAGGCCAGAGAGAATAAAAGGATTCTGCGGCTGCTATGATCAGCATATCCATCAGAATTTGCATCCTGTGCTCAGAGTGATCTGAGGTCTCCCAAGTGCATGAGCTGGGATGAGCTGCTGACAGTGCAGTGCTCAGGCCACAAAGAAGGGTTCATGCAGTTGCTTATACAGGTGGACATGTGTGTGCATTACATGACTTGACCAGTGTGGGCTGGGGCAGATAGACCTCCACTAGATGACAGTGCTCTGAGGAAGCAGAAGGTGCAGGTAAGGAGTTGTACTACATGAGCATAGCACTTTACCTTAGCCTAACTCCACAGCAGCCATTCTTACTATCTGATTTGTCTACAACTTAATAAGCCATATAGAAACACTGCAAAGAATTGCTCTTAAAACAGAGTAAGAGAGCATAAAAGCATTAAAAGCACTTTTAACTAGTTTGTTTACATTAACAATGCAACTTTTTGGGCTTTTGTTAAATAAAAATCCCACCTCCACACACTGCAAACCCTAAGTGTTCCTATGCTTTTGGGTTGCCAAGATACCAAGTAGGTTGCATTTGGAGAAGGACTGTTGCAATCTCAAAGGACAGAGCCAAACCAATTCATCTCTTTCAAGATGGGTTAGTTCCTGCAGCTCCTGCCACTCCAGAGATTGTCTGTTGTCTGCTTACGTCTTATACCAAGTAAAAGCAGTAGTTCTTGAAGCAAGTATCAGAACATAGGGCTCCTTCTCTTTCCTACTGTTCCAATGCATCCAAGTCCTACACTGAACCAAACCTCTCCTGGATGCTTGCACAAGGTTCATGCAGTACATTAGTCTCTATTCACTGACGGGATTGAAAGCCTCTCCACCATGGACTAGACTATCCTAATGAAGTACATTTTTAAGGAAGACATCAATCTGAACCCTCTTCAGAGGTAGACAGCATAAAGCCCATGTCTTCCCTGTCCCAAGCAATTAACATAAGAGTTATAGCTGCAGGTAACTAGGCTGCTGACTAGCCCCTTGCTGGAGATTAAACTATCTGAACAGGATGTAGAAAGTCACTGGACATCACAGATAATGTAAGAAGCTGACAAAAGTCAGGGTTATGGGGTAATTACGAGTGAGATCCGACCAAGCTTCAGACAATTGGAAGGAAGTATTAGGGACCTTTTGGGGAATAGAACCTTGTGAAGCCAACGGAGACTAAGCAACCCCATCAACAGTACCATGTGGCCATGATGACCTAGGTAATGGTAGAAGAAATATTGGACTTCAGTATGGATGTGGCACAACTGACCAATGCTGAAAAAGTAATTACGGGCAGGTTGTTTATTTGGCAGCAAGACTGGCATGGAGAAAAGTGAGGGGAAAAAGGCTAGCCAAAAGTACAATTAAAAAAAAAGGAAAACTGCTAACAAGGTAGGCAAACCATGTGCTTGGTATTCTGGGGCCATCTGCTAGGCAGACTTGTATTTGATCACCACAGCCTAAATCAGGACAATAAACCAAAGCTGTTCATTTGACCATACCACATATGTCAAAGATGCTTCCTCAGGCAGGACTGAGAAGAGGGGTGAGGTGCTTTCACTGGTTAATAGGGAAACACTTGCTAGTACAGACTGAGCATCCTGGTATTGCTGGATTGGTGCTAGGCCTGAGAGCATTTACATCTTCCCAACTATTTCTAACATTAACCAGCAAACAGCAACAACCACATTTATTTAAAAGAACAGCACGTTCTGCTGAGTTCTTTCAGAAAAGGAACTGTAAAAGCAGACCCTGAGGAAAAGACCATAAGATCTGAATTCAAAGTGGACAGAGATAACCAAGTGCAAGAGGAAGACAGGAGTCCAGACATGCTTTACTTCACATTTTCTACTGCTACTTCTAGACAACTTCCCAATCCATTTGATCCACACAATTTAATTCACCCCAAAAAAGCCAAAGCACATATGAGCATCAAATGCCAGTGTTAGGCTGAGGGCCCTACGATGATCAACACTAAGGTATCTTCTCCTTAAAGCTGAGACACAGACTATCTGTAGACAATGCTCAAAAGCTCAATGCCTGAAAGCTGAATGCTGAAGAAACACTACCCCCTCAAAAAAAAAAAATAGTGAAGAATGTGTACCTGTTGCCAGTAGCGGGCTACTTCAGGTAAGTTTAGTGCCTCACAGAGGTACACTAAATTCAAGACATCTTTCTGAAAACAGCTACCTCCAAACCCTGAAAGAGAAAATGGTTATTTTACAGGTGACTAAGGTACTATTCTAACCCAATCTTTGGAATCAAGTAGTTTTTGGCAATCATTGACATAGTCAGCATTATAATTTTTCATGGTATTTCACTGCTAGCAAATGAAAACCTTAATCTCTCAAAATTCAGCTCCTGGACCTACTTTCTTTGACAGTTACAGAAGCCTTAAAATCTGCTTCAGGTCCCACTAAGTCAATGGAAGTTTTAACCCAGTCTCAGAGAAACATATAAGATAGCCCCTATTTTTGTTTTTTTATTATTACAAGTGGGTGGACAAGCTCCTGGGTTTGCTCTCCCCCCACCTAGAGATTAATATTTCTCAGAACAAGTATGTTAAGATTAGCTTCTTTCCTCCCCCACCCACAAATGGATATCTAATAATTGACAAGAACCAAAGATCACCACAGCTGACTAAGGGAGAACCGAGACAATTAATAGAGGGATCCTTGACCCCTAGAACTTTGCTGAGCAGAGTCCCAGAAGGAAACACATTGTAGAAGGAATTTTAACCACCTACTAGAAATTTTGGTAATGTATTTGTTATCTACTTTTCACTCCTGCATAGACTCTAGGAGAGGTTATATTTAATAAGGTTATTTTAAACTCAGACTTTCTAGCATGAAGACTGTAGGTATACAGTTAGACTTTAGTCTTGTTTTGGAAGTTTGAAAGTTTGTTGTACTGATCACCACTTTATCACATGTTACTCTCTAGTAAATCTAAACAACTGAATTCATCCTACAAATCAGAAGTTGCTATCACACATTCTGACCTAGAGACATCCCCTTCCTCAGGCCACTGACAGCAACTCCCAAACAAAATTGCAGCAGTTACAATTGGGAAGACATCTTGGAGAGCACTATCATCACTGATGCTTCAGAAAAATAAAGCAGCTTTTCTTTCCAGTGTCCCAGACAGGATAAGCCACGCATTCTGAACTCTTGAGTTTAAGATTGCCAGGGTCTAGAGCAACCTCAGTCCTAGACATTTTACCAGAAAAAAATATTTATGATAGTACTCTACAGCAAGATTTTCACACACTTGTGCTGTAGAAGATTTTAGAGTATCAGATCACTTCAAAACACTACTAGTAGACCTACTGCACTATTAAACAGAAGCCCAGGAAAAAAAAAAAAAGGATATTTTGTTTACCAACACTGGCTTTGAGAAACTTATTTCCAATTCTTTGGTCTGTTCCAATAGCTCTTGCTACTTCTTCAACATCTGCTCCTGTAGCTTCACACAGAGCACTGATTGAGTTAATGCTGCTGATTCTTTGGGCAAGGAAAGCATTAGCTGCCTGTAAAAACAAACGTAGTAAAGAGAACTTCATTTTTCCAGAAACCAAGATGCCCACAGACCAAAGGGAGGTACTACTGGAAGGATTACTTCAGCATCTGTGTAACTCTGTTGAGATACAAAATGGTAACATAACTAGTTTAATACATAAATGCCAGTTAATGGCATCTAAACAAAACAATGTAATGCTTAACTTGCAGAGTTTGAACTGTTTTATGATGGTAACCAGTTCCTGCAGCACTGGAGGTTTAACTCTTAGTAATAACACAGCAACAGAAGGGAGAACAGGATTTCATGGAAAGTTGGTATCATCTATTAGCTCAGCTGAGGTAATTGGAAAAGATTAATATCGTTTGACATATATAGTGGGTCCTCCCAACCTCATCTGTCTTTCCTAGTTGCATCACTCAGTGTCAGTGAACTTCTGCTTCTGAGCTTTGTCTCACTTACACCCTTTGCTCATTGCAGACAACAGCAGTGAGTAATACTAACCAGTTTAGAAAGTTCTGATGACCAGGTATTGGTTGTGAGGATTTTTTCTTTGGGCACCCAGTGCTCATAAACAGCACAAAGAGCACGGACAGCTTTCTGTCCCTCTGGAGAATCATCTCCACCAATAAGGACTCTGTCTGGGTTCTTCAGGTCCTTGATGGCTGTTCCTTCTGCAAGGAACTCTGGGTTAGACAGCACCTACAGGCACAGAAACAAAGAACACCAGATAGAAGCCAAAAGCCATAACCAGCCTTTAAATACACAACTCAAAGATTACGCTTACCTGCAAATCCAAGTTAGGCTTAGTATTAGCATCAAAAATCCGACGAATGCTCTCCGCAGCACGTACTGGAACTGTGCTTTTCTCAGTGACAATTTTATAGCCATTTGAATTTTGTACAATTCGTCTAGCACAAGCTTCAATGTATTTCAGATCAGCTGCTCGGCCTTTTCCCATCCCATAGGTCTTTGTTGGAGTGTTAACCTAGTTACAAATACATGGAGGGGGAAGAAATGTCACAGGTCTCTTATACAAGAGGTACTGACAAGGTGAAATTGTTAAGAATGACAGACATTGTCCTTCCCGGAGTCCAGCTTGCTTCTACCCCAGAATTATTCTAGTTACCGTATCAGATGAACAGCTATTAGCTTTCTCAATTACCCATTTTGTCTTCTAAAGCAAGCTCATTGGCCTCTATTCAAATAGAATTTAAGCAAGAGCAATTCATAGCAGCTCTGCAGGCTTTGGTGAAACTTAGTCCTTATTCTGGAAACACCATTAATTTCTTCACGATTACAGCCAGCCATCTTTTGTTTCCTGTCCCACATTAGGTGTGGGAAAATTCACATAAGAATCTTGCAGCTAGTGAGGCAGTTTAGTTTAAACCCACTTTGCAGTGAAACCTAAGTGTAGAGCTGCTGAAAATTGCTATACTGAAGTACACAGAAAAGGCAACATGAGGGAAAACACGTCATTTAGATTAAGACAGAGGGTCCTTTTCATTACAAACTGAAAGAAGAAATGGCAACAACATGTAAAACACAACAGCATGTTTTAAGCCAAGGACAGGTGGCAATATATGGGCTGTATTAGTGGCAGTCATCCAGCCAAGTAGCATTCATTTTAGACTTAATGAACAGAGAAAAATACTATCAGAAAGAGAGCTCTGTACTGAGGTGCCCTAACAGAGAGAAGCTCTCAAGAAAAGAGGACTTAAGTAAAAAAACCGCTCAACTGTGGCCTACCAAGATGAATAGCAATCAGTTCTTTTAGATTCTGCATTAGCAACAACATTCTAGATTACAAAAGGTCACACTTTATGTATAGTAAAGCTAGAAAACATTAAAGTCAGTCCCTCTTCCATTAATACACTGTTTTTTAAAAGCTTCTAGAAACAAGTCATCTTTGTAACCCAACAATCAGTATATGACTTTGCACCCCTATCTAGGAACTGTATCAATATTATTGAAGTCCCATAGATTTCAGTAGTACACTGCAATGACAGATCTGCACTGTATTCTGCTCTAAGACCCCATACATACAACCAAGCTAAACATTAACAGTATCATTTTGACTTAAAGCCTGTTCATTTGTCAAACGTTCTACTGGCTATAAGAAACAGCTAAAAATAAAATTAAAACCTTACTGAACACATTTCCCACAGTAAACAGAAAGACAAAGAGAAAACTATGACACAGTGACATGACATTGCTAACTGAATCTATATGACAAAACAAAGGCCTTTGCCTAGTATGAGCAACATAATGATAAGAAAAAAAAAGAGACAAACACACACAACCATCTTCTGCCCCTAAACTTACAGAAATAAATACAAGATCAGCTTCTCTAATGGCATCATCAATACTGGTGGAAAAGAAGAGGTTTCTTCCTCGACATGATTCTACCACTTCCTTTAACCCTGGCTGAAAAAAGCAGAAAAAAAGCAGTTAGGTTTAATGCAGTTAGAAGAACAGTAAACTGCACACCCAAACAAAGAGCATATCATTTCAGATACAGAAAGACTTTTTTCTTCTGTGGGGCACGTTTTCAGTCTGCTAGATGTAAAGCTTCTGTAGATTTACAAGTGAAAAAAATAAAGCCCTTTCTTATTCAAAACACTCAGAATGCTGTCTTGAAACTTCCAGCCACACGAAATTGTTATTTGCACAACCAGAGTTTAGGCTCCAGTTATTCCCATACTCAACTCTATTACCATGAGCAACAATTAAAGAAATACCCATAGAATGATGTTAAGCAGATTCAAGAAATCAAGTCTTACAATATTTCTCGGGCTACGAACAAAAGAGATGGTCTCAACTCTCCTTTTGCCTCAGAGATTCCATGATCTCACCAATGTCAGACCTAAAACTGATTCAGCACACAAAAAAAAAAACCCCACACAAAGAAGTCTTCCATCAAATTAGCAAGCCCAGATCCAGTGAAAGGCAGGCAGCAGAGACACACAGGAGATAAAGACCACTCCTTTTGGCAACCACCCATCTTTGGACGAGACTAAACTTATCACTGCACAACACCCGCAGCATGGAAGAATCACAGGCACAATTTGATGAGATTCTTTCCAGAAACACATACTGTGCCATAACACCTTTCCTTTCCTTAACACCTCCACTCAGACAAGAAGAGGAGGCGGCCATGTGTCCATGAGCAATCCTCTGTATTAAAATGGCCTACAAAATAATTTAACTATGATATAGTTGTCACAGTTAAAAGAAGTCTTTACTTTTTGTTTGAAAAATGAAGTTATACACTTTAACCCAGCAATCAAATCTCCAACTTGAGAGATGCCCACCATGATATATCTGAGTAAGCGCCAGAAAGGCAAAGTTTCACTGGATGGAGAGAGAGGAAAAACAAAGCAATAACTTTATTGTCCTGGTTTCATCTGGAATACAGTTAACTTTATTCCTAGTAGCTGGTACAATGCTGTGTTTTAGATTTTGTGTGAGAATAATGTTGGTAACACACCAATGTTTTAGTTGTTGCTATATAGTGCTTATCCCAAATTAAGGATTTTTCAGTTTCCCATGCTTTGCTAGTGAGGAGGTGCACAACAAGCTGGGAGGGAGCACAGCCAGGACAGCTCACCTAAACTAGTCAAAGGGATATTCCATACCACAGAACATCATGCTCAGTATGTAAACTGGGAGGAGTTGGCCAGAGGGTGGATCACTGTCAGCAGGTGGTGAGCAATTGTGCATCACTTGTCTTTTCTTGGGGGTTTATGTATTTTTTTTTCTTTAAAAATTGGATTCTTTATTACAATTATTATATTTTATTATTGTAATTATTATATTTTAGTTATTAAACCATTCTTTACCCACAAGTTTTACTTTTTTTCCTGATTCGCCTCCTCATCCTGCTGGGGTGGGGAGTGAGTACACACACTTACACAAGATGTTTTTGCTGTGTCACTTTATACCAAATACCTACTTAAAAAGGAAAACGAAGGTCAGCACAGGCAGAATAACATGAAAAAACTCATCAACTGTTCCAACTATGGTCTTACTGGGGTGTAAACAGAAAGGCAGCCCACTAGACAGTTTCTGACACTGGAAAGAAAATACCCAAAACAAAAAATACAAAAAACCTCACTGTGCAATGACTCAATTTTACAACTGTCTGAACTAATTCTTGGCAGTTTTTGTACATTCTTTGTACACCATTCCAGGAAACAGATGTTGTGAGTTTGGGTTTGTTTTGTTTTTTTCAAACATGCCAAGACTAGCTCTACTTTAACTCATTCAGTCTAAGTGTTTATAGAAAACAGAGTACTTGTTTTCATGATCTTTATTCATGTCTCACCTGCTAATCTGAGCATTATACACATTTTTCCTTTGAATATGTATGACAAAGGAGGTCTATTCATCTTCACTTAAAAGTGTCACAGTGGAGGTTTAGTTTTAAGAGAAAAAAGCTGCATTAGTGTTACAGCACAGGCAGGATTCAGAAGACTTCTTACAGTAAAAGAGTAACTGTTAGTACCAGGCAACATGCCTTGTCTTTGGGAGCCAAGTGAAGATAAGTTTTCACTCCCATTAAAGAAAAGAAATCAAGCGTAGAAAAAAACTCATGAAACAATGAAGTTAAAAAAAGAAAGCTATTCTTTAAGGGTGAAAAAGAATGAAAACAAGTGCTAAGAGAAGCAAAATAGAAAAATGCTTTATGTAACTTCAAAGTAAAGTGATTCTGTAATGAAGGAGTGACAGTGTGACACATTTAAAAGTAATTTTTATCTGGCCTAGTCTTCCCAGGCCAGATTGGAGGTTTATGGTCCAAGTGAATCAGGAACATGACTGTCCCCATCTTACAACATGGTTAAGATGGGCAGCACAGATTGGATTTTGGCAGTATTCAGCACAGAAATAAAGCCTACCACTCAGTATTACATATTCATATTGTGCTACAACACAACAGATAATATCTATAATTATGAGGACTACGTTATGATTAAATTGGGTCCTGAAAGTCAGCATGATTTAGCACAATTCACTATATATACACACAATAACATTTTTTCTTACTAGGCCCTTCATATATAATCCTTAAATACCTGCCTGCACCAGATGTAATAAGTTATTTCAAAAATGTGATCTAATGAGCAGTACTGACAAGCAGCTGTTCCAGAATACTCTTTTTGAAGGACATCACTGTGCTATACTTATCAAGCTTCAGAAGTGGGCCATGTGGAAATGCCATGTGGTGGGAGGAGAGCAAATGCAACACTAGCTGGAAGAAGAGACAACAGTGAGACAAGTTTACCTCATAGATTGGGAGTGTATCTGAATTCCAGGCATTGATTCTGGCTTCGTTGACATCCACAACAGTAACTTTGATACTGGGACACATCTGTGCAATAACACTACAGGTTGGCCCACCAACATAACCAGCACCAATGCAGCAAATCTTCTTAATTTCAAACATGATTGCTCTAGTATGAGGAGGGAGGAAAGACGAGAATCGGGAGTTAAATGAAAATACTGGCCAACAACTCAATGAAATAAGAGAATTAATGATTTGAGATTTTATCATGCTGCCACAGAGAAACATTTTCTTACAGCTCATCTCTTGAAATGAGCCGCAGTTCCTCCCTCCCGCCCGGGGAGGCTTTGGAGCCTGCCCCACTCCAGGGGCGCCGGCTCAGCGCGTTGAGGAAGCGCTTTCTGCGGTCGCTGTGAAGCCTGCCAGCGTAAATACCACCCCCTCAGGCCGAGGAACCGCCGAAGCCACGATAGTCCGCGGCAGGAGCCGAGACCACTGCCGCAGGCAGCGCACAGGGGGAGGGACCGGCGCAGCCCCACGGCGGGCAGAGCCGCGCCAGGCCGCGCTCGGCCGAGACCCCCGGGCCGGGCCGGGCCCCCGCCCTGTCCCCGGCGCCCCTCGGCCGGGAAAGACGCCGTCAGCGCAGAGGCCGCAGCTCCCGCCTCCTCCCCGGTGGAAGGAGCGGGCCGGGAGCCGACCCCGCTCCCCCCGCGGGCTCCATCGCTGGAAGCCCGGCGGAAGGTTCCCGCCCGCCGCGGCGGAGACCGGCTCCCCGGCCGCCACCCGGACCCGCGCCCCGAGGGGCGGCAGCTGGCGGGAAAGGCCGCCCCCGCCCCGGGGAGCCCCCAGGGAAGGCAGCGGGGGGAGCCGCGGCCGGCACCAAAGCCGCAGCCTAGAGGCTTACCGCGGGCGGGCGCGGTCCTGCTCCGCCGTCACGGATCGAGCCGGAGGGCTGCGGCGAGGATGCTCGGCAGGCTTAGGGCGACGCTCCGCTACGAGCAGAGTAGAGGCGGCGGCGGCTATTTAAAGGGCCGCCGCGGGGCCGAGGCAGCTGTTTCATCCCGAGGACGCCGAGCGGGGCCGCACCGCCCCGACTCCTCCCTTCCCTGGGGGCGGAGGCCGGCGCGGAGCCCGCCCGCCCTGCCGCTTCCCCGCCCCGCCCCGCCCCGCCGCGCCGCCGGCGAATGGGCGCGGGACACCTCAGGCGCCGCCGCCGGCCGCGCAGGCCCGGCCAGGCCCCGCCGCCGCGCGGGGGCTGAGGGGCCGCAGGGTCCCCGGGCCCGGCTGGGGTCGCCGCAGCCTGGCCTCGGGCCTGGGCGGGCCCCGCCGCTGCGGCTTCCCTCAGCCCCGGGGCAGGGAGAGCGGCGCCTGTGAGGGCACTCGTCGCCCTGGGGCGGGGCCGTGCCCATAGCAGGCCCCTTCCCCCTGTGTCTGGGGGTTTTTACACCTCGGTCCCTTGATTTATTTTGTGGGTTTGTTTCTTTCTTTGGTGACTGGACCGGTCGCTGGTCTCAGTACCTCTTTCTGGGAGAGGGGTTTAGGCTGTGGCCTGGCCTCCCCCGAGAGCCACTGGGAGGGTCCCCAAACTGTCTTGTCTGCAGAGACCACAGTGACTGGTGCAGTGTGGAGTGAGTGCTCCTATCTGGCTTGGCCTGGGCTCCCAGGGGAGGTCAGGTGCCACCAGTGGGGTAAGGGGGTGCCTCCTCACTGAACTGTTGCCCTTTTCTGCCTCGGGGTGTTCCTATAAGAGAAATTAATTTTGGTAGTCAAATATACACGTGAATAATTTTTGGTCCTTCAGCTACACTTACTGTGAAACACAAAACTCAAGTGTTCATTCTCCCTCCTGTAGCATAGCACGGTCTCAACAAAGATAAATGAATAGAAATGTGGGTAGGTAACAGCAAAATAACAGTTTAAAGTCCAGATTGCAAACATTGCCGGAGTAAGGAAATACGAGCTCGCACTCTCTTCCCCTTGTGATCTGGGCACTGCCCAGGGATCTCTTGCCCAGTATTGAAGTTCTCAGATACTACTCTTGCCTTTTGTATAGACATGTTAGTAATATACTTCATCTGATTTTCGGAGCAGAAAGATTGTGAGAAATCTTCCGTGTTCTCTTGTGTATTCAAGTTCACTTACGGTGCATCTTCTAGAAGCCAAGGGGGTTTTTGCTGCATCTGAAATTCTGCAATCATTTATGCTTCTAACAGTTTACAATTTCTGTGTTAAATGTTGCCAAACTAGGTGGATAATATATGGTGTCCTTGCTAAGAATGCAAATAAAGTATTGCCTTGTTCTTACATGGCATTTTTGTCCACAGGTGTTAAAGTACATTAAAAAATTGGAATCTTTGTTTCTGCTTTCTATTTTACTATTTTACTCTGGAGGATCTGATCTTTCCCTAGAAGAATCTGTGCCTATTTAAGTGAGTACATACTGTAACTCACTGGTCCTTTAGAAATGGTACTACAAAATGTGTGTTTCTACCGAAAGAGCCTGCTGAGGTTTGCAATCTCAGTGCAGGATCCTAGCGGAGTCAGTGTGGTTAGCCAAAGAACTGCCTGGTGAAGGTGCAGGGTTCACCGTGTTTATCCTGAAGTAAAAACAAGTAATGCCTTGTCTCATTGCTAATTTGCACAGATGTCTCAATTTTGAACACATCCTTTTTTCCAGGGAAGCCTAGGGAGAGAAAATAGAAGCCCAGTGAGCTCTCACTACCAAGTCAGTCTTACCTATACTATCATCTTCAAAACCCCCGTCTGTCTCCTGAGGTCTCAGAATAGCTCTAAATGCATACTAAGAACCCCATCTGGTCCCTCTGTACATGCCTGTTGCTATCTTGGCAAGACCAAATCCACTTCAGATCCTTCACATGGTCCCCCAAGGGTGTTGGCATGGTAAGTGTGCTCAGTGTCTGCCTGACAAATGAGGAGTGGATTTTCTAAAAGGAAGAGGCAGCTGCTGTGTGCAAGGCTACATTTGTGAGAAGGAGTTCCCTCTGCTTATTGCTGTATGTATGGGTAGTTAGTTCATTAGTCTCAGCTAATACCTCCTAGTTACTGCTTTTGCTAAGAATGAGGGCAGGAGCTTCAGAGCCTTCCTCGGCTGGAGAGATTCAGGCATATGTATCTGGGGAGAGTGCTGCATCTAGTGGGTTATAAAGAAATGGGGGGATCTAATTCTCCACCTGCAACTATGCTCGTTTGCCAAGGAGCTTGAAAGGGAATATTTTTTGGGTCTGGTAATCATGGCTGTTTCCTGGGTCGAGAAAGGTCTGGGTTATAATCTGTGACTTGAGAGATATTTCAAATGTCTGAACAGTCCTCACAGCAGGCAATGGATCCCAGTCTCTTTTCTCTTAGCAAAGGGCTTTCATTGATAGACTACACTGTCACACCCCCTACCTGGGACGTGGATCTTGAATTATCTCTTGCAGAACTGCACAACTTTCCCAGAAAGGATGACGAGGGTTGCTTTTGTTTCCCTGTAGCCTACACTCTGGTGGTGAGGGCACTGCTGGCAGCGGAAAAATGCAGGGCTCAGAGTCATGGCAATGAAAAGGACAGAGAGCTTGGGTCTCCCCTCTCATTACACAATAAATTATGAATTACTGGGCGGGGTTTTCTTTGTTTTTCTGCTCAGGCAGACCCATTGTTTACCAGTACGTAGAATTTTTTACAACACTGCGCAGAGGCAATAAAGCTTATGTAAGGCTTCAGGGCATATCATTAAACCTCCTGAAGCACGCTGCTTGGCAGACACAGCCCTGAGATGCTACAAAGCAGATGAGGCTGGGCCACTGCTGGCCACTTTTTAAATAGAAGTGTGAGTTCCACTCCATTTTTTTGAAGGCTTAGTGTAGGCTGTGAATCCTTTTGCAGTGAAGTGTCAGTAACTTAAATAACATGAGGAATGGGATTTCAGGTGTATGTTTTTCTTTAACATTGCCAGTTGATTGGATGCATCCCTCTTCCATCATATTGGCTAGCCTAGACCTCACTCCGAGACAGCCTTTCCTTCTCACTGTGTGGGGAGTTTGAGTATCTAACTTGGGGCTATGAATATGTTTCTGGGAGACAATGCCTAAAAATCAGGTGTGTAAAATGAAGTTTTGCAATGCTGATTTCTTGTGTGAACAGAAAACTGATAATTCTTCCTTCAAATTAACAAACTATAATGTATAAAAATTGAAACTTGACAAATTCAGATTCAAGACAGTTGTTTTCTAATAGTGAAGATAAGTAACCACTAAAATGAATCAGAGAGGGTCCATCTCTGGGAATTTTTTCTAAAAGATATTTTCTAGTGAAAAAAAAAATGCAAATCCTATGGATGTCAAAAAGATGTTCATAGTAGCCCAGTTTGGCTTTATAATTTATAAGCTTAATATGTATATTATGCAAGATTTTAACTAAAATACCCCCCTAATGGGTTGCTGAAAGTTATCTTAGCAGGGCACTCATTCAGTTAAACAACAGCATCAGTGAAGAATTGCCACTCTCCAAACTAAGTTTCATGTGTTGCAGACTGGGTCAGAAGTCCTCCTATAGCGTTCATCTCAGCTTTCATTTTTTTCAGGTAAATTCCTATATGTGTTATTTTAGAATGAAAACTGAGAGAGCTGCTGGTAGGACTGATGAGTCACTGTTCCATTCATCCAGGATTTTACATTTTAAAGACTGTCATTTGCATAATAATTTAACTTTAAGTAATCTATACTTCTGAGAGCACTGCTGGCTTAGGCATCCTGCTAGATCATCTTTTCAGACCCTGATATTAAATGGCCTGAACTGTAATTCATGAAAGCATCCATGTCCAACAAAGGTGATTATCATAATTTCTACACACCTGCTTGAGGAGAATAGGCATGTTTAGAGATACTTGTAAATTTTAGGCTACAGATACATGTAGGACAAGGTTTATAATCTAGTCAATAACCTAGTCTTAGGGGATGGACTCCAAAAGGTATATAAAATCAAAAGATACTCAAGTTTCAACAATACATTTCCTCAGGTACCTAAAGGTACATCTTCTGCCTCAGTCTTATCCAGCCTGAGGAGTTACCTGTCTCATATCTAAATGTGATCTGATCCTGAAAATGAGTAACCCCTTTGCTATATGCTCTCATAGACCTGACCTTTAATGTGTGCTCAGGCAAAAGCTAACACCAGCGGGATCAAGCGGCATGCAGTCCAAAGATTTAAGACTGCTTCATTCAAAAAGCTTGGCCGAGGAAAATGGTAATATCTTTTTAATTTAGTGGCTAGAGAGTGTACCAGTGTGAGACTGGATCCTACGTTCTCCTCTCTGTGTGGTAACAGGGGAGTGGGCTTGAGGCCACATCTCTGCCTTTTGCAGAAACCACTGAGCGAAGGGTGATCTGAATGCCAAAGGTGGGTGGAGGGGGCACTTGTCACCTGTCATGTACAAGCTGTTCCATTATGCAAGGGAGAAATCATGATTTATGAAGGATTTGGGGGATGAGGGGAAGGGGAGGGAAGAAAAGAAAGAGCAAGTGAGTACATGATTCACATAGCACCCTGATGTTGGACGTAAGAGGAAAAGCCAGGAAGGAACCCTTGATATGAAAGATGTTTTGTATCATATCTAGGGAGTGTTTAATGTCAGACTAATCCCCCACCAGATTTAGCTGATCATTAACTAAAGGCAGCAGTGTTTGTGTAATCAGTTTGTGACACTGACATCTGACACAGATTCAACAACCATCATCATCTGTCAAGCATTTCTTTAACTTTTGACACAGCACAACCAGGAGGCAACCCCACATGTAACAGGGAAATCTGAGCTACTCGGCAACAGTCCCAGGCTGAGGCACAAAAGTGCCCAGAAGACTTGCCTGCGGACCAGTTGGATCAGTGTTTGAATCCATGCTTTGTATTTTACAATGCTAAGAGGAAGAAATGAGATGCAGCTAAAGAGATTACACAGGGACGTGTGGGACTGGGCATGTGTGTTCCTCTGGAAAACGCTCCAACAGCTGCATAAAGCAAGGCCTATGCCAGTTTTGAACACAGGCAGCTGAGTGCCTGAGCTCCTACGTGTGCTCTGAGCCAACCATAACAGTTAACTGCACAGAGCCAACGTTACAAGTTGTTACGAGAGACATTTTCCACCTGGGACGTCCCTACTTATGCCCTCTCCTCACCTCCACCTCTCCAGCTCACCAGAACTTCGACTTTGCTGTTTGGTCTGACAGTTTGCCCAAACAGCTTATGATTAATCTAATACAATATTTTTGTAAGTGACAACCAGCATCCCAAACTGAAATTATTGGTAAAATTTGTCCCAAAATACAGTGAATTTCTGGTCAGGGTCAACGTGCCTGTTTGTACAGGGCCCAGAACATCTGGACAATAATTCAGCTGGACTCGTGGACAATATTGCAATATAGATAAAAACCAAAAGCCGTGCAGGATTAAAACAAATGTTTAAAAATCAGAGGAAGGCCACCCTGAAAACTCTGATAAGAATGTCCTCTCAAACCCTATTCTTTTAGTTCCTGCACAATGTTTTGTTTTCCAGTGTATGACCTTGGTCTAATTAGATTATTTAAATCTCTCAGTATACACAGAAATTATTCACACTTCCTCCCAGGCATGATTACATTTGACAGCCTTATCTATTGTTTAGTAAATAGCACTTTTTTTTTTTTTTTTTCCCTCTTCTAATGTTCTGGAAACCACACACGTTACACCAGACATGAAAGCTGTTCCTTCAGAAGCAGTGCTGTGGGCAGCAGCATTGCTTTTCTGAACACGGAGCATACTAAATCTCCCAACAGGAGGGTCATTTCAGGCATAACAGCCATTTCAGTAAAACAGTAAGGAAGCTTTAAATGCTAAAACTAATGCAATGGAATTATGAACAGCCGGATAAGGCACTGCTTTTCATCACAGCCCCACTGAGGAGAAATCGTCTTGTAGCATGACTTCATTGAAGGGTTTTACTCAGCTGAGTTGTCCCATTGCCTTAACAGTTGTTCACATAAAATTAGGTGAAGATCTGATCTACTGTTACAGTATAGCTGAAAGCAAATTTGGCTTAATCTCTTCCCTGTATATACTGAAGCCCAACAGAAGCATATAGCTGGAAGGGGTGTCAGAGACAAGATGCACTTGTGATTCAAATTACAAGCTAATATTTGATGAAGTAGGAAAATGATTATTTGGATTTTCTATTTAATTTACATGAAACTGAGAATGGAAAACAAGGCTGCATGAAATCAATAGGAGAGCTGAAGGAACCATATTTTTATTCACATCACTACAACTACAAAGCAGATTTTGATGTGTTACATGCAATGCTTAGTGTAGTGTCCAGTCCTGTGGGGGCTTCTGTGGATCATTTTCTTGCTAATCATATTCAGTTTATCATTTATCAGTTCATCTACAAGTTCTGCTCTAAACTGAGCTCCTACACCTTTTCTAAGATTTACTTTTTATGTCAAAGCAATGGCTGTGACCTTCAGAATGTTGTACAATGGTGGGGTTTTTTTGTTGGTCTGCTTAGGAAACATATTCTCTCAGCTCTAATATCTTGTCTTACATTTTAAGGGTATTTTTTGCACCAGAATAACTTAATAATCTTCAAGAATTTTAAAACAGGTATAAGTCTGAAAACTACATAGTCACAGAAATTACTCATCTGTTTCATCTATAGCTTGGAGGATGTAATAACATAACCCATAAATGCGAAGACTTTTTTTTTTAAAGCTTGCTACTTGTGATCTTTGATTAAAAATTAGTGCTGTATTTCCAGTTTAAATTGTATAAAATATTTTATAATATCACTTTCCATACAAGCAAGAAGAGTGAAACCTTTAAAAAGCTGTATATATATGGTGAATTAGTATTTATTGTCATGTATTGAAATGCATTTGTTTCAGACATCCTCTTTGACCCACACTTCTATCTGCGGATGTTAAAAAGGTAATGCAGAAGCCAGATTCTTCTAGTTATTATATTTAACTACAAAGTGCCTGCTATGGGAGTTGGCAATAATTTTGATACGACATCAAGTAACATAGGTTCAGTTATTCTCCTTGTATGAAAAGAGACAAATCTTCAACTGATGTCAATGAGTGTAACTCCCTGGAAGCCAGCAGAGTTGTGCTGTTTTACAAATGAGGATGTGGTTCATCAGTCTGCCTTCTCCCCCACCCCAAGGCCCCGCATCTTTGCAGTGAACTGCACTGTAGGTTGTTGGCTGGTACTGAACAAGTAGGGGTAGAAGGAGAAAAGAATGTAAATTGTCCATTTTTCCAAGGAACCCACTTAATGTTCATGGAATATTCTGCTGCAATGATTTGATGTATTTCTCCCAAACATCCTAGATAGCATACAATTTTTTTTTAGGCTTTGGGGCAGAGTAATCTTTTCCACTTACCTGGCGGTCTTGAACAGCTAGGCCTCATGCAGATCCATTCAACAGAATTAATTTAAATTTTCTGCATCACTTTTCATAATAGGCATGTGCATCCTTGGCAAACATTTTAACAAGTGTACTTAAAGTTTAGCTTTAGTTTTAGGGGTTATTTATAACCTCAAGTTCAAGTAAAAGGGTAAATCTTGATTAATGATCTCTGATTAAGATAATACATTTCTAAATTGACTCAAATGCCTAAAAGCACTTGTTATTAAATTATTAATTTTTTATTATTATTACTAAAAATAAATTCAGATTTTGTTTCTGATTCTCTGGTATTTATTACCACTATCTCTGGATAGCTTTATATTATTTTAAACCCTTATGCTCCCCTGGCATTTTACCTTTTTTCCCTTGGATTAATACAGGAATCCCTGACATGGGATCTGAGCTGCTGCTGAGGCGGAGCTGAGCATTTTGTGTTCTGCTGCTGGAGGAAGAAGAGTGCTGCACTCCATGGGAACAGTGAGGAAGCAGCAGGTCTCTACTACTTCTACAGGCTGCCTCAGATCCATCGGAGTGCCTTCCTTCCTCAGAGCGGCTCTGGGTCCAACACTGTCATGAACTGGGACTACAGTCTTTGGGACTGCAAATCCCAAAATAGTAGGAGTTGATCTAAAATGAAGTAACATAATTGGTATATTTGGCCTCTGTCATTATTTTTCTTACTGTATTATTTCTGACTTCCTAGGTGGCATAACTACTCTGAAGAGCAAAAGGCAGAGATGTCCATGTTGGTCATCAAAGTGTCTTAAACCTTGGAAACAGCTTATAATTTGTTCTGACTTGCTTGAGATATATACAGAAGGCAAGTGTCCATTAGGAAAGTTAGAATTTACATTTTTAAAGTTACACAGATGACACACTATTTTTACGGATACTTATTTTAAGATGATTTCAAATTACCTTAGAAATTGATAGGTTGGTGCAGTCCTACATCTTAGACAAAGACTAAGAGACAAAGACAAAAGAATACTAATGATTGCTATTTATTTTGTTAAGTCAATAAAAAGTGCATAGTACAAGCCCTTTATCCCAATCCAAGTACTCAGTAAAAGATTACTAGGAAACCGCAAATGGCACAGATGATTTTTTGTTTGGCATAATTCAGACATTTTAAACCACCGATTTACATTAGGTACATCACATCATCACTCTTCCTTTTTCAATCATGAACATTACAAGGCTAAGTGATCTGCAGACAATACATGAATACATATGATTTCTCATTTCAGAATATAATAATTGTGTTAAGCAGACTCTAAAAATACTATTGTTTTAACAAAGTTCTAAGCTAAGGTATAATTGTAAACTTCCCTCCATATTTCCCAAGTTGCTGCAACTTGCATCTCTTACTAACCGAGCTTAAAACCCTCATTACAGAATTAAGCACATTCTGAAGCTTCACATACCACTAATCTCTTCCACACTTCTCAAAATTTACCATAAACATCTGTAACCATGATACAATTATTTCATCGCAAACTACATCACTAAAGGCCAGATTTCTGCCACCCTTACTAAAGCTGCTACTAGTACATTATCTCAGAGTAGTCCCACAAACTTCAGTGCAACTACTTGATGAGTAAGGCACTATTTAACATGAATAAGAGTGGCAAAATACAGTCCTACAATTAGTTACTTTTATTTTCATTAAGAGTGGTGGTCTGAAGGTTGTATCTTGGAGAGAGTATCTGAATTTAAAAGGCATACATTTTGACATGGGATAGTAGCCTGGCTCTTTAGTAAAACATTTTACAATAAAATATTTCCAATGTTTTTTCTTTTACATAGAAAATTTAAAATAGCAATTTACATGAGGAAAGCATACATGTATAAAATTACTGGGACAATTACTTCAAGGAATTTCAAGCAAAGACAGTTCATTTAAATGTAAAACACATTACTCTGAACAAAAAGTTCATTTGCCAAGACTGTTAATGCTGGGTGCACATGATGAGTATTATAAATACACAGACATTTAAGTAAATCGAGACTGATCCTCACAAGTGAGGAGCATCTGCTGTAAATCTCACCAATTTACAGTAGAATGAGGAGGGGCACCCTGTCTGAAATGAAGCCTGTTGCAGTTGGCTTTTTCATCAATTGGAAGCCTGTTTTATGCGTCTGACAGTGAAGAATTCTGGCCAAAAATCCTTGGAGAAAAGGTAAGTGTAGGAGATTATATATTTTTCCTTGTTGGTTCAACAAAATGGTGCTGTATTACCTGTTCTGCTCAAAACAGTATCCCAAACATAAATGTACATGGAAGGCAAAAAGCAAGCACAGTCAGATTGCTTGTCCCAGTGACATCTTTACACAGTGTTTGTGGCCTGTACACCATTAGACATAATAGGACAAATTCTCTCAGTTTCTCTGCTGCAGCTCCACTGCGCTGCACTGATATCACTGAGAGCACCTGGCCCAATCATCTTCATTATTTTTTTATTTTTTACACATGCTCCTATGCTTGGGAGCACACTATTCCACAGAAATTCAAAGGGCAATTGCGTCAAATTACAGAAGCCTTTCTTCAGGTCTATGCTGTACCTTTACAAGGAGGCTTAGCCAGCCCGCCATTTACCCTGAGGAGGAAAACCCTGCGTCTGTCAACCACGGGATCTGATGTGAGATTTTTGTTAGAGCCCATTAATACAAACCTTTAGGCATCTTAAGAGTTACTCCTTTCAGCCCTGTAACTAAAGTCCTCATGAAATAAAGGTTTGTAGAGTAAGGCTTTGAATTCCCATATGTCTGTTCTACTGACCTTTATGGAAAGAAGCTTCATGTTGGTAACATAAAAATGTTCTTTACATTATTCTCATCAATTTTTCAAATTGATCAAGAAAAATATACAGTGTCACTTTTCTGTACATCTTTAAAATGTTCTTAAATTAATGTACATAAAAAAGTCATTCCCATTTGCTACAATGGGAGATGTGCACAGGTATGTGCACAGCCACACATACGCACACATAAACACACCACACATACACACAAATATTAGAGGGAAAAGACATGCCATATGTAGTAACCTGCAAGTTTGTTATTCTACAATTACAATCAGTAGATAAGGATGAAATGTAAAGAACTGCTGATAACATACAGGTGAAAAAACCCTGAATATCCAGTATATGTTTTATACCAAAAGTTGGTAACCTTGGTAACCTCATGGTATGATTTCATCCTGTCCAGTATATATTACATCATGGCTAAAAACTTGTTAAGATAACGATTATTAAAAGACTGTACCAGGACAGAAAATTTTACCAAGTTCTTCTCACTAAATTTCTCTTTTCGTAAAGTCTATAGGTAAACAAATCCATTTTTGGAATACATTTTTTTGACACCATATTGAATAATATATATCACTAATGAACAAGATTAAATTAATTTCTTTTTTGGTGGTATAATCTTTTGTGTAAAGTTCCCAATATATATGTCAAAGCTTTGACAGTGGCAATTATCACATTCACTTCTTTGCGCATAAACACACACACATAGTATAATTCTAGTGGACAATCCGTGCTTTTGCCAACAACCCTGAAAACTATGTTAGTGGTCCAAAGACCAGACTAAAAGCTGCTCCGAGCCCAGGGCAAATATAAAATAATTTCAATTTTTCACCACATAACTAAGCTAATAGTTGCAACCATAATACAACTCTCAAAAGCATCCTGGAGAAAAAATATGGATTAATGTGAAGAAGGTCAGTAACCTTCCATTATTATAGATGCACAGGGATTTTCTTTTTCTTTCAATGCATATCAGAAATCACTGCAAAGAAATTAAGATCATTGTAACAGAAAGAGACTGAGTGGAATGTCCACAGTAACAGTAACAACCAAAAAACCCCTGCAACGCCTTACCATTATTCAAATTACAATCTACGAGGAATTGTAATAACATACAATGCAAAAATTAACTTAAAATTGAAGTCACTAAAAGCAGTTCATGAAGATAACTGCTAAAGGATAATTCTGCTCTATGAAAATGAGAAGAGAAAATGGTATTGAATGTGGTTTAGGAGTAATCTGGTCACTTCGTTCGTTTGGTCGTGCAAGGTTTTAGCTGCTGAACTTTTCCAATACTGAACACTCTAGTCCACTGGTGGGGCTGGTGGTTCTTGTCCCTAGTGGGGAGGAAGGAGGAAAATAAAGAAAAAAAACATGTACTGGATTAGAAACAGTGCTTCACTGTATTTAGCAATAAAAGAACTCAGAAGAGTTACATTGTGCTTTCTTTTAGGATCTTTCAATATCTCTTTCAATATTCAGAGTAAATTAGCATCAAAGAACAATACCGTTTCCTGCATCAATAGGGATTTTTCCAAGATCTCACATCTAGGACAAAGATCACCTTCCCAGTTTCACGCTGTAATTTTGTTTACTGACTTATCTTAGAGCTGTGATTTTCCCCTTGTACCTAAGAAGGCAGGAGGCAGTTCCAGCCAGGGACAGCCAGTGTTCAGAGGACATTATGACCCCACACTTAGTCACCCTGCTCCATCGCATGGCAGGCCTCACACTTGGCCTTTGTGATTCTACTTTCACTTTGGTTTTGCTTATTTGCATTATTAATGACATTCCAATAAAATATAGGGGAAAAAATGAAGAAAAAAAATGACTGTAGAATAGTCTATATTAAAACAAAATACATTTAAGCTATTGTAGAGTCTCTCTGCAGGGCACTTGAAGATGCACTTACATTATGAGGGCTGGTTGGCTTTCCAGCTGTGTTGGATCCTCTCAGATTACTAGGTCTCAGTAAGAACAAGACAAGTGCAATCACCACCCAGGCCATCATTATCATGGCAAAACTGATGCCATTGTCACTGGAGGAATTTGGTCCTGGCACTACAGACAAGGAAAACTCAAGTTATAACAGAGTGACAACAGAGTTCTTTCCCCAAAATGAAAACAAAAATGCAGCATAAGTCTCAGAAAAAACCTGAAATATTTTTCAATTGAGTTTTCTGATTATTCCTTTTTTTTGGCTTTGAGACAAATAATTCTTGGTTAGTGTTACACTGTTTTTTTATCATATTTCTTATCCCTTTGAAAAGGGAATCTATTTCACAAGATTTCACTGGAATTCTCAGAATTGTCATGAATATTTCTAAGTTCCCATTAACTCATAATGAACTGGAAATGATAAACACATACTTTGTGTTTAAGAAATCAAACTTGATGGAAAATATATTTATGTGTGAAAACTCCCATCTGTATGTTGGTGTTTGGTTTTTTGCCTCAAACAAATAAAAGAATAAGACTAAAGAGATGAAAGTTTAGACTCCAAACAGAGGCCCCAAAACAGAGAACATGCTAATTCTAGCAAGAAGGGAGCAAACTAACGGTTATAATTTTGTTGGCTACTATAAGTTATTTATTGAGAGTTTGTTCAAACAAGTGTCAGTGTCAATATGCCGGATCTCCACGACTGATCATCCAGGTTATGTGGTATTTCTGATAGCATGAAGGAAAATGTTATCTGTCAGAAGTGGAAAAAATGCTGCGGAGATATATGAAAAAGTGAAGCCCAGAAACACAGTATAAAAATTTTACACCTAATTTCCATTCAGAATGGCTGAGACATCAAAGCATGGAAATAAAACTGAGAAAATCCCCTCAGACTGGAGGTGGCTTGTTAGTCTTTTTGGATCAAGAAACTCTTGCAAATACCTGCACATTTGAAAACATCAACTTCTCCTCTGAAACATAATTTCAAAAGACCAAACTGTAACTAATGTTGTCAGCTGAAGTGTAAACCAATGTATAGTTAATTATCTATGGTATTTCCATGGCTCCATTTACAATAGTATCTAAAGACCTAACATCTTCATTAATGATCTAGATGATCAATTAATACAGAGCAATTAATACAAAGCTATAATGAATAACCTTCAGAAAGAGAAGAGCTATTCTATTTTATTACTCAAGCTGAAAACTTTAACATCTGGGGAAATTCCACAGAGACACTTGTATCTGTCAAGATTTTTCAGTTGTCTCAACTCATTTGGATCATACCGTTACAGAGTCGTCTGGATTCAGTATCAGTTGGAAGTTGTTCGTATTTAACAGTTGCTAGATAACTTATATCCAGTGAGCTGCTGGAGTAATTTCCTTGAAGGTTAATGCTGATACCAAAGAACCACCCTCATCGTTGTCATACTGGGTAGCATTTTTAACAGAGGCTCATCTATGAAAATAGTTTGTTCATAACACAGCTAAGACACAGCAGAGGGGCACTGTGAGGAAGCTTACAGCTATGCCATTCACATACTGCTGTTCTGTGAGTAAGACTTCATGAGTTGGAGCTGTTAGACTGATGTCCTTTACCAACACCACACGCACTCAAAAATGTCAAAGAAGAAAAAAACATGTATTATAGAAGTTCGTGCTTCTCACAGCACAAACACCACCATTAACTTCTATGAGTGAATGAAACTGCCATAAAGCTCTTGCCTTTTAAATGTCCAAATTATAGACATTTAACAACTTGAGAGGTTGCTATGTAGAGGAATTTTATGCTTAGAAGTATATACAATTACAAGTGACAATTCTTTCGGAGATTTGAGTGAATATATGAGGAGAAGGCATAGTGCAAAGAAAATAAATGAGAATGCTACAGCCTCTAATTCATTAAACTCTAGATTCAGAAAGCATATGGAATTGTGCAGGTAAGAGTTTAGACTGCAGTTGTGTTGCAGGAAAATATTACTGTTATCAACATGATATATCAATATTTTAAATCTTGGATGACCTTTATATATGCAATCCAGTAAACTAGCATATAATTCAGCATGAAAAGAACAACTACTTTATTTTGAGGCTTCCAGACAACATTAATAGCCACCCTGAGATTACCTTCAACAGCACATAAAACAGCCTTAGGTACCTGCTTTGGCATGTATGATCAGTAGAACATTGAAAATTCAGATCACCTGCTAGGCTGGATTCCCCATACAATGCAGAGAAACAGGGACTAGTCAGGCTGCCTTCTGGGATATTGGCTGAACCACAGTACACTCAGGGTCTGTGGTTAAACAAGAGCTGGGGTAAGTAAATGCTGCTAGGTCAGCTCATGCTACAGATCAAGGAAGGGACCACAGAGGGAAACCACAGGTGTTCGTGCAAGACAGTTTCTTCCAGCCTCCATTGTAATACGGTTTAGATGGAACCAAACATGCTGAAACATGTTCTAAACTAAGTTAAGAAAGACAACAGCTAATCTAACACAGCTTGGCCCTGTACTACCTACTCAAAGCATGCCAGATGATACTAAAACAGCCACAACACTGTTTACACTATTCAAGAACCGTTAAACCCACATCTCTCACAAATGACCATGTGTTTTAATAAGGGTGTGAGATATTTCAGAATCTGTTACTTTAATCTCTTAACATAAGGAGACGAGGATAAGCAAAATCTCACATAGCTGGGGTGAATCACACTTTTCAAAGCTTTGCATCACAAATCAAGAGAACAGACAAGAAGCTCTTTCAGCTACTGGGAGCAATAATATGTAGAAGACAACAATCTTTTGCTACAAAGACCTCCATCACCAAGATCACAAAATAATCAAATAAGACCAACTTACGGATAAAGAACAGTTGAGTGAAGCTGAAACCAAGCAGGATGGAATTTATGCCAATGGGCAGAAGAAAAAAACTTATTTTTAAGAGTTCACAGCCACAGTGTTTTTACCTATAATTGATATTTTTGCAGGTAATTTAGAAGTGATTTTATGATTCCTTGAAGAATAAAGCCTACAAGAGCACCTGTGCATCATATTTTCTAATATTTCCAGATGGATAGAAGATTGTCCTGTTCTGACCTCACAGATGAATGTCCCTGCCACCACCCTCTTTGATGGATGGATCTGGTTATTAATCTCCAGTGCCTGGGAGACACCAACTAGTACAGAATGTAACAGTACATATTACCACGCCACTGAGTCTTTACAATCTCTAACCTGTCTTTCCACACACCAAATTCATCCTAAGGTCTTCATTTTCAGAGTACCTGGTTCCCTGGGCTCAGCATACCTATATATCCACACACTTTCTGAATGAAGCCTGTGAGCAGCTCTGCAGTTCTGCCCCTGCGGTCACCTGGGATTTTTTTACACCATGGCTGAATTGTCTCTGCGCAGGAGAAAACTTTATGAGGAACTGATCTGAGTTCCCATGGGAGTTAATGACTATGGTGAATCCTATCTGTTGCTCCATTTACAAGATACAGTTCTTTGGTTTGCTTTTTCCTACAGAAACAGAGACTAGGCCACATAAACTAGTCTCCTCTCAGAGAGAAATGGGAAGAGAAAAAAAAGTCTTCTGTGACAGATGTCTGCCACCTCATTTAATGTTCTACTAGAAGGCAGTCAAAGCTACTAAAATGACGACTTTGGTAAAAAAATTTCTAAAGATTAAACGTCAACCACCTCCTGATTGTTCAACTGAAATCTCAAGAATACAATATTAAAATCAAAAATGCCCTTGATAAATACTCCTTACGTGAATTTAGTTCTCTTAAAGTGCTATTTTTCATTCCAAGTGAGGTTGTACTTAAAAAAAAAGGAGGAAAGATTGCATTTCTTTTGCTGTAAAAGTATATTCCATGTGGTGCTTTTTGTCTGCCCTCTCATAGTAGAAATATCTCCTTTTGGATATTCAGCTTTTTACTGTTTAACAACTGTATGTGAAAGGGCAAAAGCATGCTCTCTGACTTGTGCCACCTTCTTTTCACGGTGTTTTTAGCCTTGCCTGTTCTGTGAAAGAAAGGCAGGAAACCCTATGAAGAGAGGTATCTTACAGATGAATCATCAGGGAAGACAAAGACCCTGTGGGACCTTCAGCAGATAATCCCTGCAAGATGACACTCTCAAAGGCAGGGATAAGGAAACTGAACAAAGCCAAAAAGGATTTGAGCAGAGGAAGGGAGAAGGGAATTAACCAGAAAAGGGAGGGAAGAGTTGGCAGACATTTCATGCCATTAGGTTAGGCTGCTGTGACTCCCCTAGATGAGTACAACTCAAGATGAATCACAGATATGCATTCATTTTAAAAGACATAAAAATTTGGAAGTAGAGTAGACAACATTTGAGACAGTCATCTCTGACCATATTAGAAGCTGGAAGAGCACTGAGAATAGTGTTGAAAATATGAATGTGGTAAACCCAGGTCACAACATCTGGGAATTGCTAGAACACAATAAAAAAACTCAGGCAGTAGCCCCTCATTTCCTTTGACATGGAAGGCTGACTGTGAAGGGCCATGAGCCATCAGAGCAGCTCAGTACCAGCTGGGATCCTCCCTGGGCTGGATGAACCGCTGATGTTGCAACCGCCACACACTTCAGAGAAATCTTCCCTGCTCCACTTGCATTAGACAGAATTCAGAAAAGAATTACCACTCTTACTCCTCATTTCAAGGGAAACTGTAAGATTTGCTGAGCATAAACAATCCCAACAGAATATTAAATGTGCTGCACATTCAAAACTCACAGCCTTTTTTCTCCAAGGCACCCACTGAAATGGAGAGAACAGTCATCAGACTCTGATAAATGCTTTACCGTCATAGCAGATATTCTGACAGAATCAGCAGAGGAACAGCCATCAAGCAGAGTGCCCAAATATCTCTTAAGTGGTGCTCATATCCTCCTGTATGTAGGAGTACAAATCCAAAAGCACTGGTCCTGACGCTGGCAGGAAACTCTCTGCAGGGTAGTCACTACAGTATAATGGTGCCAACAAGCATAAATAAGAATTTAGAGCTAATAACACAAAAATGCAAATGGGGGAGCCTTGGTGCTGCTGCTTTGATCTGTGCTCAGGAAGAATCAACGCAGGGTGTTTCTGAGAACTTCCAGCTGGTAGCAACAGCATAACACATGACGCTGCTGTGACACTGGCTGAAACACAGCCCTGACACTTCCCAAAACAAAACCACATACAACTCATCAGTTATTCCACAACCTTGCAACTTAAGAATTTGTGTATGACAACATTCCCAGCTGCGCTTACAGAAGGAAGACCAAATCCTGGGAATGAGCAAATGGGTGGGAGTGAAACAAGCTTCTTCATATCAAGGTCCTGAAACAAGGAATCAAAGTCAGCAAGTAAGAGGAAATGGAGCTGTGGGACCTAGGGAAGAGGAGACCCACCTCAAAAATTAGCTCATCACAGTACAGCTCATCAGAACAGGATGAAGCAATGGACAGAAGACTGGCCCAGAATTGTTTTAATCTGTCTCTAAAAACATCTCTAGAAGCTTCTCCAGGCTCAATCTGTTTGGTTTTGCCTTTCACTCCTGGGAGTCTTACAGAGCTCATGCTGGCCCAGGCACAGAATCACAGAAGCATCACAAAATAATCTGACAAATAGGCAGTCAGTGTCATTGCATCAGCAGAAAAATACCTTTGCTGGAACTAAATTTAAGGCAATATAATAATGTCGGAGAGGATTTACTCTATAATTTTTGCTTTGGTTTTTGAAACAAACCACTGGTTTGGAACAATTACTGCCAAATTGCTTGCATCTGCACAGACAGTTATTACAAGGATCTCTTTCAGGATGGAAAGCTATTTGCCACAAACCATTCACATCCCCACTGTACTATAGCTTGGTTAGCGTGAAAGCTGTCCCACAAGCTTTGTGCCCACACATAACAGAACTTACTCATTTATACAGTCTTTAGCCTAAGAGCTTCATAAATATTGATGAGCCAAGACTCCCAAGGCTTGAGTGAGAATGACCTACCATCTCTTGGTTTTGACTGTGGACGAAAGCTCAGAAAGCTGCACAGCCTGTCTGTGCCTACTTCTAATACAGAAAATATTCTGTCTCTGTCATCTGACTCTTTCCCTCTCCTACATGCCTGTGATTTAAAAAAAAAAAAAAAAAGACATAGAAGTCTAAGGTGTGGGAGACTAAAAAGTCTGCCCTAGGACAGGTGCATTTGGGAGAGTGGTGCTGGAAATCCCAGACACACATCACAACTTGGTAAGGCCACAAAAAAAAGAGTAAAGCCAGCAGCACTTTTATGGCACATGTGCACCGCACTGGTTTTTTTTCAGGGGTTATTGGGGGTTATCTTTTCCCCTTCAGCCCAACATGGCAATGAATCTGGGACTGTTTCACACTGGGAGGGCACAGCGCAAGTCCAAGCTGGATGCCCATCTCTAAACAGGTTTTACTGGGGAGTGAAGAGGGAGGAACATGAGAGTAAATGTGCTGGGTTTGTGTGGCAGGGTTTTTGGTAGCAGGGGAGGGGGCTACAGTGGTGGGCCCTGTGAGAAGCTTCTCAAAAGCTCCCCTGGCTCCAACTCAGACCTGCCTCTGGTCAAGGCCAGGCCAATTATCGATGGTGGCTGCACCTCTGTGATAATGTATTTAAGAAGGGGAATTGGGGGGGGGGGGGAAACTTGTGAGGAGGAGTTATGAGAAGGACACCTATGCGAACACTGAGCTCAGTGGAAAGAAGGAGGAAGAAGGGGGCAGAGGTGCACCGGAGCAGAGACACCCGCCCTGTATCCCATGGTGAGACAGCAGGGCCACCCCCCTGCCACCCATGGAGGTCACCCGAGGAGCAGAGATTTGCCTGCGGCCTGTTGGGGACCGCTGGGGCTCTGTGGGAAGAAGCAGCCCCCGCGGTTGTAGTTGGGCACTGGGAGGACTGAAACACGTGGAGGTGACCCACGCCGGAATGCATCCTGTGGGGAGGAGTCACAGCAGAGAGAGTTTGTGGAGGACTGTCTCCCGTGAGAGGGATGACACGTGGAGCAGGGGGAAGAATGCAGAAGAGTGCTTCCTCCCCTTGGAGGGAGAAGTGGCAGGACTTACTGCATCCCCCATCACCTGCCTGCGCACCACTGGGGGGAGGAGAGTGAGATATCAGGAACAAAACTGCGCCCGAAAGAAAGAAGAGGTAGAGGGAGGTGTTTTTAAGATATGGTAATGCTTCTCACTGTCCCATTCTGTCTGTTAAATGGTGTTGTTGTTAGTGTTTTGAATTAAAGTGATGTCCTTTTTCTTCCCCTAACGAGCCTGTCTTGCTTGTGACCATAATGGGTGAGTGACCCCTCTCTGTCCTTATGTTTATTCCAGAGCCTTTTGACTGATTTTTCTCCTTCCCACCACTGGGGGTGAAGGGGTCAATGAACGGCTGGGTGGTGCTCAGTTGCCCTCTGGGCTCAAACCAGACAGTGAACAAAGGCATTCTGTCTCCCCAAGATCCTGGAAACCTTGACTGCACTGCTCCTAGACCTGTAGAAGACACAGACACCAGCAGCTCTTGCTTCCAGGAACACTGCTCACGTGCTCCCTGCTCCCTTCAAGCATTATGGTAGTCCTGATGCCAGCTAATTGAATGAGTTCATATGCTCAATTGGTAAAGCAATATAGGAAAAACAGATCCACTTCATTTTTATTTATAAGCATTTGGCGATGTTCCCTCTAGACCATGAAAAGTGTAAACAGAGCGCCTCAGGGCAAGCTTACATTACTGCATAACCTCTGCACAGCTATGCTTCCCTGCAGATGCTTGTAACGTTTGACTGTCCTTGTAATGCTCACCATTTGGGAGAGGTTTTTTGATGTATTTCACAGCAAATTTCAAGGAAGCGTACACACTAGTCCTCTGCTTCATTAACTACGCAGCCGCCAAGTCAACAGAAATGCAGTCACAGTGTATGTCAACTTAACAGTCAGAGCTGGTGCGGGATCTCCTCTCCTTCACAGTGGAGTAGAGGGTTCACAGTACTGACAGTAAGTCACTCAGCCTCAGCTGTGAACATGTGCGCGTGTGGGGCTCTGTGCTGAACGTCCAGTCTTCACTGGTTAGGCTGCTATGACTGTAAGGCAGACAAATAAAGCTGCCTCCAAATTTTCTCCTTAGGGAAAAATTGAAATGATCCTGTTCGGAGGCTAATGGTAAGATTCAGTAATGCTTGAGGCCCAATCAATGGTCATGCTGGTATATTGATACCTCCAGTCTTCTCACCATTGCCAATTCCATACAATGCTTCCAATGTACAAATGTCCATCTGCATCGCAGATTCTCAGAAATTACTTCCCCAACATAACAATTTTAGTATTGTAGTATTTAATGTAGTATGTTCCTATAACATTAACTCAACAGCTGCATTTTGAAGATCAGTCAGGCTGTATTTTAATTACTACTGTTTATTCTACTTCCATGCACCCGATCTCAATAGTTACTCACATTCCTGAAGGCATTCTGTGTCTGTGCAGTACGACTGGGATTGTCTCAGCTGAAACAGAAAAAAAGAAAGGCATGACACTTAGCAATGAGACTCGGTCAGCTTTACCAAAATCATGATTTACTATAACGTCAGAGCACAAGTTCAAGATAAGGAAGATTATAACTGATCCTTTACTGCATCACACTTGGCTTATGGTGTGTAAAGAATTCCAGGTATGCAGTTTCTGAACTATTCCAGGAGGTAGTTTCTGAACACTATTTACATAATACCTTTAAATCACCTCACTGAAGTGTTATTGCTTCCACACAGGTCGTAACCACTGAATGCCTTTTAAAATTCAAGTTAAAAATCTATAGTGATATAGAAGTTGTTATATACAGATATATTCTCTACACACATTTTGGGATTTATAATGGATAGGTGTTACTACTGTTATCTAGATCAAATAACATTAAAATACTCTGTGATTACATAACAATAAATGATCAGACTGTGATAACGGTTATGCACAGAGAAGCTGAATAAAAATTTCATATTTAAACTTAGCACATTAATTTTTCCACCTAAGATCTTTTTTTTAAAGCTGATTTTAATATGTATTTTACTTTTTTTCCTCTTTACTGATGGGTAAAATTTAAAACACTTCTAGCAACTGTAATGACTATTTGCATTTACAAACTAGGTAAGGTTGCTAACTGCAAGAAAAGTCAACACTGGCTAACCTGCAAATCAGTATAACTATTTTACAGATGACAGTAAAAAAAGAAAGACAAATATCACCTTCTTTATCAGGCACAGAGAGGTTAAATGGATGGGATTTAATCTGCCGTATTATGGCAATAGGTTCTATCCTCTGCTTAGGTAAACCACAGAGATTAATAATGAACGTTTTTAAAAGTACAGAATTGTTTACAATGTCTTGGTTAGAACAGACATTTGCTTTTTGACAGGTTTTATGTCACAGTGTCACAAATCCCAACACTTCTTGGCACAACAAGCTAATCTGTTTATTATCAGTGTAAATATACAAATGTAAAAGAGAAGAAAAGATGATGTTCCTTATGAAAGAAATACATGAATAATTTCTACAGACCCGATTTCCCCTTGTATTGGCATAACTGATTTGCTCTATGTAGTCATAATATTATGCAAAGCACATCAAGGAAACAGATGAGCAACCGAAGGAGGAAGACATTTGGAAAAGCCTAAGCTCTTTCCTTTATCATAATAATTTTCAATGATCGATGCATTTGAGAAAGAAAAAAAATGTAATTGGAGATTGATCACATTTATTCTTTGATTAATATATTAAGATCTGCTAGCAAATTTACTGAGACTACAGAGAAGTTCCTTAGGAAGTACTGGGAAGGCTGGAATTAACCATTTTGCTATTTCTATAGTTAAAAACAACAGCAGGAGAAATTCAAACAAAAGACTTCTACTTACTTTATTAAAAAAAAAATCTATCAAACTATGCATATTTCCTGCCCTTCATATATGGAAGTTCATTTTATTTTCAAACTTTTTAATTCATTCTCAAAGGGGAGGTTTTATGTTAGCAATAATACCAATTTGGAATGTCCGACACTGACAGATTCCTGAACTGGGAAAACCGGGTATCACTATAGCCACATTTTAAAGAGATCAGCAACATCTTCTGTTTGCATAAGGGTTTAATACTGGAGGGGGCTTAATTTGTAATCCCTACTTTGTAAAACACACTTTACAGGTATTCTTCAACACAGAATGATGCCCAGAGTTAAAAGAGGTAATAGATCAGAGACATCATAAAGCATATAGTATCTAGTTATTCCTCTGTCCCCACATATAAACTCATAAAGCTTATCTAGTTGGCCCAGATAGGCAACACTGCCTTTGGGTGTTCTAGCCACAATATTAGTTATCTCCCATTCTAAGTGTTACACTCTGTCCAAATACAACTTTTTTAAACCATGCAATTAATGTTTCTATAAAAGCCATCTCAAAAAATGATGCATGCACTTTCTGTTGCTGTTAACATCCCGTTCCTTCACCTGCCTACCAGATGGGCTTCCACTGCTACCACACCAAAAAAAATTATGGAGCTTCAGCTTTGACTGACATGAATATGTTAACCACCAGAGAAGCTTGTTTAACAACAACAGAAAGATATTCTGGCTACAGCTATGCCTTTCTTGAAGAGTCGTCTCAATGGTGACCATGATCACACCATGCTTTGTCATTCACCATCACCTTGACCATTTCTTCATGAAAAGCCTACACACTATCTGGAAATGCCTGTTGATGTAGGAGGCCACCTGATGAAGACACAGTATTAAATCCCAGAGATTTTGTGTGCCCACAGGGTGCACTCAGATATCTAGTTTTATCCTACAGGCATCCTTGGTGACTTCTCAAAAGACAGGACAGGATCCAAGACTGAAAAGTACTGCTGGAAACACCAATGATAGAAATATTACAGTAAGCAAACAGTCTTAAGAAAAATACCATTAGGAGCTGCTATAGATCTCTACTGAAAAAAATGCTCTTAGATTATATCAGGCCAATATGGAAAAAAGTCTGCTTATGTATGGAGGAACAACGTACAGAGGAACCTTTACAAAGTAGAGAGCCATCTGTACTTTGTCTGATAATGGGACTGTGCTTTCCAGAGCACCTGGACCACAAATACTCATTTTTTTTAATGGGGATTTAGAGACTAACTGTACAAGGTAGGTTTAGAAACCTCAAATTATGTTGTGAAAGAGTTACAAGAGAAAAGTATGAAAAAACTGCATTTTTTTATAATTTGTATGAAATTCCTCTAAATTGAAAACAATACATAATCATATAATCATGCAGATTCCAAGATCCCACCTAAAAAAAATTACACTTCATAGTCTCCGCTACATTCATATCCAGCAATACAAATACTTCTTAGAAATATTTCTCAATTATTCCAGGTAATATAAAAATTTCTTATAAAAACTACTTGTGCTGGAGAAGATTTCGTCAGAACAGGACCACCCATAGACTCAAATAGGTTTTAAGAAGACACAGATCACATGATAAAAATCACACTCAAATATCTTCTTATGCTCACTACATCTCCTGACTACACGGACATGCAAAACCTCAGTAATCCACGAGCAGAAGCTCTAGTAGGGCTCTGTAAACCAGGGAGCCAGGTAACAAATCTGGTTTTAACAGCTCAGTGACAGGCTGCATATTGTTCTCTTGGGATTAAACATGGCAGATGATGGAAAACGAGCAGCAGTAAAAACAGGTTTTTCTCAATTCACTCAGGTGAACTAGTTCCTAACTCTGTAACCCAATACAAATCTGATCCCTTGCGGTCACTCAATTAGTCAAAAGATGAGAAACAATTCTGGCACGTGTATGAAATGCTTATGTAAGTTGAATGGCTGGGAAAGGTAATGCCTTTTCCTGAAACAAGAATGTTCCTTCTACCAATTAGCTCCCTCCTGATAACTACACCCTTAAGGGACATAGCAACCGTTGGAAAAAAATTGAATGTGAGACATTTCAATCATCAGGTAATTGAAAAAAGAGCAATTATCAGGGACTGGAAATAAACAGTCCTTTACATTCAGATTTTCTATTCTGACGTGGAAGAGGAGTTTTGGCGGAAGTTTGTGGAATAATAGCAAAAAGTTGAACTAGGCCTTCCTCCCCTCAAAAAAACCCTCAAAAAGACTTCTCAAATACAGTCAATGGTTTTCAATGGAAGGACCACAGAGTTGATGAGAAAAATCTGAATAGAGAATTAATTCTTAGAATACATTAATTCTTACATACTTAAAGGCAATATTATTAATGGTAGTTTTGGTTTTATTCATATTTTGGAGATCCTTGTATTGTCAAAAATGTTAGTGGAAGATTAATAGTTGACTGCCTGATCTGACACCTGCTAAAGTCAGCAACAGCCTTTCCATGTTTTTCAGTATATTCTGTAACAGACCCTTAAAAAGAACACAGAGATTAGGTGAGTGAAACATCATGGCTTATTCAACAAAAGATGACGAGAGTGAAAAATTATACAAAACTAAATATTTATAGAAATTATTATTTTCTTCCATTTAAATGAAGAGGATTATATCTGAACTTTGACATTCTCTGTGCAGTATGTCATCCAAATACAATAAATGGCTTAATGCAAGTGAGCCAAAAAATGAACTAATTTATCTTTTATTGTCCAAAATGACGTAAAAGTAAATTCCAAGCTTCATGAAAGCTAAAAGGGAGCTAAAAATGCTCCAAAATTTTTAGTTTTAATACAGTGCAAACTTGTAGGTAATACAAATAAAAATACTAATTATAAATGCACATGATTTAAAATACAACCATAAACTTTAGTTCCCTCCAAGTACATTTAAAATCTTGAATAGCTTAAATTAAAATAATTTAAATTAATAATCCCCAAACCACAAGAACTCTTAATCAATATGAGTATTTGGTTTCTATGAAGCCCCTCATAAGTTCTTGGAACTGGGAAGCACCAGTGGCTGAATTACAGCAAACCAGTGTCCACTTACTGACGTATTTTGAATGCAAACCCAACACAATGCCAAGAAAAAAGAAATAGAATTACTTCTAGTGGTAAGAGAGAAAAGGGCTTTTCCTCACTTCTTCCCCACGACACTCAAATTTTGCAATTGCAAAAATAAAAAGACCACATTTCAAGTGGCTCTAGATCCAATTTGAAGCAGCTCTTCCTTTATTTTTTTAAAAATTTTTCCAAAAGACATAGCTTTTAGCTCCAGTTCACACTAATACAACAGTGTTTAGATCCTGCTCCTTTGAAGCTATAGATAAAGTACAGTTTTAACATGCCATCTTGTGGATCAACAGCATCTACCCATCAAGCATACCTGAAACCTGACTGTGTCCTGCTGCTACTCTTACAAGGGGTGCCATGTTCTGATAGGAGTCTGCAGTTTTTAGCAATGACAGCCACTGCTTTTCGCAATCCCCAGCTGTGAACAAAACATGAACAGTCACAGTAAAGGGACACTGCTTTCGGCCTCTGGGAATTTTTTTTGGTGAAGTCACTATGTGAAGTAAAGTCTCTATTTTTTCATGCGCAAACCTACTACAGACACACAAACATGCCACTGTGTGGTGAAAACAGGGTTTGAATTTTACTGCATGTTAGCTGCTCCACAAAATCACTGAAGTCCAAGTGAAATAGTAAACCCAGTGAAACAGGGTTTCATCTAGCTAAACAGAGAACTTCTTTTTCCAATACAGTGACCTCAGCCACTGGGATTATTTCAGTCTTCCCATGAAAGAAGTTAAACTACTTTGCATTTACCGCTCATCACCAATTGCTACTGCGGAGAAGGAAATTCAGATTTCTGCATACCTTCACAGTAACTCGTTCTTGTGTTAATTCCCTTGCTGCTTCTTCAGAGGAGTTTTCTGAAACTCTTCAGATGAGTTTTCAGAATTTGCTACCCAGAGTCCAACAGTCTCACAAACCCTACAACTAGTCTTGCAATCTCTGCTCAGACAAACTTATTTTTATTAAAGTCAGTAGCGTCTTGCCTGAAAAATGGTTGAATTCCTATCCAGTATGAACAATTTTTCTTCTTAAGAGTTAAGTGTATTATTTAAGAGTTAGGAAAAAAAAAAAGACAAAGCATACAAGTATCAGGAAGATACCAATGATCAGAAAGCTCACTGGTTTGCAATTTTTCAGAAGAAATAATGGCATCATTCCTGTCCAAAAGCACTTTCCAACTCCAGAAATGGTGTAATAAAGAGGTAACAAAACAAGAACAACAGGACTAATGGCAGGAACACAGTGCAATAATCAATGAAGTCTAGTGTGAATGGCAGATGAAAGTAAATTATTTATATAGGAATAATTAAAATAATTACCTTTTAGAATAACTTTTGAGACAGCTCAAAGCAGAAATAAGTCCTCAGAAAAGACATGAATGAAAAATTAGTAAATTCATGAGCCAGGTCTGGAAAAGACCTCCGTACAAAAAATTGTGATGGAAGAAAGCCAGAGAGATGTGTGAAAAAAAACCAGATAAATTAGGTACAAAGATAAGAGAGCAGAAATGGATAATGGTGGCAATGAAAAGGATAGATAAGTAGGAAAGCAAGGACAAATAACTAACTTGATATGGTCATTTATACCATGGCTAAAAGTAAATTTTAAATGGAATCATAAAGACTGTTGATAGAAAATTTTATGTGATAACAAGGGCAGAATATCATCTCTTGTGAAAATAGTTTTTTGCAATTTAGACCAGTTGTAAGCTCTGCTTGTTCTCTCCAATTATGCCCAAAGATGACAACAAAATGGCATACTCCCGATTGTGCTCTCATGCTTCTGGGTAATAAAATCACTGTTTGAGCTTTCTTGGCAGCCACGTCTGTCCTGTCCGAAGTATATAAATGATTTAATAAACATGATAAATAAATTGCTGTGGTAGGATAGGCTAGTCCTCAACACAAGCCAGGTTGCAAATTGAATTGTAGCATTATCCATAGAGTTCAGATTTAAAGATGCAAAAAATGACACCTACATGCATTATTCTCCTACAAGCTGGCCAAGAGAAAGAAGAGAAAAATAAGGGGAAAAGAAGGGCATACTGATGGATTTAAATTGTCTCTTAAACTACGTTAGCTTCTCTTAGAGGAACAAACAAGGAAAAAGTGAATACTGCCTTCCCCACTCCTACATTTTCTATAAGCTTATGCAGAATTAAAATAAATGATTGTTCATACAAGGACAGAATAACGATCCGTGATAAAAATATGGAGTTTGGTCCTGTGAGGTGACAAGTAATTTTCTCTCCCACAGCAAACGAGACAGAAGGATGGTTGGTACCTTTCAGAATAATATTTCTAGGTTACAGACCAACTCTTAAAACCCAGAACCATCGGCCAGTTATGACAGAGGGAGAACATTAACTTTCATACTGAAAGACATGAAATTTTATGGAGAAAGATGCAGCAGATAAACAAGTCAGAGGGGTCACTGTGCAAATAGGAGCCCTGATTTGGGCAAGAACTCATTCTTTCCTTTATTTTCTTATTTCTCCTGGGATTGCTGTTTCACCTCAGCATTACACAGATTGCCCTTTTCCACACTTCCCTCACTTTCCTACAATTGCATGACTTTCCTTGGTACTTCATTTTATAATTTTGCTGGCCTTGAGGACCTGGGATATCACTGGCATCCTACTTTTAGTGAATGCAAAGCAGAATGAATTAGCAGGACAGGGAGAGTCAGGGGAAAGAAGATGAAGCAGTGTGATAGGATCATTACAAGGAGCTCACAGCACCTCTGACTACATGGAAGACTGGACAACAAATGCCTACGAGATAGAATGTTGCACGGTATTACTACAGAGGCATCTGAAAACATTCATAAACATACACATCTCCCAAGAGAGCATTAGCAAAAATAGCTAAAATACAAAACCAGAATTCATGTGGGGTTTTTGACCAAGACCTTCTGAAAAATTATGTATATTAGCAAATCAAAAGGATACTCCCACATATATAGCCTCAAGGAAAAGGCTTAGAAGTAGGAGTTCCAACAGATAAGGACAGTTTGCTCTAAGTGTTGATTACATCCACATGTGGCCTGGGAAAAAAAGCACCATTTTCTCCTTTTTCCTCAAATGAGATGGCTACAACACAGGTCTGATCATCACAGTTCAACCATTCATAATACAAGTCATAGCTATTAATTACTTCTGGAATATCAAGCTGACAGAATGTTCAATGCATAATTTTCCACACTGCTTGCAATAGTGTCACACATGCTTTGAGATAGGCATGAGGCATGACTGAGATTTTCTTTTTTCATATATACTGGTTAAGAAGCAGCAGCTTCCAGCATACTACAAAGCTCAGGAATGGAGAATGCAAAGAATGACAGACACACTCAACTTTCAGTTAAGTCCTGATACCTAACCCCTTATAGAAAAAATGGTCTCTATGGGACATAGATCTGAGTGAACATAATTTTTCATGGCTTTTTTTTTTTTTAAACATCCACTTACCTGTCTAGAAAATAGTCTCCATTTATACTGCTTGATCTAGAACTCGTTTCTAGGTTAGTGCATTAGTAGTGCATGAATTCTGTTTTGGGGCCTTAACCTGTGCAACACCAACACCGTGAGCACCCAGTGAAGGTGGGGAAATGGAAGTCAGTGGAGCAAGAGCACTCAGAAACAGGTTCCCACGCTGCCACTCCAATCTTGTGTATTGTTCTTTTGGCCTAGTGCCTCAGGAGGTGCATCTTTTCCCATGCATCTCAGAAGGATGATAGCTTCTTTGTCCTAATAAGCAACCTAAGTTTCAGCTGTTGGTAAAGGCCCTTTTTGAACCACGTTGAATGTCAAGAAATTGGGAATTGAAGGCACAGGTCTGGAAAAAAAGGGGTGACTGAGAGCAAAATGCAATTTCCTACTCTTGGGGTGGTTGGCTAAGAAGGGCTATAGACTAGAAACAGTAGCAACTGATATTAAAAAAACAATAAAAATGAGAAGGCAAATGCTGTGGTACACGCGTAAGCAGTCTCCAGGGCAACCTCCATATTTAGAAGGTCACTTTAAATTATCACGGATGTATTTGGTATAGTTCTGCTGTGCTTTCAGTAGAAGGCCATGTCAGTAGGGTAACTCACTTTTGCTGGTTGCTTGAGGGACTATTTAAGTCAGGCTTAGCTGTGCTGACATCTTGAGAGCTTTTCAACCATTTGCAGCACAACAACACAGATCTATTTTAGTCATCTGTGTTTATTCTGTGCTGTTTGCACAAAGTCTCCCTCAGCCAAGATTCATGGCTATGCTGGATACTATTTCAGACTATGTCAGTTTATAATAGTAAGATTCTAAAATGACCTGGCCAAGAGAATTATGTGGAAACCTGGTTGACAAAAGTGTGTTTGAACCAATTGTGTTGAAATAGTTTTGAGAATTTGCAACCTTTGCTATAAAAAACTAGTGACACCTCAAAATACAAGAGAGATTAAAATAAAGAATGATTTGCTTTGTATCCCCCAGAGTTTTTGAGACATTCAAGTCTTCTGATATAGCAACATAACTAGACATGGGCCATTACTTTGCAATTAGCTACAGAAGAACAAAACACAAGGTTGTAATTCCCATAGAGGTTTGTACAGCCATCAAATCTCTACAGTAGAACTGCTGGCAGTTCATCAGAATAGGTCCTTTTGTATTACAGAATTAGAAATGTTTTGTGTTAAAGAACATATTGCTCATTTTCATAGAAACTAGTATGACATAATTCTGAAGTCACAGTTGCTATAAAGCAAATAATACTGTATCAGAAGGGGAAAAAAAAGGACGTTTACATGATATAAAGTTATGTGTGTTAGTGGCTTGCTTTGACATTTCTGGCCACTCTAAGTAGTCATACACAGATCTCAGGCTTCACGGAAGATGCTCTATGTATGATTATCCCCTGTCACCACATACACTGTGTTTTCAGTCTAGTTTTCAGACTTGAACTGAGCCTTGGGCTAAGATACTCCATGGATCAGCCATCCTTACTCAGAAAGCATCGAAGTCCAGAAGAGTAACATAGTGCAATCAGATTTTTATTTTACAAAAAAAGGGAAAAAAAGGGAAATAAAAAAGGTTCAAATATAACATCATTCTTATCTAGAGATTTGCTATCTTCTGCCACAACTAAGACAGGAACCATTTCCTCTGGATTCCACAGAATGTCCTTCATCGTGACTCTTTCAAAAAACTGGCCTCTTGTCTGACAGAGTGCCCCCCCCTTAAAGTACTTGATGTAGGTTGTTGTTCTTCATTCTTGAACTTTGGCTCTTCTTGTCAAAATAAGTTTTGCAGATGGAGGAGACTGAACAAGAGATATAGTCATACAAGCTAACAGACCTGTCATTGTCTTCTGACAGCTCTTGTGCATCTGCAGAGGATGGAGAGTCTTGTGATATTTTTACTCTATGCTTACTTCCTCTTATGGAAGTTTCCAATTATCCGCTATATCCATAGAGTAAATAGTGAGCCCAACATACAATAGTCAAATTGTTACACAACACCACCAAATCATAACAGAAGTTGTCATGGGTATTACATACTAGAAGTTATATTTATGAAGTCACAGCCAAAGACTTTAGATTTCTATTGTTTCCTAGGAATATTTGGAAATCATAGTATTTTCTTATTATTTACAGTGGCCATACTACAGTTTTCCATGTGCAAAATTCTTGTATTTTGACACCAAGGAGAACCCTGAAAAATCCACTTCAGGAAAATGATAGAACATACAGCATATGAGAATTCAATGCCACTAAAGTATCTATATATAAAGTCTCAGAACTGTGGGTATGAACGATATCTCCCAGTTAACCTAATAAGCAGCAAAAAAATCTTTTAAAAATATCACGTGTATTAGAAATATACAGTTCACTGTCTATAAAATCTTCATGGTATTATGGATTAAGAAGAAAAAAACCCAATGAAACAAACCCCTGCTTAGTCAAGCAAAACAAAGGACAGAAAAACAATCAAGCTACATAGCTTAGTAAGAGTTAGGCTTTTTAAAAACAAACAGCTTGCTTGTTTGTAATTTTCAGTGGTGTTGCTAATAGCAGAAAGGAAGAAGAGTTTAAATGACAATAGCTTTTTTTCATTGTATAAGCATTCATTGTAATGACAAGATGAACTGAAGTCTGCACTTCCGAGATTTAAACTATATGCTATATATAAAAAAATATAATGTATTCATCCACAAATTGTATTTTGAATGCCAAATACATTCTCTAAGAATTTCAAAGTAAATACACCAATTAAATTAGAATATAAAAGTAACATGTTGGGAATTAAAACGAGAACTTCAGGTTGTCAAGTCAGACTTTTTGATGTCCTTCTGACCTCGGCACAGCAGCGTCATTCAAATTTCCCATACAGCTCTTAACAGAAATTCTGCATATTTGAATACGTATTTTTAACTCTACATGTAATAGCCGTAACTGAATACACCATGTCTTCTTCATTAGCAGAAGCCTGAATTCTTATCAGTGTTGTTCTATACAGGTATAAACAAATTAGTCTGTAAAATTAGTTTACTTTTAACGCGAATGCAAGTTATTAAAGTCTACATCAATCATTGGGTTTTTGCACAATGTCATTACTGGACTGAAGAAACCTAAGAGTACATTTCCACATGGGGCATCTCTTATAATTACATTGTTATTCTGTTAAATTTGATCTTAACTCTGAACTTCTGGATTTACAATGCTCGGTCTGGAGATAATTAAAACCATCTTGTTATCCAATTTGCTTCAAAATCCTGATAAGTAGTTTTAAGAGTCGGTCAGAAGATCAGCATTGTCTCAACACTGTCATCAGGGACATGGACAATGAGGTACCCGACAACAGCCTGTTTGGAACACAGTTGCCAATCCCTGGAGTGGAATGCGGTGCAAAGGCTTCTGAATACAGAACTGTGTGGCACAGCGAGTGCTGTGCTGTTCTCCCGAGTACTGAACCGTGTGGTGCAGGGAGTGCAGTGCTGTTCTTCGGTGCCTGAGCCGTGTAGTACAAAGAGTGTTGTGCTATTGCTCAGTACCTGGGCCTAGCCGGAGCTGTCAGAGATAACCACATAGCCACTGTCAGAAAAGATGGATCGCAACTGTTGCCATAACATCGATGAAGAAATCATGAACTTTAGATGAACTTTGCTTCATTATAATACCAAAACACACCTCCTGGTCGAAGGTTACCCGCCTCCAAGACTGACCACACCTCGGACACTCCCCCTGCACATGCATGATGGCCTTGCTCGAGAAGGGTGGAGATATGATAATTGAATTCTAAGAAGGGCGGAGACCCCTGAGGCAGAGGTGGAGCAAGGTGTGTTACTAAGCATAAAAGATGACTTCTGGACAACGAAAATTGGAAGCTTCCCCACCAAGGATCACGACAATCGACGCAGCATCAGCTGGACCCGGGACCGTTAGGACATCGTGAGATCAGTGGTGGTAGCTATAACCCCTCTCCCTCCTCTCTCTAAACTTAACTTTACTTCCTCCTTTCTTTCACCCATCTCTAACTATCGCGTGCCGCTTCACGGGCAACACAATAAAGTTTTACTGTTTGATTACTGCTATCCCCTTTGGTGTTGGTCGCCTTAATTTTGCACTTTCGAGATCGTGGTAAATGAACCATCACGAGTCCACCGAGTGGACTGTGACAGTAGTCCCAGCTATAACACCATTCAAATGTGCTCTGGTGTGTTTTATACCTATCTAGGTTAAAAAGAATCAACAATTAAGTAGGTATAGGGAACCATTCTGGTTGGTTATTATCCAAGCATGCTTGGATATTTTTTCTCCCCCTCAGGATGAACAACTACAGAATGCCTAGCTTTCTTATAACACAATGGTTTTGGAGTAAAGGTTTTGAGGATCCAACTTTCAGAGTTAGTGGGCAGCCAGTCTCCATTCAGACTTGTGGGTTTCAGCAACTCTGAGAACCAGTGTCCAAGGGTTCCTTTTAAAACAAATAGTAAAATTCCTGTTTGCTTATGTTGTGTAAGATTGAGTGACAAAACAGCAGCTTAGAAAGCAAACTCTTACTGAAGCTTAAAAATTACGTATGTAATAATGGAAGTTCAGCAAGTCTCTGGCTAAAATCATGCAACAGGTTACTTGAGGATAGTCTGGCTGCTGACTGTGATTTTTTAGACTTTTCCTTTCTAGATTCTGACAAATTATCCTAGCTAGTGATTAGTTCTTATAAATATTTAGGAGCATCTGTTTTGCTTTTTAGGATAGATGAAATCTGGCATTTCCCCTTACTCCTCACAGTTTCAAGTGCTAATTGGTATGAATTGGAAGCTGGACACTGAGCAATAAACTCCATTCCTGCAACTACACGTGAACACCGTTAGACCAGTCTTGGCGACTGCCCAAGAGTGTGCACCTATGATGTGCTCTATTTACATTCACAATACAGGAACTAGTGTGCGCCTCCAGATGATCCATTTGCAACCACCTTACACTGTACAGAGAAGCCCAGGAACAAAATCTCACAGATCTTTGCAGCACTTCTTCTGACTCTGGACACAACTCACCTACATCATTCATACCTAGAATCCTCCAGCCACAACACAAAGAGAACTGGCTGACTGCTGACACTGCCTGTTAGTATCTTCTAACAAAAAAGTAAAAGATAAAAAATGCTGAATGAGGGATTAAAGTCTGAACTGTACTGGTTCAGATTTGCATCTGACAAGTCTCAAAAGGCAGCCAACATGCATCCTCCTTTCTCCCTCCCAACTTCCTCTGTCACCACTTTAGCATGTGTCTAGAAGCCTCAAGGTCCAGAATCAACGTGACTGTGGGATATGGCACAAATGTCATGTTGAGGACAAGAAGAAAATCCTTCTTGGGAAAGAACATGTGTATGAGCGTCCATATGGGGGTAGCAGGGAGACCTCAAAATATTTTGAAATTGTGCCTCTGGGAAGCACGAGCTAGGATGGCTGGGCCCTGATGTAAAGGCTCCACAGAAGAGACAACTGTTCTCCACAGAAGCCTCAATTTTCTACACCCTTGTGCCAACAGCACTGACCTTTAAACAGTGCACAAGTAGACTGAAGGATGTGATTACACCCCTGTACTCAGCACTTTAAACCCATATCTGGAATACTGCATCCAGTCTCGAGTCCCCTACACAAGACACATTTACAGACTGAAGTGAATTCAGCAGGGTGTCACCAGGGGCTGAAGCACTTGCCCTGTAAGGAGAGGCTAGGGGAGCTGGGCTTGTTCCGCCCAGAAAAGGGATGGTTTTGAGTGGATCCAACAGCAGCCCCCCAGTACTTACAAGGAAGTTACTGAGAGGACAGAGATGGGCTCTTCACAGCGCTGTACGGCAGAGGGTATGATACATTCAACCAAAACAGTGGATGGAAAAAATTTCTACCAAAAGGACTGTCAAACATTGGAGCAGGTTGCTCCAAGAGGCTATGGAATTGCTATCCTTGAAGATTTTCAAGACTCATCTGGAATAAAAGCCCTGAATGACCTGGTCAGAATTCACTGTGGAACTTGCTCTGAGCAGGAGGTTGGCCTAGATGACCTTCTGAAGCCCCTTCCACCCTGAACAGTCCTGGTAACACCAGCGAATGGGCACACATTCGTTTCACCTCTTGCACCTCCATCCCCCAAACAAGCCTGTTGCCTGTTCAGCAATAAACGTGAGTCAACCTCTAATGACTTGTATCAAAAGAGCAATGGCTTGCACCACACCTGGGAACTACCAAAGGGAAATTCTGTCAGGCCCATAAAGCACATGGAATTGGCTATGCAGACATGCTCTATTTGTCCAATGTCATTTTGGACTTTGGTGCAGCTGGCCACTACATGGATCTGGGCTGTCTGGCAACTCCAGCTTTGATGCTTAGCCCAAGGGTCTCATGGTCTGTGAGATGACACATACTTGCCATTTCCTCTGGTTGATGTGGGGGATCATTTTGCCTTCTGCTGAAATCACTGATGTAGCCCTCCCATTGAGAGAACCCGGTCTGGGGTATTTTGTCTCCCAGTGTGGCCTGTGTGTTTTTGAGGAGGCATTCCATGTGCACAGGCCCAGGGGTGCAATGTGAGAACATGATGGCACAGGTTCTGCAGTGCTGCGTTATGGACATGTGTGGTGAACTCTGCTTACTCTGAGCAGAGTAAATCTGGAAAATGGGGTCAGTCAAGCTCCCTGAGAGCACACACAGGTACAGCATCTGCCTGGCTTTAGGTTCTTCCCCTGACACTCCAGATGAGATAGCGTAATAATGCACTCCAAGGCTGATAAAAGGTGGACGCTCAGGATTTTATATTCAGGGTGAAGCAGGACTACATGAGCATAACCTACATTTGCAAGAACAAGCTATATATACTCCTTACAAAGTGCTGTTTAAAACAAGTTTGTTCTTTTGTGGATGTATGCATGTGGAAGTGGTTTTATTTTAAGGGCAAGCACATAAATTGATTCTTTATTCCTAGACATACATTCTTTGGGGACTTATACATTAGCCCTACTCTTATCATAGGCTAGTGAATGACATGTTTTCCTGATAGCCTTCCTAAAATACTGATAAGAAACCTCTTGAAGAAGGGCCTGATCCTAGAGAGGATGCTCTTCACACATACTGCCTTGCATGGTTATATACTCAGTACCTTAGGCCCTAAAAAACAAAATTGGATAAAAACAAATTCATGAAAATCAACAAGGGGAAGTGTATGAAATGAAGCTGATGTACAATGTGATCTTAGAAAAGTTTAACCAAATTAGAGTTCTAATCAAGTTCACCTAATTGCTCACAGTTCACAATTATTAGTGTTATTTAAAAAAAAATATACTTTTACTTAGGAAAAAAATAGCACTTTGTAGGTTTTTCTTCAATGGACAGTGAACTAAGTTCCATACAGAAGCAAAGAATCATTGCTATTTTACAGGTGACAGTTACAGCAATGCAAAATAACTTGCTTGAAGTTGCTCAACCATATCAATGACGTAGCAAGAAAGAGAATTCATAACTCAAAATCACTGGATACTCAACTTCAGAATTTTTTAAAGCTTAGTTTTAAAAATTTGACATTATTATCTTGCCATATAAGTACATGGAACTTCATTATGTGTGGTATCACCTTGAACTTGAAGAGTTTGCAGAGAAGAGTTTGGTTTTAGGCAGACTAAAAAAGGGTTACAAAGAAACATTTCAATAGAAACACTGTCAATGCTGTCAAAATGCAGCCCTGGGAAATAAACAGCAAGCTATCATTTTTATTAACTATTCAAAAGTTCATCAGAAAGTCAGATACACAGGTTCTAACTATTCACACAACTGAATAAGCAGAATCAAAAGCATCAGTAACTGCAAATCTGCAAGAGCTGAAATAATGTCTGAATGACCACCCTTCCAAATATCGTCATGTTATCCTTACCAGATTAATCAGTCTTCTCATTGCATGTTCATGCGAGCAAATGCATTCACAAGGATCAAATCCACCTTCTGCCATGGCTCTCTGGATAAACCTGAACTTGTCTGTGAACACCTAAGAAGAATAAGAATAAAAGGACAATGAACTCTTTTTCAACTGACCTTATTTTCAAGAGACTCACACATCAAGTTTCAGTTCACTTAATGCCAGGGTGAAAAGGCAAAACAAAGCAGGGTAATCCTATTATTCCTTTGGCAGCATGAAAGAAGAAGTCTGGTATGTGCAGTTACATTTTGATGTTGCTGAAAGCAGTGTCTCACACAGGCTTCCTTAGAGAGACAATTTTTTTGCAAGAATTTGTGTGTCTCCCCTGGGTTTTCGCACATACCACAATGAAATCCTAACAAACAAGAACCACAAAGATTAAATTCTGGTCTCTTATCTGCATAGTGGGACTCTTAAGTGTATGAACATAGTTTGAAAAGTCAGGGGAACTTGTACTCCTAAACCCTAACAAACTGCTGGCATTCTCCCTCTGGATCAATGTACAGGAAAATAATTTAAATCCCAGTAAGTCCTTTGCTAAAGGGAGGAACAATCATCCTTATTGTATAATGAAAGCAAGCAGCAGGGGTGCAAAAGTGGATGTACTTGGAAACACTTTAAAAATGGAGCTACACACACACTAATTTTAGATCAAAGAAGTAGGTCATTCACTTAGCAATACAGAAAGTTCAAAGAAGCTGTAATGGACATGGTGGGGAATAAATTCTAGGTTATTTGCCTGCTAAAACCACTTACACTGGATACATCAAGCGTATCTTTACTATTTATGAATAGCTTTCTCGGTGACTTAACTGATAGTCAAAATGGGTAGCAGATTGCAAGGCACTTCTACCCTTGTGGTCAAATCAGGGATTGATTTCTCTCAAATGAGCACTCTTACAATCTATTATTAGAACAGTTCTGCATAATGATACTTTCAAAATATTTTTGTTAACTTGGCATCAATAAAGCTGGATTCAGACTGTGTTTGTGTTGCACACACTGGGGCCCTAATATGAGATAACTGGCAAGCTTAATAATGCCACAGCACAGAGCAGATGACCCTCTCAATTTCCTAAAACAAGCAGTTTAAGAAGGCGACAGCCATTTGATAAGGGTGTGCTGAATCAACAGATGTGCTCTGCAGTCATCACCTATAAAAACTTACAGCCTTGATCTTACATAAGCATTTCAATGTTTTAACCTCACTAGGAGAAAGAGGAAAAACCCACATAAGGTACCTTCATTCAACAGAATGTATCACCACAATAGATCTTCCCTCTCGGGGGAAGACAGAGATAGAAAAAAGAAAACACATTTCAGAAGTCCTTCCTCTGTCAATGTCTACCACTCTTCTGCATTATCCTCTGCCATGGTGGAGAGAGCCAGATGGTAAGAGATATCCATATCTTCATTACACAGTCTGAACATCAGTGCCCTTAGTCTGCTAGGGTCTCCACTTTTTAAAAAGAATACTGAAAACAAGCTTAAAAAATAATTTTGAAGGAATGGAAGAAAGGCTTCTTGCCGAGACACTAAGAAAGAGTAATCTGGCAATGTAGTGAGAAGAAGACTGAGAGATGACTTGATTATGTAGCGTACAAGTACCTTGGCATAGAAAAATAAACCTGAGAAGTTCTTTAATGAAGAGGTGATCAAGAACCAATGACTAGAAGCTGTAATCAACCAAATTCAAAAGAGAAGAAATGCATACATTTTTACCATTACACTGACTAGTGCAACAAACTGCCTAAGAAGGGGTGTATTCCCCATCCTTCAATGGATTCAGACATGCTTCAGCCAAATACAGGTCATTGAGTAAAGTACAGAAGCACCCAAGTTTAGACATAATATTCTCCAATATCCAGATGATCTAATGATTCCTTCTGAGAGTTAATTATAAAGCTACTACACTAACTTTCGTGAAATTATCTCAGAACCACTAGAACTGCACGACAGCAATAGAAGAAATTCTTTAACTACACAAGCTCCCTGGATGATATACCGCGCCAACCAGAATAGCCTTTCTAAAACCATCTTAGCATGAGGAACAGGTAAAAGCACTGATTGCTAAATAGTGCAAAACAGTTTCTCTGGACATAATGCTGACATCCAAAAGAATGTATCTGAACCAGTAAAGTTGCAAAACAATATTTAATTGTAACTTGAAAGAATTTAGGAGTCAGTAACACATAGTAATGTCACAGCAATGAACAGAGGAGTATTTATACATGACTACAAGAAATCAAATCATCATGTAAGAGTCATCACCAATGAAACCAGGCTAACATTCTTTGTAGAGCATATAACTGAAAAAGATTAGACAATAAACAGGGAAAATTAATCTGTCATATAACATCATAAATTTAAGTGGATGTGCGCTAGAAGGAATTTACCCCAAGGCATCCGAATTGTACATGAGAAATTACCTTAATGAGCTAAAATAACACAGAACACCTGTCATCAAGTAAAATGCCATCCAAACTTTCAACAAAAGATCCCTTGCAAGCTGTCTCACCTTCACATGATGCTGAAAGGAATAATCCTTTATCTTTCCTTCCTCCAAGCCCATAACAAGCTCTTTCACCAGCAAAGGTCCTAAGATGGACCATCTATTTTGGGAACAGCATTAGGTTTTCCCCTGATGAAGATACTTTAAAAAAAAAAAAAAAACAAACCCAAACCACAACAGGTTACTAATCCCCTTTATGCAATTATTTTTGCTGGGAACTGGAGGAAACAGAGATTTTATATGTTATAAAGGAGAGAGAACCAGTCCATACTATATGATGATTTTTACTTGTAAAATGACACTTTTGGGTCTGTATTCCTCATTAAAACATTCTTGGGTTAATAACTGTATTATTTGTAACACACTTTGAATGCATAAAGTACTAAATATCAACTAAGCTCTGTAATCAGATCCTTAAGTTTATTAATGCTTTGTGACCCTGTGTAAGATTTGGTAATAAGAGACTAGTATTTTTATATATCACAGAGCTGAATTCCTTGGCTCCACTGCATGCTCTTAAGCAGCCCGTTCCTATCAAAATCCTGTTCCAGAATTGCAATGTGTTTCCTGCCTGCCTCCCAGTACTTGCAATTGTCTGATCTCACGTCAGCGGTCTGCCCAGCTCTGTTAACTCGGTCTGCCCAGCTCTGACCTCTTTGCTGTGAGTCACACCAGCTCTCCACCTTTTGCAAATACAGTTCTTCTATATACAATCTATCACACAAAATGGGAGGATGTGCTCCATTCTTCTCCTTATGATCTGGAGGAAGAAAAAAAAGCTTGTTCTGTATGCCTTCCTGTTTATCATTACCTTGTTTTTCTTGGAACTGGTAAGACCACAGCAATCGGTAAGGGTGTGATGTCAAATATCTGCAAGTACTCTGACTGAGAGTTACTTTTACTCTACTTAAAATGACTGTATTTTGGTTTGGCCATATAACTGCTAACACAGTATTTAATTCACAGGGTTTACAAACAGCTGGAAGATACATTTGGTAAATATGCCAAAGCTCACACTGATAACAGCTGAGAAGGTATATATTATGACCTCTAGATCAAGCAAACTGATAGAGAGCATAATAAGGGAGAGAATTTGTAAACGTGGACAAATATGATATACCATCAAAGAGTCAGTATGACCTTTCCAGTGTAAAGAAGCCCACAGAAACAATCATGAACACTACTACCATAATTAAAATATTGTAGTCAGAGCCAGAATTACTGTAATTTGGGAGCAAAGTGGAGGATGGTGTCTGATGATTTAAGAAATAAAAGCCCACCATTACCTTTTGATTTGAGCATCTATTTGAAATTGTAGGCAATGAAGCCACACTGAAAAATATTTCTAGTCTGTCATGATTTAAAAAATAGCATTCTCAGTTATAGTAATTATTGCAAATTGTTTCTTCTTTTATTATCTTCCCCAATCCCAGACCTACAGCTGTGTATTATATTTTATACACCCTACTATCAAAAAAGCAATCTTTATGTCTACAATCCGATTGGGTTTTTGTACCTGGAGACTCTTATGTATTTTAAATTATTGCAATGACTATACATTATTTCCCAATTCAGCAGCACCTCTCCCGAGTAAATAGCCTGCAGCTGGTGAGCTCTGGAAGACAGAAATTATACGCTGCCTCTCTCCACCCTAATCATTACAAAACTGAATTCCTTTCTAGCATGAAGGCAAACAAGAAGTTTGACAATTTTCCATGTGCTGGATGCCCTCCAATGTGACTCCAAAAAGATGCTGATTAGCAAGATTGTCAAAGTGCACATATTGGTGATCTCTACTCCTTGATATAAAGGAGTGTGTAAAAATATTTATAATTCCAGTACTCAAAGAAACATTCACTCTCTACGATACATAAATCAGAGTCACTCCAGATTTACCACGGACTAAACCTGGCATCTGCAGCATCAAAACTCTAAACCCACTAACTCTTATCTTTCCTGGATCCAGGCATTTTTAAAATGTAGACTATCACACACACAATACATACAATGGCTGAAGATTTGCTCTGCTAAGAACTATTTTTGCTGTGTTGCTATCTTCTTGAAGGTTGAAGGTAAGAAATACTTGGGAGCAAAATACCTCACCATACAGCAGACAAGTAACAGAATCTTTCCACGTTAAAGAGAAACAAAACCCTATTCAGCTCCTCGTTACAGTTTTTCAGCCAACTGCAATAACTCAAAGCACAATTGTCAAATATCTCTAAGAGGCCATAAATTTAATTTTGCTTCTGAGTTCAGTTTGAGAGAAGTGCAGCAGAGCAAATGAAAATATGTATATAATTTAAAATAAAAATGTAGAAAGAAAGCAAATTACTTGTTATGCCTCTGCAGGCATTCTGAAAAATGATAAAGGGCTACAATAGCAAAAGTCATACAACACACAGAGCATGAACAATTCACTGCCCCAAAGATAAAATGTTCATTTTATCTTACTGTCAGAGCAGAAACCCTCTCTCCTATACTCTTCCATGATCTCCTAAAGGATCCAGGTTTCCATGAAAAGGAGTTGTTCTCCTACCTTTTTACCTGCACTTTAGCCCTTTTAGTGTCCATGTTTTCTTGTAATATCTGACCCTTTCTGTAATTATTTTCTTCACAGCATGCCCCAAGTTCAGTTCTTCTGTATAATCTTACCCATCTCCAAATGGCCTCCAAGCATTCTCTTCTAGCATCTAAAACATCCTGTACCTTGGCCTCGCATAGCAATCCTGCACATGAAATCCTGTCCCAGAGAAACTACCAGGCACTGGGGCTGTGTGACCATAGTACCAATTAACCCAGGGAGTAGAAATTTGCTTCAGTTAAAGCAAGAAGAGACTGCTGAGATCAGCTCCTCATAAAGCTCCTGATCACTGCTTTTATAGGACTCTTTATCCTCCTCCTTGGCAACTCTGTCCCCCTGGGTACCATTAGCGCTCCAGGGGCAACTGGCACCTCAGCTGACTCATTACTAGGCACTTCAAAACGCCTCTGGTACAAGTGGTTACTCCAAAATCTGTTTCTAATCCTGCCTCTTCTAGCGACTGGACTCACTGAACCCTGCCTAGTCACACAAAGTCCAAGTCAACATCAATTAACTGCACAGTGAAATAATAAATAAAGATATCTGTAGTAGGGCAATACTGCTTACCAATGACCAAAGGAGCCTAAATACTCAAATCCAGTGAATCCCAGCCAAACTCTAAATTGTCTGTATTTGTTATACAACGCATTGTCCTGTTGATTTCCATCTTCTGTAATATTTGTACTTCATGCACATCCACAATCCTGAGTGTTTTGTTAGTCTTACGATGAACTACCTACATTCAACTCACCAGCCTATCATTTAACTTCCTATTATTTCAGTCGTACAGCTAAACTTTGTAAGACAGGCCAAGGAATTTTATCCACTGATCTCTGCATCACGTTTCTCTTCAGGCTGGGTTAGAGCATAGAGGGGGAAAATAAAATGAATGGATTTGGGATTTCTCTCTTAAAAAAAACAAACCAGAGATACGCATAGATAAGACTGGCTGATTTTACCCACAAAGATCTTTGTGAAACTTTGAGCTTTTCAACTGCTGCTACCAGAAATCCAGCACATTCCCTATCACCAGAGCAATATTAAGGAGGAACAAGGCAGAAATGGTAACAGACCCATTAAAAAAGTAAAGGAAGGGAATAACTAAATACAGGATAAAACTACAGGACCGTGTAAGAAAACAAAAGCGTTTGTAGTTAAATAGGGAAGAAACATCACAAAAAGAACTACAGAAATAGGGAGAAAATAAAAAGAAAAATAAGCAGTACTTTAAAATAAATAAATGTTTATTTTATCTGAAGTTAATGGATGCACGATTCTAAGGCAACAAGGGAGGACACCGAACTAAATCAAAATTAATCCAGAAGCTAAGGGCCTGGCACAAGTAACCAGTGAAGGTGGTGTGCATATTTTATGCAAGAGTTTTACATTGTCAGGGTTATAGAACTGGCAAAAATAAGCTTTAAGATTTCTAAGGAAACTTCCTTTCCAAAGCAACTTCCTCTGTTCAAACAAGGCTAAAAATAGGTTCTGTAAAAAAGAAGAATCTTGTATACAAATTGATACTAATTAAAACATTCCAAGGATCTGTTCTCCCCTATTATTGTAATTTAGTTCAAGTAAATATTCCCTCATAGACCTTAAGTCTGAAACACTGCAACATTATACTTGACTTTTTTATAACTGTAATTTTTAATCCCTTTTACTAACAATGTAAGAGAAGCTCTCTCCCATCATCTCTTTCACACTTACAGCTCCATCCTACTTTTACTGAAACGAATACCAGCACTCCCATTGGCTTCAGTGGACCAGGATCCAGTAGTTCTGCAAGGTCACAGATATCTGGAGGACTACTGATGATCTTTTTCTACCAGGCCTCCTCCTGGGCATAAAATTGAATTTTCAGGACAAAAGAAAACCAACTGGCTGACTGGGCAGCAAAAGCAAAACAGCAGGCTATAAATGTGGGTCCTGCCAGGAGGAACGCTGCCACAGTAAAGTGTGGCTCCAATTACAGCTTTCTTCAACTAATTGTCCCAGTTCAGATCATCCATTTAGCTTTTCAGTGGAAAGAGCTGCAATGATTTTGATGGCTGATACAATACCCAAAGAGGGTTCCTAGTCCTAGCAACACTTTCAGAGTATAAAGCAATCCTCTCCACTCTCCTTATAATTTCAGGGGGGAGGGGCAGAAAGCAGCTGATTTTGTACTTGAAAGCATCAGCACGTCTCCCTGGACTTCCAGCTGTAGCCTAATGAGTTGGCAAGTGTATTTTTGCACTACAACTTTTCTCAGGATAATTAACAAGATCTAAAATGAACTTTACAATGCAGATTAAGCTAAGCCAGTTTGTTTCCTCATGAAAAAGTCAGTGCTTAATGATGCACACAGATGTAAGCAACTGGTGCTGTTCTTGTTGGTTTCAACAGAGTCATCAAGTCCAGTAGGAGCTCCACAAGAGAACTGCTCACCCAGCCACATCCTTCACATACTAGTGGGTAACTTTACTACCATCTCACAAATCATTTCGTAAGTAAATTACGAATTAATTTTCCAGTGTCATCCATCTGGTGCTTCTTACAAATGTTAATTTAATACAAACTGACTCCTTAAAAATAGGAGTAAAACCAAAGAAAATAAGAAACGCTGAGCCAGCCACTGAAGGATACTACAGTGACATGCCAAAATCAGGGAAGGAGCTTTTGAACAGGAACAGGCTCAGAGCTGAGAAGTAAGTGCTAAGGATCTTCCCTTTTTTTTTTTTTCTGATGGTCTCACAAGACTACTGGAGCACTGGTACATCCCTTGTCCCCACAGCATGAGTCCACCAGTGTGTGACCACCGCAACAACGTAAGCATTGCTGGGCCACTAGCATTTTCACCCCGATGCGGACATTTGGACTCACTCTAAGTGGGTCAGGAAATTCTTCTGGCGACTCTGCCAACAGCACTAGCACCTACAGCAGTGAAGCAGGAGCCAGAGCATGAAAACTTAAAGACTTATAATTATGGTCAAAGCCCTTTCACTGCCAAGCATTACAACTCCTCTCTTGCTGAAGTATGTGAAAAAGTTCATGCCACTTGAAAGGAATGGCAAGACCTAGTAGGAACCTGGTAGGAAACTTATTATTTGTGAACAAGACTAACCAAGGTTACAGGTATGCTGAGGTGCATCAGTTCAACACAGAATGGTGTATCAGGGAAATACAGATGACACAGATGCTTCTTTCAGTTTGATTAGGGCTTGTCAGTGTCAAGTACAACTCTCAGAGGACAGGAAACCACACATTAAACCCTCACACTGTGCCAGTACTGTTTCCCACCTTCCTTTTCATGGCCAGTCCCCAATATGTGAGGAGAGAGAGAGAGATTTCAGGCTTTAAGGCTACAAGGCTGATGTCAGTGATCAAAACTGAACTCCTCAAGGGAGCCAAATAAGACCCACCAAGATTAAAAAAAGCTATTTACTTATTCCCACGCAGGTGGCTTAACATTTCTTCTGGGCAGAACACTTGAAAAGCAGCTAATTATGCACATCCAGTCATGGACCAAAAAAGCAGTCCAGCTATTTTAGAATTCATTTACTGATATTTGATACAGAATGTTATTGCCAAACTCCAGCTGTCAGCATTTGGTCATCCTTTTGTTGAAATGATGATATTTTTCTGAAAGAAATCTCTTGGAATATGAAAGCTAATTAAGAGAAGATGTCAATGACACAGAACATTGTCCAAGAATAATACCCTCTTTCTGCTAAGCAAATGCTTCAGCTTTACTTTAGCATTTATTTCTGGTGTAGGAGACTGTGACAATGGTCTAGGACAACAAAATTATTCTTACTGCACCGAATGACTAATGGCTACTTAATCATTTTGTTTGACATCTGTTAATGCAAAAGGGTGGGCTATCCTCTGTAAAATTATTAACATGTTGCATTTCAACCAGTTTACAGAGCAAACTGGGAGCCCCCTCCTTTGGTCTTCAGTACGGCAAGAACTCTCATTAACTTGAATGGGATTTTCCACTTGAGTGCTAAGTAGAAGGGCCAGCTCCTAGGCAAATTTGCTTACTCTCCTGCTTTGGTTAGTGTCTCTGGCACTACAGACTGCCCCATTGCACGTGTCAGCATTCCTCTTCCCATTCCCCAGCAATAACTGCCAGTCCCCTAAATTCAGCACCCCTGCAGCTGTACGAGCGATGCACTACTGCTGCAAGCAACACATACGGAATCTGAAACCCCTGCCGAGAGCATTTCTGCACCAGCACTGTGAGGACACCGGTGCTGTGCCATGCCACTCAGGGCTACAGGCTTGTGTTGCAATGTTTTGGCTGGCCTGATTCTGAACAAGTGGCTACACACAAAAGAGGAACTGGCCTTCCAGGGAGCAGACTTTTGCAGGAAAACGAGAATAAAGGGTACTCCCTGCAGATGGAAAACGGTAGAGGTTAGCATCTTGCACCAGCCTCCCCATGGGAGTAGAACAGGGAAACCGACTTTGCTGTTGGTTACCCCACCCAAGAGATATTTTGCACTTAACTTGCAGGCTTCATAACACAAAGCTAATAATTTACTTTAAAAGACAAAGCATGGAAACAGAATATGTTCCTATAACAAACTGTCTAACTATCCATAAAGCAACCCTGCTCTTGTTCAACATCTCTGCTCTTGTTCCAAAATTTATGAATCAAGATTATGATTAATATGTTCAAATGTACCAAAGCAACCTGTGAGCTCAAAGCGGATCCGGCTTTAAAGCTCACCCAGCGAGGCTCAGGACTCAAACTCATGAACAAATTACCATGGTGTAACAAAGCCACTGCACAGCAGCTGAGCTGTGGCAACGGTCCCCGCACACGCTCTTAGCCCATGGGAACAGTGGGCAAACATGACTTTGCTTAGTCCGTAAGATAAAAAGGTTAAGCTTAGACCTTTCAGAGCTGCCCTGAGCTAATCATGAGCACCCAGGCAGTTACTGCAGCTTGGGTGGTCTGCAATAACTCATTATTTTGAAGTAATTTTTTTAGAGGGTCAATTATCCAGAAATTTTTAGACATTTCACCTCTTTGCAAAAATAAACATAAACAAATTCTCTTATTCATTCCTTTACAAAAATCTACAGTTTCAAAACAAGTAAAATTAAAGTTTTTCCAACCATATTGAGCCAGCATGTGCAGTCCTAAACCATAAACCATGAAGCTTTTTGAGACTCATTTATTAAGAGTACAATTGTTTAGATTGTAAAATACCTTACTAAATCTTTAAAACTGTAAAAATACACTATTCCTTAATGTTACTCCAATCACATACAAACACAAAATTATACTGAAGTTCTTTGGAATATTTTCATTATTTTTTTCTCCAGGGATGACATATGTTTCTAATAACTTGCCACTGAGCAAACAGATTTAGCAGGGTAGCAGCATGCTGAGAAAGATAGCAGGATTTTCAATTTTCAGATGAAAGCAGCTCTATTCCCTGGCAGCCCTACTCCTAACCCCTTTAGGCCAGATCAAATTTTATCTGAAGCTAGCGGGTGCCTGTCTTTGACTTCAATGGAAGTTGAATCAGGTTTTCTACATACCTGCAGTAAACAATTTGAAGCTTATCAATTAGAATACTTTTAATCAGTACTTATACCAGAGGGAATGTAGCAATTAACAGGATTTCTGGCCTTGGTTATTTACATATGCTTAGCTAAAAGACAACCCAGTTTTTACCAGAGAGTAATATCCATCTAATTCAACAGACTCACAGACTACTTTAGATTATCAAAAGGAAAGTGCTATGCAAATTATACAAGTCTCCCCTGCACCTACTAGCAACAGATTTTTAAATCTATTACATAAATTTACACAAGGAAAATCTATGGCACTATTTCAGACAAGGATTAGTTTGCAACGTGCATCTCACCTTTGGCTCCACAGTTTTCCCACAGGAAAGAAAGTATTTTTCATCTTTAGACACTTTTGTTCTATGTACAATCCGTGGCTCAAGAAAAGTCTATGTACAAGAATATTTCTATATTTCATGGAGCTCTCAGATAAAAACTTTATCTAGTATTTTCAAACAGGGGTGCTTAATGAGAGGTGCCATCTACTCAGTCTCACATAGATGTGAAAGTGTTGAGCCCCTAGCGACACCATAACTACTTGCATGGGAATTCTTGTTAAACTAAGGCCACAGGAAGCTTTGTTTCACACTTGATTTAGTCCAACTATCTGAAGAGCTAAACCCCAATTTTATTCACATCTTCATGTAATTTCATTTGGACAGCTGTTTTTTCCCTAAACTAACTTTTTAATGCATGAAAACTGACATAAACTATTTCATTAAATTCTCTAAAAATATTGCCTTGCTAAAAATAAAGCTTTTATGATTAACTATCAGGAAATACACAAACATATACATGTGAATATACCAATAAGAGACCAAAGTTCTATTACTAGAGGTCTGTATTTGACAAAGATTCTACAAATAAAGCATTGCAGCTGCTTGTATCATGCAAATGGTTTGTGCCACATTTTTGTACAGCTTTTCTGTTCTTTCTGATAAAAATCTTTTCTTTCCTAGGAGAGCTCAGTGGTTTGGATCTGACATTTGTCTAGCAGTTTTATAAAGTAAGAATGAAACTATATTTAGTTCCAGAAAGCCATGGTTTTTAATGCGTGCAAAGCTGCAGAAGAATCAGAACTAATCTTAATGAGGAAAACTTTTATCAAGTGTAATTCTATCTGTTCCCACCCAAATGGGACTAATTTGTTCCATTATCTGTAAAAATACCAGCTAGACAATTTTAAAGCCTCTGAAGCATATTTGTTCAATTAATAACCATGCAAATGTACAACCACTGAATCATGCCAGAGGCTGCTCCCCAAGCATCTTCAAATCTTTCATGAAAAGCCATATCAATCATCACTAACGGATCTTTCTCTTGCCACAGCCCCAGCCAATATCGTGGACTAGGTGACAGGATGGAAAGAGGAGAGTAAGACCATACTTCTCCACTGTACTGCTGCTAAAGTCCAGCAGAAATAAGACTAACACAGCTAACACAGGCTGATCCTTCTTGTATCCCTGACTGTATTCCTTCATAATGAGGAGCTAAAGAGTCTTTCTTCAAATGAGGCTCCTGGGGAACGGGGGAAGCTAGCTGTTGGTGAGTCAAGGCATACAACCTGAAGGAGCTATTCTGGGAAAATAATTCCTTTTTTTTTTTTCCTGAACAAAGACTGCAAGATTTGGTTCTGCGGTATAATCTTACAAAGCTTTCTTAGCTTCCACTGTACTTATAGAGGACTTGGGAACACCTGGATCTTCCAAGAAGTACTCAGCATCTTGCAGAATCAGATGCCTCATTAACAACTAGATAGATCACTACATATTAATAAATTGAATCTATAACCTAGGAAGTTAAAACAGAAAGCACGTTTAACATCAAGTGTAATAGCATGTATGTAAATGCATGTAAGCAAAGCATGTATGTAATAGCATGTATGCAAAGCAGGCTCACGGACTCTCTGATTCGCTTCCCAAGCAGAATATGGACAGATGACATCAATTTTTCTACGTATAAATGCATGTGCCAAAATATTTTTGTATTTGTTGTGATGAGTAATCTGATAAATGTTCAAAACATACAGAGTAAGAATCTGATACTTGGTATTGTCAGAGCACTCTATACCTTCTCCATTTGTATGTGCTAATAAGAAGAGAAAGAGGATCTTGCTACTTTCATTGTACTGGCCCCATGAAGACTTGTGATGCTCTTATGCCCAATTCTGCTATGACAAACTTCAGCAGAGACCAAATTTGGTCTTTAAGAATGTATGTCAAGTACCTAAAATATCTAGGAGGGAAAATTCTGAAACATGAACATAGACTTTGTTTTATTACACATCTGTTATGCAAATAACATTCACACATCACTAATTCTTGTCTAAATATATAAAAGTAGAAAATGAGAAGTTAATAACAAAACAAGAAGTCAGTTAGAAACTAACTTTCTCTAAAACCAAATACCAACTTTTTGAAAGCAGGTACAATAGTTACCAAGCAATTAAAACCGTAATGCATTTAAAAATTGTTTTTATGTAGACTACTACTTCCTTAACAACTAGTGTATTATTCTTATTTTTCCCTTTGAACAAGGGAAGAACATGGACGGCAGAATGTTGCCCAGGTAACTGGGCCACGCACTTCAGACTTAATGGATTTGACTGTGGTTTGGGTAAGGTGCTGCAAAAGCATCAAAACGTGCATGGTATGAGGAATTTCATAGGACCACGTTCACTGTATTTATTTCTATAATCAGGAAAATAATATCCAGCTAGGCTAAAATAAGATCCACCCAGAGCTACAGAATGGTGGCTACCACCATCTCAGTTCCAAAGCAGACCCTCCTGGCTTATGGTCCCGAGTAAGACAGGGATGTCCCTGCCTGCCAGAGAAGCACACGTGACAATACTTTGTGGAATGACCAGTAAGACATCCAGGAGGGCTTTGCACTTGTTTAGCACCTTATAAAAAATGTTCTTAAATAACTTGAGATGCAGAACTCTATACCACTCTAGAGTTTGGCAAAAATTATAAATCTCTTATTTTACAAAATGGGGCAAAAAGAACCAAAGAGGTTGGACTCACTCACCTCAGCGGCAGGGGAAGGAACAGCGCTCAGGACTGAACCAACTAATGCACTGCTAACGTTACAATCACTTTTATTTTGCCAACTGCTTCTACTGTTTCAAGCCACGCTGTCAGTGACGGGGTCACTTTTTTAAAATCAATGATCAACAACAACAGCTTGATTTCTTCCATCTCGACAGGTCACAGGAATTAGATGGAATTATCAAGGATTTATTCTCTGTCACTGTATATGGGAAGAAATCAAAAGTGAGATTGATTTTTTTTTTCTCATTTTGATTTTTTTGAGCTGATGTCTTCTTTTGGAAAGTAACAGAAATGAGTAAAGGTGGACAGTACTCTAATAGCTAAGCATGTAAAGACTTCTAAGACGTAACCCACTAATGCTCACTGCAGATACATACCTTCCCCAGCAGGCACACTAATAACATTAACATAATAAGCTATTAAGAGCAAAAAAGTTAGATGTCATCACCTCTAAAAACTGGAGATGGTTTTCAAATCTTATCTATCAACATTGACGTTCAGCCAGTATACAGCACAAACAGTCTCTACACCAACAAATCTATAAAAGACAACCCTGAAGACTAGACAAACAGGTGTCTGCCTGGAAACAAAAGTTTTTGATGTAGGTCATGCACCAGGTTCCCACAGAAGCGGTGGTTAGCTGAGGCCTCAGAACTGCCATGGAAGGCAGCAGCTGAGCTGCAGGGTGGGAGATCTTGGGAACATGGCATGGTCACAGCTGTGGGGGAATGACCACGGACAATTTCTTGTGGTCTCCAAAGCCAATATACACCTTCCCCACCGAAATCTGTTACAAATCACATCTTGGAGCACACATATGAGGAGTTCCTGGCAGGAATCCTGTCTTTACTACATTAATGGCAGCGTGACGCTGTCCTTCTCCTGAGATTATCTTTCTCAGAACATTGTTCAATTTCTCCCACTTTAGCTGCACGTTTTTCAAAGAGCAGGGAGCAGCCCGGGAGCACATACCCTGGTGTCAGCATGCCACTCTCAGCTTCTTCAACGAGAGAAAACCAAAAGTATCAGACTGAGACCCTTTAAAAAAAAAAAAAAGAATGGACAGAAGAGTGCCACTTTGCACTACCAACCCCAACGACCAGAAAACCCCAAATCAGACCAGCTGTTGAGAAGACGAGCGGTGGTTTCCCCGGTTTGAGGCAGAAGAGCGCTGCCCCAGAGCGAGCGGAACGGCTCCGGCTCTCCCGGTGTTTACCTTCCCAGGGACCCGGCGCAGCGCCCGGCAGCGGGGACGTCTCTGCACTTCAACAGGCTGGAAGTTACCCCCGCAGCGCCCGCCGGGGGCTCCCCAGGCTCCGCGGCCACCCCCCGGGCCGCACCGCGCCGCTCCGCGCCTGGCGGGCGGAGGGGCGAGCGGGGGTGTCCGCGGCAACCCGCCCGGCTCTGCCTGGCCGCGGCCGGCCGGCTGGCCGGCCCGCCCGCGCCCTCCCTCCCTCCCCTCCCCTCCCCGGCCCGGCCCGGCCCGGCCCGACCCGACCCGGCCGCGGCGCCCCCCCGCTCACCGTGCTCTGGCCGCCGTGGCGGAGGCGCGGAGGGGCTGCGGCGGCTGCGCGGCTCGGCGGGGCGCGGGGGCGGGGGCAGGGCGGCCGGGCTGGCGGAGGCGGCCCCGCGGCGCGGCCCCGCTGCTTCGGGCCGGCTCACACGTCAGCCCGCGCCACGAGACCCGGATCTGCCGGCTCCCGGCGGCGGGGCCGGGCGGCGCCGCGCGGCTCCCGCCCCCCGCGCACGCCCCTCCGCCGCCCGGCACGGCACGGCCCGGCCCAGCCCTCCTCGGGGCTGCGCGCCGGGCAGGGGCAGCCGCGCCCCGGCTTTTGCGTCCCGGCTGAGGGCAGGCTTGAAGACACGCGGCCGCGGTAGCGCGGCGTGCCGGGCGGTGTCACTTCGGCCTTAAAATAAAGCCCCGGCTTAAAAATAAAGTCAGCGCTGAGGAGAGGCCATGAGAGTCGCTCCCGTGGGGCCTGGCGTGCGTGTGGGTCAGCCACTGCCCCCGCCGTACGCCCCGGCAGAGGTACGCACGGTCACCTCCGTTGCTCGGCCTCCAGCCATCACCTCCGAAGTAGGAGGGAATTTACAGTGCAGTTTCTCCCCTAGAAATCGAAAGCCTGTTTAGGAGCTCCTGACTCGCAAGGCTTCCCAGCAATTAAAGCATCCCTGAAAATATGCATTTAGAGGCTGTGGAATGAAGTTAGAAAGGAAAATTTCCGAGCACGGCTTCTCACATCAGCCAGTTGGGTTTACCTGTGCCTAGCCAAGGACCTGGGGTGTCATGCTTCCATATGGAAAGATGGACCACATCCTGTCCTGGGGACAGCAGTACCATGCCACAATGCAGTGGGGATTACACAGGGAAGAAAATCTTGTCCTCCAATACTTCCAAGGGTGGCTTACCTCCTCCAAGCCAGAAAAAAAGGATGATGCTACAATTACTGTGAGAAAGGAAGGTTGGATGGAAGTTGCGAGTTCTCACAAGCCTGTACCTCCTCACGGCGCCAATGCCTCATAATGGCTGATGTGGCCCACATATGGGGACAAGCTTGGCTGTTCTCTGCACTCTTTGCTGTTGTCAACGGGGCTTTCAAGCCTCCTTTCATGGCTACAGTTTTTTTCTGAAAGTTGTTTTCTAGCCCTGGGTGTCAAGCCTGTGTTACTCTGCCAAGTCCCGGGTGTGATGCCAGTTGGCAGCCTTGCACGTCCAGCCATCATTGGTGTGCAGAGCCACTTCTCCCTGCAAGACATGGGTAGGCTACCTCTGCTCATTGAGGGCTGGCCCTGGACATAACCGTTCCGCTTCCTGAGAGGCAGCAGGCAGGCAGCCTCTGTCTAGCCATGCCACACAGCCCTGACTTGCTGTGGATCTTGCCTCTCCTTTCCCATGTTTCAGCCTGTTCTCTCGCGTTAGCACCCAACTACTGGCAATACTGAAAAGTGAATTGAGGTACTGATACACAGCCAGGTCATCACACAAAAAAGCTAAACTATGCAGAGCTTGTGTCATCTTCTTCAGTCCAGGGAACTGAACCTCTGGTAAGTCACTGAGGATGCTAAAATTTATCTTTAATTTGGAAATATGAAATTACATCCCTACAATGTTTCCTAGGAGAACAGGTTTCTTGACAGCCTGTCCAGGAGTTTAGAGTGCAACAAGAACGATGAACATCAGCAACATCAAGGTATGCTTGGCTTGAAGTATACTTTGGCTGTCTTGGCTAAACACAAAGCTATCCAAGGCAACAGTGTCAGGGGGCGGTCATAAGCAGAATGATCAGCAGCTGCATCCTTCCTCCCACCTATCCCTCAGCTATCCTCCTAACCCTTCATGGGGGAACAAGATATCCAAGAAGCCAGCAGAGCGAGCTTCCCAACACCACTGAGCAGCCTTGCCTGTGTCTCCCACACCTAATACACAAGGTTAGTCATTGTTCTAGAAAATGGATCTGAGATCCTGAAATCCCAGAACCAGACACTGCTTACCACTAGTCCTGGCTCAAACAAGAGAGGAGGGCAATGGCAAACATGCAGTAGTGGAGAGGAAGGTTCCTCCTGTCAAGCTGAGGCAGGAACACTGAACACTTGAATTTTCTTGCCTGTGGGTAAAGCCAAACAGCCTGCTGTTGCTAAAAGGATGGCAAGCATACGCAGGGCAACTGCTGGAATTGAGAAAAAAGTCTCATAGTGATTGATTCTTCGAGAACTGAATTTGAACAATCCTAGAACTGGAAGGGCAAGACTAAGTGAGCTGGACAGGCAGTCTCAGATGCCTTGTCAAAAATAATATGAACCTGCAAAGAGTCTGTCAAGGAGAGGCAGGAGCTGATGGGGATGACAACTGAGGTATCTACAAGAAACCAGTATGCAATGATGGCACTTACAGCTAGAGCTGTGGCGTCTTCCTCTCTTGCTTTGAATCAAATGCAGCCTCCTCAAAACTCAGCACATCACATCTTTCTGGCTTATTTCGCACATTGTCCCATCCAGGAACTCATATCCTGTCTGGTAATCTCTTGAAATGGTCCCTTGATGAGGCCTGCAAGCAGCACTATCTGGCCGGCCAGCCAGCCCTCCGGGTGAGATGCAAGGACTCACACCAAGCAGCTCCCCCGCCCTACTCTTGTTTCTTCTCCCCATGTTGTTACTGCAGAGTTCTGCATATCTGTAAATAGTTTTACATAACTGGTCTCAGTAAAAAGCTGAGCTTTTTCTCAGTATTGTATTCTGCATTATCTGCACTGCCTTTTCACAGCAAAATAGCAATTATTTTTCCGATTATTTTTCTTTGTTCGGCATATATGTTTCCACTGGCATTCTTGGAAATATGGAAGCCGATGGGCCTAATGAAGGATGGATTCGTGAAAGGGTGATCCTCACAGATGAAACTTCAGAGTATGAACTGTCAAGGAAGAGGGGCAGGCAGTAGGAGCTACAGAAAGTAGAGACCACGAACAAGAGAAACAATACTTCAAATCAGCAAGTACATATATATAAGCAGAAAGCAGCTAGGTATTTTTCATAAAACATTCTGACAGAGCGTCCCTCAGAATTTGGCCCTCATGGTTCCCATGGGCAAATGAACAAGCCATAGCAGGCACCGATTCTATCTCAGCTTCCTACTCCCAGGCTCCAGCCATCTGCTCCCCCTTACACTCACAAATTTAGTGCACAATACAGCAGTAAAATGCGATCCTGATATGGAGGCTGTTTTCAGGCTCACTCTATGAAGTCTCCTTTCTGGCACCCAAACTATGAAGAAAATAGTGATGACTTAGGCTACTTTATGAACGAAGACATAAGATGCATTCAAGATGAGCTAGTAACAAGAAAAGAATAGTAAATCCATTGATTTTGGCACACTAAAAAGAATTGTGTTGCCCACTGCCAAGCTAAAACTGTGAAAACAACTATGCTTGAAGGGCAGAAGATGGTAACGTTCCTTCCATCAATAACCCTGTTACAATGGAAGAGGGTGGGAGCTGAGCAAAACTTCCTATAACATTCTTCACATCATCCATCTAGTGTGGATTGGGCACTTTGTGAAGCAACAGGGAGATGTCACATTCCACACCACAGTGCTAGCTTTCAACTTTTCTACCCTGATAGGCAATAGAAAAGTAGGAGTCATGTTGGCGATCTAACTTGCCAAATAATGGATGAGCTTGTTTACAGATACCCAAGACCATCACTTTTCCCATTCTGGAGTTCTCTTTCTGCTGACATTCCTCTCATCTTTGCTGCATAACTCATGCCACTAGGCATTGTATTGCTCACATCCAGATACTTCATCGAGTGGAAATTCATCTGCAATTCATGCAGTTTCATCAGATCTGAAAAATGACCTAGAAACGGGGCAAATCCTCTTAAGGTCTTAATCCTTTTCTGTCTGCTCCCTCTTTTCTTGTATGCAGTCCATAATTAGTAGATAATGCTATTGCCAAGTTTTGATACTGAAAAGCCACTTGGAAGATGTCTGCAGCATGGTCTGAAAATGGCATCCAGGAAGTGGGAAGGAAAAGGTTATAAAGTACCCTTGCAGTAGCAAGGTAGGAGTGGCCTTTTGGCAGCAACACTGGGTTTTTTGGAAAGAGGGATCTAATTTTGGAAAAAGAAGCCAAGTCCTTGGAAAAGTTGCTCGCAAACATTCCTAGAATTCAGCTGGGCTGGCATCTCACAAAGCACTGGAGAATTGCAAAGCACTTTGGGATACTAGGCAGCAAGCCTGTGAGTTAGCTGGCACAAAGACTATATTGTGTACTTAGGTTAATTTAACAGAAATTTGTGATCACCACTGAACCAAATTTATACTGCCAGATTTTCTGTCAGTGTACAGATACAAGCTTAATGAACATCCAACCACATCCTAAGCTGTTAGGACTAACAGAAAAAATATGGCTTGGTGAAAAGAAGAAACTCCACCTAAATTGTCAGAGGATCTATGGAGGGCTTTTGTGCTCATGAAGCATCAACACACCAGCACAGACTTTGAGATAAATTAGCCACAGTCTAGGGGAAATGATCACAAACGACTGCTGCACTGCTGCCAGATCACAGCTGCCCAATGATGCTTTCCAAACTAGGAAATGGAGGAAGGAAATCTGAAGTTGAGGGGACGACAGGATTATTTTGCATGTAGCTAGAATACCAACTAGTAACTTAGAATAACTATGAAATGCAAGCAGGCCAACTGGGACACTTACAAGATCAGGCTTGCAAAAAACACTTAAAAATAGAGGATTAAGCTCTGAACCACCGAATTGTTGATGATAACACTCACTGGTAAAGATATACCATCTGAACTAGGCTGAACTGGATCTGTAGAATTAGAACAGTAAGTTCTCAGTAACCACACAAGTTAATGAGACAAAGGTCCACCACATTTCATTGTGATTGATAATTATGCAATCAGTGTCAGGAAGATACTTCACAAATACTTTCAGAAATCCCCTCTAAAAATGTGGTCTAAGTGAACCAACACTGGTATAACCTTGCCAAATTGTTTTTCCTCTGGGGCAGAAACCATAATAGCAGCTGCGTGATTGTGGTGGCTTTCTTGCAAAGAAAAGATGAGAAACAGTGTGAACTGCTTCTTAAGCAACTGTAGTTCACAGCCATAAGCTATCTGCAGCCATAAACTTACCAGCAGCTAACGCTGCTATATTCATCTGAAAATTGCTGCCACTTGGGAAAAACACATCTCATGTCACCCTCTCTCTTAAGTTCAGAGCCATTTCAGCATTCAGTCTGAAACTGCCTCTGAACGTGAGTCAGAGCCCTCAACTGTTACAATTCTCACAGACTTGAAATAAAAATGAATCCCTGTTCATTTTCCAAGTGAACATCTAATAGAAGAAGCCATATCTAATAGATGAACCACAGGCACAAAATGCGAGCCAGTAGATTTGATGAATGTTAGTGCAGAAGAAAATGTGAGAGAAGGAAATGAAAATAAGATCCCAAAGGATTTTTTTTTTTGAACACTTTACTACATCTAACTAAGAAGCAGTGAGGAGTTAAGCTTTTCTGGTCAGGAACTGGGAATTACTCTGATCTGAAATAGATATATGCAGTTTTGCAGTTGGTATTAACCACTCAGTATATGACTGAAATTTAAGAGTAAGCATTCATTAAAAAGCCAAGGCGTTATTTACCAAGAAAAAAGAGAGAACAAAGAGAGAAGACATTTCACACATCACTGAGGAGGTGTATCAAAAGGCATAACTCTGCCAGTCAGTCCTTGGAGATCAGTATTCTATCACACAAAATGTGACAGCATCTCTGTATGGACTACAGAGAAGTAAATCAAATTGTTGGAAAAGAATCTGATCTGTTATCACTGCAAGTGATACTCTGGTTTCTGTAGCACATTCAACCATGCTTTTCATCTTGGATCTTAGAACATGAGTATTGACAAGTGAACTAGAAATGACTGCTTTCTCAGCTGGCCAAGATCTGTGTGAACACAATGCAAGGGGGCTAGCTTGTGCACATTTGCTGTTTGAGGATGTGGCATGATGCAGCTGGATGTTTGCTGCAGTATGTCAAACCTGTTGAACAGGAGCTGTAAACCCTACAAGTGGTTTGGTATAAGAAAGAAAATTAGGAGTTACAAAACTTCATAACGCTGTCGGGTCAGGGAAAAAAAAAAGAATTCTGTGGTATTCAGCTCATACTTCGCAGTTTACAAATTTCACAAAAACACTGCACAGATTAAGGGAAACCATTTCAGTGTTCAAGAGTGTGAATTTACATTTTCAGTGTTTAAATGGGTTCTTGTGGTTAATTTGTGTGAAGCTACTAAGGTCAAAATTGGACGTAGATATTGTCTTTAAAACTGGAGGTAATTACTGAAAAAAAAAAGATGGAAAGATTTGAAGCTAGTGCCATATTATAGCAGAAGTCTAACTTCTCTGTAGAGAAACTACTGAGGGAGCCAGACTCTTCTCAGTGGTGCCCAGTGAGAGGGCAAGAGCACTGGGCACAAACTGAAACACATGACATTGCAGCTGAACGTAAGAAAACTTTTTTTTTTCTCTGATGGTGGTTGAACACTGGCAGAGGTTGCCCAGAAATTATGTGGTGTCTCCATCCTTAGAGATATTCAACACCCAAACAGAGGTGGTCCTGCTGGGCAACCTGCTCTGGCTGATCCTGCTTTAACAGGGGGGGTTGACTAGAGGATCTCAAGAGGTCCCTTCCAACCGTGACCATGCTGTCTGTGGTTCCGTGATACTGTGACACTCAAGAGGGAATCCAGGAGTAGGTACATCTGCAGAGCACTTTCACCACAATTTCAATGGGAGTAAAATTATTTGAGATGGGGGATAGTAAAATACAGGCGTAGTAAGACACCTAGAAATCTCTGTGCAGGAAGACACTATGTATGTACACTATTCAGTGTTGGTATCTTTTGTCTGCTCTGTGTTTGGGGAAGGGACCAACAGCATAATGTCACAACATTGTTAGGACTAAGAGTTAGGATCTGCAAAATCCTGAGAGACAATCATACAGCATGACTGAGTATCACCCAGCATGACTAACCTCTAATTGGGGAAAGAAAGATACAGTCTAGAATACTGCCTTTTAAAAGGTGAAAACTTCCAATTTACCATGTGAACTTTTTGCACTCTGTCAGGAAGATGGGTAAGCTGTAACAGGGAATTTTATGATGGATTATACTTCACTGAAACTGCTGTAATTGCTACCCATCTTTTGAGAAAAATGTACAAGACAAGAAACTCCTTACATCTAAACTAGATCTTCCACGTAACAACAGCATGTGCTACTACTGAAAAGAAAGACGCACAGAATGGTAGGGATTTTCTAGATGCTGTTCTGTGAAACACTGTGTGCCTGACAGATCCAAAGACCAGAGAAATTGCTTACTTCTGTGTTCAGGGAAACTGTACATTACGCAGTACATTAACAGAACACTGTTTGAACCTTGTTTGTTTAACCTGACTTTATCTTCAGTGCTCTCCTCTACTAACTTGCCAGATCCTATGTTCTTACTAGCCACATGGCCAAACTGGTAACAATCAGGTTAGGAGAACGACAAAATCAGCTTGTCTTAATTTGTATTCTTGAATTGGTCCTTACTTGTTTCTATGACTTCAAATGCAGTTCAATTAACTTACACAACTGTGGTCTACACAGTGACTTAATGATTTAGATCTAATTACTATTCTACTGTAGTAAGATCAATAGAAAAGGGTTTTTTCCTAATACAAAATTGTTCTGGTCTCCAAAATGCAGATATTTTAGGATAGCATCAACAGCAATACTGCTTGATAAATTACCCATCTGTCATGGTTGAGCTCTTTCTGGATGGTCTCTGACAAACTTCACTATTTTGTAAATTTTTATTGTAGACAGTTCCAAAAGACTTCCATCAGTTGTGGATTTGGTGCCCGTCATGACAGATTATACTGTAGTTTAGCAAGATGGCCATCGTTAGAAATAAGTTCAAATTCTAGTTAGAATTTTCAAAAACCCTCAGAATCCTGAAATTGCTAGATCAAGCAATAAGAGCTGAATTCAAGAACTCCAGATTTCTTCTTTATGAAAAGGAGTATTTTCCTACCTTTCAGGATCCCCAGAAAATCTTGTGCTTTACAAAACAGAGAGACCATTGAAAGGATTCATAACAATTGATGATGCTAAGTATATTGGAGTATGTTCTCTCTGTGGTTTGGCTTCTAGTAGATTTCCAATTTTACTGCATATATTCTTGTATTATACTGTGATTATTCATACATCTTTAATCCATATTCTCTTATAGCTGGACACCTATTTTGAGTTGGGACCACATGTACACATTTGCCTGCAGGAGCTTGATCCTGCATACACCTCTCTGCAGCCTGCGTATCTCAGGTTACATACATAAAGAAGAAAAGGTGTCCAGTCTCATCCTTTCCTCCCAAGAAGACATGGCAGTGATGTAGGAGGACAGTTTGCAGCATACACTCCCTGAATGTTGTCTGCCTCCTCAAAGGAAAAGGCAGGAAGCCAGGTGGAAGCATCCTGGAGATCCACATTTGATCTGCATGCTGTCAGTTGGACCACTTTCTATACAATGAGATTCCTGTATTCATTCAGTTAATGCTTCACAATAATTTGCTGTTCCAGCTCTAATTCTAAACTCTCCTAATGAGAGACTCTAACTCCAGCCCCAAGCAATCATTCCAAAATGTTAATGCCATTTTATCTTCTCTCTTACTTACTCGCTGCATTTACATACTTTCCTGGCTACCACTGCACTGAACAACAAATCTAAGCTTTCAGCTTCAAGGTTCTATATACTTCAGTCCCGATGATGTTTATGAAAAGGCGGTTAATGAAAATGGTGGTTTATGAAAAGGTGGTTTTCTGAGCATCGTGTAGTCATTAAAACAGCAGGGATTGTTATGCAGTCACAAATCCTAAGGACATGAGGAGAAGATGATGTCCAGCTGGCCAGAAAAAGATGTCCAGCTGCCCTTTTAGGGCAGCTCTAGGTCCCTTTTGTACCTATCTATGAAAGGAAGACTGCCATAATTAATTAAAGTTACATAGATTGATAATATACTATCTGTTATTTCATTAATAGATGGTAATACAAAACACTTAAAATGGCACAAATACTTCACACAGGGTAGAAAATGTTTCTGAGTGGAAAACAATATACCAACAATGTAGTATGGTCACTATATGCTTTATATTATTGGCCAAATCCTCTCTTCCCTTGTAACTCTAATACTCATAAAACTACTAATAATAGCCATGTTAGGTTGTGAAATCTATTTCTGTATTCCCAGCTTACTTTCATTTTGAAAGGACCCTCAAAAAGATTGCTATCTTCTTTTTGTAATGGAAGAAAGGAGCATAACTTTACACCTTTTCCTTTACAAGAATTACTTTTAGTTCCCTGTAATCAACGTGTCAGTCTGCTGACGCCAGATTTTTCAAGGTAGATGCCCGCTCATTAAGAATATTAATAAACTTGGGACTTCCTGAGGAATTACAAGAACTATCTCACAGTTGAACCTGCTTTTTTTCCTTCTTTCTTTTTTTTCCTTTCATGAACCCACAAGAAACAGCCCCTAGACCCCAAGCTGTATGTACTACCAGTTGAAAATCACTCCTCCACAAAGAAGCGGATGTGTAAAAAAAGAATAATTTTGCTAACAGACTTAAAAGCACTGGGGCTGTTTGTTTCTAGGTTTTCCTACCAAAAACATCAGGTTCAGATGTAACATTAATTTAGAAGATTTTGCCAGGCCACCAAATTAATGGAAGTCCAGGCTGTCCTGTCAATTTCTAATAAAAGCCCTTAACAAGCGAAGAACAATAGGGTGTTATTATTAAACTACCAAAAATTTTTGGACATGCACTGTTCAATGAAAACTTTGCTAAATCAATCGCTGAATTAATTTCTGATCTAACTCCACTAAGTCAGATGAATTGCATCATATGAATTCAAACTGAAAGACTTCAGATGGATCTGATGTTTAGTTAGTACACTTACTGCCTTTTTAAGCATATATATTTAAGCTGCTAATGACGTGAAAAATACAATTTGGGAAGTGCAGACACCGTGAGTGAATACCTCCTCTCGCTGCCAGGAACACCGAGCGATTTCTGTTCTGCTGTTTTAGGCATTTCTGCCTGCAGATCCCCTACAAGTTCTCCCTCAGCACCTTTACAGGAGAGGCGGGACAGGCGGTGGCAGTGCCGTGATCTCCCTGAGGCAAATCGCTCCCCAGCGGAGGGATCCGTGTCAGCTGAGCAAGCCAATCTGCCCGCTTCCACCCGGGAGAGGGCACTCTTACACCTGTCCGCACAGCCGGACGTGGCCACGTATAGGAGGAACTGGAAAGTTAAGATGACAACTTAAAACTCGGTCAACTTGCACAACCAGTTAGTTATTTTTATGATAAAGCTAATCTTCGGAATGACTTGAGTCATCCAGACGCTGCCACAACAGGAACACAATATGACAGACAATAAACGTGCAGGCTAAATTTATGCGTAGTCTCTGAAATGTGCTAAATGATATGCAGATAGAAAAGACAACTTCTGGCATGTAGGCCTCTCTGCTAAAAGCTGGGATGACAGAAAGAGAGCTGTAGGTGTGAGTTTGGTGGAAAACGAGGGTTAAAAATAACCTAGTTTTATGAATATTATTTGTTGCTGATATTTCTTTAAATAAAGTATTATTATAAATGAGCATATGAACATTTAAGTGCTAAATGCATACCATCTAATACTAATACAACCTGTAAAGTTAATCCTTGTATGGATGCCTCATGAAATAAACAAAATAAGAATTAAAAATGTTACAGGTTTAACCCCTGTTTCTAAAGTCTTTGAAATCAATATACAGATGTCTTGAGACAGCTCTCCTCTCCAATAAGAAATCCTCCAGCAATGATGAGAGCAGATCAAGCCTGACATTTTTGATTTCTCTAAACTAAAGAGGCCAAGATGAGGCAGGGGGAAGTTTTGTTATGCGAGACACAAAGCGGCAAAAGAGGAACAGAATGTCGCATGCTGGAAAGTTACAGTTTCAAAAATGGCATTTTCTTCTAATCACAGGGAACATTCTCAATAATTCCAAATTCTCTCTGAGTAATTCTAATAGAAAAATATCCTATTGATATGAACAGAATAAAATGAGGAAAATATGGAAATGAGAAAAAGATCACCAAGAATCTTAACTTGAAGAACAGAAATTTAATCATACTTCGTGCTGTCATAAGCATCTTGGAGTCCTCAGGCAGTATACTGGGGTTGGGGTGCATCCATAGTCTCAGACAGATGAACCATGCACATGGTGACCATGCACAGCAAGTGAGTCCAATGTGCATACTTTGTGCATGAACAATAGCCGCTTTTCCATGAAAATAAGTTGTAGGATAGGTAATATTTCCCATATTACACTGGAAATTATATAGTGTTTAGGATGTTTGGTTATCCTAAAATTGGCTAATGAATATTGGCAGCCTTTCCATACTGAGAGCTTGGGCTGAGGACTTTCAACCACTGATCCTATAAACTTTCCTCCTGCAGTAATCTTACATATTTTGAACTTCATTTAATACGCCATATTTCCCGCTCCCACTTCCAGAAGTATTTCAAATCAATATGCCAAACATACTAACCAATGCATAGATACAGAATTCTATCTCCCACTCAATAGAGTTATGACCAACACCAATGGGCAAAAGTATAGACCAATTTGCAGCCAGCCTGTGAAAACTGCTGTTGAAACAACTGTTTGGTATAAGGCTAAATTGATGATGAGATCAGTGAAAGAACTATCTCCTGAAATCAGATGTACTACAAAATTTTGTAATTCAAAAAGTGAGCTATGTTCACCAGACATTTTGTTTTACATTTTGTGTATGGATTTTCCTACGGGTGAAAGACTAATGATTTTTCTAAGGGTGAAAGACTTAATTCAGAGGATAGACACAGGACTATATTATCAACATACTATAAAATATATTATGAAGTCAGACATGGAAGTCGCTGAAACCACACGAAGAGACTATATTCTCATTTTTTCTAAGCATTTTCTTATTCCACAGAAAAAAACCTCAAACCAAAACCAAAACCCCAAACACCTATTCAAAGACTGCTAGTCTAGGGTCCTGTTCCGTACTAAACCCCTGTAAAGTCTTCTGTAAAATAGTAAACTATAGTAAAGTGTAAAACAGTTATACAATGATAACCTCAGCACACTGATTACACGAGGGACTGATTTTTATTCAGTATTTTAATCCTGGCAAAACTCGCCATCACTCTATTCTACACCCCAAAAAGCCTTTCTATATCTATCTTTTACTGAAAATTAAGACAGTATATGGTGAGTATGAAACAGCTGTAAGTGAAAGATGCCCATTTAAGGACAAGGGAAAGGAGTGGGGTATACTAAGGAAAAGAGATACAGTAATTAATATTAATTTGATTTGCTTTGTGCAGTTACAGACTCTGACATTTGTAATCCAAATGAGCACATGAAAATGAACCTAGATACAAACCAGGCAAAATCATTGCCCTTTACTGTGGTTGTTACTGGATGTCTACTACCTATAACATACAAGCATACTCACAGGAACACAAAGGATTCTGACACTTGATAAAGGTCATGTATTCCACTCCATTCAGAGCAAAATCTGAATATTAGAAGCTCAGCTTCTTTCTATGAGCTGTCTGAAAAGACATGAGGCCTTTAACCTGGAGATTTTATGTACTACCTTTATAATTTTTGTCTGTAGTACTCAATAGGAGCTCAGCACACCATAAACCTAACTTTCATCTATGAGCTCTAAGAGGCAGAGTTATTACCCTTGTTTTACAGGTAAGAGCCTAAGGCACAGAGAAGCCAGAGCCTACCTCCTCAAAAGGAACTCAAGATGCATCAGTGGGACTTAGATGTCTAAATTATTCTGAAGATGAAGGCCCACAATCACACTACAAGTCATTAAAAAAAAATCAGGCCTAATGCAAAATAGTCCTTCTCAAAAAGGTACTGGAAAGCTCAGCTGAAAAACTGCATTGTGTATTGCGTTAAAAACGAGTTTCAGTCTGGAGAAGACCTAATTTGATGAACAGGTGCACATGGTACAACATTCTTTCAGGAAAATGGACTTTTTTCCAGTCAAACCACAGGGCAAGAGTAAACACACACAGAAAAAGGATTTACATGCTAGATTTATCGGTTGGGCCTCTTTACTGTGTATGTAATAGTCAAAACGCTGTGTATACTAATGGAGATAAATAAATAGCACTTGCAGATGACAGCCATACCAGAAATAGACATTTGTTGAGATAATGTTGTACATTGTCCTGCACTGCACCATTAAGAGGAGGCACTACAAAATCCTTCTATCTCCCATACCGTACTGTATTTTGCACACCTCAGGCTAGCAGGAATGGTTACTGGTATTCTATTTCAGTTTTCTAGACAGAGCAACAGACAGTGTTTTGCCGTGTTTGCTTCTGCAATAAAATTTAACAGTCCATTACCCAGGACTGAAGTTCACCTTTTACTCTGCTTTTAATATTTTGTAGCAGAATCCATAAAAAGAAACAGTTCCCTGCACTGCCTCCTCAGAGTTGACTGCTCCTGGGCCTGCAAATTCCCCTGTCCCGTGTGAGCGTCTCCAAGGGAAGGGTGAGAGTGGGAAGAGGGCAAGGAGCTGAGCCAGGAGAGAGATGTGTAAGGAACTGCAGCTTTTTCCAGCGAGCATAAGGGGTAAAAAAATAGATGGGAACTGCCGTATGGGCAGGTGAAGCAGATTCTCAAGGCATGTGAAACCGCCCCACCCCCCCGGTTATTTTTGCTCAGGAACCTCACCAGAAGACATGTCAGCTGCTTCTTGAGGCAGCTGTTTCCTCAGGGACACCTCAGACTTTTCCCCTGCTACCTCGGCCCCCCCCCAGCCCAGCCCTCCCCAGAGCACTCCTTCACCCCCTTTTCCGGCCCGGCGCCTCAGGGCTCCCCTCTGCTGCGCGCTGCGGACACGAGGCCGGGAGGGCAGCGCTGCCCGCGGCGGGAGCCATGACAACACAACCGCCTTAACTCTGCCCCGGGGCCCGCCAGCGGCGGGGGATGGCGGCTGGTTTCTGCATGCAGACGTTCGTCCTCACGCTGTCGCCGGGAACCCGCCCGGCCCATGACGGGGTGAGCGGCGGCCGCCCGGCAGACAGGCGTCTCCCGGGGCGAAACCCCCAAGCCTCCTGAGGAGACGGCAGCATCCTTCCCTCGGGGCAGCGGGGAGGAGGAGGCCGAGAGCGCCTGCTGCCGCCGGCCAGCACTCGACCCCCACCGTCGGGGAGCCCCGGTGCCCGCTCCGCGCGCACGGCGGCCCCTCCTGAGCGGCGGCGGCAAAGCCGGCTGCCCTACCGCGCATGCTCGGCGCGGGCGCCATTTTGGTGGGGCCGGGAGTTATCCAGCGAGAGCGGCGGCGGAGCTCGCTGGGCCCGGCTCGGAGGCAGCGGCGGGTGGGTGCTCGCTGCGGAGATGGCTAACATCGCGGTGCAGAGGATCAAGCGGGAGTTCAAGGAGGTGCTGAAGAGCGAGGAGGTCAGAGCCTCTCCCCCCTCCCCCGCGTGCCGCCGCCACCCTTCCCCGTGTGTGCGCGTCTCTGTGAGTGTGGGCAGCGGGGGAAGGAGCGGGTGCCCCGCCGGCCTGCGCGGGGGCCCCGCTTCCCCCTCGGCCCCACCTCCCCGCGCTGGGGGTGGGCCCGTCCCACGGCCTCGGGGAGGGGAATGGCGATTCCCGGGGAGACGGGACCCGCCGGCCGCCGGGAGAGAGGAGGAGGGGGCCGCGGAGCCCCTCCCCCAGCGGGCAGTGGGAGCCGGCGGCGGCCTGGGGGGGGGATGGGGGAGTGAGGAGCGGGGCCGGCGGGCCGGGCCTAGGAAGTGGCGGCGGCGGCGGGGGGCGCGGCCCGAGGAGGCCGGGCAGGCAGGCCCCCGGCGAGGGTCCCCGCGGCGGGCGGCCGATGCCCGGGAGCGCGCTGCCAGGCCAGCGGGGCGGGGCGGGGCCTGCCCGGCGCGGGGCGCCCCCGGCTCGCGCCCTCCCGCGTCCCTCCGCCCGCGCGCCGCCGGGCCCACGCGCCTCTCTGCCGGGGAGAGGCTTGTCCGTGCGGGCCGGGAGGTGATGAAGCGAATTGGGGCGGCCGAGGTGGAGGGTACGTGATCTCGCACATCCCCTTCAACTCGCCCCTCTAGTCAGCCGGTGCCCGAGGCTGGAGAGTATGGTTTTAATTTATTTTTCTCGAAGGGTTGCAAGTAAATCCCTATTTATTTAGGTTACTTTAATACAGAACTTCCTTTATCCCACTGCAGGCTTGCTCACCTTCAGGTGGATGCATTTAAAGCCTCACTCGTTTCAGTCATGTTACCTCGTTTCCTGAACAGTATGTTCTGAGGTATGTGGTCAGGAAGAGAGGCTGACTACTTACAGGGGGACATTAAAGTTGTGATCAGTTTGGGGGAATATATAGCAGCGTTTCATCAACACAGCTTTTGCTGTGTCTGTATCTGAGTTGGTGGACGTCAGCCACGTAGGTTTTAGTAGTTGTGTCGTCATTGTGGTCCTACTTGAGATGTTGTTGCAGGTTAGATGCTTGTGAAATGTTAATGTGAAAATGTAACTCTTAAAGCTCGTCTTTTAGAAATCTGGACGTAATCACAGAGGAAAAATCGAGAGAATAATTTTTGGAAGATCCTAATGACTTAAGGAAGATGTGTTTAGGGTAGCTGTAGTTGAGGTACTTTAAGTGTGTGCTAGCAGCATTGTTGCTATGCAGCTTGAACTAGCCCCTAGAAAAATGTAGGGGCCTTGTTTTACAGCTGCCTTGAGAGCCTGGGCTGATTTCACCAATATATTGCACAGTGAATACAGAATTGCATGTAAACTAAGAGAAATTTCTAGGTGGATACCTTTATACCAAAGCTAGAAAATCTAGACCTTGTACCCCGTATAACCAGCTGATACTGTGGGAACAAAGAAGTCTTTATTTGAAAGTGTTGTCTGAAGGCTTCAAGACCCTTTCCCTTTGCTTTATGTGGAAAAAAAGAAGCCTTAACTTACATAGGTTTTGGGGGAGATTCATGCTAAATTTTCTTACTGTAAAGGTTGGATCTAGTGAGCACATTTTTCACGATTCCTGTTTGTTTAGTCTATGCATTGAAAGGCTCAGTACAGAATGTTGGAAATAAATAGTTTTATGAAATAGCCTTTAAGCTGTCTAAAGCTTCCAAGAAATAAGACCACTGTTCTTATGAAACTAAAATTATGATATTTTAAAATTAAAATACACAAGTTTATTTCTTCTTTTTCCTACCATTAACAAGCTACATATGAATGTTATTCTGATATAGCAGTGTGTATAAAGTTGCTGTTTACAGAATACACTAACTCCCCTGTCTTGAATGCAGAATTTCAGCATTACTCAATGGTTGTGTAAGTTGCAAGCAAAGTTTTTTGTCAGTGTTTGTACATTGAAAGGCAGTCAAACTATGGTGTCAGCACCATTGAGCATGAAAACATACGGAGTGAGATGGTGAGTGGAGGTATAACTAAATACTACAAATTACAGAGGAAAAAAATGGGGGTTTTATGTGAGTTGTGAACTAAAATGATTATCAAACCTTCTTTAAAAAAAGAAAACTTTTTCATGAACGGTGATGCTGAATTTGTTATTTAGAAGTTTTAAGTCCCTCACTGAAGGTAAAGTGGCTCACATGATCTACATTTAAATTATTCTTGATTTGATGCTTTGAGCTACACCTGAACATGAAGAGCAGCCCCCCTGTTTCCTTGCAGATGCTACTGAGCAGAAATGCCTGGGGGAGGGGTCAGGCACACTTGGAATGCCTACATAGGAAGTTTGTTCTCTCTCTTCTTCTAGTACTCACTTTTGAGCTGAAATGGTGGAACCAGAAATGTTTTTAAAAGGGATCAGCTGGATGGCAGTTAATTCCTTCTGTATTTGAAGTATGTATTGGAAGCACCAAATTTCACTTCTGAATATCAGTGAAGAAAGAGTTCTGAAAAGTGTGTTCATCCTTGCTGTGGATAAGGATCTATGGATTCTTGGACAAGGATGCTGTGGATCCTTGCTGTCCATATGACTAAATATAGTCTTCATATTAGTGCTTTCTGTTATCTTAACTTAAATGGCATTTCTGGAAAATCACTGAGATGTGAATATTAGACCATCTTGCTCTCTGGTTTACAGATAGAGATGGAGGACTTACAATTTTTTTAAGTTCAGTCTGAGGCGGCTTGTGTAAACACTTGAAAAAGTGTTTAAAGTATTTTCGTACTTTAGCAACAGAAGCATTTTTGCTCTGCTTGCTTTATTATTTCTAGCTTTATTATAAGCCTATACATTAACTTAAGAAGTGGGATATTGTGTATTTATGAGAGATCCTTGTAACTTTGCATCTCTTTAATATTTGAGTTAAATAGATGAATAAAATAACAATTTATTTGTCAAGAGTGCACTCCAAAGTATGATTTAGATAAAACTTTTTCCCTTTGTGTGTGGAAAAAGCTTTAAAATCTTGAGGTAGATGAGGTACTGCATCTTTAACAAAGATAAAGCTGTTAAGTTAGTCTAGGTGGTAGCTTGACTGGTTAAGTATGTGTTAAGGGTACTGTACTATGCTTGTATTAAAACTCTAAAATGAGTAAGCGGTACATGAAATCAGATCATACTCCAAATCCTAGTCTAGGCAAGGCATCAGTTGCTCAACTTTACCTCTTTTCTTGTTCTGTCATTTCATTAATCTGTGATCTTGTTGGTTTTATGGGCTGAAATTCTAAAGTGGCAAAACATATTTTGAACAAAAGTATGAGGCTGCAGCATGACAGAGAAACCAATAAATAGGTGGAGGGAGAATAGTATCCCACTTCTGATAAGTGGGAGAATGCTTTGGTGAAGGTTAGCTGGTATTATTTTGGAATAGAGTTACTAGAATGCTGCTGTGGGTAGCCAGATCCTTACTTGCTCTCTGTTTATAAGCAGCTATCTTATGACAGAGAGAATCTGTCTGGCATTTAACAATTAATAGAAACATGCTGAAAAATCTTGTGGGCACTTGAAGACTGATGCTGAGAAGTGGTTGTAGTTCATCAGGTTTGTTAAACAATGTGTGACTTGTTTTCATATTTTAATAGAGCATCAGTGTTACGCTTTAGAGAAATTATATTATGCTAGCATTCAAGGATTCGACATTTAATTGGCCATGCAGTTTCTGTCATCATGTGGAAATGTAAGGTGGTTTTTGGCCATTTCTTAAGTCAGAGGCTAGTAGAGACCTTACAATGAAACCACGACGCTGGTACTGAAGGTAACACACTGGGAAACATAGCTTTCTCCTAGCAAGAAGACAGTTGCTAGTATCTCTACCACAAAATGTTCTTCTCTTACGAATATCAAGAAGCAGGGGCTTATCTGTATGGAAGGTAAACCCAGATAGAGCTGAGAATAAATTAAACTTAACTGCAGTTATGGAATATGAATATCTGCATGAGCAGATATCTGAAGTAGCAGTTAAAACTTGTAACTTGCTTGAATCCAAAATAGCGTTCAGGCGGAGACAGTAGGTTAATGGCAAAATTTGAAGTACTTAATTTCCAAGAAGGAAGTGGGTGTTTGTTTTGGAGTCCGCATGTGTGTTTGTGATTTACAGGAGAAAGGAAAGATAATGGTAGTCTGGCATACCATGTTCCTTCTTAGGCTTTTAGAGTTCTAGGGGGTAGCTCTGTTGAGTAGCTCTGGTGTTTTTATCATTGCCTGTAGTAGTCTTGTGATTTGTGTCAGTTCATAGTAAGATGCTAAGTGGCATGTCTGAAGTTTTCTTGCTATTTGGAAAAGCCATAAGCATTTAATCTTCAGGCTCAGAAAAACTTCATTACTTTGGTTTGTTTATATTTGGGCAGTGTTGGGTGCTAGAAGTTGAATTCAGCAAGATAGAAACTTCTAGTAGTAATTGTGCTTTAGTGTTACTAGAAGGGCCTGTTGGAAATTGTGGATGCTTGTTTCTCTTCTCATTCACCGTGTAGAGCCAGTGCAGATATATAAGAATGAGATGTCTTCTATTATGGCTCCTGACTAAGCAGCAGATTTTTTTTTAAACAGTGTCCATTTTCTGCTAATACATATGCTTAATTTTTGATTTGTAAGAATAGTCTCGTTGAAGTCAGTAGAGGTTTAGTGAGTGCAGTGGGACTGTGTGTGTGAATAAAGCTAGAGCATGCCTAGTTAATTAAAAGGCATAAAATTAAAAAAGGTGTAAAGATGAGCACTTTTAAACTGACATATTGGTACCAGTCTCTGTTAAGCTTCTGAAGCCTGTCAGAAGGCTTGCATATGATAAAAAAAGTGGTGGTGGTGGGGTCTTGGAGCACAGGGCTGCTATGCAAAGGGGTCTTAGTAGGCTGGAGAAATGAATGGGCTGACAGGAACCTTTTGAAGTTCAACAGAGGTAGGTACGGAGGCCTGCATCTGGGAGGAAGTAATGCCATACATCAGTACATACTGACTGGAAACAAAGCAGGCTGGCAGAAAAAGACCTGCCTGACCTAGTGGAGAGCAAGTTGAACATGATTCAGCAGTGCTCTTGTGGCAAAGAAGCCCAACCACATACTGGGTTGCATTAGCAAGAATGTAGTCAGTGGATTGTGAGAAATGATTCTTCACCCCGTTCCATGCTTATGAGACCATACCTGGTGTACTGTGTCCAGTTTTGGGCTTTCCAATGTAGGACACTGATATACTGGAGTGAGCCCAGCAGAACACCATCAGTGTGGTTAAGGGGCTGGAGCACATGATGTGTGAGGAGAGGGTGAGAGAACTGATGTTGTTGAGAGAATTGTTTAAAGGGACATCTTCCTGTCATCCACAAATGTCTAATGAGAGGCTCTGGAGAAGAGCCAGACTTGTCTCAGAAGTACATGAAGATAGGATGAAAGGCAACAGACACAAGCTGGAATGTGGGAAATCTGACTAGACACTGGGGAAAAAATTACCGTGATAGTAGTCAAACACTTAAAACAGATTGACCAGCAAGGTTGTAGAATCTGTATCCTTGGAGATATTTAAAACTCAAGTTCTTGAGCAACCTGCTCTCATTGGACCTGCTTTGAGCAGGAGGTAGGACTAGAGGCCGCCCAGGTGTCTCTTCCTACATGATTCTGTATTTCTAGTATAAGTTTGGTTTTTCATTACTGTGTTTTTTCTGTTTGTGAAAGAAAACATACAGACAGAAGCTCCAGCTCTGTTGCCACACCTGGTAAAACTTTCCCCTGTAAACAAATTGAAAAATTTTAAAGTAGACTTTTTAGTTCTGAAGTTCCCATTATTGTAAGACAATAATGAATCCTCTTCAAATCAGAGGCTGGGTTTTTCTGGTAGATGCAACACTGTTAGGGTTTTTAGGTTGAACAAGTTCTTGGTTGGAACCCTAAACGTAGAACAGATATGAGATCCATAATGCTTCTTTAAGCTGCTTCTCTAAAATATGAAGATAATTTTCAGTTTAAAATAGTTGTTTGTGAGATCCTTTGTACATTCCCAAAAAGAATTTTGTCTATAGTGTATTTCAAGACATGCCTGTAATTTTTCAGCAAGACAAGGTTTAGACCTGTTTCCTATAATTATATAAAAAGGATACTGAAATGCCATTACTGTGCATCTTTGGTTTTCTTAATTCTGTCTATGGTGTATTTTGTTACATCTTCCAATTTGTACTGGAAAATAACGCAGAATGGGTTTGTAGATCTTTGCCTTCAAATGAGTTTGTCTGTAAGTCACTGTTTTGGTAACTAAAAAGTAGTTGGCTCAAACCAAAATGCATTTACTAGAAAGTTTTAAGAAAACTGTTTATTAATCTCACTTCTAAAGTGATCTTTCTGAATTATTAGTTTACTTACAGTTTTACACCTGTTTATCTGAACCATGTAGCTGTTTTTCAAGTTCTATGAATATAATTACCATTGCACTTTTAAGATCAGTATTACATAGATACTAATAAGCACTAGTATTATGAATATTACTTAAATCTGTGGTTCAAAATACTTAACATACGATGTTAGTGATCGTTTGACCAGACCTATGAGTTGGCCAAATATTCGTAGTGGGAATATTCGTGCAGGGAGGCAAGAAAGTTCTATTGCTCATTCCTGTGTTCAGTTAGTGGTATTTTTTCATGTTAACATGTATCCAGTTGAGTCCAGATTTCTAGTGAATGGTCAACATTCTGCCACTAGAGTTGGCAGAATCTTAAAGATTTTGGGATTAAGTGGAAAACCAAAAAATACTTGGTCTCCATTGAAGTCAGGCTCATTTGATTGTCTTTGGTAATCTCTTAAAAACCTGAGGAAAGAGAGCAGTCACTGGTTACAGGACTGGATCAGTTTAGGATTAGGGGTTAGGCCGCAGCTACCAGATGGTACCCTCTGACCACAACTGTTGGTGGACCTAAGGGGTAGTAGGAATTAGCCAATCCTTTAACCTTCCCAGTCTCCCATTCATTCTTCTGTGCTTGTTTTCAGGAGTTTGGCTTTAATAGGAAGGAAGTGTACGAGTCCTAAGGTTAGTTCATTTTACTCAGTACGAAATGTAAATAAGTCAATGTTTTATCATAGTAAATTTGTGTAACTATAAACTGCAAGAAAGTGCTGGTTAGCAGCCCAATCCTGAGTTGTCTAATGGTTGCATTAAACTTGTTAAACTAGTGCAGGTACTTAGTGTAGTTCTTAAGTTTTTCACCTGTTAAACGATATAATGGTTGGACTAGATGATCTCCAAGGTCTTTTCCAACCTAGATGATTCTGTGATTTCTAGCTTGTTTCATAATCCTAGTAAGGATTGTTGTTGTTACTATAGTTCATCACTTCTACACCAATAATTGCTACTGGTATTAAATTGAGAAAATGCTTTGAGTTAAACTTTGTCATTAATATGCAGACTTATCTTTTTGTCTCTGACAAACTAGGTAAAACTCTGCTGCAATTTAGATAAGGAAAATAAGCAATTTAGTTCTTCTATGGCAAAGAGTGTAACTTTTGATTAACAGTATTCTGTAAGACACTCTAGGGATGTAGTCTGCTTTTGCACTCCTGACTTATCTAGCATTTTCCCTTCAGATTGTATCAGTGTTAATACTCATAATATTTGAATTGGGAGCACTTGAATATGCTTGCCATGAGTATTTTATAAAATAGTATCTGCATAATAAATAAAGTACCTCTGTGAGCATCAAAAGTAACCTTGTTTGAGGACCAGATCTGTGTCGTGTTATTCTACTGTGTTATAACAGAATTGTACTAAGGCGATAGATTGCTCCTTTCTAGTCTGAGGTGTCTGCACAGGAGAGCAACATGAATATCCCTGGCTACAGAAGAAGCTTCATTCAGCACTTTTGCTTTATTGGACACCATAAAACTCAGTTATACTGTACAACTCCAATTTGGCTATGCTTATGTCTAAGAGAGCTGAGCTCATACTGTGTATCATTCTTCTGTTGGATTGCTAATAGGGGCTATCCTGTCTACCTTTGTTGTCCCAAGACATGTAGGAAACTAATTTTGTTCATTATTTCATCATTCTATTCACTATTAGCCAGTAAGATCAACAGTTCATCACGAACAGGAAGACTAATAGTTATGTAAGTCTAGTTACTTTAGAAAATCAAAGTTTAAGGTGATATGCCTTCAGATTCTAAAATAGGTTTCTACAGTGTTTTATGAAGGGGAAGGAAGAAACCTAAATTCATAGATGCATTAGTCTGTATTTTACTTAAATAAGTAGTTCAAGCCAGATATGTATTGCTTTTTATTTTTATCTGAAAGTGAACTGTGATAAAGTATTTTTAAGTTTTTGCTATGTTAGGATGTTTTTAAGTACAGGAAGCTATTGTGAAATAAGGTAGCATATACAAATGGAAATCATGGTAGCTGGGTTGTATTTGCTCCCTTTCTGGATACTCTTAGAGCCTTCATGGTGTTCAGGTAAAACCTTCCACTTTGGAATTAACAGTGCCCATATGGGAAGCTCATACAGAAAAACTGTTCCGAGCTATTTCCACAAGTCTTCAAACTCTGGGATTGTGAGTGAATTAGCATAATTGATTTAAAATTGTCTGAATCCTGTGATTGCTTTATATGTAGAATTACTAGCAACCCAAGTAGGGTAGACTTCTGGGATTGACTGCAGAATCTGCATCAAATGGTTTTGTGTGTTTATAGAATGACTAATTGAAGCTATGGTTCAAACTGATTATTAAAGTGTACTTTATCTGCAGGCTTTTTCAGTTGTTTTGCACGAAGGACAGAACTGTGCATAAAAAAGTAAGGAAAACGCATCTTGCATTCCTGCAAAATTGCTTGTTCATTTAGACTTTCCTGAATGGGGCTATCCAGAACAGGATTCCCTTGCACTGTGCCCATTCTGAGACTGAGTATCTCAGTGGCACTCAATTAGGTTCAGGCAACTCCTGCCCAGGACATGGACCTGCTCGAGCAGATTCTCCCCTTGTACTCTGCTTTTGTGAGACCCCACCTGCAGCACTGTGTCCAGCTCTGGGCCCCCCAACATAAGAAGGACATGGACCTGCTCCAGCGGGTCCAGAGGAGGCCACGAAGATGTTCAGAGGGCTGGAGCACCTCCCTGATGAGGACAGGCTGAGAGAGTTGGGGTTGTTCAGCCTGGAGAAGAGAAGGCTCTGGGGAGACCTTACAGCAGCCTTCCAGTACTTAAAGGGGGCTACAGGAAAGATGGGGAGGGACTTTTTATCAGGGAGTGAAGTGATTGGATGAGGGGTAATGGTTTTAAACTGAAAGAGAGTGGATTTAGATGAGATGTATGGAAGAAATTCTTTACTGTGAGGATGGTGAGCCGCTGGAACAGGTTGCCCTGAGAAGTTGTGGCTGCCGTCTCCCTGGAAGTGCTCAAGGCCAGGTTGGATGGGGCTTTGAGCAGCCTGGTCTAGTGGAAGGTGTCCCTGCCCATGGCAGGGGGTTTGGAACTAGACAATCTTTAAGGTCCCTTCCAACCCCAGCCATCCTGTGATTAATGCTCCTAGGTACTGTAAATATCTTGTGTAGTTAAACATAGACTATGACTGTAGGGGCCCTTACACCAATAGGGATGAAAGTGTAAGTAAACTGTTATGTACACTGGTTTCATGGCATAGCTTTATCAGTTTAACCACACTATCCCTGAGTGAGACAAGCAATGATTGTATAACTGCACTTAGGGCTTATGCCAGCACAGCTGTGTCAGTTACACCTCTGCGTGTCCATGACTGATGCAGCGATTTTGTCAGAAATAGTTCAGACGGACACTAGAGCTGAAGTTTCAAAATTCTTCGAAGTTGTCCTAAGGCAGTGCCAAGAAGCAGTGTCACATTCCTCCTGCCACCTGGTCTCCTTTTCCCGCTTTTGTGATCCTTCTCTTACTTGCAGTGTTTGTGTTGAATCAAATCAGGGAGTTGGGTTAAAATGAAGGAACTTTCTTACTAAGTTTTAATTAGGATGCTTCCTGCACCATTGTACAACCACTTGCACAAAATCCTGCCCCCTCTTTTACATTAGTTTTACCAGGACCAGGAGGAAAGTGGGACCTTGGCAGCTGTTAGACTGGGCTAAGTTGCTGTGAAAGTACAGTGTCTTATGTTTTTTGGTGAAGTGATATTTTAGCAGCTGAACATTAGCAAGAATAGGTATTTAGATACTGTAAATAAAAAAGTTTTACTAAAACTTGGTGATGTTCCAGGTCTAACTCCTTGTAAAATGAAGACTTTTTAATATTTGAGATGTTTTGTGTTCTGACAGGAAAAAAAAATCTCTCAGTATTGTTCTTGTATGTAAACACATGTAATAATACAGAATTGTAAGGTTGGCACAGGTTTAGTCTCTTGTTAAGACATTTTATTAAAGAATCTTAAGATGCATTTAATAGGTAAAACCGTGATAAATACGAAAATTCTAGTCTGAGTCTATTACCGGTACTACAGAATTCACACAGTATTTATATTTGTAGCTCATTGGATGTATTAAAATACAGGTTACGTATTAGTAACATATTGATCAGTAAATGAAAAAAATAGCATGCAAAAATAATCTCACATTTTTATGAAAGCAGACATAACTAGGAAATACATGTGAATGCAGTGAGATGAAATAGAATGTGAACTGCGGAAGAACTTCAAGACTGAAATTGGTAGTAGAGTCAAAGAATGTTGGAGCGTTTTAAGAAAATGCATTTCTTTGTATTGACCTTTTCTTATCTAGGAAAACTGCTCTTTAATGTGCTTTAGACAGACTTCTTTCTTCTCCTTGCCCTGCCCCAAACATTTGCTTGTTTCACAGATGAGCGTTGCTCTGCTTTGAAGGTCAGCAAGAGCACTCTCTGAGAATGCAAATGTGATCTGCTGATCTCAACTACTAGTGCAGTGTGTGTACTTCATAGCCGTGACTGTGGTAATTATGTGACATTTCTGCTTCTCTTTTTAATAATAACAAGCTCAGACTCTGGAGATGCACTTGATTCCAGCTTTTAAGCTGGAGTGAGTCTGAAGGAATACTTCCAAATTGTTGAACTATTCCCTCTTGCTTTGGTAGCTCTTTGTAACTGGGGGGGAAATAAAATCAACAATTGTACACACGTCAATATTTTTGAAGTTGAATTTGCCATTTTACTGCAGGACAGTGTTCTGCACTTTGCTTCCTAGTGGTGATATATCCTGCTTTTTTGCTGTTTTTCCGTTTCTTGCAAAAGCATGAGCTAAGCAGATACAATGTACTTATCCTGAGCTACACTGGGGTAGCAAAGGGTTAAGAAGGTAGAGTGTTCGTTTGAAAAGAAGTAAGGCCAGGGAGATGAGAGTAGAGGCTCCTAGTTGACTACTTAAGACAGCAGCCTAAGAGGTGAGCTTTTGTTAGGATCCTCCCTCTCTGGCATACCAGGGAAGTGGAGAGAGATGAATCATTTCGGCTAATGGTATCGTAGCAAAAGAGTGTAAGAAAATAACGTGGCAATTATGGCAAAACAAAATGACTTTGAATATTTATCCACAGATTTGCAAGGTGTTGGTAAATAGGATAAGAACGAACTTGGTTTTGTTTTTTAAGTTATTAATTTAAATAATTGTTTAATGACGTAAACTGCTACTGAAAGGTTGGATTTTTCTGCTCAACACTTATGCTGACTCAGAGTACTCATGGCCTTTTGCAAAAATAGCGTTATATGGATTTCATTATGATAGTCAACCAGATGATCTTTTCCTATACCTCTCTTGAGAGATATGTTCATGCCAGATTTTGGTGTAGACTGTTGTGATAGACTATAAAATGGGGGGGAGGGTAAGAAGGGTTTTATGAGACGCTAGTAACTTTATAATACCATAGATTAATTTTGCTAGCATGGCTTCAGACTAGGGTGAAGTATTTCTTACTTAATTTGGCTTATTAAATATTGATCCTTGTAGAGTAAGTATAAAATGTTTAGATGTTCAAAAGTACCTACTTTGCATTTCTAAATCATAGCTGTATTAAAGAAGTAACTAAATTTTGATTAAATTTTAGGTAGGTTAAAAATTGTTTATTGCCAATTTACCTCACAGAGGCATAAAAAAATAATTTTAAAATTCTGTCTGAAAGATACATAATTTTTTTGTTGGTGTGATTGAGAAATAATTAGTGATAGAAAACATTTTGTTTTGCATGCCCTCCCTTGCAAGTGAGTGGAATTTGTCCTTGGTTGAGAAAATTCTGGATACATTTTTCAAATTTATTCTTTAGTATTTGCCAAAATCTTGACATGTACATTCTTTAACATTTTTGTCACTTCTTGGAACTTTTCCTTAATGTCTAAGTTGCTAGTCATAAAGCACTAAATGGTTACAGAGTTTTAATACTTGGCTGCTTTTATTACAGCTCGATTTGTTTATTTATACACATCATTTATCACTTATGTGTGTCTTTTCAGGTTAGGGTTTTTCTGTTGTTTTTTGGGGAGGGTTATATACAATGTTTCTAGAGTTTTCTGTGGGTTATTTTCTGTAAAAACAAAGTAAATTAACAGAAAATAGTAGTACTTTATCTGGTATAGAGTATGTTCCCTTTAAGATGGAGGAAAATCAAGTTACAGGACCTATGAAATCAGACTGAAGGTATGCTGTATAGAATAGTGGAATATACAGGAATTGTTGTATAGAATAGTGGGATTTTGTGATTATTCAGAAGTAACCATTGTGTTTTAAATTCCGAATGTAATTCTTTTTAAAGTGGGTTGGCTTTTTTGATTGTGTGTTTGGTTTTTGTTTTTATAAATCCTTATTTACATCTCAGCATTTATACCCAATGATACTTGATACGAATTTTGCACATGGCATCTGAATATGTAAGGTGAGACAGATACACTTAGAACATACAAGTAATAATTCATTTTGACACTTATTATTTTTATTCTTTTTATTATTATAAGTAAATATAATTTACTTAAAAAAATATTTTTAAGAAAGAAATGTGCTGAATTGAAGCTATTAATATTGCTAATAAACATAAATTTTTTTCCTTCTTTTGTTCTGACCTCAACAGTTTAAAACATAGTATGTATGCTGGCAGATGTACAGTGGAGAATTTGGCTGGTTAAGTTTCTTTAGAGTAATTTTATTATGCAGGGATCAAAGGTATAATGTTAGGATAATGTCATGGGGGGAGTAGGTACAGCTGGTTCGTTTTAGAATAACCTCACTCAAATTTTCTTTTTTGTATGCCATCATCATCTGGTATTAAGTTCATAATGTATTTTGTAGCCAAGGCTGACATGGAAGTGTGAGGGAAATATTTAAAAACATCTTATTCCTGCATTTTTGGTTAAAACTACCAGTATCTATCCATACATTGCCAGCTCTGATAATAGGCATTTTTGTGCTGATTACTTGAGGTTAACTTTTTTCTGATAGCCTATGTATCAAAATAACTGTAGAATTTTGAGGCTTTTTAGAAAGCATAAAAAATTCTGATGCACTTGTAATTCCTACTTCTAAAACCAAAAATTTCATCCACCTTGAGTCTTCAGGAAGTAGACTTATCTCAAGATCAAACTTGAAATGTTTGGTGTTTTTTTCCTTAGTAAATGTAGTAAATAGTATTTTATATGTGGGAAAGAAATGTTTAGTACAACAGTGCAATTTTTATCATCTTGTTTTAATGTTCTTCTGTGATATTGAGATGTTCCAGTTTTGTCTTGGCTCTCTTTGCTTTTTATCTTTTTTTATCATTTTCTTTTAATTAGTGAAGAAAAAATTTGATTTTTAAGAGTGGAGGTATGGGACTGGTGAAGAGGGTGATAGGCCATGAATAACACATAAATAATAGTTTGTTTTAAAGGCAGATTGGAAAAGAGAGAAGGAGATGGCATGGAAGGCTCAGAAAAAAGGGTGGATTAACTGCCTAAAGAAGGCAGGCCCCTCTGAGGGACTCCTTGTTAAGGCCTGTATGCTAAGGTGATTAAAAAGAACAGAAAAGCTTGTTGTCTGCTGAGAGTAATATTACAAGGTCCAGAGCTGCTCTCTACAAGGATTTTAGAAGTAGAGAAAGACATGTGTGACTTCCAAGTTTCTGCTGGAGTGGATTGTGTGTTCTACACAGGGAAGATATTCAGATATAAAACTAGACAGTGTAATTCTAGATAATTTTTTTAAAGAGGAGGCAGGCAAAGACAAGTCAAAATATTACCGATCAATAGCTACTGTGATAAATGTGCTTGAGTGTTCAGTCTTTGAGAGATGCTCACAGAATGACTCTTCTTGAAGGATGAATTGCTTTAGGTTTCTTTTTCGAGATAAGGCTTTTGTAATGGATGAAAGTGCCTTATATGAATCTTCCCCAACTTTTCTGCCTCACGCCTTTAGTTTAATCTCCATGTTTAGGTTTAATCTTCACAAGGCAAAACAAAATTGGGTAAGCATGACTATAGCAATGCATAAAGAGTCTCAGCAGTTGCAATGGTCTCAAAGACAACGAATCTTTTGACTAGAACCCTAGGGTGAAGCAGAGGATGCGTTTAAAAAGGAAGAAGGTTATGCATAATCTGACTAGAATATGAAGGAAAAAAGGTGAGGGAATGGCATAATGCATAGTGTAGTATGTTGCATTAACACTCCTTTGTCTCTTTTTTTTTTTTGGTGGTGTTCAAAATTATTTTCAGGTGTGATGATGGGAAGTTCTGTTGGTGTAGTATTGGACTTGTAGATTCCTAGAAAAGGATTCTGATGTCGGTGGAGTGTTCTCATGTTGGCGAGAAATGCTAGTGGGAACTGCATTGTTACAGAATTTAACTTCTTTGAGATTATGGAAATAAATGCTGCTGGTGATGGCATGGGACATATTTCAGGAGTTGCTCACCCAGTAATTTAGTCACCAAACTGTTACTGAATCAACAGGAGGTGATGCTATTTTAGATTTGGTATAGAAGTGTAATGAGGTCTTTGCAGAAGAGCTGCTACTGGAGAATCAACTGTGTTGTGAGATCACAAGCTGATTCATAAATTCTGTGCTAAGATCATTGGTGTCAGAGGCATGCTTTTGGAGAACTCTGCTGTTGGTAACATTTTAGAGACAGCTCAGATGATTATGGTGGAGGCCAGGGATTTATTCTGCTAAAGCTGTTAAAATTAAGTAATTTTATCTTATGTGATTCTCATTAAGGAGAAATATTGTAGGAAAACACTCCAGATTTAATTGGATGAATAATCACTTCAGTATAGTTACTGCTCCAGGGTTGAAGGAAAAAGCAGGAATTGCATCTTGAAAAAGATGAGTTGCACCATGAAAAGTCTTATCAGAAGAGCATGAAAAAAATTCTTCAGCTATGTCAATTTTAAAAATGCATTTGTTTTATGGAGAATGGTAGAATTTAAGCATGAACCCCAAATAAATTAATCCTTACACTGGTACAGTGTAATACAGCCTGCCATTTTTCTTCAAGGTTCTGTACAAAGGAAATAAGGGTATGGGGATAGCTACAGCTGTAGTAATAAAAGCAGTCAGGTGGGGAACAAAGATCACTGACTCTTGAAAGAAACTGAGTTCAGCAATTGGGGGTGGGGTGGGGGGTGTTTTACTAAATTTACAGAGTCAGTAAGATTTGTTGTGAAAAACAGCTGGTGTGGTACTAATTGAAATTGAATATCCAGGCTGCTCCAACAGTGTGCAGAGCACTGGAGAAAAGTAAAATGCTAAGTAGAAAATGAAACAAGCTGCAGCATGGGTTAACCATAGATTCTGTCATTGGAATTCATCCCTTTTGCTATTGTTTCAGTCCCCGACATGGAAAGTTCTGGGTTCACTTGCAAAGAACAAGAACTCCTGCTGTCAGCTTGGGGCTTACCAGGTGAAGTTGACTGAGGGAGAGCAGGAGAACCTGAGTAAACCTTAGAATGACTGCATTATCTGAGCAGGTAGTTTTGGTGATTTGTTAACTGTATTGGTTTTTTAAACCTATGTGCTGCTTTGTGAATTAAGAAGTAGTACACAGGGGCAGTGTCTCTGAGAAAGCACCGTGCAGTCACTGAAGAGGATGAAAACTTCTGTAGGAAGCCTTGCTGGGACTCTGTCACTTGATCTAAGCCTCATGTCATGCTGCCACAGAAGGGAAATTTAATTTAATGTTAGGTTATGCTGGTTATAATGTATTTTCAGTGAATGCAGCAGAGTGTTTGTGGCACTGATTCTGAGACTTCATCTAAATTCCTTTATGTAGGGCTAGTTAGGTGATCAAAGGATGTAGGGTGAGGAATTTTTAAAAAAATTAGTATGGTGAGATTAAAGTTTCAGCTTGTTTAGAGCAAAATTAAGGCTGAAAAGGGAAATGAGTATAAATACCCTATATTTTGCAGGGGAATAAATACTAGAGATACAAAGAAACTTGCTGAAGCTGGGAAACAATGCTGTCACAAGTGGGCGTAAATAGATTATAACTGTACCTAAATTGTGGTTTAGAAAGCTTTTAACAATTGTAAGGTGGTGGAATGAGCTGCCAGTTGGAATAGTGAGAGCAACAAACTTAAAAGGCGGCTTGGAAAGCTTGCAAGAGGAGTGTTTTGCCTATGATTGAGTTTGGATTCAGAGAGGGAGTTTCTTACAGTGTCTGGCTGTTGGAGAGGGCTGTCTCTCTGGGACAGTCTGTCCTTCTGCTGCTCAGTATTATGAAAACAAAGCTTTGAAAGAAAACTGTTTCAGTTGCTCTCTGGTAAGGCAACTTATATGAACAGTAGCGGGAAAGAAAATAAATCTAAAATATGTTTAAAACCATAATTTCATCAGTTCTGTTAATAACTTTTTTCTCTGATGTCTGTCTTAGCTAAGGTAATGAAAGACAATGCAAGATCTGATGCTGAGCTTAAAACAAAAAGTTGATAAAATATAAATTAGTAAAACAGAAGCATTACATTTAGTATTTAACTGGGTTTTGAGCATGGCACATTCTTAATTCATACTGTGGTTGAATCTTTGTTTTTTTGAAGTGCAGTACTTGGCCTCAACTATGCAGTTGCAGGTGTTGCCTTGTTTGTGTGGGCTGAAAGGTTCTTACCCAAGTTTTAAAGGCAAATATGTGTAACTATAGATGTAAAAAGCTCTCAAATCACTATTGGATAATTTAATGGCACTTTTAATTAGGGTCTTTTACGTGGTGAAACTTTTACTTAACTTTGTTGTTTCTTTGTATGTGTGAGCATCTCTGGTCCGAAGATCACCTTCTTTGGTGGGGGGGCTCTGAATCTGTAGAACATTTACAGGAAGGAAATAGAGGTAATCTCCCAGCTGTTGTTTGGTCAATTCTGCATCCTTAACGTCATTGGTAGCTTCAAGAACCAGTTAATAGCAACCATTAGCTTTATCTGACTTAACTCTTCTCTCATGGCTGTTAGCAACCAGGTTTACTCTGAGGGAGAAGAGAAGCACAGCTGCACAGGGCTTCTTGGTGTAAAACTAGTTGGAACAATTTTAAAGGATCTGGGAACATGGTATGAGTTTGGAGGGGGGGGGGGTAGAAAAAAAGAAAAAAACCTCAAAGGATTCAGAAAATCTGTATTGCAGTCAGTGAGCATGGTATACAGAAGTAGCAGAATGGATAAACGTGTAATTATGTACCTTTAAAAACTTTAGGGTATATTTTTCGAAAAGGGGATTCTGCTTTGCATCCCCTCCAAAAATTTTACTGGCTGGGAGATTTGTGTGAATTTCACTAACACTGCTCTCTGGACTTGGAAAGCAAATTCAATGGAATGAGTAGCTCTGGCTAAACACTTCTGAGAATCAGTTTCTGGAAAACATATGTTTTTTTCAGTGTCAAAATACAGTGTTTTTATTTTGTAGGCAAGTTGATATGGGGTGTGAAAATGTTGAGGAGGTGACAATGAAATTCAAGTGTATAAATAAATTGTACCTTATGCCTAAATATTAAAGATAAACATATTCTTAAGCAAGACTACAGTATTCTGTTCAGATCATCATATTGTTTAAAAATAGTGAGCACTCCATTTGGGGAAGTCTTACTGTATTCCAGTGAAAGTGACAATCATTTCTACTATTAATTAAATTGCTCTAAACAAGAAAAAAACCAATGTGTGACATGGTCAATTTAATTTCATAGTTTAAGATATGTAGAAATAACATCTGATTTGAAAGATCATGGTCTTTTTAAAATGTAATCAACTTAAATATTTAACTTAAGATATTATATTGCTGGGTTGCTTTGCTTATTTTAGTGATAATATAAAATTATTGAAATTTCTAATGCTTCACAAATAGTCCATTTTTAATGAAGTAAAATTCCAAATGGAAGATAGCTATTCACTATATTTTAATATTTTTATTTATTTTTTACAAGCTGCTACTCTAAAAATTTAAAATACCATATTTGGGGGAAATCTGTATGTCAAATGCTTACTTACGATTCTTTGTTTCTCTGTTTATTTTTAAGACGAGCAAAAATCAAATTAAAGTAGATCTTGTAGATGAGAATTTTACAGAATTAAGAGGAGAAATAGCAGGACCTCCGGACACACCGTATGAAGGCAAGTAATGTTTTTGTATATGCAATCATTGTACACTTCAAATTATGTGTCTTGAGATGCTTTGTTTGTAAAATTAATTTACAGCATAAAAATGTAGAACTACATGCTTTAAAATAGTCTGATTTTTTTTAAAAATACAAATTTTAAGCTTGAAAAATATTTCAGTTCAAATTGTGTTGTCTGAAGACAGATCTGTTCCACAGTAGGGTAGACTATCCCGTATCAAAGGTTAATTTACAGGTATATAGCTGTGCAGTGTAATTGGTGAAATTCTGACTTTTAGTTGTTTACAGTCTTGACAGTTTAGCCATGAAACATCAAGAAACTGAGCTTCAGAATCTAATGTAACTGTACATGTATCTGTGATCTGATGTGGTGGTCATTCAAAAACATGTTGTGTTTTTCTGTCTCAAGAAGAGGTGCCACTGCAAGTTAAATTTGGGATTAATCTCAGGCATCTGTGGAGCCCAGTACTTAATTTATACTGGAGTGGGGGACTCTGTAGTAGAACTTCATGTCTATAGCTCTCTTCAAAAACAAAAAAGTCATTACGGTGTAATTTATTAAAGGTGGTATCAGTAATTGTGCATCTCTTCAGTCTGGAAAAAGCGAGATAACTTATTACATATAGAAACTTTAACAGCAGCTAATATAGTGTACTTCAGAGATACCAAATTATTCAGTAGTGCTGGTACTTATAAACTTTCTGTTTGCATATAATATATATGGAGCTAGCAGACACATTTTCTATTAAAGTTCCTTGATGATAAGTGGGGATTTTTGTTTTGAAATTTTATTTTAAAAAAAATTTTGGTTACTTTTTAATGAAATTTTATTCAAGTTTTTCCATGCCAGGTATCTACTTTGATTTGAATTTGAACTTCCAGTAAAAAAAAAGTCTCAAGGAATGTTACAGGCAAATAAATTGTTTTGTAGGAAATTAAAACAATTTTCCAAGTTTTCAGTTGCTCTAGTTGCTCCATGCCATAGGAGTGGGACTTGAGTGTTGTCCAGAGACGTGACACATGCCACTTGTCATTATTTTGAGAAAGATATTCTCGTCAAGTGGGGAAAATATATGAAAACTGTTGTGTAGGTATAGGTGTATATGCACTCAAAAGCGTTAGTGGCTACTGATGAAAAATCTGGTGGTTGCATCTTCACTAAGGAGGACATCCATTGTGATTGCTTCTCTGGGCTAGGAGCTGCTGGTGCAGCAGCATTGGACTTGAGAGCAGGGAGAGTTTCCCCAGTGTTGTGGGGAGGGGTGTGTGTGTATGTCCCACTGGGGCCGAGGGCAGATGAAGGATGAGGAAACAGCCTAACAGAGTTTCACATTGGAGAATATTGTACAGGGGCAGAAGGTATCAGAAGCTGAGGAGAAAGGAAATGAGCCTGGAAGGGAGAGAGTAGAAAAGTAGAAGCATCTGTAATGGTAAGGATGCGCCTCCCCCCCCCCCCCCCCCCCCGCCCCGCCCCCGTCCCACCACGAACTTGAGTCCCAGAGTTCTTCTGCTGTCTAGCAAATAATGGTGGTTCCCTCCCTCCTCTCCCTCCCTCTGTCCCTCCCTTCCCTAATGTGTGTATCCTCATCAGCCACTAGTGTTTAGTTGACAGAAGATAATGTCTGGAAAGAAGATAATTTCTTCTGGTTATAACATGTGCCTTTAATTTAAAAGAACTATGCTGTAGACCTAAAATACATAGTCATGCTGGTGACCTATTTGGAAGTGGATCATTCTGTTTAGTGTAATAGTTCTTTTGCAAATACAGCTGATCTTGTAAAACCAGGTCTTATATACAGATGTTAAGACACTGCAAAATTAAGTAACTGGATACTAGGAAACATCTGAGTGGTGGGGGAAGGGTGTTGTTTTGGGGGTTTTTTGGTGTTTGTTGTTTTTCCATTCAAACAGAATTAATCCTCCTCGGGTGAGTTGGTTTGTCACAGCTTGCCATTGTTTTTTCCCTCCAGGTCAGCATTACCTCAGCTTATAAAGTGGACCTTTTTTAGAGAATGCATTGAGAGTTATTTGAAATGAAAGATGTATTCATGTGTCACAAAAGTTAAAAACTGCATAGCAGTTCATGAAGAGGGTAAAAAAAGATTTGAATGCCTGTCTGCAGAACCAGGTTCTGTGTGATGCTGGATAATTCAGCAAGACCAAAATTTCAAAAGCTGAACACTGTGTATTCACCTATTTAGCATAGCGTGCTAATGAAAATCAGCAATATGTGTTTAGTGTGGAATTTGTTGATGTGAAATGCATGCATGCATGTGTACTTCCATACATATGAATACATTTAATGATGAGGATATAGTAAATAGCGCTTTTGGGGGGCTAAAACTATTATGTATTCTGACTATGGCAGGGATCTCATGGAAAAGTAATGTGATTGTATGCTTACTTTAATCTAGAAGGCATATGCACCAAAGAGCGAAATGAAAGTTACCGGCAGCCCAATTTCTGGTGTTCTCTGACACTGGAGTAATTTACTTTGGAACATTAATATTTCTGTAACATAGGCTTATGCATTTATTCCCTTATGTAATTATGAAGGGCTTGCCAGTGTGTGTAGTTTCCATTTTATGACTAGTGCAGTAATGCATGCTGCATAATTACTGACTGATCTCCTGTCATCTGTAGTCTGAACAATGACACAGCAAGAAGTGCTTTATGAAAAGCTAATTAATACAGTAGTTCAGGTCAGACAATTCTGTGATACAGGAGGGAATTCTAGGTCCATTGTGAAGTGAAAGAACAGTAATATTTATTGTTGACCACAGTTGGTGAGGTATCTGAAAACAAACTGCTGCTGCAGAATTCTTTTATAGGTGATGTCAGGACATTGGTTTAAGTGTGACTGAGAGGAAGAATGCCATCTATTGTTGACAAATTTTACAGCTTTTATTTTTCTGTCAGTAGTGTCAACTCATATTGATCAATTACAGAATACTGCAAGACACATCTTCAATTGAAACATGTTTGCATCCCCCATTAAAACATGTATGTTTGGAGAGAGGACCTTTGCAAGTCTAGATTAATGGCTGCTGGGTTTTACTTGATTCAAGAGCTTTTCAAAAATAGGTTGTGTTTGGGGTTTTTTTAAAACCATCTGTAACCATGGTATTAATTTCAAGCCAAGTTCACATGTGAGCCATAGTAACTGCAAAATTTATAATAGAGTATTTCTTCAAGTTAAAACTTGCTCTAACTCTATGGAGAGACATACACTCCCATAGGAGTACAGAAGGAATATTCTGCCATTACTGTTTAATTTCATCTCAAGTATTAAATAGCTGTGAAAAAGCCATACGTATGCATACTCCTTTTAAAAAAAAATCTGCAGAAATATTGGTGTGCAGAAGTTAGTATGTTAGTCACTTGCATTTTAAAGGTGGTATTAAGGAAATTAATATCCAGATTCATTCAGTTAAAATCTTCAAGCCTATATTTTTAATTGTAAACTTCTGTGCACAACAATAATACTGTATAAATAATATTACTAACTCATTAGTCCCTGCAGTTTTAAAATCTTTTGGACTTGTACATTCCAGGTGGAAAAAAAAAATGGTGGCTGAATAGCCTGTTATGCAGAAGGTTGTAATAGTGTGCGTTTTAAAGGCAAGTTTTAATGGTAAACAGAAGAAATGGTAATACCTAAGGAGAGGTTTTAATTACATTACAAAATGGTGTGGCAGTAAAATCATACAGGGACTGATGAATTTTTGCAGTCCAGGAACAGTGTAATTGTTCTGCTTCTTAGGAAATATTGCTGCTGAGTTATGCTTCAATTCAGACAAAAGAAAAAGCAAACTTACTTAATGTCTGTTGTTGATGTATGTGTCTTCAACTATATTTTGCCTGTCCTGTCCTGTAAGCAGACAGGAGATCAATTTAGGTATTATTATAATTTTGGATTTATTGGCCTTTCTTCTATTGTATTTTCTGTAAATCTTCTCAAGTTACTGTAGTATTGAGAAAAACCAGCTGTAGAAAGTAGTGTGAAATGCCAAACTGATACTAACCCATTTCAGGTGTAGTGTATTAGACTGAATTACATTTTGAAAGTGAGGGGTGTTAGTAGCTGCTAACATGCATTTTGGCATAGATTAAAAAGCTGCCATAGACTATAACTGTTCAGAATATTCCTTTGACGTATTGTTCTTGCATGTGAATCTTGCTGCCTATATTAAGACTACTTGAGAGCTGTTTTTGTATAGAGTGATTTGCAACAGAGCAAACAAATCACTCTTGAAATCCCAAAGGAAATAGATTGTGGATACCTCAACTTTAATTCAAGGAGATTTATATACTGTAACAAAGTATATTGAGGGAGGGGAAAGGTTTCTTTTTGAAAGAGCAGTGGTAGGATGAGGAAACAAATTGCAAGTGAGGAGAAATACTTTTGGTTTTTATAAAAACTAAATGTCTACATTGCTGTATATGTTTTGTTATACTCTGTTCTTTTTGTCATTAAACTGCTGCCTGGCCAGTGGTCTTTGGTGGGCAGGCAGAAGTAGTTTGAGGTTGCTACAGAAGACATAAGTATTGATAGTAAACTTGAATGTTAACAAAACTATAGTTGGAATAGACATGGGTAATGATAATGTAACAGGGAGAGAAAAATGAGAAATGTTTAGAAAAGGGCAGTAGAAGGTCATTCTGTCCACCAACCTCATACTATACTGCATTCTGTAATCCTGCAGACTATATTAAATAGTACTAGTGTGTCAAATTGGAATAGAAGTAACTACTTCAAACAGTAATGTAGAACATAGTGGAAGTAACATTGGAGCCTCCTGTTACGTTTTTTTTCCCAGAGCGTGGGAGCTTTTCTTAAATGACTTAGTTGAACGTTCTTCAGTTCCAGAAAGCTTAAAATGAAATACAGTTAATCTCAATTGTGTAATTTGAAAAAAATTTATTGGCATTGGGTATCAGAAAAGAATCAAAATAATGTAGTATCCCATGTTCAGCCTGAACATTCCTGTGGCCTATTGTTTCATCTGTTTGGGGGATATTTGGTTCATATTTTGGTATATTTTACTAAAATAGAGCATGGGAATTGCAGCGTTGAAAATGAGAAACTACAGGAGAATGTACATGTTAAATATACCTACGAAATACAGATTCTTATTTGCATAAGCAAATGACTATTAGGTTGTATTTATATGCATTAATTTATAAAACATAAAATGTAGAAGTATCTTCTAGGTAATACTTCTGAGTAAATTTTAATTACTTGAAAACCTGTCCATTTAGAAACGTAAGCTTTATTGTCATGAAAGACTAAGCTTGAGTAATGTTCTTTTGTTTTAATTTGTATCTTGTTCTTGTCTTTTGCAGGTGGAAGGTATCAACTAGAGATAAAAATTCCAGAAACATATCCATTTAATCCTCCTAAGGTACTGTAAACGCTTTTTTAGATAAAATAATTTAGTTAACAAGTTGCTTTTGAGTATTCTTATTTATTTGTTTGTGTGTGTAGTCTTTTAGTAGTACGCATCTTCCTTTTTTTTTTTTTTCTTCCTCTAAACGGGCATTGGAGCTGCCATCTTTAGGTAGAAATATTGCAGGATGCATAGCTGTATCCAATCAGACATACAATCTGATTATTCCTTAAAGTATAAACGGGCAAATTCTGGGGAGGAGCTTGTGCCTTATTATTGACCCTCATGTAATTTCTTTTTGGCAAGATAAATATAGTTTTCAGATAGCCATACTCTCTCTGTCAAGTAAAAATACATTCACTCTTCCTCCATATTATTGAAGAAATGCTGTAATGTATAATTATTGATTCTCTTAGTTACTTGGGCTCTGTAAGTTAATATTTAGTAGTCTTGGGTCTAACCTACCAAGTTTCTAATAATAATTGAATAGCAAGGTGTACAGTTGTGTGACTTGAAGAACCTATAAATATAATGGTCTTACTGCAACTCTATTGAAGGAATGCATGAAACATGCATATGGATGAGAGACAAGAGAAATGGATGTAGTGAAGTCACTCATACATTTTTTGCAACTTATTACCCTTTCAACTTTACTGTATCTTTCTAGCACTTTGAATTTGTGATTCCACTTCCCTCCTAAATGGATAAATCTGAAGTGTTCTTCCCAGCCATGTGCAGCTGCAACTATATATTCCTGTGCCCTGATTTAGTCCCTTCTTCAGTGGCTTCTGATTGAATCAGCAGCCTCCTGAGTTGTCTGACTCAGCTTCTTGATTGGTTTTCTGTTTGTCTGAAAGATGTCTTTGAACTAAGAATGTGTTCTAGGTCCTGATTATTTTCACTCTGGTATCTAATACTGATAAAGAACTGGGGGAGAGGAAGAAGGGAGAGGTGCCAGTAGCTCATAGCTCTTTGGCTCTTGTCCTTTGAATAACTTCCTTGAGGCTGGAGTGAAAGACACAGAAAGTCCTAATGAAATGTCTGTTGGTTTCAGTTCTTTCATCTGCATGTGTTCTGGTGGGAGCTAAACTAAGAGCTGAAACAGTTCAGAGACACTGAAAGATGGGTCTGTGGACCATGGTTTAATTGCTGCTTTAGAGCTTGGTGGTTTACATTTCCAAAGCTCGCAGACAGCTGTTAGAAGCTCGGTGCACTGTAGCATAGTACTGCTTATTCTGGAGTCTGTAGTGTGGAATTGGAGGCCTTTTTGCTTGTATCTAGCCCTGCCTTTCATGTGAAAGATTTCTTTATCTTGTTCAGCATGTGCTTTGACAGCCATTGTTAGCTGTCATGCACTGTGAGAAATTACCTAGTATTTACATGTTTTTTTACATTTTCAAAGTGATTTAGAGAGTTGAGCTAGTTAACAAGTGGCTCAGCTGACATGAGCTCCTATTTTTTTGTCCTGGAAAGCAGAACTGTTATGGTATTGCCTGTTTATACACCATGATAGTACTGATTTTTGTTATAGCCCTGGATGTACAGTCTTTGCCTGACAAATAATGTGTTCTCTGCACTGATTTGCTTGCAGATCAGGGACAAAAGTTGAAAGATCTGTGCTGTATGTAAAATGTTTGTCAGGCATTTGGGGTGAGGAGGTAGAGATAAGAAACAGACAGGTCAAAGTCACTAAGACAGTTAAAGTGCAACCTAAAATAAAGGGTTTGAAGAAAATGAAGGAGAAATTTCTAAAGGCGAGTATATATTCCTTTCAGAGGACAACTTTGGGTTCTAAGACTTTTAAAAGAAAATGCTGCTTTTAACTTTGTCAGTGTCTTAAAAAACCCAAACAAATTATTTTATTCATGCTTTGTGAGCAAGAATGCATTTTAGTGTAAAAATATGGATATGATCAATGAATGAATGCTGGGACTAAATCCTTTCAACAGCAAAGACAAATAATTGTAACCTAGTTAGGTTTTGGTTTGTTGAAGAGCTTTCTGCATATGGGTAATGAGACTGGATGGTTGTAGAAGTAGTAGCATCCATCAGGGAAATTTTTATAACGCTTCTGTACCTACGAACAGTTTAGCTGAACAGCGAGATCCAGTGCCTATGTTAAGAGTTCAGGGACTTGTTTCACTTTATTAAAAGTGGATTCACTAGCATTTACAGTGCTGGTAGCTTTAAGTCAGTATTTGACCATCTGCTTGTGTTGAAACATTGGTACTGCTGAAGTATATTTCTAAATGTTATATGAGGATGTGCATACATGACAGTGTATAGGAAAGTGGTTAGGGATGAGTTTGCTGTCCTCAAACAGGCAGTAGTCTGGTTTTTGAGTAAAGCAAGGCTTTGTCTAACAAATGACCTTGCAGACTTGAAGCCTCCTGAAATAAGTGGTATGGGATGTCATGGTTCTGGTTTTTAGCTTGATATTTCCTAAATTAATATTTTCTTTGTAATATTATTAGAAATGGTGCATTTAAAATGTTTATTTAATATACTGCATTTAATAACCATTTTTGTTTTTTAAAATTGTCTTCTAGGTGCGGTTTATCACCAAAATATGGCATCCTAATATTAGCTCAGTCACTGGGGCCATTTGTTTGGATATTCTGAAAGACCAATGGTAAGATTCCATATGGATTTACATATGTAAAATCAAATATACCAGTGTCCTGGATAGGAGATAACAGCTCATGTTGCGTTTCACTTTGCATTTGTAATTTGAGATGTCCTTAAAGCTTACAATATTTTAGTGTAGTACTTCAACTTGATACATATGCAATGATTGGTTGGTAATTTTGGAAAGTACTAAGTAGATATTATAAGCATAGAGAGCTTTTCCAAAAATTTTTACACTAGGGTTAGGGTAAACATTTCATTGTTGATGTTTTGGGTGTTTTTGTAGGAGTTAATTTTTTTATTACTACTTTTCCATTAACAAATGCTATCTATTGCCTCCTAAATTATGTCCTTTCAGCCTCATGAGGTGTAAGCAGAAGAAGAATGAAGTGCTTATCTTCATTCTGATTCTTGACTTCTACTTGCAAATAAAAATTAGTTCTGATAGAGCTAAAACAATGTATGAAGTGAGTCTGGGAATATAAATAGGTCAGCAATAGGAAAGGAAGAAGAGACTGGCTGTGCTAATTCTGTGTCTCATTTAACACTGATAATATTTATGATTTGCACCTCTGTAAACAGTTTACCTTTTCTTTGCTGACTTTTGATTACTTAATGTTACTGAAAAAGTTTTAATAGCCAAAATCTGTGGAATAGACCTGTAAGTGTCCAGACTGTAACAACTGAACTCATTGTTCATTTGTTTTTCCCAAGTGATACATTTCATGTGGTTTGAAGATTGTATGCGCCAATTGTATGATAGATATGGTATCTAACATGAATGGAATTCATCTTTGTTATTTTCCTCCACGTGTGCCCCAGAAGAATAGGACTGTAATTCTCCAGCAGATAGTACCAATATCTAATCCATACAAGCTTCAAACACTTGTAAATTCAACATCAAGACTGTTGGTCAAGCACACATCAGTTGGGTTGGAAAGAGAAACTCTAGAACGGAAAGCTTGAGTTGAGGTCTTGGCAGGTGACACATCCAGTGTCTTATTCATTGAGTACAGAATGAGAAAATTATGCAAATCATGTGGCACAGGTAAATTAATAAAATGAAATAATAATAGTCATAATAATCATAAGCTGTTGTCTTTTTCATTTCTGGAACTGCATATTTTTTTCTTACTGTCTTGGAGCCACTTTCAGGCAGTGGATTCTTTCAACATACATGCCATGGTACATGGTGTAATTTTTCTATCAGTAAAGCCAGTGCACTTTTGTGCTTTCATCTAGTTATTCATACCACCCTACAATTATACTGGAGATTAATGACTCGTAACTGTTCAAATACAGTTTCCTGAGAGATCATACTCTAAACCAGATTAGTGAATGAGCATGAGGTTGGATGGTTGGTTTGTGTGTTGGGATTTTTTAAAAATTTTTGGTTGTTTGGGTTGTTTGGGAGTTTTTTGCAAAACAAATTTTGAAGGGTGTTTTTAACAGGGATCACTTCACTGATTTGAACTAGAGCACATAAACCTGCTCTCCGAGCTTAGGCTTGTTTCACTCGGGACAAGGTTTAATTAGTGAGGATATGGGAGGGCAAAAATTCTTTATTTTTAGCAGGAAAGGTGCTAAACTGGATCCCAGCATCATAAACACTCTCCTGGAAAGAATTTATCTAAAGTTTTTAAGCTCAGGGTTTGTTTTTTTCTTCCAACTTTTTGTACCCCTTTCTGCACTGTCTACTTGCTTTACTCATAGTATCAAGGTCTGGGACTTTTAACAAGTATCTTTAAGGCTAATCTTTACATACTGAAGCCCCTAAACATCATGTTTCTCAGAAATGACACTTACCTAACATTTTCCCCTAGAAATTTTGAGGAAAAACAGTCCCTAGCAGAAGTCGTGCATATTTATCACACTTTGTATTAAAACCAAAGGAATTTAACAGCTTTTTAAAAATATTTTCTTGTTATCTTCATGTTACTTTAATATATTCCCTAATTAGTGTTTTCTGTGGAGAAGGATGGATGATCTTGCTTCTGTAGCAGTGGACTAGGATTCAAGAGACCACATTTTGGTTTCTAGCTCTGGAACAGGTCTTCTGTTGTCTTTCAGCATTGCCAAACATTGTGACTTGAAACAATCTCACAAAATTCAGTCAAAACTGTGGCTTTAAGAGTGAAGCAGTTCATAGCTTTGAGATTAAAGTTTCTGGCCTCTCCAGTGAATTAGCTGATCAAGCTAAAAAATATAAAATACCAAAAGGCAACAAAGACCTAAATAAATCATGAGCTTCAACTTTTATTTTCCTTTTTTTTTTTTAATTTTAGTCAAAACCATTGAGATCTGGAAGAGAAGAATGGGAGATATTTGACTTGTGTTCATGTAATCTTTGAAAGTTAGGTTTTGCACAGATAACTTAATCTGTGTCTCAGTTCTGCCTGTCAAAAAAACCCAAAACATTAATACCTTCCTTCACCAAGATGTATACAAAATAGGAGTATTGGAACAAGAACTTGCCTTCTGTGTGTTTACACTGGCTGGCACAGGGAACACCAATATTATGCCACTTACACTGTTAAACTCTTCCTTTGAAACACCGTCTTCATTTGGAAGCACTAAGGAAAGAATTTCACAAAACTTGGTGTTGGCAGGGGGAGACATCCTATATACTGTAATCCCTCTTCAAATTATTCTTGATGTTGTGATCCCTTCATTTTCTAGTGGAGCTCTTTAAGTTTTGTTTGTTTTTTAAATCACAGAATGGTAAATGAAAATCACTTGAGTATTGCTGAAATGCTTGTCAAAGCCTTTGGTCCTTTGGAGAAAAGGAAATTGTTGTGGCTACCTCCATACTGACTTGTTTGAAGGATTCCAGTGTTGTGATAAGACGTTTTTTTGAGTAGCTTTCTAAAACTTTTTAAGCCATATGAATGGTTAATACTGTTTAAATGAGTTGTTTATTGTTCTTCAGTATATGCTGTTCTAGCTGTTTAAGCAGAGAAATGCCCACATCACCATGTGTAAGTTTTCTGCATGTGTAGGTTGAACAATGGTTTGAATAAAATGTTAGCTTCATTAGAAAGCAAACAAACAAAAAAACCCCAAGCAACACCCCCCCACCCCCACCCCCCCCCCCCTTGATAATTTAGTATTTAATGGATTTCACCAGGTATTCAAAGGTAAATGGGACAAATGCAATTCTGAAATATTCTAAAGGCTGTGTTCGAGAAAATATATTTAGTTCCACAGTCTCTCTTGTCAAATCTTTTAGTAACAAGCTCTGTTTCTGAAGTGCCACTTCATTGACTTGTAATGTTCTTAACTGAATAATGCTGCTCTTGTTGCTGTGTTTAAATGTAAGTCTCAAATTCCAATGCATATCTGTTTTTCAGTGAGGTCAGTGGGAGTTGAAGCTTTGCCAGAATTTGGGCCTATGGGACTTAGTAGGGTTTCTTAAAGAGTTAATAAACTGATAAAATACTCATTTATATATGGTGAATGCAAATATAAAGAATTTAATGTGTTTGTATAGTTTAAAAAAAGTCTCTTCCCTACTCTCCCATCCCACGATAATGATTTTCTATTCTAATAAGCGTGTTGAGATGTTGTTCTGCATATTGGCAGGGGGTTTTATCAGTTTGCAAAGTAATGTCTTCAAATGATTTTTTAATGTGTTTAATGAAATTCTTTTTCCACAGTGTATGTTTGATGCTGAAATTCTTTGCAGCTGTGGATTTTCATCATGTTTAGATTTGTAAATACCTGTTATGCCAGTTTGTTTGCAGAACAGCTACTGTTTGCTGGTAGAATTAGAATAGGGATATGATTTTGTAGAGGTAATACTGTTTATGCTGATCTGATCTGACTTTTGTTATGTGGTTTCACTTACTGTAGCCTATATTTATCTTCCAGGCTAGTATTCTGTCTCAAAATTTTATTCTTAAACATAAAATGTATCTAATACTTTTCATTGAAACCTGAGAACTAAGTTACTTGAAAGCTGTTCTGCATAAATCCCTTGAGCAGTGATTATCAAACAAATGTGTTGTGGCTGTGTGTATGGCTACAAAAAACTCTTGGCTGTTGTGGTTTTGACAGTCAAAATAAAAATGAATAATAGTATTTTTTTCATAGTGGCTGTACTGGAGGATTCATGCTTCTTACTTGAGATGCAGAAATCATTATTATAAGAGATGATACCATTTTAATAGATACATAAGCAAAAGTCAGCTTGTAGTAATCATCTTCTTGGGCATCTAAAACTGCTGGGTGTTGGAGGAGCACTGAGCCTCTTCAAAGCACTGAGAAAAATGCAGAGAATATTAACATTGTTTGAGGGAACTCTTCAGCAAGCAGGCTGTCTTTCTCCCCCTGCACTATGTCAAAGCTATTCTATTATTCTCTTTTTTTTTTTTCCCCCCTAATGGGTGCCCAGTCTTGTATTTCTCCTGTAAATAGTGACTATACCACAGGCTTCCACTCAAAGGCCTTATTCATTTCTTCCCTCCTTCCAGATTCCATAAGCCCTTGGTACAAGTTCCCATAGCTTTTTTCTTGGATTAACAAGCTGTTATTTCACAAATGGAATAAATATTGCAGATTATTTTAAAAAATAAAAATAAAATTAAAAAATTGTTCCCAGTAGCCATGTTTGGTTGACAGAGTGGAGCAGCAATCTGCTGGCTGCAGCTGTTGCAGTTGTTCTGCTTGGTTACCTCTCAGAGTAACTAGAGATTGTTTTCAGAGAGGAATGCACAGAACATAAGTAAAAACTTCCTAAATGGAAAATTACTTAGCCTTTAAAAATGAAGAAGAAAAAGAAAAACTGGCAGTGTTTTATAATCCTCTTAGGACTCTTTCAGCTCATCAAAAGGTAAGAGATTTCTTACCTCAGGCATGGTGGGCACAGCTAGCTTGCTGTGCTTTTTAATATTGTCACTATATTCACCCAAACTAGGGGTTTGGAATTGCTCCAAGATATTATCTGAAAAAAAAGAAAAAAGTGTAAGTGAATAAAATATATATCAGCTTTCTTTGTTCTGATTCACTCCAGGTTTCCCTTGCTGTTTAACAGATGCAATGCCAATAGAAAGCCTGATTTTTTTGGTTAGAATGTCCAGAGTGAGAGCTTTTAGTTTGAAGTTCTCAGAGGGACAGTGCACCCTGTAGTGAGCGCTCTGCAGCTCACTGGTAGGTGTCACTGGCCTTTTCTCCCATTTTGTAGATGTCAAACTTGCAAGCCTGCATAGTGGCTGAGCAGCATTTTGGGATGGGGGTGGGAGTCAAGAGTTTATTTTAACTTCAGGAGAAAAGAAGAGCCAGTAATGCCATGTGCAAGGCGAATAGGATGCTGGGATGTAGGAAGTTTTACCTGCAGAACTCATGATATAAGCTGCCTGCTTTTTATTTATGACTGGTCAGGCTTCCATTGGAGTAGGGTACCCACTTTTAGCGTTGTATTCCAAGAAACATGGGACCCATAGGAAAAATGCAGAGTGAGTAACAAGAATGATTGTCTAAACAGATGCGACCTACAATGAAAGATTGGAAAGCCATTTTAGCATGCAGAATATCAAGCACGGTGAAGCATTCAGATAGATTTGCTAAGAAACTTGTGAGGCTTCAGTTAAGCACAGATTAGACAGAAGTCTGTCAAGAGTGATACAAAACCTTGCCTTTGGCAAAGAGGAGAGAAAAAACCTAAAACCCAAGCATGCAGATAGTTCAAGTTACCAAAGGGAATTGCTTGAACTCCGTGAGATGATGTGCATAAATCCACACCTAGAAATAAACTTCAACTGTAAGAAGAGTTGGAAATATTTTTTTCAGGATTCTATTCTGGAAAAAGAAACCCTTGAGGAACACTAGAAGATGCAGAAGACATGTATCTTCCCACTGGAAGTTCACTTTAAGGAAAATACAACTATTTTTGCAGCACATTCTTCTCTAGCTTGTGGGGATGTTGAGGGGGGAGGGGGTGTTGGGTTTTTTAGTTTTGTGCTGCTATCAGCAAAATAGCAGATCTGATGATAATTGTTTTTGCTCTTTGCTGATGAGGAACAACAGGTCCTGCCTTACTAGTGTCTGTAAATGTAGTTCTGGGCAGTCATCTCCACTTTATTCTCTCAAAAGAAGGTAATGAGAAGGAAGAAGAGCTTTTTAAGGTACTGGGGAAATGAGAATCTATTTTTAGTTGTCCCTTCAGTTTCTTCTGGGAATCTTAATTTATTTCTGAAAAATTAAAACTAAGCTACATAGAAAATAACAAGACTTCTTTTACTTTCTTTGAACAAGAAAGCTAATTGGCATCCTAAAGGTAGATGTTACATGAGTATACCATAGTTACATGAAATATGTCAGATTTTCTTTACCATTAATCACAAACTTTAGTTACCTGTTTTAATACAAACAGCAGCTGAAGCTGTAACAGGTTATCTTTTATGATTTAAGGATATTTCCTCAAACATTTGTGTCCAGTGAAGATTTTGTTTTATTATGCATGAGATGTGAAAGCCATTTTGAGATATGAGACTTGAAAATAAGTTGTAAACTACATTTTAAAATCTTTTCACATATGTAGCTAAACTAGTCTTGTCTATAAACTTATTATTTTAGAGTTTGAGTTCTTGGAGCATATAGCCATCTGTATATCCAAATGGATGAGGTGTTTATTTTTATTACTCATTTTGAAACTGGAATGTCAGAACAGAAGTTCAAGTCCCAGTATGCTTTATATAAAAATCTACAAACATAACAGATGAACAGGGACCGAAAGGACCTAGCACTCTTGAAAGCCAGAAATGGCTGCAGCCAGCACAGAACTTGTGTTCTAGGTGTCCATGGCACCTTTGGTCTTTAGTAATGCCCCCTGCTCCCCAAGGTGTATTTTCCACTCCTAGAAGTGTAAATGGAAGTAAATTGCATGTAAAAGTAGCACAAGTGGCTGCGACCCCTTGCATCTTCTCTGCCTTAAATAATGGCAATATTTTCAGATGTCTCTAAAGTAGAAGGATTTCTGTAAAGGAGAGTGCAGAACAGCTTTTATTTCATGAAAGTAACTACAGTATGAGTTACAGTTGATAGATATTTCATGTTTAGTCTATCTTTAAAACTACCCTAAATAGCATAATAAAATTTCTTAACTGGGAAAAAAGACATCAGATTTTATAGTGTATGAGGTAGATGTGGTAGTTCCTGAAAGACTTAGCATTATGTGACACCTGAATGCCGGAATAGTAAACACGTTGCATGACATTCATTTAATACTAGCAGATCCCACTGTGAATTATGTCATCAATGCGTACATTAAATAGATTAATTTCAAGACAGTATAAACTAGTAGAGATAGCAAATAACAGGAAATTAGAAGAATAAAGTAGCATAGGTACATTAAAGCAAAAATATTTCTATGTTCTTTCACTGTGGTTTTTGTGTGTGTGATTTAGGTGTGGAAAAACGAGATGCTTTGTGCTCTTGAGTTTAACCATGTTAGGCTCTCATTGCGCAATTGAGGATATGTTTCAGTATCTAAGTGTTCTTTATCTGATTAAATATAATCTTACTAGTTAATCCCCTAGCTTTGTAATTTAAAGAAACATTTTTTGTCTTGAAGCATTCAGTTTGGAACCTGAAATACTTAAATTTAATTGAAAGAGTCTGAAATTCTGAAAAAGAAATGTTTAGTTACTAAGGAATAGGTTTGGAAAAGGAGAATTATATGTTGTGAAGGTTTTGTGGTTTGTTAGAATTCGGATCTAAAAGCATGAGGGTTTTTTGTAGATTTAAGTTTGCAAAGTTCAGCTTGAGGGACTTCAAGCTGATGTGGCAGTTGGAGTGAGACAATATGTGCTAATTAAAATCTCTGTCACTTTGGATGTTTCTCACTTGTGTTTTGATGTAGAACACTGCACTGTGAAAGCTCAGTGATGATGTATCAAGCTAAAAAAAAGTAAGTTTCTAGGAAAAATCTTCTAGAATTAGAAACAATTAGGGAAGAATGCCATACTTGAATGGTTAGTGACATAGCAGGAAAGCTGTAAATGTGAGCATCTAGGAATATAATACTTGGGCATCAGAAATGTACCTCCAACGTTTTACTAGGATCTATTCTCTGTTCATCGGTATACTCTCTGCTAGAATACCTCAATACTGTGCCTAGGTACTGGAAAACACATAAATTTCTGAAATCTGAGACTGGAAATAAACTTGCAAACTGTTTCCTTTGTATCTGGACCATCAGGTCAAACTCTTACCCCACCCACTCTAACAGACTCTCTGTATTTACTTTCAGTCTTCTGAAAAGAAGAAACGATTTTCTGTTGATTGAAAATTGGAACAGTTTGCCTGTAAGAAACTGGATGCCTGTGTTTCACAACTTTCCTCTGACATTTCATGTGCCGTAACCATTTTGCTTAAATCTAAGATGTTACATTTTCCCCACTTACCTTTCTACTAGTACTTAAGCAGAGTAAGCAGTTTTGTGTATTGGCTTGAATATCTGTCTGTGCCTTTGCCAGAACAATTAAGAGTCTACTTAACTCTTCAAATCAGCTGAAATACTGAACTTTCACAGATTCTGTGGGGTCCTTATTTGGTTTCCAGTGTGTGCCAGCTGAAATGGTAGATCAGAGATGGCATTCATGATCAAAATCTAATTAAACTGTATATTTAAAATGTTACAACTTTCCAGATTTAGTGTACAACAATTTCATACTTTTACTTTTCTGAGTGTTTATTGACTTTTATGAACATACTTGTCTTTCCCTTACTAAATCATAGAAGTCTCTTATTCTAAATATACTTTGAGATCAAGGTAGACGATGAGAACGTAGAACTTAGAAGTTCCGACTGTAGAACTATGCGACCTTCAACAGGGTTCTTTCACAGGGGCAAAAGAGTGACTTTACAGCACCATCATGACTACAGAATGTTTTCCTGCTTCCAACAGTCATGTTATATGTTGAAATGAGAAGAAGCTGAGATATTTCCAACGGCACATTCTGTAATAGCCAAACCTTTTTATTATTACAGTCATAATTCACTGTAAATTGTTACATTTTATTGAAAAATGTAATATTAAAACTGATACAATGCAAAACCTAAGGTATAAAATTCCATATCTGTCACAAGTATTTAAAACACAGGTCACTATTTCTGTACATGCTGTTTCGCTCTGAAGAGTGCCAGCAGAGGGAGCACACGTGGGCTACCAGTTCAGTACCTAGAGCTTACACAAGGTGCTGTTAATGGTAGTAAGGAAGGACTACACAAACTTCAAACTGGCTTTTTTCCCAGATTAAATGAGTTCTGTTAAGTGGGCATGGTTAAATGTGTAGGTCAAGGACTGTATTTTCCAAAAGCTTAAGAAAGCATTGTTAATAAGAAAGTCCACATTTAAAACCCTACTTAAATACATATATTGAATGGTGTTCTAATACCTATAAGCTACAGCAGTTTAAAATAATGATTCTTAGGCTTACAATGTGTACATGTACTCATATCTTCTATGATACTAGTACAGCAGCAAAGGTGAGTACAGGCGTGGGATTTGGTAAAGTCATGTTCAAATTTTTAATTTTAGGGCAGCAGCAATGACTCTAAGAACAGTGTTGTTATCGCTGCAAGCATTGTTGGCAGCTGCAGAACCAGATGATCCACAAGATGCAGTAGTGGCAAACCAGGTAAGATACTTGGTTGACTGTGAATTTGTAACACTTAAATAAGCTTTGCTAACTCAGATTAGGCCCTAAACCTTGGAGGAGATAAAAGATTTTAAAGAATTTATTGGAAAATTGCCTTACAGTAACTGAGTTACTACAGTGTTCTGTGCTCTTTACTCTTTGGATTCCAGAGTAAATAGCAGTTATTCTACAGTGTTGGGAGGTTTATTTTGTTAGTTTGATTCCTTATTTAGCTTGTCAGAAGTGTCAGGAGACAGCAGCATAGTAAAATGAATTCCAGTATAACTTGCCTTTTAAAATATAAGGTTTCTAGTATAAGAAAAACAATGTTGTATTAGTTTAAAATGAGTTTTAACTTGATGGTGTTCATTGGGTTTAGCTTGGTACGTAGCTTCTCTTCCAGATTAATACAAATATTATTGAGCATTGTATTTGCTTAAATGTCATAATTTTATGAATTGTGATTTTAGAATAATTACTGTTCCATTTAATCCTGAGGAGCAATTTATCTGAATGAAGCATCCTGTGTATTTTACCTTTGCAAGTACTTGGGATAACTATTTTAGTCACAGGTTGAATTGGTATCAGTAGAATTGTATAATCAACAGGGTTTGTTACTTTTCAGACAGTAGCAATAACTTATAAAAAGTAACTTTATAAAAAATAAAATGTCAATTGGATCTTATGCCGTACCAGGACTGACATGGTTCAATTTAAAGTGTTGATGAAAGATAGGAACAGTCATTCCATAACTTAATAGTCTGACAACTTTCAACAAAGTCCCAGGTATGTGTGTGTTGTTTTTCCTTTTTATTCTGGAGAGAGAGAAGGCCTGGCTTCCCCACTGACTGATAATAAGGGTGTATTTCAGTAACAAAAGAACAAAGCAAGTAGAAGGTTCTTTCAGTGTCAGTCTCATCTATATGTCCTGTAAGTCAGGACCCTCCAGGATAGGGTGACAAATTTTTAGCCTTCCCTCTAAAAATTTGCTTAGGATGAGAGATCCGCAGTTTATCAAACCTGTCAGGATTTGGAGAGAAACATGGAGATCAGAGGTAGCCAGTTGCACCACTGGGTGGGGGAGAGCTGTTTGCTACTACTACTGTACTCAGTAGTAAATACAAAAGGCTTGCTTGCTTGTGGGATTCTGCAGTACTTTCACAGAATCACAGAATTGTCTAGGCTGGAAAAGACCTTGAAGATCATCTAGTCCAACCATTAACCTAACACTGACAGTTCCCAACTACACCATACCCCTCAGCGCTATGTCAGCCCGACTCTTAAACACCTCCAGGGATGGGGACTTCACCACCTCCCTGGGCAGCCCATTCCAACGCCTAACAACCTGTTCTGTAAAGAAATGCTTTACTTTAAGGCTGCTGTGAACAAATGTGCCTGAACGGTTCTGTCAGACTGAATTGCTCTACAGAGGGAGAGTTGTTGCAAAGGCCAGCAAGGTCACCAGGTGTGTCCCTGCACTGGTCTGTCTTGCTGGATGCATGCCCTTGCTGTCTCACTCTCTCTTCATTAAACAAAACCACTTTTTCCTTTTTTACAAAGAACAAGCATAGAGTTTCCCATTCTGGCCCCGATGGTAGAATTTTTTGTGGGAATCATAACAGTCTTGTAGAAACACTTGAGCTGGAAAGGGTTTTTTCTCAGGCAAAAAACTTCATGAAAGCTTCCCAGATTTTGAAGAGCAATGTTCCAGGCTGCCTCTCAGGTGCTTGTGGGGATGTGTCCAGTGGGGCTGTGGCATGGGTGATGCAGGGAGCATTCAGTTTCTCCTGTTCCCTGCAAAAACCTGCATGAAAACTGTACTGGGATTTGGGCTTGAGTTAGAAGCATGTGTATGTAAGTAAAAGTTATTACCACCACATCTCTCAAAAACATTATAAATACCCAGTTCCTTCAAATAAAACACATTTATTTGGTGGTGGGATCTTTTTTTAGTTTGTTTGGGTGTTGTTTCTTTTCCAAAAAAAAACTCACAAGGAATTAGTTACCCTCCGCACTCATTTTTCATTATGTTAATTTACTAGACTATGTGTTAGACTACTAAGCTGTCCAGGTAAGTGGCAGTGTCCTACAAGCTCTTGAGCTGAATCCCTGTGAGAACACAGGGTGAACTCCTGTTTGAATAATGGCAGTATTTTCAGACACCAGCTGTCTGGTGTCAAAACTACTTCAACTAGTTGCTGGTTTTTTTAAGTACAGCAACATTAACTGCTTGAGATTCCTGATATAGAGACATCAGTAAAAGGTGCCTTCAGGCTTTTCTCAATTCAGTGAGAAGCTAGATTATTTACAGATACCTAAGTAAGGGAATTTTATTTATAGATCACTGAAAGCTAGTTCTGAATTAAATGCAGTTCTGGCTAATCCTTTGCACTTAAGTTTAGGTGCTTTGTAGGCTTGGCAGTGTTCTCAAATATTTTTAAAAATTATTAGGGAAAGACCTCTTAAGAGCAGAAGACCATAGTACTTTGGGGTGCTACTGATGCTTAACTTAATCCTTTCTCTTTTCTAGTCATTACAACCAAAGAAATTTATTACAGACCACTGTATTTATAACACAGTGAGTTATTTCCAACAATAGATTGTCTCCCATGTCTATTTTAATGCCATTAATAATCAGATAGTAAATACACAAATTGCTTCATGTGGAGCAGAATTAGTGGGAGGTGTACAAAGCACACAATGCAGTGTAGTTGGTGGGTGTTGCTGTTGGAGAGGTAAAATGAAACGTACAGAAGTAAAAAAGTATTGTATTAACTTTGACAGTGCTTTATAGATTTAATTATTGTTTTCATGTATGAATAAAATGAAAATCAGCAGTGTTTCTGTCCTTAAAACGAATCTAAATATTCAAATAATGTGTTTCCCAATATCTTATTTAGTGCTAAAATTTACTATATATCTGAAGGTGGGAATACCTACTTTTTTTCAAAGTGTAATAATTAAGGGAAAGAGTGGTTGTTTTTTTTTTTTCAAATGCAAAACACTTAAACTTGATATTACATAGAAAAGTTGCCAAAATAGGAAACCCATCGTGCTTTTCTGAGTACGATATATGACAGATGACCCAATTTCTTGGCTTTTGAGTTCTTGGTGCAGGCTGAAAACTCTCTAAGGTCCATTCTGTTGTTTATTAGAAAACTCATTAGTGATGAGATTGGTGCAAAATAGTATTTACATACCCTGCATGATTTTGGTTTTTTCCTGGTAAATAATAGCTTTCATGAAAACAGTTGTAGCTTCCTAGCTTTTTGCTGCATATGCTCACTCATTTTTTCAGCCCTTCTTTTGTCACATACACTATCAATATCCTTATTCTCAGGAGGAAGCCTGGTAGTAAAATGTCAGCCCTGACTGAAAAACTGCAGACCTAGTTGCAGTGTATAAAATGAGGCATATTTTTAAGTGATTAGAGAAATACATTGGAGTAGTATGCAGTATGTGCATTCAGGAGATATTAACATAGGGATAATTTGTGCTCTGCCACACTGAACATAAATTTTCAGTAGCTGTGCTAAATATAGCTCCTTTACTTTTTATCAGTGCCGTTGAGAGCAGTACCTGATTGTATACATAGAATACCTACAGTGTGTAATATAAAGGCAAATGCATTAAATCAAATGCTTGCATAGGTTTACTCTGTGTGTAATCCTCACTTCCAAATTTCACTTCAAAAATAGCAGTGTGATCAGTTTGAAACACTGTTGAAGATATTGTAGAAAGAATGATGGATTGGAATCTGCCATATCATCTTGCTTTTGGGTTGGATTGCTGAGTTGATTTAACTTTCCCCCTTCTCCCCCCTCTCTCTTTTGTGTAGTACAAACAAAATCCAGAAATGTTTAAACAGACAGCTCGACTTTGGGCACATGTGTATGCTGGAGCACCAGTTTCTAGTCCAGAATACACCAAAAAAATAGAAAACCTTTGTGCTATGGGCTTTGATAGGGTAAGTATATATAACTTAAATGTTTTTCAGTAGGGGCAGGGCAAGTATATGTGTATGAATACAGGGAGTCATTGGTATACTAAAGTAGACTTGCTACTTCCATGACTTCTTGTAGGTCTAATCGTTCTGCTTTGCTAATTATTTTTGAGAACCAGAGTTTTAGAATACTACGTTACTAGTAAATCTTGTGAGCTACCCCTGCTTTTATTGAAACAATTTTTCTATAAATTATCAGTTAGGATTTAACAAATGGTGAACTAATGTGTTCTGATTAATCTGTGAACTTTTCACTCTGTTTCTCAGAGCTGCAGACTCACACACTGAAAATATGATTGCTTTTGTTTTCTCATTGCAGAATGCAGTAATAGTGGCCTTGTCTTCAAAATCATGGGATGTAGAGACTGCAACAGAATTACTCCTGAGTAACTGAGCCATGTAGAGAGAGCTGCTTCAGTAGTCCAGCTTGCCCCTTCTGGAGGAGCATCACCATCTGTTATTTTTAGGATTCTATATAGATTCTCTTTTAAAACTGGCACTCTTGCCTGATGATGCTATCTAGGCACTATTGGAGACTGAAAAAAAACGCTCTGTAAATAAAGCTAATTAAACGTCTGTGTAAATTTAAAAAGGGGAAATACTTTAATTTTTTTTCTTACTAAATATTGTAAAAATTCTTTGAGCTCAGCTAAAATAATGGGGGAAAAACATGCCTACTTTAGTGTTTAGCAGTGTGACGAAGACTAGCAGGAACTTGCTTCAGGATTTTGATTTAGTATTTCAGAAAGCAACATTTTTGAGTGTTAGTCATCAAAATTGTTGGTGCCACTCATTACAGCTATCTTACTGTTTTTAACATGGATCCTATGTGCCTGTGGATTGACCTATATTTGCATGCTTGTACTTAATAGACATATTAGGTAGGGTCGCTGAAGAGAGCACCATTGAAATACTCAAGTGTTCTTGTAACTTTTTTTCCTGAAAGACTTTCAAGAGTTATCCAAAGTTCCAAATGGTGACCTATTCAGAATCGTTTTCTTTTTAACTTATTAATTGGGAAACCTGATTCTCTTCTCCCTTACATCATACAGCTAAAAATCCTCACTAGATTATGTTTCATCATCTGTGGGTATTATGTGTGCCATTTACAGTAGTCTAGGCTCCCCTTTAAAAAACATATTTTGAAATATCAATAATGATTTTCATCCATCATATTTTCTCGTAAGGAGTATGCCTTGATATAGCACAAAAAGATGGAGCTGGTTTTCTTTCCTTTTTGTTTTGTCTTAAACAGATGTAAAATGTTCTTCAGTACATTCTGGATAATACGATTTCACTGGGTTTGAAGGAGGAAAAAGCTGATTCTCTAGTGTACTGAGAATTAAAAAGATTTTTCTTTGAGTACTTGATATGATGCAATCAGCTGGTTTTTGCAGCGGTTTTCTAGCTTTATTTTGGGCTTCAATTTAAGGATTGCTTACCAGGTACTTTAAAATTCATCCTTGCTTGCATTTTTCTCTAGTTGACACATGGAGGCTGTGTTGGTGTTTTTACTGTACATACTTCAAATGCACATAGAAGTAGAAGTGTGTTCTCAATTTAGCTTTCTTTTGGATTGATGTTTCTGATAAATGAGAACTGAAATCTTATCTTGGCTTGTACATACAGTCAGTCTTTTTATTCGTATTAAAATGACATTTCATCCTGAGTGCAAAAGCTTGAAAATTATTAGTTTTGCAACTTCAAACACTAGTACATCTATTTAAAGAGAGTTGTAATGTCTTTGTGAATATGATGCTAACTTTTGAGAATATATCTGACAAGCTCAGAGAAATCCTGAGACTAGAGAGTGGGGATTGTGGATAATGGAGTACTGTATAAGTCATCTTTTCCATGACTGTTTTTTTCCTAAACTGTGGATTAATGGGGTGGGGAAATATATGTCTGTTTGGGGTTTTTCTGGAGCTGTGAAGTACAAGTTGATATAGTTTCACACTTCATAGACAGTCTGTTTATAAATCATACTAGAGGAAATCAGGAACATTATTGTATCTGTTAAATATCTGGAGTGTAGTGGTAGGGGAACAGAACCAGAAAATAGAGCTCTAGAGACATAGCTAGTTCAGGGATGTTCCCTATACTACTCTGTGTGATGTGCCCAAACTTAAAATATTTCAGGGCACAGACAGGGAATACTTTGAACTCATATCAGTGCAATACTAAATGCATTTGCTTAGTCTTTATACGTACTGCTTTTTAAGGTGTAGTCAGTGATCAATTTTCTTGAGTTAGTGTAAATCATTTGCAATGATGCCAAAGGAAATGAGTTGGTTTGTCTTTCCTTATATTTATTTATTTTTTTAACAAGAAGCTGCTACTGTTCAGCTGGTTTGTTAGGTGAAAACCAGGGACAGTAGAAGACTATGGCAAAATGCCACTTGTGTTAATCTCAAGTTGCTGTCTTTTCTGTTATACAGGCTAAGAACTTCTTGATTACATCAACATCTTTTTTTTACCCTGGTGGTAATTATAAATTGCTGACTACTTTCCCTTGTTCTTCGCTATTTATCAAAAGAAAGACCTTGAAAAATCATTGTTGGGGACATAAAATTTCTCAGTTACGGGCTTCTGAACATGTCTTTTGATAAGATTAGTCTCCTAAGAACAGCAGGCTTTTCCAACGGTATGTAAAGGAATAAATGAAGCCAGGGGAGGGGGGAGGGGGAGAAAAGAGGAAATGATTCTTAGGTGAGCATGGTCACCTCTGAAACAATGTCCTGTTAAGTTTGACTTATTTCCTGAAGTTACCTCATTTTCTTCTCTACTGCAAAACACTTGTCTTCCCCTTTCCCCTTATGTACAGATGTTGGATACTGGTTTTTGCCCTCCATCCATGTGCTTGGTAGCAATGATATCTTGATGCTAGCTCAGGTGCTGGCAGGAGGGAAGCTTCTGAAGTGAGCTGGGAAGGAAATGTGACCCAGCATTAAGGAGACATCCGTGGTCTGAAGTCCCTCTGAATTTTGACATGCAAGTCCTTTATAAGGAATGTTTTTGTATTCTTGGTAATTATCAGAGTTGAATATAGGGATAATGTTGTACGAGGTTAGTTTAACTGCAGCTGGGGCTGAGCCCTAGGAATTTTGCTGTTAGTGTTCAGTTTATCATTGTGAGTTTGTACATACAAAATGGTAGTTCTGTTTTCTGTATGGCTGAACATTGCTATATTCAGGGCCCTGTGCATTCACAGACGTGGAGTTGCCATGCAGTCCACGCCAGCTGCGGACTCAGGCTGCACATTTACCACTTTCTTACAACAAGAACATAAAACGTGGGTACGGTTGCTTTCTACGTACAGATAAGTCCTGTGTTGTCTTCCTCCATCGTGTAAGAAGACGGCTTGAAATAGTAATTTTGATGTCTAAATGGCCGCATTTGTCTAAACAAGGTATTGGTAATGATGCTTACTGATTGCCAGAGCATCAGTCAGATTTCGCTGCTGAACGTTTTAACATGCATCCAGCAAAGTGGTTTATCCCTCGTTTCTTTTGTTGGTGGGGAACAAGAAACTCCTATCTCGTTCAGTTCCTCAAAGAGTAAAGTACAGCTTTGTTCAAAGGTAGAGAAATGCCCTTTCCTGTTGCCAAAAGCCTCCGTTTTCCTATGAGTGCCAAAAGCCCTGACTGTATCCCACCTCCACTCGCCAAATTCACAGCTTCCTCCCGTTGCTTCTGCGAACAAGCTGTGTTCTCAGTGTGACAAACTGGTACATCTTGGAGACAAAAACTTAGGAACATATCCTTCTGGAAAGATGCGGCATTTAGTGCTATTCATCCTGCATATTCCAAACTTTAATTTTTTTTTGTTTAAAAAAGCTTGTCACAGAGTACATGGGGCCTTGACTATAATTGGTTTGGTAGTATTTATCTGAGCAATTAGGTACAAATGGTGTAGGAATATGTCTTGGGGTTTTTTTAATTATCATTGTATTTAATTGTTTTCCAAGTAAATTAGTATAGGAAGACCGACATAAGGAATATAGGATCTTTTGTTGTTGTCGTCTAAAAGGAGGAATTAAATAGCCAGAAAGATGCTTACCTTGTAATGCCAAATCTGCATTATATGGTGTGGGTAACAGAAACATTTAAACTATGCAAATTTAAGCTTAACAGCTGTGAATCAGACTAGGCACTGCAGAGCATATGGATTGCGTATTTAATTGGGGAAGGGAGAAGGGGAGGGGGAAAAAAAGCACAGTTTCAAGCAAGAGTTCTGGTTTACTGCATTGGTCATACACTGTGAAGGTGAAGTGTTCCCTTTTCAGTGCAAGGGGAAACCTAACTGTGTGCATGTCCCTCGTTTCCTTCCTAAATACCAGTAAGAGCTAGCTTAGACTTGGAGGCTTGCCCAAAGGGGGAAATGTTAAATAATTTAGTAGTGAAAGTCAGTTTTACTTAATGTCTGCTGGTGAGCAGATGCAATGAGAAGATGAGGTGTCCTCTCCTGCTATGTTTTGTTGGTAGAGTTGATGAGAAGCATCTCGATGAGTGTGGCCACTGATTGTGATCAGGTGGCTGGTTTTGTATGGGTTTGATGAGCAATTGGCTCAACAATAGATAGCGAAAGCACATTTCATCATACCGTCTGTTGCGTCACAGAACTAAAGCATGAAAGTAAAGATGCTCAGTGGGTGCCTAAAGCTTTTTCTGGGAAGACCATATAGATGTTTTCACCGTTACCATCCTCATTTTCCAGGCACAGCTTTCTCCTATGGCTAGGCAAAGGGGCAGTCGCTTCTTTCTCGATAGTTTTCTGATCTATTCCAAACTATCAGCAAGCCACCTGTTTGTGGTGTTAGTGTCATCAGCTGATTCATCACTGGACTCCCAAGACCAACTGTCCTTAATGTGTTCTGCTTCTTGCTTGGTTATTCCAGCTGCAGTGCTCTGTAGGTAGCAACTCGAATTCAGATTGGTTCTCACTGGACAAACTCTTGCGAATCCTTTGCACTGTACTGTGATGTGATGTTCCTTCTCTGCTGTTACCTGCTTTGTAGGCATCAAAATAGCTAGCCATCGCTTACGGTGCTGAGCCATTCATCGGTAATGTAAGTTAAGATATATGACTCAACAGACGAGGAAATGTACTGTGAAAATGCTGTACTTGTCCATTTTACAATTTGCAGCAACTGCTGGTGCTCTGTTGTGGTGTCTGAAGGAGGCTGCCATCATACGAATGCTGATGTCAACTGTTGAAGAACCCTGCTTTTCACTTTTCCATCCTAAATTCTGACTTTTCTAATTAAAAAAAATTAAAAATTTACAAATAAAAAATATTGCAGGAGGTTGGTTCCTGAGCATCAGACTTCCTGTACAGGAGGAGCGGGTGGGCTGGAATGCAGCATCAGTGGTTTTTTTGTCTTGAAAATAAAAACTACACAAACACTTTTGTACACAAATGATTTTTTAAATAAACACACATTTTAAAAGATGTTGATTTTCACTGGGAATGCTTAACAATAAATGCATGTTTCCCTGAAAACAGTTTTCATTTTATTTCTGGTAATTCAAGTTGTTCTGAGATTACAGGGTATACTGCCTCTGCGTCAGTAACGAGAGAGAAAGGGATGATCATTTTCATGAGGCACATTAAAAATTTTTGAAGAAAATTGTGTAAATATAAACTGTGTATTGAAAGTGTGCAATTTCAACTAGGACTGCCTTGGTTGCTAGCCTAGGAAGATGCGTATGTATACACCACCTCCTCTGTCCTTTCACAGTCTGTGTCTGAAGAAACAAAGTAACACACGGGGGAAAGGTTTTTCTTTGGCTTTTCCAGTACCACTCATGTTCATCTCATTCTTTGTGCATTTTAAACTGTGCAATTCATATAAACTATACTTGGTTCTCAGACAGGGAGGTGACAGCCTGTTGGGCAGTAACACTGCCCTGTTCTTCAGCTGTAGAAGAATCTAGTAGAGATGATGACTAGGAATTTGTTTGCCACCAATACATGCTATTTACTTTTTTTGACATTTGTCAACATTTGTTAAATGGAGTAAAGCAGTTTGAAAGATAGTGTCTGCCTGGCTGAAGCTAGGAGCAGTGAGTTAGTGCTGAAGGTGGTTGTAGTGCCAGCTGCAACCTGTCTTCAGGTCTGTGTTTGTCCCAGGGTGGGTTGTGCAGGTTTCCAGGCAGGCTCTACCAGATGTGGTAGTGCTGCACAGTTCTGTGGTGTTAAAACAGCAGTGTAAGGGGGATTTTTTTGTTTGTTTAGATATATTGTCACCAGGAGCAATGTTGTATGGTGGTACCTCATTAAGAGGGGCAAGGGAGAGGGAGCGCTCCCTAGCCCCTCTGTTGTGGGTGGGGGCTTCTTCTCTTACCCTGCCCATTAATTTAGAAAAATTAAAAAAGATCTATATTCCCCTATTCTTATAGTTTAAGACACTACTATGACACAACTGAGAGCTGCTTTATACTGAAATACTTGCAAAGTTTTCCAACAGCCTTGTCCTTTCTTCCAGCATCCCAAAACTGGAAGCGAGTTCACAGTTGGAATGGACTTTAGTGCTTACTTGCTTGACTCCTCCTGTATTTAATTTTCTGTTTCAATAGATGTAACATGGACATGTTTAGCTCTCAAGCAGGTAACTGATACTGCCAATACAGCAAATCCAGGATTTTAAATTGTTTTAAGGTCAAGTCTGGGTCCGGATCTGGAGCACCCGTGTCTGGTCTAATGTCAAATAAATTACATTGCTTCACTTAGTGGCTGCTTTGTGTTGAAATACATGAAGTCTTTAGGTGGGTTTGTGACAGCCTGGTGTAAAATAAAGGATAACTGACTAGGATGGTGAGGAAAAAATGAGTCTGGTGTTGCTGGGGGAAAAGTGGGAGAGAAGCTGTTTTGTGCTGATGGTATGTGAGCCACCAGACCCTTCAGCAGCCTGAGTCCTTGGTGTACAGCTGCCTTTGCTTGCAAGCGTGGTGTGGGGCAAGGGCTCATGGCCCCCTGCTCTCAGGGCAGGTGGGAAAAGGGACTGTGCACAGCGAGCGCCTTGCCTTCCCTGCCCTTGTCTCTTCCCTTCCTCTGTCTTTCCCAAATTGACTCTTCTCCCAGCCGGCAGTTTAAGAACGTGATGGGTGTTGAGTAGTAAGGCTCCTGCTGATCCTGTTGGAGAGGTTTGGGAAGTTCCCTGCAGCTGAGCCATGTTACTGGATTGTGGGAGCAGCCCTTGCCTGGTTCAGGGCAAAGCCAATTGTCCCCTTTTTAAACATCCACCCACTGCCTCGGTGCAGAGTTGGGTGTGAAGGTGGCTTCCTTGACGCAGGAACATCTCGTTGGTCACAGCCCAAAAAATGATGAGCCAGTTATACTCCAAGGTGGATTTTGGTTCAAAAAGCAGGCCTCGAATCTTGCTGGTCCTATTTCACACTGCAGTCAGGGATAGCCTGACAGATAAGCATCTTTTTTTAACAAAGTGCAGGCACTCAAAATCATGTCATTGCCACAGGTTTAAATTTCCCTGAACGTAAGGCTGAAGAACAACCACCAGACACAGAGTGGGTCCCAGGTGTTCCTGGAAGTGGTGGCCAACACATCTTCATGTTGCTGTGAGCAGCTGTGATGCATATGAGGTGATTTATTGCTGTAGAAGGTTGTTTAAATAATCTGAAGATGTTGGTTCAAATGGAGTGAAAACCCCTCACATTTGTGGCTTTTACTGTTAAAGAGGAAACTGAGAAATGAGTCCTGTGTATGAACGTCCCAGAAGCAGGTGACCTGCTGGGCTGGGGGCAAGGATGGTCTCCCTCTTTTCCTTGGCATGCATGTGCTCCATTATAGCATCTTCCACATTCAAGTCCTTCAATAGTCTGAACCACGTCGAAAATGCCAGGAGGCTCTATTCCACACTTGTCAGGAGAGAGCTATTTGGAATAGACATGTATGAACAAAGTTCACCGAGTCAGATGGTGCCAGTGGGTGGGTGGGTGGGTGGTGGTGGTGGGAAACCCAACCCAAAATGTTCTTGACAACAAAGAGGAAAAGAGTTGTTCTATATATTGTTCATGTGCTGGTCTCACCTGTGAATAGTCCTCATCTGTGAGGAATTCAGCAAGGGGAAGTGCAGAGTCCCACACCTGGGGAGGAACAACCCCAGGCACCAGTACCTGCTGGGGCAGCTGGAAGGCAGCTTGGCAGAAAAGGAGTTGGGACGTGGGGACCTGGACCAAGTTGAACATGAGCCACCAACCTGCCCTTGTGGCAAAGGCAGCAAACGGTATCCGGGGCTGCATTAGGCCAAGTGCTGCCAGCAGGTCCAGGGAGGTGGCCCTGCCCCTCCGCTTGGCACTGGTGCAGCCACAGCCCGAGGGCTGGGTCCAGCGCCCGCGGGCTGGGCTGGGGGGAGCCTGCTGCCAGCCCAGGTGGTCATAGGACCAGGGTGGGGGGGGGCTGTGTTTGTTGGTGTCTCTGCAAAAGAAACAAATAGACACGAAGGGAGCCACATCCCGTAGATATGAAATGACAAAGGCGTCTTGATAGCAAAAAGGTTAAAAGAAACCCCCACAACATTTTGTCTTAAAGATACAGTGTTTTGGAAGGAAAGCAGTTCAATGATGTCAAGTGAAATGAAATTCTGAGACCATCTTGGCCAAACTGTGTGTGCAAGGAGAAGCCGTAAGAGCAGGAATTGTCCCTTGCTCCCCTGGCAGGGGCAATGATTGTCCTCAGTGTGTGGTGCAGTGCCCTGGACAAATGGGGGGGGGGGGGGGGTGGTGGGGGTGGTGGTGCAGGGCAGGAAGGAACTTGGGCACAACAGGGTAAGTGGTCTTTTGGAGGAGGAAGGCATTACCGGGGGTGTTAAGGGATTTCAAGGCTGAAGAGTGATGAAATAACAAATAGACTTGCGCTTTTGAGATCTGAACAAGATGGTGACTCTGTCTTACTAAATTTACTAGGAAGGCCCCTATGCCTGTGATCATAGCTCTGGGGGTGGAGGTGCCCTCAAAATGGCCAAACAGTATCTAATGCCCAATGGTTACATGGGAAAGGGTTGTGTTAGTCAGACACAACATGCTTGCAGAAAGCATGTAAGGAGATGGAGCACCTCCTTGGCCCCACTGCACTGGTGGTACCCATCCCCCTCCCCACAGGCATGCAAAAAGCCTCAGGGAGCAGCAGCCTACAGCCAGCCTGGGGCATGAGGAGGCAAGTGGGTGGATGCAGGGTGTGTGTTCCTCTGTGGCCAGGTCACATACAAGGGACATGATCTCAGGTTGGTATTAATTGGTCAGGAATAAGTTTGGCCTGGAAAGAGGAAAATTTTCCTGGGGCCCATTTCAGCCTCCTGCTCCCCCAAAAAGGGCACCTCTGCATTTCTGCTGCAGGTCAGGTCAGGCTTGTGGCCCCAGCACTAGGTGGAAGTTCAGGAGCAGGGTCTCAACCAGGCGCCCAGCCCTTCAGATGGCCACGATGCTGAGCATGTGCTAAGAGAATGTGAGGCTCAAGGAATAAGCACCCGCCCGTTTTAGCCCGTTGAAAACACGCCGAGGTGCACGGCAGGAGTTGGCTGCTTCTGTGCCCCGAGTCACTTGCAAAGGTGGCACAGGGCTCTTCCTCCGTGGAAGGTGACAAAGCAGGGCACAGCTCCCGGCCCGCCCCGCCCCACATCAGGTGCCATGGCAGGCAGTGCAGGCCCAGACAAGCCCTGAGACGGGGGGCGAGTGCCCGCTAAGATGCAGCTGTAGGTAGGCTGAGCCTGGCACCTACGCACTAGACGTCCCTGCGGCGCCGCTCTTGGCAGTCCACAGCAGTCCCACCATTTCAGCTCTGCTACTCCCAAAAGCTTCTGCCATGTGTGCAACCACTTGGACATTAAGGAAGATGCTGCCAGCCTGGACTGTAATAAAATAAATATACTGTTTTAATTATTTTTTAAAGTAGGTCAAAGCTCCATTATCTTACTTAGAAGGATTTTGGTTGAAGGAGATTATATATAAAAGCCCTTGTGTTATTCCCACATGCCATCCTTACTGGATCCAAGCATCACCGACATGTTGAACTTGGTGTTAGGAACCCGTCGTGGAAAAAAAGAACCCAGGAAGAAAAAATGAGAGGGAAAAGCTCCTGCCACAACTTTGTATATGGAAGACCAAGCTCAAGTAATGCTCGATGGAAACGATCAATCATCATCATTTTAGAGGACTCAGAGCCAAATACTCAAATAAAAAAAAATCAACCACCCATTTCTCTAGAGATGTACCTCCATGCACAACTTTAGGTGTCTTCACTGAGAAGAGCCTGGCTCCACTTGTTTACGCTCTCCCATTTGGGTATTTATACACATTGATATGCTCTGATGGATGATCTTATCAGGAAGAGGTCTTTGAAACTTGGACAGCCAGAGAGATGACCATGTCTATCTCATGGTCAACACATCAGGACTGTAAATGCCACCACGATCTGATATGTACAGTCTGTGAGGGTTTGGTGTTTCACACACCTGTGGAAACCTGAAAGGATTAAAAAGGCAGACTACTTTTGGGTGGGGGAATGCTGGATCTCCTGTGATAGCTTGTAATAGTCCAGATGTCCAGAAAATTTCCCTAAAGTATTTAGAGATTTGGCCATTCAGTGCATGCTGACAGACTCTCAGGCAGCTCCCAAGGTGACTATGTGTGGGTCATAGACCGGGTGACATTACGCTAACATACAGGTTACCAGAGCCAGAATCTGCACGATAGGTGCACTGTGAGAAACAACTCCCCGCTTGACAAAGGGAGCAAGTGCTGAATTAGGGAAGACACCTACTCAGAACATGGAGAGTTCTTGTGGGAAAAGCAGGGTTTAAGATGTTGTTACTAAAGCTGAGCCTGGTAAACTGTGAATGCACCCCCTCAGAAGCATTAGAAATTAATCATGGCACAGAGTCCTCTTTCTCCCCAAATCCTTTTATGCTAGAAGCCAGATTCTGGCTGTTGCAACTATGCCATGCCAAGGTAAGAAATCGGATTATCGTCTATGAAGTTTCTAGAGCACGCAGTGATAACTCACCCGCTTTACAGCAATCAGACCCAACACCAAAGCAACTCAGCCATAATCACCCATCATCTCTTGCTTCAGAAGCTTTGATGTATGAGGGTCAACATACATCAATCTCCACTTCCAGGGCAATGACAGGAGAATTCAACACCTGAACTTAAGGAGCAAAACATGTATTTCTTGTTCTGGAGCGTGGCCGCCCTGCAGCGTTATAAACACACAACTGAGCTCTTGTGGCTGTTGAAATAACGAGTTGTCTTGTGGGAGGAGGACACTCAGTGTACGCAAAGGTGTTTGGTCATGCTTCTTGCCTCAGCTGACATGCTGCTGAGACTACACTGCTGCCAGCATGACTTCAGTGAGTTACAAATTAGGTCGGATAACCTCTGTGCTCCCACTGAAAACCAGACATGGCTCCCAGTGGCTGTCCCTCCTCCTCGAGTAACACAGGACGCAGCTGTGCTGCCCATCCACGTTGCCCATGGATGTCTCAGCTCTGACCATGGACCTAGCTGCGCAGTTGGTGATGAATCCACCAGGTTCAAAGTTGAATGGCTTCTTAGAATCATAGAATCGTTTTTTGCCAAAGCTAAAGGGGTCACCACAAGTCCTGACTCTTCCTCCTGTTGGCTCGCAACACCCAGCCATTGCGCAGTCAGACAGTTCCCTGATAAAAGCTTGTCATGAGTTTTGCTAAGCAGAAACAGAGAGAAGATGGTCAGAAAGGCCTTTCCATCAGGTTAGCAGGAGGACTTCTTCCAGGGCAATGGTACAATGACTGCATGCTGCCTGCTGCAGGCAGTAATTCCAGTAACTCTTCAAGAGCAGTTTGTGTCAAACACCTGTGAATGACACCAGGGCTCCAAGGAACATGCTCACATTGTCCTTAGGCATGTGTGATGCCAGCTGAGCTCAGGTGCAATGCTGCTCCTACCAATTACTAGAGTAAGCATGGCTGCTGCTTCGGCTTCTGTAGTCCAAGGGAGGGGGAGGTCATCTCAACAGGAACAAGCCTGAACCAGCATTCTGTGGTCCCACTCGTTTCTTTACAAGCAACTGCAAATGCCAAAAACTTGCTTGTTTCCTTTCAGACTGCAAAAAATGAGGCTGGGAACTTGCCTTGAGTGACAGATGTTCCTACTCTGAATTTGAAGTATTCTAGCGAGGCAGATATGTGAAAGTAGTCATCCTGTGGGTCACCACAGTGACTTGGTGCTAAGGCATCTCGGATGGGAGCCGTGGGACCGGCCACCAGAAGATCACAGAGTGCGAGACTGAAGGGAGAAACTGGTCGCTCACCTTTCATCTCTCATATGGTAGAACTGCAGGAGTAAAAAGTTTTGGATCCACTCTCCTAACCCAGGCTGGGCAGCAGGGAAGGGAAAGGCTGTCAGTCACCATCTGCTTCCGTACCAGGACCTCAGAGTTCTGCTCCTGAGGAAGTCCAGTCGTTTGCTGCCTTCCCGGAACCAAGGCAAATGTATCCAGGGAATGTCGGACTTATAAACTCTTTAAGGAATGGAAGATGCTGTCGGTCTTTGAAGTTTAGAAGTGTTTTATCTTACTATTTGAGCTTCCCTCTGACCATTTGAGTACCTGGGGTACTCATTGGCAGGATGATTCCCTCCTTGTCAGAAATTTAAGCCGGGGAAGGCTTCGAGGGACATATCAAGTGCTGCTGTACAGAAGGCCTTTGCTAATTGCTGTTTAACACCTTGCTATTCCCTATGCAAACCTGTTCCTGCAACCAAGACACAATTCCTTGGCCTGAGACCAGCTGCTCTGTGACTAATGCTTGGTTATCAGCTACGCACACCTGCAGCCTGGCTGGCAAGTAGACTTCATAGTCCAGCGTCTTTAGTTTGGACTGTTTCCTTGGGCACCGATTTGGGACTTGATTTCTGTGCACAAACCAACCTGTTACTGCTGATAAAGATAATAATGGAGCACACACATGCAAGTGAACTAGGATGCACGTGGATGATTTCTTAAAGAAGCAAATTTTCTGTGTATTGCGTGTTTGGTGATCCCAAATCTTTTGGATCTTTAGAGGGAGATAGTTCAGCTGTGACAGCCCCATCAGTTAACATGAAACTCAAGAGCCAGTCTGATGTTGAGCTTGGCCCAACAATGTGTGCTAAGTATCTAACGGCTTGAAGTACATTTTAGATAAGTATTTGTTATTTAGCAGTTCTAAAACTTAAAGGCTTGTCAGCATGTGCAGAAAAGATTCGTAATGCACATTATTTTTCCTGTTTAAGATTGCTCTAGAAAACATTATTGTCTAAAACAACTATTCAGATTTAATTTCATTGAGTGGTAGAGGTTTAATTTAGTATGTTATGAAGTATGTTCTGAGAACAGCCTTCCTGTCTTACTGTTATGAAAGCTGTGCAGTCCAGGCATCAGAGGACACAAAGAAACAAATAAATGTATGTCCGCTAAGAAACAAAGCCACACTTTTATGAAGATGGGAACTTAAAGATGATGAGAACTTCGCTCTAACTATGTAACTGAATGTGAAACCTCAGCACCTTTAAATCCTACATGGGATAAAAGCCATAAAGACCGGGTTGTATCGGGCTTCCTTTTATTCTTTATCACACATTAACATGTGAAAAACTCTGAGCATCAGTTTTCTTATTACAATGAGAGAATCCCCATTCTTATGTAAAATATTAAAACTCATATATGGCCAACTACAAAACCCCCAACTCCTTCTTTGGAATAATTTGCCTTCAATTCCATAGCTTTACACTGATTTCTCTTTAACAGATTTTATTTTTAAAGCATCAGAAGAAGCAATGCATAAATTATGTATGTGTAAAAATTATGCCTGTACTTCCCTGTATTTGTTATAAAGGCTGATGGTTCCAACTACTTGCCATCACAAGCAAGAGTGCTGTAATGACCCCTGGCCTCTGGGGATACTGTTCTTACAGAAAGATGTCCATCTAAACTGTACCATGGGGCTCTCAGGACTCTGGCAAGGGAAGAGTGGGGGACAGGCAGAGAAATTCTGTATGTAGCCTTGTCTGGGGCAAGTTCTGAAAAGAAACCGGTGGGCAACCAGCAGACCTTTCCTATAGTTTGTATGCTGCACTTTTGCTCAGCTAATTATGCCCAGCATAATTCACTGCACTACCTATTTTCTTTGACTATACTGATAATCAACATACAGAAGTAACTCAAATGTCCCCTTAAAGAAAACAGAAGAAAGAAACTCTACATAACTCTTTACAAAAACAACTGAAAACCCTGCTGAGCATGACACTGAACCTCCAGAAAGCCCTTCTAACCTAATTTATCCTATGATGATTTCTTGAGTAACTTGACATTTGAACTGATTAAAAACTGACCAAAAAAAGAGAAAAACCCCAACAATTATCCACTTCACAAAAATCAAAACTTCTGGAAACAATTCTCAATATTTGCAAGACTTGTCAAGTCCAGATTTCAAATCATTGTTAGAGGCACACCACTAGGTACCAGAGCTCATTTCTAAAAGAGATTTTCTTTTTTGGGTAGCACCTAAAAACTTCTGAGAAAACCATTTCAAATTGGTTTAAACCAAAATACTGTTAACTTCTGCATGAGGGAACTATTTGACCAGAACAATAAAAAGAAACTGCATTATGATCAGCAAATCCATCTTGTGAAATTATTTCAGTTTTAGAAATCAAACCCCTGATGGATGTGTAATTAAATGCTTTTAAAATCTCCCCGTCTCCCTCTGTCAAAAGCATTTCAAATCCTTCAAGTCAAAGCAACGCAAATTGCTTTAGAAAAAGAGTTGCATACGCTGCTTTCTGAAGAGAGTTTGATTTTCTCTGTTACAGAGGAAAAATAACTGTAACACCAGTTAAACACTTGGTAAGAGAGACTTAGTCATTCTTTCACAGCACACAACTGCACCCTACTCATTTTAGGAGAGCAAGTAATCCTTAACTAATGTCAACAGTATCCAGCTCTTCTACACCGAATCAGGGGATTTCAAACAATTTGCAGCAGAGAAATGGGGAACTGAGGCATGGGGAAACAAAGTGAACTGGTTCATGGTCACCCTGCAGACCAACCCCCTTCTTCCCATACAACTTTACAAGACAAAGCACTGTAACGTCACCTAAAACTCCCCTATCTTTTGAACTATGTGATTGTCTGCATTACAATTTCTTTGCTCAATACAGTATTTCTATGAACATCCAAGACCATGCACAGATATAGCAAGTAGTTTTCTGTGAAAGAAAATGAAAAAAAATTAAAAAGACTGCCACATGACACCTAGAAGCGTTTATTTTATGCAACAAACTTAAATATGATCATGTGTACATAAAAGTGTACACTGTATCTATGCTGAACAATGCCAGGAAACATAATATTGATGCAACAATCTTCTAAAATAAACATTAAAAAATGAGCCTGGACAGGAAGACAAAATGCAAAACAGACTTACTTCCAATCAGCACAATGCTTAAAATTGAGAGCAATCCTAAACATTTCCAACTTTCCTTACAAAGCTGCCAAAGTCCAACTATTTTTAAAAATTGATTTTTTTTTTCTTTACATCAATAATAAAAATCTGGTGACAAACATTATAAAATCAAATGCTGGACTGTCTTTACTCCTTTAAAATTTAGAATATTCCAACAGAACTGCAGGAGTAAAAACACTTAAAAGTGATATATGTTTTTATAAAACAAACATCAATATGTACATTTATTGCAAATTATATTAAACTAAAATGGAGGGAAAATTAAAAAATGAAATGTCTACTTGCGAATTAATAATAATTTTAAGTGATTACTTTCCCACTCTGATAAAAATCAGAAAGCAACATTTATAAAATTGCCACCACATGACTTTTCATAGCAGGGAACTGAAATCTGTACATCTTATTTTTGCAGAAAAGTAGGCAGGCAGAAAGAATTATACATAAAACAGTCTTCAAAAGTAAAGCAAAAAAATTTTTTTGTGATTTTTTTTTTTCCTATAGTCTTGTTTAAAATCCATTCAGTAGACTTCTACTTTTTCTGTGAAACATGGGAATACCTGGCTCTAGAATCATGAATTTTCAATGTCAGTGTAAGGACCTCCTCTGACTTCCTTTAAAAAAAAATGCAGCATGAAAATTAATGGTGTAAATACACTTTTAAACTCCAGAATGCAGGAACTGGAACCAAGTGTTAAGCAATTTGCTTAATTATTGACTTTTCATAAAAAAAGTCTCTGGGGAAATAAGTACAGATGCTTTTAGCCTCTTTCTCAAGAGTTTCTGCTTTACATTTCCATTGAGAAGGATTAATTTTCATGTGAAAGGGAAGCATAGTTTTCCTTCTGGTTTCAGAGCTGAAAGCTGTGAGTTTTGAAGTAATTTCAGTTCCTGTACAGGAAATTTCTGAATCCTAGTTTTTGCAGAAGCTTGGAGCATGCCTTTAATTTGGCCTTCATTTCCTCCCTTTTCGAGCAAGTTTTCTTTTTACCTTTTTGAGGGGAGAAAAGGAAATAAAAATTAATCATAAGGACATGGAAAGTACAATTGATTCTGAATTAAAATCCTACCTATATTGTTTACATTTTAGCTTTTACACTCTTTATACTGTTTCTTCCAACTCCATCTTGTATCTTCTCAACGATTACATAATTAATTGAATATAACTGAATTTCCTTACTGTATAGCACAACTTCTTGATAAACTTGGAAATACACAAGTTGAATAATAATAATTCCATAACTGAGTAATGTTTTTTTGGCATAAACAGAAATACATTTATCCACAGCTTTCAGTGGAATCAGAGAATAAGAATGATAACTTGCTCTAAATAACTGTATTTAATTACCCAGGTTTATAAAAATAGCCTGTCTTACTTAAGAACACGCACTACTTCAAATGTTTTTCAAGTATTTACAGTAACTTGTACATGTCTACTTAAAAGCAAAAAAACCTGTCAGACACAGCTATTTTTACATATATTTTTCTAGAAGACAAATTGCTTTGATTCCTTACGGTATATGCTACAATAAAAAAAACAGAGAATTGTCCTATATAAGATGCCTGCTACACCTTAAGGAAGCCTCCCTCTGCTATCTCTGCATCCTCAGTATCTTCCTGGCTGCTCCCACAGGCCTTAAAAAGATCCATTGCATTTTGGGAATATTCTGGACTTGAGTCTATCTCCAACAGTGAATCTCCATCACTTCCAAGCACCTGGCTTCTGAAAAACGTTAACAACGTTTTGGTATTTTTCCAAGAAACACTGAGGTATTACATATTTTAAAGAAGCTATCTGACACAGGTGGCTTATTAAAGACTATGGATAGTGCAAAGTGTTATGAAGACTTAAAGAAATTTGATGTATAAAACAAGCATTGCAAGGCAGTACACAAATATTATTCTCTTGAAAGACTGAACAATTTGCTAGTGTATGAACCTTGCTGTGAGAGGAAAAGGTAATTCTTTTTGACTGAGGTTCTCTGCAATTTACGAAAATCTCTAGAAAGAAACCATTCCAATGATTCTTTCTTCCTTTAGATTCACTTGTGATTTCTTCCAGCACACTGGTTTGCTGACTTTATCTGACTGCTCTACAACTTTGGATACTTTTCCATTAAAATTATTATTGTATCAGATTCAGCTAAACAAATTTCTCGGTGTTTATGCATATCTGTGGTTTGTTTATATTGGAAATCAAATCAACACATTTAAACATTAGAGTATATAAATATGTATTATCATCCAAGAGCTGGTTTGTAGTTTACACAGTTCCAAATTCTGCTTTTGATTTACTTAAAACATGTATTAAAATATTGTCCATATTAAACAAGCACAGACCCTAAATATCAGAAAATAACTACAGGTAGAATTACAATCTGTCCTCTTCATTAAAGATGGTCAGTTTTCAAGCCTTTGTTATCAATGAACTGAAGCAGTGCAGAGCACCTGAATTCCTGCGTACCTGGCATTAATGAAACACCCTCTGAAACACCCTCAACTCTTAGTTATTTTACATAGCAATGCTGTAAAGTGGAAACCAGAATGCAACAGACAAAAAGTAAAATTTGGTGAAAACAGGTTAGATTATCCTGTTCTGACCAAACAAATTCATGTCTCCAGTTCCAGCTGCCCTGGTACTTTGAAAAACAGAGCACAACACAATGTATGTTGGACCATGGTGTTTATAAATCATTATGGTTTAGCTGTGTCCTTTAACTATGCTAGATTTGTTGTAATTGTAAATTCAGGGTTTATCTTGAGACAAAAGGCCCACCCCACCCAGGTATTTTATTTATTTATTTATTTTTACCTTTGTAGATCAATTTGTCTCTGTGCTGCTGCTGGCTTTTTTGCTGTGTCTTGCTGTTTTGGTGCTTTGGCATTACCTGCCTCTAAACTCCCTGGACTTTCTTGACTGACTGCTGCCCTTTTCCTTCCCCTGACAGGTGGTTTATTTGTCTCCTCATTTTTTGCAGTGGTACCCTGAGGTTCAGGTTTGGCTGGACGCCCTCTCCTGGTTTTTGCTGCGAGTGATGGTCCTGTTTCATCTACATTTTTTTCTTCCGGTTTTTGAATATTCTCAGTTCCAGATGCTGTTGCTGTTCTTTTTTTCCCACGTTCAGTGCTGTTTCCTTGTGTAGCCTGATCAGAATTAATCTCCTGGAAAGTAAAAATCAAGAATGTGAAGGAAAAAAAGATTCTCAAAGGCAAACTCAATTTGTTACCTCCCTCTGACAGAAACATGAGTTTATAAACCAGTAAGTGTTCTTATAAAAACACTTCACATGGTCTCAGACCCAGTAAAAAGTTGTACTAAATGGGATTTCGGACATAAACCTTGCAAAAAGATTTTCTACACTGTGTGTAATGTTAATACCTGCACGCAATGTATCTTTTAGTTGCTTGAAAGTGAGATTACAGCAAGACTAATAATCTCAGCCCCTCCCATGACGGTTCTTCTGGACAAACTCCTTTTACTGCCTCTTTGCCAACTGACAGGAGAGAACTCAGAAGCAAGAGTAACAATTCTGGTGCAGCAAATGATATTTACTTCAGTATGTGCAAATTTTGAGACCAACCTTCAGTAAAGGTGCAGATTAATAAAGCCCTAAATACCAGTAAAAGGAAAAACCCAAGGCTTGCAGGGAATAAAGGGAGTAGGACCTAGTCATAAATGAAACTTGCTGTCTTTGTTAATTCTTTGGCTGAATAGGTATGGTCTACACACACATTTTTCTCAATACCCCGAACAAGGTAATAGAAGTGATTAAATTTCATGAAACAGTGTCTGTATATGTCAAACAGAAAGAGGGGTGGCACTGCAGGTCTCTACACTGGAAAGTATTCAAATGGAAACAAAGAGGAAGCAACTGGATGCTAGACCTTCATTTGAACACTGGCTTCCAAAATGGTTAGGAGGAGGGGCAGAGAAAAGGGTACTGAAGAAGTATGACTTAGCAATTTCAAACAAACCAGTTAAGGCCACTCACTATTACAAGTTCTGTGTCTGAACCAAGGCCTTTTTTTGTTAAATTTTCTACCATTATTTCTTAAATGTTTAAGAAAGTCAGGCAGTCTCTGTAACCGTTACTACTGTTTTAGCAGCTTCCTAGCATTCCTAAGAACTTTACAGCTAACCACTCTTTAAAAATTTCAACTACAGCGAGGTTTCAAGAACCTAGAAAGCATTTTTGAAGATTTCATAAATGCTTTGCCTAACTTATCTAACTTTTCAGAATAATCCTATTTTGGGGAAAAATAACCAAAAAAGGAACCATACGTTGAAATTTGGGAAAGATTTTTTTCTTCTTCATTAGCTCACAGGTGTGACTATCATGTAAATGTTATTTTAAAAGACTAAGAAAAAAACCTAACTTTTCTATGTGATAATACAAATCCAAAACACCTGCTTATTACTCCGATTTCTTCTAATCAAAAAAAGACTGAGTAGATATCTAACTTCTTAAAACGCATACAGCATGGACCATCTATGTATCCTACATTATTACAAAAATTTATTTTGATTTTCAAATCATAGAATCATCTAGGTTGGAAGTGACTTCTGGAAATCACTTGTCAAACCTTCTGTTGAAATCATGGCCTCAGGGGTTATCCAGGGCCCTTGACAAGTCAAGCTGTCAACAGTGACATTCCACCTCTTTTCTGGGCAACCTATTCCAGTGTTTAATTTTCCTCACAATGTAGATTTTATTTTTTTTTTGCTTCCATCCAGATGGAATTTCCCCTGAAGCAAGGCTTGTAGCCTTCTGTCCTATCACCACGCAGCCTTGAGAAGAAAGAACTTCTATCTACTCCATAAAAACCTTTTAGATATTGAAAGACTGATTAGATCCCCCCAACACTTCTCTTCTCTAGGCTGAACAAACCCAACACTTTTAACCTTTCTTCATACGACAACTTCTCTAAGCCTTTATCATCTTGGTTGCCCTCTGCAAAGCTCTTTCTGTTTTTTCAATATCTGTGTTGAACTGGAGAGGACACAGTATTCTGGAAACAGTATTCCAGGTGTGACCTGATGAACGCCAGATAGGGTGGGATGATTACATCCCTCAATCTGCTGGCTACACTCTTGCTGATGCAGCCCAGGACCCAGCTTGCCCTCACTGCTGCCAAGACACACTCCTGACTCATGTTCCAGTGGTTGTCCACTGCGATGGTCCCCCAGGTCCTTCTCAGCTAGTCTACACCTCAGCCAGGCAGATCCCAGCATGTTGTACTGCTGCTTGAGTTTAATCTATCCACGTTTACCTTTGTTAAATGTCATGCAATTGTATGCTTTACAAGTTAAAAAATCATTATGATTTAGGCACGATCATCCCTCTCTAATGAAAGGGGAGGAAAGCACTAATTCTGTGAAAAACCCTCAAAGTTTAAATAATATTTTAGTTATGACACAATCCAGAAGCTAGATGTTTATTTCATGCTAGAGAAGGACTTGAAATTTTCCTAGCAGTATCTTCAGTTAAAGCTACAGGTGTCAACTTTCACTCTGAATCACAGCCTTACTGTTATTTATACTGGAAAACACAGAATAAAGGTGGGAATCACTGGGAATTTTCAAAAAAAAGAACGAAGTCCTTTCCAATTTGCCTGTGATATTTTTGAGCACATGAGGTCTATTAATTATTCTGGATAAAATAAATAGCCGTTTTGAAAATAAGGGGTCTCCTATTGGGCTAGGAAAGTGACAGAACTACATGGAATTCAATTGGACATTACCAGTTCTTCAGAGACTACCTGCAGTGATGTGTACTGAACAAACCCCCCATGCCAAGCTAATTACAGAGATACAGTCCATAAAATCCCCAGACATACCTTGTTTTTCACAGGTTCTGTCTTTGCTGGTGTGACTGAAATAATCCTCACGGGATTTTCATCATTTTCACTGACCCCAGTTTCTGATATGTCTGAACTTTGTTCCCTGGTAGCATAATTGAAGACAAAGTAAAACGAAAATATACAGAACAAAAGAACAAAAATGTTTGCAGTTATTTAAAAAAAAAAAAAAAAAAAAAAAAATCAATGCAGACAGGCTGAATTAGTTTAAAAAGAGTTGAATTTGCCCAAGTCCACACTTACATTTTCCTTCCCAGAACTGGGAAAGGTCTGAAAGGGATTGGCTAGTTACTGAGCCAAATTCCTTATCACAGACACAGTGCCACATAATTCGTTTTGCAATCTTAAAACCAATGCTCTATACGAGGCTGTGTTCTTTTTCCAGATAGAAAAAGCTAATACTGGCAAAGGTAGTGAAGAAAAATAAAGACCAGCAATGCTCAAACTTCAAGTTAATTTACACAAACATACAATAGTTTTAAAAACAAGAGAGTTAAAAAAAATAGTCAAGATTATTACAGCATATATCATGCACACTTACAGATCAAATTCTGAACTGAGTTATACTTCCCTTTGGCCATGTGAAATGCAGCAACTAGAACCGACTTCCTCTACTTTCCATAGCCCTTTATCTTAGCCAGTTAATCAACTCCAAACCAAATTAAACCATCTTAAAATTTGAAAGTGTAAACTGTTTCACCAGCTTTATGACAAATTTAAAAATTCTGGATTCACATAAAAATAACACTTACTAGAAGAAAGACTGAATATTACAATCATATGTTGCATCTTTTCACTGAGATCCTGGTCCTCTTCAGCAAGCTTTTTTAAATTGTTCTGAATCTTAAATAGGTCAGAATATTTCACGTACATCAAAAATGTTTCTTAGTTACCAATCAGGATTAATCCTAATTTATACATCAAAAATGTGTGAGTTGCAAAATCTTTTTAATTATAGCTGGTCTCTTCAATTAATATATTTTCTCATGTAAAAATATTATTAATATTAACCACCAAAATTTCAGTCAGCATAGTGTCTCTTCTGTTGTATTATATGTAATTACAAGCAGGCCACACCTAAACACTGTATTGAATTTTTGCCTACTAAAAAAACCCCAAAACAAAAAACGAAGCTGGAGATTTTACCTATAGACAACTATTGTATTTTTTAAAACTGGAAACAATAAAGACACTCTTCAAACACATAGGCGCACACACACCAGATCATCTCTTGTCCTAAAATATGCAAGTACACTGGAGAACATGAAGAGCTGATGAAAGAAGTTTCAAACTCCTGTACCTTGATCTGTTTCCTGCAGAAGAGCTCAGCTCAGAGTTTACACTGATATTGCTTCCAGTCTCTGATCCTGTAGTTCTAATATATGGTCTCCTTCCAGTCGCAGATAATGGTTTGTTTACTGTACCTAATACACCAGTTGGTTTTGGCTAGAAAAAGATGTTTAAATCTTAAAAAATGAAAACTTCAGATACATAATTAATTTTTAAAATATTTTCTTATTTTAAAATACTTTTTCTGGATTAACAGTCTCAATCACGATGCCATCAGTTTAGAGCTACAGACCTCATCTTTTCTTAAAAACCACTGTCTATCCTACTTTTATTTCTTACAATTTAACAGCACCTCAGCAACTGCCTTGGTCTCTCTCGTACTTTGAAGGGATAGGAGCTGGATAAGTCTCAACAAAAGCCAGAATGTTAGGTAATATTAGAGGACTAAAAGGATGTGGCAATATCCTTTCAGTCTCAACATGGTTGAGAGCCTCTGGGTAAGGATGAAAGGGAAAGCAAGTAAAGTGGATGTGGTTGTGGGAATCTACTATCAACCACCTAGCCAGGACAACACTGATGAATTATTCTACAAGGAATTAAGGGAGATCTCTAGACCAACTGCCCTTGTTACGGGCAATTTTAATTTCTCAGACATCAACTGGGAGTATCACACAACAGAGACAAACAGGTCCAGAAATTGCTGCAATGTGCTGAAGATAACTTCTTGGTGCAGGTACTAAGGGAGCCGACTAGGAAAGGTGCCCTCCTTGTTGTTTGCAAACAGAGGGACTTGTGGGTGAACTGCTGTCTGTCTTGGTCACAGTGAGCACAAAGTAGTTCAGTTTCAAATTGCTGGCAATAGGAGAAAAACTGCCAGGAAAACTTTGACCCTGGATGTGGGAAGAGCAGACTTAGAGCTGCTGAAGAAGCTAGTTAGTAAGGTCCCCTGGGAATCTGCTTTTGAAGATATTGGGGTCCATGAATGCTGGTCACTTTTTAAGACCCATCTCTTAAAAGTAGAGGAGCAGGCAATCCAAAATCAAGCAAGTGGGGCAGAAGACCAGCTGGGCTGAGCAGGGATCTTCTAGAACTTAAGCAGAAAAGGAAAGTGTATGGACTTTGGAAGCAAAGACAGGAGGCATGGAAGGACTACAGAGGTGCTGTTTGCCCCTGTAGGGAGAAAATTCGTGCAGCCAAAGCTTAACTAGAGTTCAAGCCGGCCAGCACTGTGAAGGACACAAAAAGGGCTTTTAAAAATATGCTAATAGCAAAAGGATAACATTAGGCCATAACTTGACAAGATCAGTCACCTCACAAATAGCAGGTGACAAAATGGAGACATTTAATGCCTTCTTCACCTCTGTCTTCAACAATGATGATGGGCCCTGGGACCCCAGAGCCCTGCGTTGGAAGACAAAGACTGGGGACATGATAAACTCCCAGTCGACCCTGAACTTGTTTGAGACTTGCTGATCCAGATGGATACGCACAAATCTATGGAGTCCGACAAGATGCATCCCAGGGTACTGACAGCTGGCCAATGTCATTGTGGGACACCTCTGTATTACTTTTCAATGGTCTTGGGAGTCTGGAGAGGTCCCAGTCAACTGGAAGCTGGAAAATGTTGTCCCAGTTTTCAAGAAGGGTAAGAAGGAAGAATTACAGAACTGTCAGTCTCACTTCAGTGCCTGGTAAAATGGTGAAGAAGTTTATTCTGGGATTTATTGAAAAACACTGAAGAGACAATGCAGTCATTGGTCATAGGCAGCACAGGTTCATGAGGGAGAAGTCCTGTTTAACCAACTTAGTATTTCCTTTTATGACAAGGTCACCCACCTAGTTGACCAAGGGAAGCCAGTAGTTGTGGTGGTTTTGGGTTTCAGCAAAGCTTTTGATACTGTCTCTCAAAGCATCGTTCTGGATAAACTGTCCAGCACACAGCTGAGCAAGTCCACTGTATCCTGGATGAGCAATTGGCTGACAGGTCAGGCTCAAAGGGTTAGAGTAAATGGGGTTACATCAGCCTGTCAGCCAGTCACCAGTGGGGTTCTCCAGGGCTCAATTTTAGGGCCAGTGCTCTTTATTGTTTTTATAAATGATCTAGATGCAGGAGTCAAATGTGCATTAAATAAGTTTGACAATGATACTAAACTAGGAGGAGCTGTGGACTACCTCAAGGGTAGAGAAACCTTACAGAGAGATCTGGATAGACTAGAGAGCTGGACAATCACCAACCATACGAAATTTAACAAGAGCAAGTGCCTGATTCTCTATCTGGGATGGGGTGATCCTGGTTATACATACAAATTGGGGGATGAGAGGCTGAAGAGCAGCCCCATGGAAAGAGATCTGGGGGTTTGGGTCGATGGCAAGTTTAATACGAGTCAACAGTGTGCCCTCACAGCCAAAAGGGCCAACCACGTCCTGGGGTGCATCAAGGACAGCATAGCTAGCTGGTTGAGGGAGGTCATTGTCCCAGTCTACACTGCACTGGTGTGGCCCCCACTCCGAGTACTGTGTGCAGTTTTGGGCGCCTCAATGTAAGGATGACAAACTATTAGAGCATTTCCAGAGGAGGGCAGCCAAGATGGTGAAAGGCCTTGAGGGCAAGACTTATGAGGAGCAGCTGAGGTCACGTGGTTTTTTCAGCTTGGAGAAGAGGCTGAGGGGTGACCTAATCGCAGTCTACAACTTCCTCAAGGGCAGCAATGGAGGGAGAAGTGCTGATCTCCTCTCTCTAGTGACCAATGACAGGACACAAGGAAATGGTATGAAGCTGTGTCAGGGGAAGTTCAGATGGGACATTAGGAAAAAGTTCTTCACTGACAGGGTGGTTGCTTACTGGAACAGCCTCCCAGGTCACGGCACCAAGCCTGTCAGAGTTCAAGGAGCATCTGGATCATGCTCTTAGTCACATGGTTTAGTTTTAGGTAGTCCTGTGAGGAGTAGGGAGTTGGACTTGATGACCCTTATGAGCCCCTTCCAACTCAAGATACTCTATGATTCTAACTTTACTTTTGCAAAGCAAAGCATCCCTGGGAAAGGCTTTCCAAAACGTAATGCAAAATTAAGTTCGCTACAACAGTAGGAAATGTGTATGCTTTTACTATACAGAAAGCTAGTGTGAAAATATTTAACACCATCTATCTACTTTGGGGTTCTCTGATACAGCGATGGTATTTTGGATCTTGCTGTGGCTGGTGTCTGTTGACCAATTTGGTCAGGTTGGGTAGGCAGCAGGAAGTTTTTTATTTTGTCTCTGGAGAGGAGTCAAGGAATTTTTCATAACTGGCATGTCACATTCTTCATGTAATTTTACATTTCCTCAGAGACCAAGTTAATTTATTAAGACACGCCCTCAAGAAAAAATAATTCCCATGTGTGGAAATTATGAGGGAGCAGGCAGGACAGAGATACCACAGAAGCTGGAAAACACTTGGCTAGGAAAAAAAGCACCGTTCTCTGTAGAAATGGCCTGTTACTGAGCACATGTTCAGTAGCTGCATCATCCTAGTGCTAATACTGCACAACATTTACTTAAACATATTATTCTTACAATATTTTATTTGCTCAATTTACTGAGTATTTTATAAAAGTAGGAAGCGTTTGGCACAGCTAATAGGACAGAAAAATCTTTAAGAGAGAAAAGAAAGTGTTTCTGCACAACCAACAGGTTGCAAATTCCTGGCACCTACTGCCATGAGAGGTTGTAAAGGTAGAGCATCAGGAGGTTCAAAACCAGAGCAGGCAAATTTGGAACAAGTACACAAACAGATATCAAAATCAGCAGGCACAGATGCAGTGTCTAGCATCCTGTTATAAAAATGATGAATGCTGGAGGAATAAGAAGGGGAATGTACTGCAGAAAGTGGCTCGACTTGCACGCTCTCCCTAGTCATGTTGTATCGGTCCTTCTGGAAGAACAATACCAGGCCAAAAAAGGACTGCTGGTCTGAGTCAGTGGGGTATCCTTACACATCTGTGTCTTCTGAAATGAAGTAGGCAGAAAAAGCAGCATGTGTTTGTGTATTCTATTAGAGCATGGAATAAATGTTTGTTTTCCCAGAACATTGAAAATTACCTAAATAATACTAGCTTGGTACAGGACATTCCTTCCCCACCAAAATCTAACCGTTTTAAGAGAATGCAAGAGAGAAGCCTGTCTTATGCCAGTAAGATTTTTTTTTGGTTGAGACACAGCTTTAATCTACATTGCTGAATGCCTTATCAAAAGAGAAGTATAGTAAATTTACACAGCCAACTAAACTTGCTTCAAATGCTTCATTCATTATATTTGAACGTTGTCAAAGGTGAAACAATTACAGCAGTAGACAGATAACCTGCTCTTCTGAGGATATTTAAAGCACCAGTCTGGTACTGGCTGCTGCTAAAGCGGTTGGTCTCCTGTCTGCCTCCTCTCTTCCTAACATTACTCCAACCCAGCACACTGAGTAGCATCTGGGTTGGTGTCACAGGGTGAACACGAAGCAAGGAGAGGCAGGATTCTGCCAAATGAGCGAACTTCACCCACATGAACTGCTCTGATAGTGGAAACTTTTTGTATAAATGAAAAATCAGTGTGAGAAGAAGCAATTTTAAATGATATGGCTATTTACAGAGTGATCATTTGTCTCTACTCTTACGATGAACAATTACCACAAAGTTCTGCTCTAACAAAAGACTTTAGAAACTAATGCAGTAACCGTTCATGGAACACAGAACATGAAAATTGATAAATGTACATGAAATTTATATTAAAGCCATGATTTATACTGTTCTCAGGATTTTTATATTTTATGGTCAGCTAGCATTCTTTCACTAAGCTCAAGAAAAAAAACCCCACCTGCTAATTTTTTGAGCTAGATTAAAAAGCATTCCAACATATTTAACTAGTACCTAGGAAAGACAGTTTCAGAATCCCAAGAAAGGAGAACTGATGGTAAAAGGTATAAAAATAAGGTCTGTTTCTTATTTTTTTTGTTGTGTGCCCCCTTTCTCCCTGCCAAAAGACTTGGTATTTTCTCTCCCCTGTGGAAGGTATCAGCCAAATTATGTCTGAAAAAAAATGAGATGTTCAAATGGGTGTAGACATTTGCAGTTGAATTTAACATCAATAACAGCTATATTAAAAATATTAAGATTGAAAATTTAAGACCTTCAATGCTAGTGATGTCACAATTCAGTATCTGCATCAGAACTTTATGCCACACTTATTTGAAAAATGGAAAAGCCTGTAGTTATGTGAAAAACTGTAGTTAATCAAGAACCTGTGCCTCAGTGCACAGGTAACAATCTTTGTGTTGTGTACTCACCAGGTAGTATGTTAAAGTTGATTATACCATCAAATAAAAGAATCACAAATTATTGTACACAAACTCTTACAACTATTTTTAAGCTACAGCAGTCCCAGACAAAGTAATATTCAAAGAATTGTAACTTGTCAAAATACAGTACCTTTCCTGTCAAAAGAACAACCCTTGTCTCTTCTGAAATGTAATTCCTGTCATTGCAGAAATCCTGCATAAAAAATAAAAAAATCAGTTTGTGTTTGATCTTTCCACCTTGTGTTGATTTTTATATATACATGACTTGACTTCTCAAATGAGATGCTATTATCAAGTGCTACAGATATTTCACACCATGCAACCTGCTGACAAATGAATCATAAAGAGAGGTCAAACTAGTATTTTGGAGATTTTTAGCAAGCATTACTGAATGACAGTATGCCATACCTGAAGTTGGGATTAACATTTTTCTTCTTCTTGAATGACATGAATTGTTTGAAATGAAACCAAACTGTCCTATTTTTGCACTTGCATCTTTTTTAATGGGAAGTCCAAATAGAGGAAAAGAGGTGCTGTTTTCTCTGAACAAGTTGAAAGTTGTTACATTTGTCATTCTGAGTACAGTTTACACAGACCAAAACACTAAATCTGAATATCACAGACAGCAGCTCCCTGTTACCATGGCATCTGCCATTTCACAAGTAAGCAAACTAAGTTTTGCTTAAACAGACTCTGGAAAGGCTGTTAAATTAACAATCTAAGACACTGAAAAATGTGAAAAGTATTCTTCAATACAACTAAAACATCAGATCTGGTCTAGAGAACTACTTTCGTTCCACTTACACTTTTCAAAAGCATGCCTCTTAAAGAACAGTGCTATTCTGACAGTAGAGCTGTACTCACCAAGACTATTACTAGGCAATAAGGGGACCAACTTGTACAGCAAGCAAAATAGTCAAACAGCTACTGACAGATATCAACATACCATGGAAAACATAAAAAAATGTTCCCTTTTTTGTCTGTTTTGCATTCTAATTCAGATAGTCACAATATACATGTATTTTCATATATTCAGATGTACTTGTAAAACACTTTAATGAAATGATCTAGCAATATGTGCTAACGTATCAACATTTATTCTAATTAGCTCTCACCTGGTCACAAACATTTCTGGCACACATTCATAAGATAGCGCAGGATACAGCTGATGTTAAAAAAAAATCTAATTGCTGAGAAAAAAAAACCATGCATTTTCCCACTCATGACCAGCTCTCGATTATAAAAATCAAAGTATTTCCCCTTATTACATTGAAAATCAAATTTAAAAATTTACCTTTTCAGGTTGTGTAAAAAATTTGGTTGGCAATACAGGGTCCTTCGGTGAATCTGCATTGCACAAAGCACTTTTGCTGTTGATTACACATAGTGCTACATCACATACTGTATAAAGTTTCTGAAGAAAAAAAGAAAAGTATGTCTTAGGAATTACTTACTGGTTTTACAGTAGAGAATGTAGTTCTTTAAAAAGTTTAATTTATGTGTTAAAATAACCACCACTAAGGACAGATTTTGAAATTACATCATTAACCATACTGTTGGTTCTTCAAACACATACAGACGTCCCCATTTTTCATATGATACTATTTCATAAAAACTAGTAATACTTTACATGCCTATGCTGTACAATAAAAGCTCTTGCTTAATCAAATCACCATATATGGCTTCTCATCTCTGCTAGAAACTAATAGGTTTAACAGTAGCCATATAATACAGTATTTCCTCCCCCAACAGCAGAAGATATTTACGTTGGGAAACTGGGCAGTAGGAGTTAAAATAAGGCAGGTAGGCAGTAACAGGAATATTTAACAAATTTTGCTTATTAACTTTGTTAGGTATTGTGTGCTGGATAAGGTCAGCAAGTTTCTCAAAGAATGAGATTGGCAACATACAGACAATGCTCGCAATTAACACTCTCTCTAAAAGACCATAAAAATGTCTGAGCTAGTGCTTTCAGATTTCCTGCAAATCCTGTTCATAAACTGCTTGTGAAACCCTCAGCCCATCACCCAACACTTATCCGAATTACGTTTCTTACTTCATTGGCCTTTGGCTCATCAGGAGACTGAGCATCTCGGGTAAGCTTGATGTTTTCTGCCATCTTTTTCATGAAGGCATGGCTATTGTTCTCATTCTTTGTCATTAAAACTTCAAGCATGAACCACAGGCACCTAAAAAGCCATAAAACCACAAGCAATTACATTCCAGCTTTTATAACTGCAGCTCCCACATATAGCAACGTCTTAAAAAATTGTCAGCTGTACTAGCTTTTTTCTTAAGAAACCACAATCAATTTGAAGATATCACAAACAGATAACATCATCCAAAGGTGTACATAGAGACTAGACCTTTAACACAGTCTTAATTATACTCTTTGGAACAAATCTGCCAAATTAGTGTGCTTCTTACTGTATCTGTAAACACTGCCCAGCCAATCAACTTTTTTTCTCTTCCAAATATGAATAGAAGCAAGAATTCTGGTGCTACCATGATCCAGATGAAATTCTGTCATCACTACCTTGGGCTATGTCTATGTTGCTATCAACAACATACCACGACCACACTCGAAACAGGCTTAAACAAATCATACTGCTGCTATACAGTTACCTACATGGTTTAATACTGAAATCCAAAACTGAGCAGGTCAGATTCTTGCTAATGTTCCATATGAGAGAAAAAAAAATCCTTACAGATAGACTTAATGGAATTAGCCTTCCCAGTTTTCTTTCTTTAAATCTAGTTTATTTATAAGAAGAAGCCATTATATTTTGACTAAAAGTTTGTTTTGAGGATTTCTCAATTATGATATAAAACACAACTGGTCTGTCCATGCTATCATTTGCTATCAAGCTTCACAGCTGCATGTGGCTAAAGGGTCAACAAGTCTTAATACAGTAAAATAATACTTAGTTGGGAAAGACATATGGGTGGGTCTAAGAAATGCAGACTTTGCTAGTAGCTAATTTAATTCTGAAGCTCTGGAAGAGATTACCTTGTAGAAAGAGGCTAATAAAAACCTAGAAAAACAGGATGACTGAACACTGGAATTCTCTGTCTACAAAAACCCCAATCTTTTTAACTGATACAAATTAAAGATTGCAATGCAAGAGATTAAGCAACATTTCAAAGGCTACAGTAAATAAAGGATACCTTTACATCCATCTATTCACTATTCTCAAGAACTTAAATGGGACGAATACAGAACCGATAACATACTACACTGACCCAGCTTCTCCAAAACCCCGCGTCAACCAAAGATTACTATTGAGGATTAATTTTACTCTGGTAATTCCAGTTAACATGTGCCAACTTCAGTGGCTTGATTTCCTCACTCAGTCAACAAATTAAATAAATCATTATCAATCCTGAACAAGACCCTTCCAGAACAACAGTACGATTTCATGTAGGAAAAATATGCACCTAGAGGAAGACAGTCACATAAAGTAAGTTCAATCTCTGTATCCATTTCAGTATTTTTGGAATATGAATTTGGAAGAAAAAGACACTGTCTCAAGATAAAAAACAAACCCCAAACCCAAACATACCTCTGTAGAACAAGCTTAAAAAACTTCTTAAGAATAAGTATCACAGATTATGGTTAAGGAACTTGCTAAGCATGTATTTACTTTACGTGACTGTATTTAGGCCATGTAAAACCAAGACGAACTAGGGAGACAACTACAAAACACACTGCCAGTCTGCTTTTCCAAGTTTGCAAGCATCTGTGTTAACACTTTAAAGTGAACACTATGACTCTCAGAACTCTTGAAAGAAACACTGTATTACATTATATGAGAAAAATGTTTTGCATTTATCTCAGGAGACTCTTCAGAGAAGTATTCCTGCCAAAATTCCTGTACAGAGCGTTTCTTTGTTTGGAGCAGTCCTCTCTGGCTAGTTCAGCCAGCCTGTGACAAACATGAGGGAGGAAATTTGACAACAAAGGAAAGCTATACAAGGAGTGTCCAAAAAAGCTCTGTACTGCAAATCAGAACTTGTTCCATGCATTTTGGATAAAGGAGATGCTGGAGGATGCTCTCAGACGTTGCCAGGAACAGGGAGTCCTGGGACAAAATGTAGACTTGATAACTAGGTAAGAAATCTTCACTGACTGCAGGTTCTGACCAGGTGTGAGTCAAGCAACTCAGAAATCAGAACAAATTAAGTTTTTCATTTAAGAAAGAATCAGACTTGAACTCTCGCAGGTGAAGGTGCAAAAAGAATTAAGATGTGAACTGGTCTATTTATGCAAAGAATGAACTGCTTTTCTGATGGCATATATTGTAGTATGTGGATATACATGCCTTTGTAATACAAAAGCAACACAGCTCACAGTTCCACCAAAAATAATTACAAAAAAACCCCAAAACACTAAAACCAAAGTTGGGGGGGACACATGCTTTAACATTTTTATAAAGTGTTAAAATTTAACTATTTTTAAAAATTCACAGAATCATCTAGGTTGGAAAGGACCTTGAAGATCATCTAGTCCAACTGTTAACCTAGCACTGACAGTTCCCAACTACACCATATCCCTCAGCGCTACGTCGACCCGACTCTTAAACACCTCCAGGGATGGGGACTCCACCACCTCCCTGGGCAGCCCATTCCAACGCCTAACAACCCGTTCTGTAAAGAAATGCTTCCTAATATCCAGTGTAAACCTTCCCTGGCGCAACTTGAGACCATTCCCTCTTGTCCTATCTCTTATTACTTGGTTAAAGAGGCTCATCCCCAGCTCTCTGCAACCTCCTTTCAGGTAGTTGTAGAGGGCGATGAGGTCTCCCCTCAGCCTCCTCTTCTCCAGACTAAAAAACCCCAGTTCCCTCAGCCGCTCCTCGTACAACATGTGCACCAGACCCTGCACCAGCTTCGTTGCCCTTCTCTGGACACACTCGAGTAATTCAATGTCCTTTTTGTAGTGAGGGGCCCAAAACTGAACACAGTAATCGAGGTGTGGCCTCTTGTAATTCATTACAAGACACAAAGAATATACTTAAGATATGAAAGATTATTGAAGGCATACAAGAAGGTCTCAAAGTGGAACAGTACAGAACAAGCTTCTGTATGACAGGCTTTTGTACAATAATCCATGCTGAATACATTAAGAAGCACTAAGCCTGCACTGCAGATGTACAGTGCAAATGATTAGCGAGTAGAAAACTTAATATGAATTCTGGTAGGTTTGCATAGGGGGGAAGAAAAAAAAAGTTTTGAGTGAAGCAGGACTCTGACCCAGCATCAGTGGCATTACATTTTCAAGTCTCGGAGAAGCTCCGTACTTTATTAAGTTCCAAAATATCTGAACTGACATTACTTGGCATCCCTTAATTGTGTTGGGAAATTCTACAGATATTCCTAGGCACAAATACAAGAATTTAAAATCATTACTTCACTTTATGAAGCCTAGACAACTCACTAATTTGGTACACTATGGTGTGACCTACAGGCTACCATTTAGGCTTTCAGAATATACTGCTAAGCAGTTGTTGATGCCTTCTTTCTTCCCTCGGTTAAAGTGTTACACACTTCCAAGATTACTCTTTTGCAAAATACTGTTGATAAAACAAGGAGTTCCTCTTCCTCATCATTTTTTTCTAAGCACAGAAAAATTCTCAGAATTCTAGAATCATTTGACACTTACTCTTTGACATCACGAAGCTGATCAACATCCTGAGGTTTTGTGAAATCTGGATCATGTGCCAGTAAGTGAATCATATATGGTACCACATATTCAGGCAGCAAGGATAGCAATTTTTCTACAGTAACAAAAAACCCATAAATAACGTCTGTATTACACACGCATCACAAGAACACTTTTTCAAAGTATTACTTTTTCAGATATGGAATGTAAAATTTCAACTTGCATTTTCTTCCTACAGATTTTACTTTTAATGAATCATTAAAAAGAAAATGAACAAGTTTTACTGCTACAAAACTACTTGGCCTTACTTCAGGGAGAAGGTCATAAAGCCTAAAATACCAGAAAACAGAATTTTATTTTTTTGAGCAAAATAAACTACCGCAATAACAGCACTGTATTTTACATGTATAATTCTCAGCAATGTACAGAGAAGTATTTTATGGTTTATGCTAATGCTAAACTAAGTAAATTTAGATTTGAATGTGTCTTATATAAAGATGAGGAAGCAAATGAAATTTATTCACTGTTTCTTTACAAAAGCAATTTGCTTAAGTTCTAATGATTACTCCTTCCAGTTTAGTAGTTGGCTATTACATTCTTAACAATTTTACTGAAATACTAACCGTTAGCCATAGGATTCTGCTTAATATATTCTCTTCGTATACTGATGTTTTTGAGCAAGCACTGTCTGGCATGTGCTCTTCTCTCTTTCACAGGGTCTTTGGCACACAAAGCAAAGATTGCCATATATTCCAAAGGGAGTAGTAATTTCACAAGTGCCTTATGCAGTTTCTGGGCAAAGATCTGCCTCACTTGGTAGCACTCATCCTATAGCGACACAAAACATAACAGTGCAACCATGAAAGTCTTGGTCTTAAAAAAAAAAGGCATTCAAAGTGGAATTATGAGGAGACATTTTGAAAACATCAACAGGTGCAGCACAATAAATACTTGAAATTTCAAGAACTCTTTTGAAAGCTGCAGTGAGGAATAGAGAATTCTCAGCGTAGCAGCAACAAAAGCTCAGATGTAAGGACTCTGAACTCAATTAATTAAGAGTCACTTCAACTCAAATGCAGTTACTTACATTAATGACAAGTGCACAGAGCTGGAACTGTTCTGGGGTAATTATTTCATGGTAACAGGGTTCCTGTGCAAGCTTCATTATTGCACTACCAGCAGCTAGTCGCAGTCGAGACATATCCGATTTACTATACAAACATGAAAGAAAAAAACAAAAACAAAAAAACACCGAAACACAACTCACCACAACTATCCTTAAATTACTTGCATGTTACTATTTCTTCTTTTTTACAAGATCGATGAGCAATTAAGGTTTTTCTCTGTCAGATCAGATCACAGTTCTATAGCTTCGGATCAAGCTAAATTAACCCAACCAAATTTGTGAAAATAAGGTGCTCTGCTTTCCCCACAAGACAGTGAAATGAGAAGAGACGAGTTTCTTGTTTTCATATCACTGTCTAAATGAAAGCAACACTTTTGCCACAGAATCTCTCTTTCCTTACTTTACCCTCAGAATGAAGATGAGGTGCAAAGTTACCTCACTGTTGGAATGAAGAAGCTCCACCCAAAATCATCCAATTCCTAAGTGTGTTAAATGTCATCACTCAATTATTTTCAAAGATACTCCTGCAGGTCTTTTACTCTCTAAAATGTCTTTTACTGTCAGGATATCTACAGGGTTCTGAGTTAGATTATTAGTAAATTACAAGAAAGAGGGAGCATCAAGCATCTTTTTATAGTGCCATTTCACTCCTAATATTAAAACTCCAATCAGATTTGTTTTCTATCATCCCATTAGCCAACATTGCGCTCACCTTAAAATTCTATAAAAGCTCAAAAGATTAATATTCTTTGAAATTCCACACCAAAATTGATGAAAACCTGGAAGGAACAAAATCTGACCTGATTCGCTTCTGTTCTGTCAAGTCTCCTTCACTGACAAGCATAGCTGATAATAACCGGAGTGTGGAATTTGCGGATTTTGACTGGTTGTTTTTCATACCCAACAGCCAGCGCACCAAAAGTTTAATTGCTTGCACCTATCAAATATGAACAAATCAATAATGAACTTACTTCCTCAAGTTGGTAAGGCACTAAAACCTGCTGCTGTCAAACTGAAATTTCCAAAGACTCCTATTTATCAGAGCTGATACATTTTTAAAGCAACAGAATGAAGCAGGAAATATTTACAGAGTGAAGGAGGAAGTAGCAGTCTTTGTCACATCAGGACATTTCAACTACGGTTCAGTGTCTTCTCACAAGTGCATCTAGAGGATGCAGGACACTTGCTACATGATTAAAAAATAAGAGCAACTAGATAAACATTTCTAGAAATGGCCATATTTAGATTCACAGTAAATAATGTATAAAGATGAATAACTAAAATTCATCAGGGTCTCAATTTATTTCAAATTTGTTTACAATCAGTAAAGTCAAATTACCTTTCTTGTAAGGAAAACTAAAACTTTTGAATCTCTTAGTTTTCTCAACATTCAGCATAATTAATATCAGTAAGTGAAGATACCTAAATGCATAGCTTTTTTCAGTTCTGTAACTGTGTGTGTAATGCACAAAAACTCTAAGGAGACTGATATATAAACATTATTATTGACAGCAGATCATTCACCTTTGCTAGCACTTCTGGAGAAACTTCTTCATCCGGAGACCACAATTTTCCATTTTTCTCACCTGTTGACTACAGACATTCATGTAAGTTTAAGAACTGGTCCTACCCATACAAAAAATGCCCAAGTAAAAATGGAAAAAAGTCATGGACTAAGCTTTCTTTCACACAAAGATCTTTTATAATGCAATTATCACTGTACTGGCCATTTATAGAACGTTCTTTTATTGACTCATTTAACAAAAATGCTCTATTCCCCACAGAATTAATAACAGGCAAACAGAACAGTAAGGACTTACCAAAAAAAGAAAATCTTACCCTGTCATTCATTAGAAGATCTTTCACAATGAAATTTGCAACAACAGATTTCATCGGAGAAGCAAACTGGTCTGGAGCCAACATAGAAATATGACCCAATGAGACTAATGGAGTTATAAGTTGTTCTGGTACATCAGCATTCAAACTTCTGCTAAGAGGCTGAGAAAGAAAAAAAAATTTAAAAATTCAAAATTCAACTATAGATAAGTAAGCTACATGCCTAAAAATATTTTATTTTACTACTGGATTGCTGATGAGTTTCGCAGTTTTTCCTTAGAATTAATAAAGTTAGCAAATCAAAATGGAGAAAGAATGGAATTTCTCAATTAACAGAATAACCAAAAATCTCACATGAGATAAGGGGAAAACAAATTTTATATTCTCTTCCTGTTTTAACAGTGAAACACATTCAAACCTGGGAGCCATGGGAAAAACTGACACAATTCTATTCAGGAGTTGTGAAAACCTGAATTGTAACTGCAAATGGCAGAAAATAATAGCAGGTAAAAAAACCTCGGAAACCACCAGGGACATTTTTATTAGCGATCAGTATTTCCCTTCCAGGTAACCGTCACCAGGATAATTCCATGCTGCTATCAACCAGCACCCTCACATCGTATTCTGGTATTAGGGAGGGAACATTCACTCTCACAGAAGTCTAAGCAGAGATCAAACTCTGTAAGCTTAATTCAAAGCTGTTCACACTTCTGAATTATGCATAAGTTCAAAGACAGCCAAGAGTAAGAACCTAAGATATTTTACAAGTGCAGATTAATAATGTTATTATTTAAGAGATTACAGGGAAAAGTAATAACCTCTCTACTCTGTATAAGGTGACTTTTTGCTTTACAACTTGTCTAAGCAAGCAGTAAGTGAGCAGTAAGCTGATGTCTGAGTTTATAGTCAAGTAGTTATTCTGCACTAACTTCCTCAGTGAGAAAGTGCTGTATGTGCAAAGACCATAAATCATGGTAATTTAATAGTTTGAAAGTAGAGGATGTTATCTCTCATTTAGTATCTGCTAAATGTGTCCTCATGGGATTCAGTGTGGATCATTCCAGCATATTTAGCTTATTTTCCCCTAACTTGTCCTGTGTAGACAAAAAGGAATACCTTATCTACCAGACATTAAAATACTAAAAAATCGTGATTGTAAGACAAAAACATGAATAATTTGCTATTGTAAAATTCATGGCTTATCTTGACCACCATGTAGCTGCTGTAGGCTTCCTGACCTCATAAATTGTTATCTGTTAATAAACAGTATGAATTAATGTTAACTACTAGTATCAATTAGGAACAGAAAAAAACCTTAAAAAAAAAAAAAAAGCAAGACATACCTCAAAGATCTGTGCAAGCTGCACTTCTTTATTTGAAAATATGGCATGTATACAGTGAACCGCTTGTTTTGCCTGATGAGGAGTGCCTCTTTTTGCTTTCTGATGCAAAATCGGAATTAGTGTTCTGTGAACATTAAACAAAATACTTCAAAATGCAATTTGCAATCTACAAGAAATAAAGCTTTTCACCTATACAAATCTGTCCTCACGGTCTTATAAATCAAACATTCCTCTGAAGTCTTTTCAGGAAAGATCATAATCATGAAGTGAAAAGCAGGACGGAATTGTATTTAGTAATACTTGTTGAGCATCTGACTACACATTTAAGCAAGAAAAAAGCCCACAGGGAAAAATCAAACATGAAAGAAAATAATGATAAAAATAAGGCTGTTTAGGAAGACAAATACAAGGTGAGGGGAACCTGACAGGTTCAGCTAGGGTAAACTCCTGGGCTTGTTATCGAAGCTTGGAAGTGACAGGGCTGAAGAAAATTTATGAAAGCTAGGGATAACCATTAAACATCAGTGTGTTTATAGGCCTTCACTGCTTTAACTTTGGTCTTTAATCGCAAATGTATACTCAAGCAAACAACTGCTTTGTTCTGAGCTTCTGAATTTGAATCCTCTAGAATCTATCTGCTGATCAGAGGCCACCGAAGGAAACAGTAGGGCAGAAGCCACTCCAGAGACCAGGTCGAGGTTGGTCAGACTGTTTGCTTCCACTCCTGTGAGTGTGCTGGAAAGCAGGCCTGTCCCGAGAGGTCGTTGCCTGACACTAACTCATGAGGTTTGCCATGCAACTCACCCAGCAACTGAGATAAGGAAACAAAATTGCCTAGAAAGCATCTGACACAGAAATGTCTAAAAAAATTTCCTTGCTTTCTTGAAAGGCTCAGTAACAATACAGCATTCAGTACATGGATTATTTAGCACCCAGCCTTCACTGACACATTCTATATAATCAAAATCAGCAACAAGTGGTGGAAGAAGAGCTTGCAGGGTTAAAAGAATGAAGTCTCAAATATTTTCCTCAAAAACCGCACAAAACCCCAAAACTAACAAAAGATCCCTAGAAAAATGTTAACAGTATACTAAAGTAAGAGAAAGTCTCTTCTCAAACCTGCTAAGATTCCACAAGTTGGATTAAATAAGAACCAAAATAGCAAAGAATTCAGTAAAACCTACAGTTAAGCTTCAATGCCTAACCTATAGTTTTTATAGTGTAAGTACACGCACATTAAAGGACCTCTGCCAAGCGTCAGTGCATCAGTTACAAACCATACCTCATCACACCCCAACTGACATCAATCTGCAAAAGGTGACACCTGACATGTTTACATCTGCAAGTTTACACATGGTCCATAGGCTCTCTTTGAGCATGGCCAATGCTTCCATCAGATTGTAGAGTCATATGGCAGTCCTTGTCCACGAACTGGTGCACAAACCTATTCATTTTCCACATGAGGAAGACATTGGGCTACTGCTGGTGAATGCTACTTCAAAAGACAGCAGGCAGCCTGCTCACAGAAGGGGTTTAAAAAAACACCCCGAAAAACAGGTCACTTGAAACAAACTATGTTGCTAATAATATAAACCGTTTCATTTACGATCAAGTTTTCTGAATATATGAAATCTGGAACATCTACTTGTTTTCAGACTTCTTTTTCTTTGTGTCAGTGTAAACACTGACCTGGTTTTGACTTTCAGAATGTTAGCCTGACTTGCCGGCAAACCATGCCAAGGGCTAGACCTCCATTTTGACAGTTATATTTTTAAGTTATTTGAGACTGCCCCGACTGTACTTCAGCAATACCTGGCTAAAGCATGAAGCCAAAAGAAATGTCAGCAATACCAGCTCCTTTGACAGAAAATTATCTACCCCAGCAATGCAGAGTCTTGATTAATCTCCAGTGGGGAACTACAGACAACTGGGACTATACTGGGAACTATACTGACAATGGTGATTGCCAGACTTTTCCTTCTCTTTACCCCTATAAATGTCTTAAAAGGCATCTCATATGTGAACTTGTAACTTCTTTTGCCCCAAATCTGATTCAAATCCATAAGAATCACTGAGGTTGTATCTTCAATTCACTGAGAACTTAAGGTGTACACTGGTATGCATTTTAGCATGGTAGTAACCGAGATGCTATTTTAATATATGAGAACTTGAAACCTGTGCTTTATAATCTGGATTAGTTACTAACAGGCTAATTTTAAGGTTTTAGACGTTACCCACAAGGTTTTATATAGTCTGTGAATACCTAGTAAATTATGCAGCTTTAATCAGCAGTTAAAACATGAATTGCATAATGACGACTTATAGACAGCCAATTATTCTTTGTTAGAAATTCATGCCTGATTTTGGATCTTGTTTCCCAACTTGTTTCATAACAAACAGAGCTGTTAACCATCAGAGATTATATTTTAATTCCTTACAAAGATAGAAAAATTGTGTGAAGGACAGATATGAGTAGAAATGATGCCAAGGAATTAAATCTTCACCGTATTTTTGCTGTTGCTTATTTTGTAAGCTGGGAAGCATGCTACGTGCTTTTTTTAATGTGACTGTCAAAAGAAGATTTTTAAGTAGTACCTAACATCTTCAATAAATACACAAAAATTGTGAGAATGCAGAATTTAAAAATGAACAGACAGAAAGGTAGTGAAGGAATACAAAATGATGGAAGAGAAGCTCTTCATATTTACAAGACTATAAAGTAATTTTAGGGGCAACATATTGAATAAACTATCAAGAGGCAGAATTCCAGGTATGAAAAGCAGCATATATAGAAATACACTCACGATCTTATCTGTGGCAAGTCTGTTTCTATTTTGTGACCCGTGTTTCTGAAAATCTGTATGGCTGCCTCAGCTACCTTATCATCTTCCATCCTGAGGCACTGCAGCAGAGACTCATAGGTCTCTGCAGAGTGGAACGAGGTAGGATGTGTAAAGGACAGAACCTGTAGATACACATTAAAACAAAGGTATATTTATTCATGGTAAATGAATCATCAGAAAACCAAAACGATGGCTGTTTATGAGCATTAACATCAACATAAATAGCTATTACATGCTCATATGAGATTATTACATTCAATAACTGCATTTTGGAGAAGGTGACATAGGCATTTTCAAATAAATTCATCTATGCTTTATTCTTCAGGTTCTCCCCTCCTCCAAATATTTTGTAAGATACTACATTATTTGAATACGTAAACATATTTATTAAAAGTAACAGTTATTCAAGATTATTCATTTATATTCCAATCTACTTAAGAATACTTATTTTCAACTTATTTTAACTGACGTGAAATCTGGTTTCTCCAGAATCTATAGTCCCTGAGCAGAAATCAAGGTTAAGATATCTACAAACAAAACATAGATTACTGTCCTTTTAATCTAAAGCTAATGAAATATATTCTGTTAAATTGGAAAATGTCAAGCAAGAAACTAAGCATGCAGAGATTCAAGGCAGGACAAGAGAGAACAAAAGGTTATCCCAAAGCAAAACTGTATTAAGTATAGTAAAGGTCAGATAACATAAGGTAGGGAGAACAATGAAAAGTTGCATGTATTTTGTGTATTCTTTGGATTTATCTTATCTTGGTTTCTTTGATCAGAGTTGCCTACTTGCACGAGTATCGATGTGTGAAATAACATTTTCAAAGATATCCATGTCACAGCAACAAAATCTTCAACCTTGGCAGATTTCTTTTCTGAGCTACATTAGCAAACAGATGTTACTTCCTTGCATACTTCCGTGTAACTACTTCTACCATGGCTGCCATTACCAGATTTGGTGTGATATGTCTCCATAAACTCCACCTCGTTCATTCACACTTCTGAAAAGTCTCACTTTAATTATACAACCTTCCCCTCCATTTCCTCCTATATTTTACACTGCCTTTTGTAACATATTAAAGTCTCATTAGCAAACTACCAAATTCATCACAGATGTTTTCCAGATATTTCAAATCATTCTTTCTCCCACAGCCATCTCTCATCACCACTAAGTACACAAGTTCCCCCATTCCGCCTTTTTTTTTTTTTCCTCTCTACATGATTTGGCTCTTGAGTTTATTGCTTGCTTTTGTTCCAGTATCATACAGGCTCCAAAGAACGTTCCTCTCCTAATTTCCCCACTTCTCTTCCTCTCCTTTACCTCCATACCTTCTTCTATATGACTTCCCTGAGCAGAAATCAATTTCTGCTTTAACGTGCATATTTCAACTCTTGGCACCTTTTCAAAACATACTTCTTCCAAAAAAACCCTCTTTCATTACTCTTTTCTCAAGTGAGTATTAATAGCCAAACACTTTCATACATTAAAAAAAGTAATTATCTAAATAGTAACTATTAAAACCATGTTACCATTAATTCAGTAGTCATACCACTTCTGTCCCTTCCATTACAAACTATAGCTGCATTAACGTGTATTACCTTGAGAAGTTCAAGTCCTGCACGAATAGCAGTATCAGGACTTACACCCTCCTCTTCATCATCAGCTGTCCCCTCTATGGATTTATTCATTAGTTTTACTAGTGCACTGAAGTAAGATACAAAAAGAAAAAAGCAAATGAATGTGACAATGTACAATGTTAAAGGCTGGAGATATCAACAAAACCAAGGTTTTGACGTAAATAAAGGGAACGCAATAGTCCCTTGGGGGGAGGTGGTATGGTGTTCAACTTTTGGTTTTAGTTTTTGTTTGGGGGATTTTTTTTTTTTTTTTAAATCAAGCTATTCCATTATTCCTTTTCCTTCTACTTAGCTTTCTGCAAAATTAATTCTTTAAAAAAAAAAAACCCAAACCACCAAATCCACCATGTTGGCAGCATTCAGATCAACACATATTTGCATGAGTCTCAGAATGTAATTAGGTTGCCAGACAAGTCTCAAAAGAAATCCAAACATTCTCTTGCACAATCCCACAAAAGCTAATTAATTAGACTGCTATATGGAAGACCATGTTGCAGTTAACTATGTAAAAATTATGATAATAATTTTCACCTTAAGCCCCACAAATAGCAGTTTCACTGGGAACAACTACTATATTTTTAAAATCATTTGCAGACAGCACTGCAAAGAACTATCAAAAAAAAAATTTCATTCTTTAAGCTGCTGGAAATGACTATGTCTGTATTTTTTTAAAAAAATTATTATTTTTTTTTTTTTAAAAAGAAAAACCAAACATATTTACTGCCAGGACAGACTAGTCTAAATCCCAAGAAAAAAAAATATTTTTTTTTTTGTTCATTTAAATAGTCTTTATCATCATTCATGAGTTAGTATGATCTTTCAAACTTACCTAATGGCTTCTGAGTCAATATGTACAGGGGCAATTCTTTCCAAAAGAAATTTAACCATTTCCAGAAAAGGATTTGTTGGCTGCTTAGGATTTGCAAGTTTCCGGGCTATCTCTCTCTAAAAGAATGTTAGATACAAACAAGAATTATGCTCATTTTTACTTACTTCTTAAGCATGTTGAATAAGCTAGATATAGCCACCTCCTTTAACCACAGAGATTGTCTATATACTTAGTGAAACATATTTTATCTCCAAATCTCTATCACGTTATATTGAAAGCAGACATACTTTAACAAGCTATTTGAATGTAAGATGCATGTAAGTTTCTAGTGAGAGTTTCTTAAGGAATTGCAGGCCAGACCTAAAACAGAATCAAGGGAGAGCTAAGTGTAATATAGATGGAATTTAGATATCTATGTTGGCAAGAGTAATCCATAAATCTGTAGGCGACCCTGTTGTGTGTGTGAGACTTCATAAGCAACAACGAAAAGATTGCACTAAAAGCTACACTACTGCAGATGTGCAGAAGCACTACACTAGCTTGGCTACACCAGATGTTCAGACCCTATGTATTTGCCTATGAATGTTTTTGATCCAAAAATCTGTTTTTCCCCTCTGAATGTCCCAAATGTCAAGAACATTAAATTCAGCTGCAAACCCAGCAGAAGGTAGATAATTTTTGTTTTGAACAGAAGTCTAAAAATCTCTCAAAAGAAATGACTTCTTGACCTTCTTCCTCCTAAAGGATTGGATGCTGCAGACCCTACGAACTAGGAAGTTGTTCTAACTGTTATGTTAAATTATGTTCAGGAAGAGGGAAGAAACCTTCCTCTTGAAATTGCATCACTGCATTCCCAAAGTGCAAAATTTACTAGTTCAGGAAATGATATACACTCTACATCAAGGGGTTAGGACAAAATTCTAAGGGTCATTTTGTTCCCTTCCCTGGACAATTCCAGAGGCATCAGACAAAACTCAAGAAGCCTATCTTTGTTTCATGATGCTCTCTATTGTGATTTCTGTCAACAAAATTGCTTACTTTATTTTGGGACCATAATGAAAAAAAACACCACAAAACTGTGATTGTTGGCACAACCTGTAAATCTCTGGAAAAGTTCAAGTTAATATTAAGGTGTGTATTTTCATCAAAGAGGTTAAATAGATGACAGGGAGAGAGAAAGACTAATCTCAAAATAATGTTCTAGGAAGAAAAATACATGAACAATATGCAGATGGTATAATATTTGGCTTGCTGGTACTCAGAAGAAGTTTCATCAGTGTCAGAGACAATTTAGGAACCTTGCCATAAAAGAGCCACTTCAAATAAAATATTTTTTAAAATTAAATTAGTCTTTTAGAATTTCTGCTTGATGCTCATTATCCCAGGAAGGAGTAAAGCTAATGTTTTCTTAGGAAGCAAGATGATGATGATAAATTCTATCTTCCATAATCTCTACAGATTAACCAAAAAGGTATTTCATGAAAACTGGAAATACATAAAAATCATGTTAAGGTACCAAGAGAGACCATTAACTCCAAATAACTATTATAAGCACAAATATTTAAGGTATAAAAGTTTGCTTTTCCCTTTCCTTACCACACAGACATCTGCTTGTTTACAAGAACACGTAGGACTAATTAACAGTTCAAGCTGGGACCGGAGTTTCTCATCGTCACCCAGAACCTGATTGAATTTCTTCACAAAATCTTGTGCTTTTCCAGGATCTGGAAGGTTTTCTGTATGATTAAACACAATTTAACATAAGATAAATTTGCCACTTCAGTATGTCAAGATTCACAGAAATAAAATTTCCAGGAATGCTGTAATAACAGTTTATAGAACTTATTAACACTTACTTGCTATGGTCATCAGCTTTCCAAACATGGCAGCACTGTTTGCTTCTGACTGAGGGCAACAGCATAAACAAACAAACAAATCAGTGATATCTCCTTTATAAAATATACCTTTAAGCTGATCTGTTAGTTCTTCTGCAGCACTACATTCTACTCTGGAATCTTATGTTTTTATTTTAAGAATAAATGCTAGAATAGTATAACAGTATGATTAGCAACTACTACACATAGAAAAAGGGGAAAAATCTTCTTGCAATATCAAAGAACTGCAAAAATTCACTAATTCACCTAACAGATCAAAATCAATTGTTGGAAAAAGACCTCAAAAAACCCCCAAACAAACCCCCCAAGCCCACCCCCACAGCAAAACCCCAAAGCAATGCCCTTCTATTTAAAGTTTCTGCTAGTTTAAAGATACACTTGTATGTAAAATTTCAGTATACTTAAAAACTTCTGTTTTCAAATAGGCAAATCATTGCTTTCCATTCTCAAAATATGTTATAGAATGAGAAACAAAAAAGGTCTGTCAAAAGCAAACAAAAACCTTATTTTTTTTTTCACTTTTTTCCAAAGTTATCAACTACTAATACCAAACAATGGTAAATGTAAGGAGGCCATATACCTTTAAGCATTACTGAAAACAACTTTACTTAATTAGATTGACGCATTGTCTACATATAGAAATCAACAGAATAATAAAGTCACACTGAACAAATAATATAGTATTAAAAAAAGCCACAGTAAATTAGTCTAACAGGTCAGTTGGATAAAGTATTAATATTTTCAGAACCGTACAGTGGGCTGCTTATGCAAGTCTAGTAATTCTCGTACGTGGCTCCTTAGCATGTTCTGGCACTTCCACATCTCATTCAGTGCTCTGCAACAGTGCAAAACCAGAAAAGAAAAGCTTACCAATTTGTTCATGACAAGAACATGCTGGATGTATTAGTGAGCAAGATTGTTTCTTCATTTATCTTACAAGTGCAACATCTGCTAGGTACAATCAAAACCTACCAAGTATTAAAAATAACTGTTCCAAACAAGGTGGAACCAATTTTCTCTTTTTACAGAACATCACCTCTCTTATTATTCTTCTTGGAGCAATTTCACATATGCAGGACAGGCACAGTATGTCTTACAACCACCCAAATTATCTTTCAACATAAAAACCAAGCCACTATCAACCAGAATTCAGTTACAGGTATCTTCATCATGGACCCTAATATAGAGCAGACGTAGAAGTCATTACTTGTTCATTTTTAACTCTGCATTGTTCTCACTGAATGAAAACAAATGGATAAAATCACTCTTTTCAAATATCCAGGCATCTTTTTGTCATGTCTTTTGAACATGTAGAGTTTGTATATAAAAGGGAAATGTTTTGAAATACTACTTGCAAATAACGCTAAGCATCAGTTACTTACATTTTTATTTTAATCTTGATAATACAAGAAAGATGATATAGATGTTGGAAAAGCCTGAGAAAGCAAGTATTTACTGAATAGAAACTATACTCACTTGACAGCATTTGGATCCAAGCTAGCATATAAATAGTACAAGCACTTCATTCGCTCTTCCGTTTCCAAATTGTGTGGAACGAGATACTGAGCAAAGATTTTCTCTACCAGTAATCTGCAGGAAAAGAAGAGGTTAAAACTGTGCATTTTCAAAAGTGGTGATACCTTTCAGACAAGTTGAAAGAACAAGAAATATCGGAAGTCCATGAAACTAGATTTTTCAACAGAGAAGAAAAAAAGTAGTGGTTTTTTCCTCATCTGTAAAGATCCCTTCCACTATTGATAGGAAGATTAGCAAGAACTGCTTCTTGAGAGATTTTTCATGTTCTGTCATCTTCATCTCTAAGAGGAAGTAATTGCTTTGTCACCATCCAAATTCTCCTTTTTCTTTAAACTCAGAGAATCTCCCTTTGCTCACTCTCATACATACAAGAAAGTAAAAAGCCCAAATAAAGGAGAAAGAATATAATAATATAACTCAAGGGGGAGAAAAAGTAAAAGTCTGAAGCATTCTTGAGGGAAAGGTTAAGATAAAACTGTAGTATTTGAGAAAAAAGCAAAACATTTGGAACTACTCATTATTCTAATATAGAAGTTAAAAATCAGCATTAAAAAGGTAGAGACAAAAGAACACCAAAACATATACAACAAAAGAAGCAAAAGAGAAACTAAGCGAGAGCAAACCAAACCAGAAAAAACATTCTCCAATTATCTCTTTTTTTGAAAACAATACATATTTAAAGTTTTACATAAAATACAAAAGTTGAACTACAAAATATGATTGTACAGTTCATCTAATTATAGCCCCTCTAAAAGAAAGAACATTCAGACATTAATTTAATCTGTAGCAATGAGAGCTGTGTACAATGTTCAGCTATACAATCTCATATTTATGGACAAATATTTTGTGCGTTTGAATTTACAAACTTTTTCACTATGATTCTTACTAAGTACTCTGGGAGTGCCTTGTACAAAGACCACAGAAAGCAGCCCAGGTCAAACACACCTTATTTCTGCTCAAAGAACCCTGAAAGAGACATGATGGCAAGGCAGAGGAATAAAAGGATGATCATGAATATGGATACAACTATCTCAAGGCATCCTGTGAGTATTAAAGAAAACTTGGCTTTCTCCCTTTAAATATACATTTTACTACTGATGACTCCAAGAATTAAATTGCTTGGGGAACAGCATCTTCAGATCTCAGGGGACTCCATTTCTGTTTAACATACTAGAAGATTGGAGGCATTAGAGTTATCTTACTAATTTATCAATACTGCTCTAGCCCATATCTCTACAGATACATGTTCTAGAAAAGCTGTCAATACCAATGGTGAGACTGTATCATGCCTTCCCTGGACCATGTTGGTTAGGGTAAAGATATACAAATATGGAATACCTCTGGGACACGTTTTTCTCTTGTGAGGAAAGTCATTGGCTAGCCCGTCAACAGCAGGTAACAGGGCAGGTTGAAGATGGGGTGATTTTACTCCATACCCCATGCATTTGTTGTAAAACAAAGAAGCTCAGAGCACACAAGTGATAAGCAGTTCTTAAGATTAGAAGTTCTCAGTCTTGAGTAGACATGCATATCAGTATTCAAGTAACATTAAAAACATTATCAAGTGACTGAGTTAAGGATGTGTGTCGAAAATTTGTTCTATTCCACTTCATGCCTGAATACAGTGTGATACTGCACCATTACCTTTTGAAAGAACTAGCGTTATCCCATGCACACAATGGAAAATAGTCCAAGGCTCAGACAGCTGGCCAATTTTGACCTATGCTTGTGCGTTTAAAGGACTGGATGGACTCTGTCGTAAAAGATTATAGCATTTCTACAGCTCTTCAGGTGCTAAAAGTACTAACTTTCTAATTCTGACAATGGTAACACTGAAATGCATTTATTCCTCCACTCTGAGATGGGGCAATCAACCCAATGGTGTGACTGAGCAAGAACTTCATTGTCAGCCTTAAAAACTAGCAGAATTTGAACTAAAATTCAGGGTACCAAACTGAACTAGAGGAACACTGAAAATCAAGCCACCAATCTTTCAGTGTGGATACTCAGAAAACAAACAGCATACAATCCATGCCTACTCATGAAAAGATCAGTTTCAATGGCTTAATCAGACTTTCAGAAGAAAGCATATCAGAGAAAGCAACTCAGCTTTGATGACACAATCTTTCCTTCAAAGTCCTTGCCTCCCTGACAGTGTTCTGCATTTGCCATGAGCAGGAATACTGAAAACATCTGCCCCATTCACCATGGAACCAAATTGATTCATTCTCTGCTCACTATCAAGCCTGTGTACTGACAGTGAGACATGAACATGCTAGAAAAAAACCCCGAATGAACCTCTCAATGCAAATCAAGCATATTTGATGCATATACATGTGAAGATTTCCTAATTTTTTACTATTTGATACTTCTACCTCAGAAGACTTTCAGTGTAATTTGTGTACAATCTCATATGTCTGCTGTATTGAAAAATCTAAGCTGAAATTCTATCTTTGTGTGATCTCATACTTTGACTCTCCTTGTGAAAGACAAAGAATTAACAGTGAGACTTGAAAACTATCTTCCAAAACCTTGGCCAAAATACTTTTCTCTAAGCCAAAATGGTATTTCAAAAATTAAAGGGACTGAGTGACAAAACAGGGAAGATTACACAACAGTGGAAGCACCCCTGGTATTTCTTCAACTTTTGTCCTACCTTACGGTCCATTTCTATGTAGCATATCAAAAGGAAATGTCTGTGCATGTACTGTGGTGCATACATGCACGACACTCAGAGATCAGGGATTTTAACATGCTAGCCTGATCATGGATTTTAACATGCTAGCCTTTGGAAAGTAGTAAGGCAAACAAGAACTGGGTACAGTAAATGCAAAATTTGACAATTTTTTCGATGCAGTAGTTAGTTTATGACAATCTACTATCATCACAGATCTAGTTCCATCAGTAAATAGAGTCAATACATGAACAGATAATGCAACCATCCTGAATATCTTAGTACACATCTTAATGATTATTTATTAAATATATCATACTTAAAACCACAAATACAGAATGTAACAGCTTTCTCAGGATAAGCACATATTTTCAGAGTATCTCTTATCACTAGACAATTAAAAGTAGGAAGGCTTAGGTTGACTCACTTGTCATCAATGCTATTTTGATAATATATGTGCAAAAGTTTATCCTTTATCCAGCTCACTTTCTCTGCAGCATCTTTTCCAGCCTCGGCATGAAGACAATACTTCTTGTACAGCTGGGCAAGACCCATCATAGCTTCTTTTCTTACTCGCCACTTGAGGAGGAAGAAATGAAAAGGAGGTAGGGAAGTGCTTTTGGTAAATAAATATCAAACATATACCAAATACAGTAAAGATGTAGAAGTGCGGAAGACAAAATGTCTGCATTCTGACCTCCTATATTTAGACACTTCAAAAGCTGAAAAATGCTGTTTAGAGCCTCTAAATGAGAATTTGCAAAGCCTACATATGGGGTTTCTTCCCTGTACCATGCACGTTGTCTGTAAAGATGAATCCAGTACTCCTCTGTGCTGAGCAAAAACCAGTTAAGTATAGCTTAACACATAAGCCTGAGTAAATGCCTTTTTGAGCCATCATTTGGAAGACTTTATCTATTCAGAGACAGGCACCAATCAGAGGTGGCAGTCTTCTTTCTCTCCATAGCCTCACTGTCTCACAGTGCACTTGTCTAGAAATGGGAGATCTGGAGCTTAGGCCTAGCTAAACCTGCTAGGGCTTGAACTCTTAGGTTACTTTCCAGGACAGTGGGAAAGGCCCTTTTTGTTGAAGCCTGTCAGTAACCAGTGTAAGACTCCAGGGATTCAGGAAAAAGCCAGACTACAACACCCACAGATGGAGTTCCTGGGTCCTCATCCTTGCTTTTGGTGGTCACTACTTTATCCCCTCATGTAAACAGGAAATGTCCCATTATTAAACACTTTAACAGACAAGATCTGTAAGCTCCGCTACACTGACTTGTGGAAGGACTCATACCAGAACACACTGACGATTAATTTAGAGAGAACAGTGTCCCCCCGTGAATGATTTATACAGAAAGCCTCAGAAGAAACTTGTTTTCCCTCACCATTTAAAAGAAATGTGTGAAATTCAAACTGAAAGAGATAATTTCTTCCAGAACACACTAGATATCAGTTCTGGTCTTGAACTCCAAGGACTAACAATGCTCAAATCTTTTCACCCTATTAAGCATAAATGTAGATACTATTACTCACACTTTTTCAATCCTGTTAAACTGAGGGCTTATTTTAATAACACTAAGTGAGATACTGCACATTTAATTTCTTAATAGTTTTATCGAGTGACTTCCTTTTCTTGAAGGGCAAAGAAAAGGAAAATCTTGAAGGTAATATGGCTTGTCAGCACAACAGCCTTAGACACCACTAGCTGTTGGAGTAAGCTATATCAAGAAGATGGAAAAAAATGAAGTTGTATTTTGTTACATGTTTCTTAAATATTAAAACCAAAAGTAACACTCAAGATAGTAACAACTTTGACAGTATATACTATAATACTTTGTTTTCACAAAAGAGAAAAATTTTTGTTATAGACGCTATCGTTTAACTTCTCTGCAGGAATTTGTTCACACCCATTGCAATCTAAAGCACATTTTAAAGAAAATAAAGGCCTGAGAGAAACATTTTCAGAAAAGCATTAATATTTTTCTCCATTCAGATATACCCTTCCAATGCAATTGATAGCTTCACCAGATCTCCTGTATGAGACAGGAAGGATAGCAAAACTATTTTCAGAAGACATCAGAGGATTGCAAGAAATTATTCTAGAAAATTTAAGTCTTAAATGAAAGCAGAGTACTTAACAAGGGGTTATAAGGAAAGGAGGTTTGGATCGTCAATAGATTTCTGATCACTGAAACTGCTGTAGAGAGTAGAAGTTTGAGCATGCAGAAAGGTGGTTTCAGGCAGAAGATGGGAGGCAGTAGACAGAATGCCTTTGAGACACCATGGAAGCAAGTCACTGAACAGGAGATACAGGTAAAAAAAAAAAAAAAAAGAATAAGGTGCAGCTGAGAATTAGAGCTCAAACAGCATACAGTAGGATAAAATATGAAGGCAAATGAAAATAAAGGTGAACGTAATAATCTATTTCAAAGAGAGCAGACCAATAAACACAGCTAACAGAACTACTACCCTGATTTAATTAACAAAAAGAATTTTGACAGTCTTAGCTTCCTTGGTTAACCAGCATAATTAAAATCCTGCTGGGCTGAGTTAAAAAACCTAACCTGTTATCGAAAATTCAAGACAATCTCTTACCTGTTGGAATAGCTAAACTATTCCTTCCATAGAGTTAAGAATATTAAAATCTTAAAATCTTTCTCCTTCATCTGGAAAAAGCCACAACGGTTTTTAGTACACACAGAGAAGGAGTTAAAACTAACACATGCAGAAAAACGCATAAAGAGAAAAAGAAAATGGGAGTCTGTTCCTATGGCTCCTCATTCTATAGCTTTTGACTTCAAGCTGATGATGTGAAAGTCTATTCTCATGAAGGGACTAAGTCTCTAGACCACAAAGGCTGTTGGGAGAAATGGGAACAGAAGTCAGATGTCAAAACTCTCCTCTAACTTTTCAGGTTCTTAAGGTTACTCCAGTATAAAGGAACCATTTTTAAAAGCTTTTAAATGTCTCCTGAAACTAATTATTCTAAAAACTGAAGACACTGGCAAGACCCTAGAGACAGGGCTCCAATGGAAAATTCCTCAGAACAATTCTTAGCAAAGACTGGATTCTAGTTTTTGGGAAGCATCTGTTCCCAGTTAATTTTCCAACTGGATCAATAAAAATGGATTTGAAAACTACAGGTGGTGCAGTTTGGTGGTTTTTTTTTTTTTTTGGTTGTATTTTAATAGCTGTAATCATTGTGCAAACACCCATACAGATCAAGTTACCTAATGACTTTTTTAAAAAAAGTACTATCTTTTAGCCAAAAACTTTTACCATAAAAAAAGTCATTAGGCTATCTTTACTAATACTGTACCAATTAGAACATGGCCAGAAGAAAAAACAGATCACATCAATAACATAACAGTTAGCATGATTTAAATTTAAATTTTTCTAGATGCCACATTGTTTTATGAAGAAAAAAGGCAGGATTGAAATGACAGATTAGGGTGTTTAAACAATCAGCATTTTACTTCAACCTGTTGGACAAGAGCTCTTTTTATAGTAATATCTATTCTCATTTGATAGATGATTGCAGGCCTAAAAAGAATGAGATTAAGTCAAACTGATGAATGATGACTTAGGAGTTTGCAGTAGATTTATCCAACAGAAACCTGGCTACAAGGGGTAAATGCAGTCAGCAGAAGATAATGGAGTTCTTTAAAGCAAAAGAATAATTAAAATAGGTATAATGCACTATGTCTGGAACTGAAAAAGTCCTACATAAAAAAAAATAAAGACAATTACATGGACATATCAATGCCCCTCTCCCAAACTGGAGAAAAATCCTAAAAGAAAATGCCGAAAGTTTACGAGTCGTTGATATTCATTTTATAACACTAATTATACTTACAAAGACATGCTATACTGTTAAAGTCTACTTCAAATTCTAAGTATTTGTTGTAGTCATTTCTAGTCAATCCTCAATTTTCATTTGTCCTCAGGATGTATTTTCATTAAAGCTCTCTCCAGAGATTTTTTTTTTATAAGAGAAACATCATCTAGAGGTGAAATCATTCTTCACAGATGAGTGCCTGAAAAGGCACCTAACCTTGAAATGTAATAGATCATCAAACCTATGACTGGTGTGAAATCACTGAGTCAAACATACGAAGAACATTAAGTACCACCACACTGGGTTTAAGGCTATATGAACTGAAAATCCCTTGCTCTGTAGAAATGAGTATTATAGCTCTACAACTGACTGCCTCTTACTGATGGCGACATGCTGAAGTACAACAGAGACACTATGTAGAAGACACAGTAACAATCATCCCATTCTGACTAGGTAGAAGTGCCAGAGGGAAGGTGGTTGTTACACTACAAGTTTTTAAGTCTCATAAATTACTTTCTGGACATGTTTGTTTAATGGCTGAAAAAGAAGGAAGGTGGTATTAATCACTCCTGAGAAATGTGCAAGGTCAAGCTGCAGGTACAACTAGTAAAGAGCTGCTTTATAATAATTCTCAAAATAAGTATTTCTCTTTGTGCAAAGATGACATCCTTTTCTCAAAATCCATTACAGTAACATTCTCATTTAAAAAGGGGAACATAAAAAAGAGAAAATTATTTTAGAATAATAAAAGTAACTAGCTAGAATGACACAGGTTATAGAAAGGATGCCCCTATCAAAAAGGAACAACAACAAAAAAATCAACATGGCTACACAGCACAGTGAAGTCTGCTATTAAAACATCACCCTCCAAAGAGAATGGAGCCACATCTGAAAGAGTGTAAACAGGAAAGAGTATAAGCTCTGGCAAGTTAAATGTAAATCCTTAATGAAGCATGGCAAAAGTTTCAGAACCAAATTATTAAAAAAGCATACTAATTAAACATCTTCACCAAAGCCTCCAGAAGCAGGAAGCCTTCCAGGCCCTTTTGTAGGGCTTAAACACAAACAAGATTTATTCCAGGAGAGGGGTCCTGAAGAGGTTTCTTCAAGTGTCATCACAAGACATTTTAAAACAAATTAATAAAATTATCAGTAACAGAATCATTAAGACCAGGTGGTATCCCATCCAAGACTTCTACAGGAATTTAGAAATGATACATCAAATACTAACTATTCTATTATTGCAATCTGTCAATGAACAGATTGAACACAGCAAATGTGAAAGAAACTAAATGGTCCCAAGAGGAACAGAGTGCCACTCACCAGAACATGAGATTTTGAATGGGCAAGCAGGCTGAAAGAAAACAGTAACAACAAAGAGTAGACACTGCTGACAAATGAAGTTATGGGAATGTGTCATTACATGTTACATAATGGGAAGTTTCATCTAAGAAAAAATAAATTTTAGCAGACCCAGAAGGGGGGTTGGGACTAGATGATCTTTAGGGTCCCTTCCAACCCAAACCACTCTATGACTAAGCATATCAGTAAAATGCATTAGGATCCCCAAAAAACTTCCAACAAAGTCTCACACCAGAGGATCTTAAAATAAAAATCCTGTTGTGAATTAATTATTAACTACAACATAGGGGACAATGGGTGGAAATAAATGACTGGTTTTCACAATTAAGGGAACAAATGGAACCTATTGATATGAGTCAGAAAGGGATCTGTGACACTTAACATATGAAAAATTACTAGAAAATTAACTGAACAGTATGTATAAAATTTACTGAGACAGTCAGATCTAACATTATAATGAAGAACTGCAGAAAAGTGTCATGCTACTGAATTGTTACAATACAAAATAAAAGAAATTCAGATTAAGGCCATGTTTTCCCACCTGCATTAACTCTGCATGTATATTATTAGGCAATGTATCATCTAAAATTATTCAGGAGAGATCCTGAAGTCAACATGGATGTTTTTTAAAATTGTCAGCTCAGTGCTCAGAAATAGTGTAAAAGGCAGAATGTCAAATAGTCAGAAAAAAAAAAAATTATCATAAAGTATGTACAGAACACGGTACATGCCTTGAATGCCATGGCTGAATTTGGTCATCTTGTTTCCAAGAGGATATAAAACAACCAGGCAAGAATGATCAGAAGCATGCAATAATCAATTTGTGTAAAAGTTAATGAGGTGATTCTTTACCTTGGAAAGCAAAGGAGTGGAGAAGATATGATATACATATTTATTAAATCATAAGTGGGTCAAAGAATATTTATTATTTTACATAATGCAAGAACTACGAGATACTCAGTGAAATTATCAGAAAGTTTAAAACAAACAAGTGAAGTTACTTTTTTCCACCCATGCATTAAACTTGAATTTACTGATGCAGGTGCCATGGATGCTTATAAAGTACAAATAAGTTCAAGAAAGAACTTGATAAACTCATGGAATAAAGTTCCATTAGAAGCTATGATGAACATGATCAAACAGATTTAAGAAATCCTTAAATCATGAATTGCTAAAAACCCAAAACTGACCACTGTGAGAATTACAGTGAACTATGGAGAGCTTTGGCCTAAACATATGTGGCAATTCTTATGTTCTTACAATATGATTGTGTTCCTCACAAGTCAATGATCTTATTTGCTTGACAACACTTTAATGGTGCCTCCATAATATGGAATCTTCATTAAGATGTTCTGGTAAGACTTTTTTTTCCCCCCCCGCAGCATTCTAACAGCCAACTGATTTTCTCTGTTTCTGTGGCTTTTGGTTTTTTGGTTTTACACTCACCAAAATATATCAGAAGCAGATATTCCTAGAAATAGAGTATTAACACTTACCCGTTTGTCTAGCGTTCTTTCCCTTACAAAGCCAAGCAGCTGGTCATTGACTAGAGAAAGATCTCTCTTGCCCGCAGTAATAATTGTAACAATAACATCATGTCGAATGGCTTCTTCTGGGTCATGTGATCTAACCTTCAAATATTCTGTCACGACCAGAAACAATGAAAAGCTTGGCTTTTTTATCTAGATATGATATATTCCAATTTATTAACAATGTTAAAACAATTAAATGACAGTCACATATCACCACCATATAATCTATTAAACATATAACTGCCTACAGGAAACATCTGTTCCAGCATTTTCTGTGTTAAATATAAAAAACAATTATATAACCGTAAACATCAGAAGAATATAAAAGTTAATAGCTTTTACAATAACCTCATCTGCAACAAGCAATGAAGTGATTAGAATGTATTGAAAATAAAGGGGGGTGGGGGAGCAAGAAGAAATAAAGAGAGCAGAGACTCATTCCCAAAGAGGTAAGAAGGTAAGTAATAAATGAAAAATACTGACAATTGCTGTAGGGTAGCTTGCATCAAAACACGACAATATTTTCAGTTAAGCCTGAAATTCTGCTCATAGTTAAAATGATGCTGAAGTGAAAGAAGAAGCTTCATAGTTTAGATCAGCACAATGGCATTTTCTAAACTCAGTAGAAGAGAGTACCGGGGAACACACTGGTTTTGAAAATAAATCAAGATGTTGCACCAATATTTGCTTTGACTTGCCAGAAGTTTTATTAGAATCTGAAAATACTTTAAAACTCACTCTGCAATGAGTAGCTTCTTAAAGACTCACTCTGACAAAACCCACATAATGTCAAATACTCCTCTCTTTCTAATAACTAGCACTTGTCTTCATCTGAAAGTAATGGTAGTTCCATCTAGCATCAAGCATTGGACCTGATACATTTTAGAACTATACAGTTATGTACAGAAATAATTCCATTCTTCCTTGCTCATTTCTTAAATTATTCTAAACCCCAGTATGAGCATCTCACCAGTGAGGTCTTTTGCTAAGTCTGGATGGTTCATTAAACAATGACTGGCGAATTTCACACTCTCTAATCTCACTGGGACGTGGATATCATTGAACCTAGAGGGATAGAAGATGATGAATGTTAATTTTTAATTAGCCTTGCAAATCAAGATTATTCTCTATGTAGTAACATGTGTTGATAGTATGTTCCATTAACTATTAGAATACTTTTATATGGCAAAATAATAAAATAGAAATGTTTTGAATTTATCTCCATAACGTACCTCATACAAGTTTTTATATTATTTCTTGTGAAATTAAGTCAGGACTAAAATTAAAGTATGAATATGCTATATGTGGATGAAATGATCACCCAATGGATTTTGTCCATTGACTTTTGAACATAATTCTCCATACACTGTCAACCGTGTGTGTGCATGTGTATATACAGATACATACACATATGAAATGATAAAAATATAAACCGCCATATAACATGTATCATTTGAAAACATTCACTTAAAAAATGATAAAACTCTATATTTACTTAAAAGGAACTATCTCTTCACCCAAAAAGGTAAATGCCAATTAAAACAGATACAGTTGCAGATATAGCTGAACAGTATGATATTTCAGACAATGCTGGCACATCTATTGTGTAATTACTGCTATGTACATAATGTACTATCTAACCTATATTCCCACAGCTGACAGCAGTATAGCAGCAGTCCTTCAGGCTTCTTCATTCTAAAGTAAAACTGTATGCAATTCTCTGCTTCGAAGATTTAACAAAATTTGTTCAAATACAGTTACGTCCTCTAAAAACACAATGAAAAATTCAATACTATCAGAAAATTCAGAACAGAAAGAAGAGAAATTCAGAATTCTATCCCCATTTCTCTTACCGCCCAAGAAAGCACTGCCAAAGAGGACGATTTTGTGTGGCCAGATCAGAATCCTTGGAGCCAAAGAGTTTAGCCAGAAGTCGAACAACAGCCAAACGTTCTTCTCCATCATTGCTCTAAAAATCAACACACAAAAAAGGAACTGTAAATCATTATTTGTACTATCTTACTAATAATAATTTCTGGCTTCCTTTTCCTTCTGCTTTTATAAATTAGATTAAAAAGTGACTTTGAAATTTCTGATAATCCTCAGTCTCCCTAATTAGATTAGATGAATATGAGTAAAAATATATGAATACCTATTAAGTTAACATATTACAGCCATCAAATAGATGGGTTAGACAGATGGCTGTGCTTTGAAAATTCTTTCTCGTTCAGGAATAAACACCCATGCACAGTAGTTCGAGTAACATATATCCCTAACAATTTCAACAATGAACAATCCTACCTCTGTTTTAAAACATACTGTAAGACTATTTTATGTGTGTGGAAAAGACACCAATTACGGTGTTATAAATAGATGTGCACTAATAAAAGACGTATGTAATTTCACCAAATACCTATTTCTTGGTTATTTTTGTTTGTTGCCACCATAACTTATATGTGCATGCACACACATGCAATTACTTCTCTTGTCCACTTACAATCTTATGAAAGACAAATAGCTTTTTAATTAAAAAAACCCAACCCCCCCAAGTCAGAATAAAATAACAATTTCCAGTGATTCAAAAGAAATCAGCTGACTTATTCGCTGATTAAGACAAACCTGAGAAAATATTTGGAAATACTTCCTCTATTATTAAAACATTATTTCACAAAAGAAAATTCTGCATATCAATACTGAAGCTGATACGTTTGCATTTCATGAGATAGGCCAATCACAGCCTAAGTACTTTATATGTTGTTTCAGCTGAACTCCAAAGATTACATTCATATAACTTTTGCATTAGATCATATGAATTTATTGTTATGATTATGTATTGTGTGCATAATACATGCTTGCAAGCACCAAAAGCACACAGTTGCACACAACTTTCCAGTGTCCTTCCTTTAATATTACGTTTATCTTTATTTTAAAGTGATAAATATAAAACTTTTATCCCTCCAGTAGAACACTTATTAAATCTACAGCTCTGCACTCTTTATTACTTGTCCAAATCTACATTGTAACCTACCTTCAGCTTGAATTCAAGCTGCGGCATGACAGACAGCAGTAAGTGAGGATCTATGGCAAAAAGCTCTTGTATCAAATCAAACACATGTTCAGATAAGTCACTTACTGAGGACTTCCCCAGTACCAGAACCTGGTTAAAAAACTAGAACACAAACAATATTATTGAGCAGATTTTCATTAATGTAGTATCATTCATACCTTAATTTTAATGGAAAGTACTCAATGTACATTTTTTCATTACATCGAAGCATTTCACCCTTACAGTTTAGGCTCAACCAAATTACAAACAAACATCCTTCACAGTTCAGTTCTTCTAATTCCATCAGGATTGACTAATTCATGGTAATTTGGTAATTTAAAATATCAACAACCATCTCCCCAGCAAAATTAACAGGTAATAATAAAATTATTAATTAAAAATACATATTCATCCAACAGAAGTTGAAGAAAAAAAATCTAGTATCTTATTTTTAAACCAATCCAAATTGAAGATCATCAAATGCTGAAAAAGAAGCTTCTCTACTTTTAATCCATTTTAAAGACTTTATAATATGTCTTGTGATATTAGACGGTAATGTACCACAGTTGCTAGTGATCTAATAGAAAAAACAAAGTAGTCTAAAACACAAATGCTTTCTTTTGGAATTGTTAAGATTTAACATGCTTGATATACTTCTTATTAGATACTGTGGGTTGTTAATATCAGTATTATTTGAGCAGGGCAAATGCTACAAAGCTATTACACACTTGAATAAGAAAGTGAGAATAATAGTAATATTAAATCAACTCAAAGGTCACTCTATGCACTATCCTGGTTCCTGCTATGACTAATTACAAAAGCTTAAAGAAACAGGGGAATTGGAAAGTGGTACTTGTTGGTGAGACTCCTTGAGCTTTTAAATACTTACTGATTAATCTTTTATGAATTTGCCTAATTCCCTTTAAACTATCTGACTTTAAAGAATTCTATTGGTTTCAGCACCAAGGAAAGACAACAGAATGGACCAGACTACAACCCCCACAAGACTGTAGTGACTTTTATAAACAGTATTTTTAAATAAACAAACAAATCTCCAATAAATCAACAGAGTTAACAAGAACACTTGTTACTTGTAGGTAACATGGATGAATTAATTAATTTACATACATTGGCAATACACGGTTCAATGGTCTGGACGGTCCTTTTCAACAGGACTTTTGCAAGATCAAATGCTTGTTTATTAAGGTTCTGAAATAAAGGAAAAACAATAAAATTTTAAAGAGACAAACTATTTCAGGTGACTTGACTTTTCTCTCCCAACCTTAAAAGACCATGACTTTAGAAAGGTATGTTCTACCACCAATCTATTTGTTTTCAAAACTATCTAAGTTCAATTATGTTAACTCCACAACTACAGACTTCGAAAAAATCTTAAAACTAGTTTTTCACATACTTAAAAGAAATCTAACCCAAAACCATCACTTCCTGTACATTCTTCTAAGACTTTTATCACTCCAGTTATCTTTAGCATTGCATTCAGATTTATAAAAAGTTTTCACATGCAATCACATTAAAAATTTTGAAGAGGCATTACCACACCTCCACACTTTTGTAACTAAAGTACACTAAATTTTGCCACTGAAAAACTAACTAATCTAACTTACTATTTAAATGTAGTTTTGTTTCCCCCTCACATACTCATTAAAAGCACACCATGAAGCAAAATTCAGCCTTGTCTACAGGGTAAAACTGTGCACTGACTTCTCCATGGACTGTACTGTATGCTCTGAGATAGCCCACAGAAAGCACCTACACTTGGGTAGAGTTAGCTGCAAAGTTTCCAAGTAAACGTTCGATCGCAACATAACAAATCTGAACATTGTTTTTATTACTCTTGAGCAAGATAAGGAATGTAACTGCACATCTGAAAAATGTGACTGTCCAAATCTGCACAAAATCCAGTATGAAATATTTCATCTCATCTAGGGATTAATGCAGCTTGGAAGGGGGGGGGGGGGGGGGGGGGAGAAAAAAAAAAAAAAAGGAAGGTGGATTAGCTGATTATCCTGAAAATTACAAATTACTGCAGACAAAATACAGGTAAAGCCTAAGGATGACTGATTCTTGGAAAGACAGTATTTGGCAAGTCTACATTGAGAATGACTCCTTCATGTTCTTTTAGTTAATGAGATGACAAACTGAAAGACAGTTCATCAACAGATAGTAAAGAGAAACAAATAGCCAAAGACTCAAACAAATATCTCCTCAGTCACCATAGCACTAAACTGATGTCTCATTATAGGAGACAGACAGATATGCATAAACTCTTCTCAAATTCAAAACAAAACAGTTTCTCTCCAAACCAGACCATGATTAAAATCTTGTGGGCAGGTAAGTCTGTATTAAACCAAAAGGACTGCCAACCTCATAGAGCAAGTTTATTTTACTTGGATCTTCAATACAGCTTCAAATATTTCTTACAATGAAGTTGTGTTGTTTTTTTTTCCCCTAGACAGTCTCACCAGAGCAAAAAAAACAAAAAACAAAAAAACAACCCACAAAACCAAAAACCTAACCAATAACCCAAACACACCCCCCTAAAGAACCAAACACCAAAACAGCCTAGAAAATAAATATCTATTGATAAACAACTATTAATAATTAATAAATAAGCAAATAATCAATCTGTTAGGAGAAAATAAAACTTTGCCGGTCTGGACTGGCCATGCTGTAGAGGATGCAGAAGAAAACACTGATTTTAAATACATGAAATACGTGTTTTTAAGGACTAACATTCATAGGAAAAGTGTGAAGAAAAATATTCACTAAATAGCACTGGTTTTAAAGTTAATAAAAAGAACTACAGCTTGATGCCATAGGTGGTCTGAGCAAAATGTGTCATACCATACTGCTATTGAAAACCTGGATTCACTAGAGGAAAGCCACATTAGCACACACAGAGAGAACAATGTACAGTAAAGTCACTTAACTGATAATGGAGGTACAAATGAATATAATTTAGATACTGAGGTAGACTCTACTTCATGTCTAGGTACTGGTATATTTATCTTTTTTTATTGCAGTACTGTCTTACACAATGTAAGAGAGTTTTTAAAAAAAAAAAAAATCCACACCCAAACTACAAAACCCCAAAAAGGAATAGAATACATTATCCAAAACACATATTTCAGCTCCTTTACGAAGATGAAGTTCCATTAAGTGTAACAGTCTAGCCACACTGATACTTTATGTCATAGCAGAGAATGACTAGTATTCAATTGCTTTGCATGGACATAAAAGTATTGTTATTAGATGTTCTCTTCAAGAAAATAAATTGTGCTTTTCAAGCTATGGTGCTTCTGATTTACATACCTAAGGACAAACAATTAATATAATCACAGAATTTCCTAGGAGATCTTTTCAGGAAAGGAGAACATAATTACTGCAGTCAAACTCTGCTAGGCAGAGCAGATGAAAGAACTTCCTCTTTTTTTCTTTTTTTTTTTTAAAAAAAAAAACTACTATGGGTAAAGCAGTAGTTTTAAGTTCTGTTGTTGCAGGAAACAAACAAGTTAAACCAGACGAAAATACTGACCACAGTACGATACTGAGCACTAACTAAAGCATATTATTTGCTCAGTCATGATGGCCAAGAGCCAATAAGGACTGGCCACCAGTCCTCTAACAGATACTAAATATGCAGTACAACCCAATATTTACACCAAGTTTACCTCCTTCTTTATCAGAGCCTTGCTTAAGAATTTCCTTCATTAGGTAAAATTACATGATTAAGCTAACATTAATGCTAAAGGATCATATTCACTTTTACTTCGCCTACACCAAGTAGTCACAACACACTGTCCAGTTGTACGAGGTTTACCAGGTCTTTGCGTCCTCAGAGCAATGCCTGCCCACCACTGTTAATAGCATCACCCAGTACCTGACATACACATCTCCACTCCTATTTCCACTCCTGATCTCTACTGACTATAATTGATTAGAAACAATTTACAAAGAACAGCATATTTTCAAAAGGACTCTTTTTCTATTGTTATGAATAAGAGGCCTCCCTTCCTGTTAGCAGTTTTAATAAGACACCATTCAGCTGCTGTGAATAAAAATGAGTTGATAGAATGATATTCCCATCTCATGGTAATGACAGAAGGAATGCAAACTGACCTCAGACAATAGATACTTTTATATCCCCATTGCTGAGATTTCACAGGTAAATGACAATGGCCAAGACTTAATCAAACTCCTGTGTTATACACTTCCATGAATCCTTCCTCTTTAGGTAGCCAAAGGAATAATCCCTGCTTTTATGTGCAAATTTAACTTTAATTCTGTAGTCATGGATGTAGCTGCCTTAATTTTGTCATTATTTTAAATTAATAAATGAACAGAATTTGGTAATCAGAGTACAGTTCATTTACTGAAGCTTGTAGTTGAAACTTACTGATCTCCATACAATTTTCAGTAAGAAGCACAAGCGTTTTAGCGAGGGAATTTTCTTGGTCAATGGAAGGCAACAGCAGCCTGCATCTCACTTTCTGTGATTTCATGGCTGAGTTGTGTTTACTCTCCTTTCAACTTTAATTGGCCTTTATGGTAAAAGTACTACTTCAAAAGCTCAATTGCAGACCAGGGGTGGGTATGGGGGTGTGTGTGTGGGTATGTGTCACTTGTGAGTTAAAGGGATGCTGAACTCTGCAAAGGGTAGAATGAGTATGGAACTCATAAAAGAATATGGAGCAAGTACTACAGGTAATAATTAGGTTTCAGTACAAGAAAAGTTTAAGGGGGAAGGACACTGGGGGAAAATAAAAAAAAAAACAACTAGGGAGGTAGAGGGGAGTCTCACTGGCAAGCTGAGGTAAGCAGTAAGTCCCCACAGAAGACTTCGGAAAATATTTTTTTCCCTTTCCTTTTTTTTAAAAAAAATACTTAATGTCTTTTCAATTAAAAAACCCCCAACAAACCCAAAACCCAAACCAACCAACAAATCGTAAGATATGTTTTCCTATTACATCTGCTTGAAAATACTTTATTTCTGTTTCAGTACAGAGTTCCTGAGGTGACAAGTAGGCAGAAGCTCTTGATACTGAATAATCCAGACATAGCTAATGAGCAGCACCAAATAATTCCCAAAGGAAATTTTCAATCCTCTGTTATGAGGCTGGGGGGGGGGGAAAAAAGCAATCATGATGGCTAAAATGTGTGGAGAGATAAACAAGCAAAAGGCAATGAAAATTATTGTTATAATGCTGTACTACTATAATGTTTTACTTTGCAGACCTTGTGTGCAGGAATGAGGTTAATCAAAATCGAGTCCAGCAGCTCCTGAGTTACTCCATCGCCTTCCATGATGATAGAACTCATCAAATCCAGCATATGCATTTGTACCTTCTGGTTGTGGCTATTACTAAGATGATAAAGAATAATATCAATACTAATATTTGTCAGGGTCTGACAATTTAACAGTACTGTTAAGAAACAATGTCTAAAACTGTACATCTTGCCCTCACTTACAATTCTTGACATCTCAAAACTATTTTATGCCCCTTTCCTCTCTTACAGAAAGCTTAAAAAAAAAAAACTAGAACACCCTAGCTCTGCTTTAAGAAATGAAAGAAAACAAAAAAGAAGAAAATAACCACCATGGAAATACAAATGTAGATAAATGAGCAAGAATGAAGTATACTGTTGCAATGTGGACAAGAAATTTTAAAACACTTCTAGACACACACCCCTCCATAGCGTCAGTAATTCGCACGCATTTGCCTTCCCTGTATCTCCTCGTTTGAAGGAATAAAGACTTGTTCTATTCAGACATACTTATTTGTAGACTATGCAAGGATTCAGTCTACCCCCAAAACTGATGATATTTTGACAGTTTAATGTAACTGAAGCAACTCAACTTACTTGATAACTGAAAAAAGAGTCCTAAAAAGCTGAATAAAAATTTCATTGCAATCTTCCAACTCAAAGCAGATGTTGTAAGATTTAACCCAAGCTAAATTCTAAAACAAAAATAGGATATTCAGGATATTACAACTTCACATTAAGTCACATAAATACAATCATGTTAGGTAATTTTTTTTCTATTTAAGAAAAAATATTATACAATAGATTTTAAACCCTTTGGGGAAAGAGACTGGATATTTGCTTTGCCTATAAAGAGCTCTTAACACAAAGGGTCTTTGCAATATACATATAGAAAGAAACTAAATATAAAATAATCTCATCAATAATTGATTTCTTATGCATAAAAGCAGATTGACAGAAATTGTTAACATAAGTCCATGTTTCTAGATTTTTTCTTCATGCTATGAAACAATAGTTTTAAACATCAATAAAAGGTTTACAAACAAGATAGTTTCTAAATGCACACTGATAAAAACTCCACACTTCTTAATAAGAGTAGGTTTTTCTGATGTTTTTAAGCCAAAATCTTATGCCCCTTCTCCCATCATCAATATAAGCAGATTTGCATTTTAATCAGCATTTGAAATTCTCTCTTGATGAGGTACCTTAAGGTTGCAGGATACAAAAAACAATGTATAGAATTGCAAGAAAAAAGCTAAATGTTAATAAATACCAATTGTTTTAACATGTCCTCAATTACAGGCTTCAGGAACTTATTAAAAGCAAACAGAATTATAACTACTAAAAGAAGCAGTTCATGGAACGTTTATGAGTCTGGTGTGATTTACAAAATAAGAGAAATTTCCTAGACATACTGGCACATCTGGAGAAAGACTGATTACATTTCTTAGGCTTACAGAGTAAATACCATCTACTGAAAGTTACAATTATTGCGTTACCTCTAACAAGTAAAAGTATCTGTTAAATTGAGGGCTCTTCGTGTCCTCCAAGCCTTTTAATTGTCTTGTAATAAACAAGAATATGTCCTGTCAAAAAACAATAAAGTGTTTACAAGCTTCATTCAGCAGAGAATAAAAACACAACCCTTTAGTAGTGACATCTACCCACATTTACAAACTCGTGACACGAGAACATTAAATTGTCTTTTTTTGGCACTGACAGAAAGCTATTACCAACACAGATACTGGTTATCTAGTGTTTCTTTACACATCTCTGGCCCTTAAAGTACTACACTTACTCACAGGACTAAAGCAACATCTCTTCAATAAAACTGTCATCAGTATAAATGCAAGTAAAAAAAAATTTTCAGTTGTTTTTTTGTTTGGTTGGTTTTGGGTTTGTTTTTTTTTTCTGGGAGGTAGGTGCAGGGCATTTCTCAGTAAGAGAATGAGGTAGGAAGAAAGCCTTTATTTTATAAAGCATTTTTACCTTAAGTTTGTCATGAGAAGTATATGGAGCTTCAGGAGCATAGATACGAAAGATATCAGCCAAGCAACATGCTACTAGGAGGCGCACATCTTTATTGGGATTCCTGAGGAAGAATTCAGATGCAAGGTGCAAGGCTAATGGGAGATACTGCTGCTTCTCATCCTCCGAGTCCTGGTCCATATCCATGAAGGTTTTTACCACCATCTGAAAAACACAGGAAAAAACCCCATTTGAGTGCTTTCTGCTTTTATCCCTAATTACTCAACAATACTTTCTCTAAAAGGATGCAGTGCTATCAACACATGTTGCACTGCATAATCGCAGCAGTATAACTTTTTTGTTAGGACAAACATCAGAAAAAGAAAAGTGTTAATTTGATACTTAAAGGCTTATTGAACTTGGTATTTTAAATTAAGACACTGAAAAATGCTTTCCAGGTCTGCTTATTTTGCCAGTCTTAACCTGAGGTTAACAAGGTTGGAGATGGCAGCATTTCTTCATCAAAGCAGTCCCAGACAGCTTCAGTATAGACAGTACAAAGGGATGCAAGCCATCTGGCCTAACATATAGGCTACAGTATAATGCAGTTGCTTTAAGAGCTATTCCAAGACTTGGGAGGAGCCTAAGAGGCCAGTCTTAAGCTCTGCCTATATCAAGGCACAAGAGCTCAAGAACTACTTTACATATGCACAATCCTTTCATCTCGTTTAAACAAACTAGATTCCAGATAAGAACTTAATCCCTCATATGTCCAACACTGCAGATGTAGTCTTTCTGCACACTCAAAACTGCATCTATAGCCTTATCTATATAATGAAAAAAAATCAACTACATGGTTACCTTGTTTCTTCTAGTACAGCTAAGAACTACTAATTCCTATGAAATGCCACCGAAATTGTTTATTTTTAATTATTATACAACCCCAGTTAATTGAAACATCTCAACATAATGATTTGGCAAAACTGAAAGTGAAAATTTAGTTTAAAGAAATAAAAAGTTGCAGGTTTAACTTCTGGAATAGGGTTTGTTAAAGGATGAGGATGACTTCTAGGATGTCAGCATCAAATTGGGAGATGTGCCACAGATTCTTACTATGACCTTAGACAAATCAGTCTTTATGTGCCATTCCTCTATGTCACTTGAGCATCCTTAAAGAGTTAAAATTGTGAAAGACACCCATATTTCATACCAGTATACCCATTACATACACAGTATACACATTAAAGAGATATAGGAGAAAACACAGAATGATACATCTTGATGGGTCAAATTTGCCTCTAGAATATTAACAGTGACACACAAGAGGAGATTGAGCTCACACAGATAATAAACACATATCTTACTCTCACCTCAATTCTTCTGTTATTGTGTCATTCAAATAATACTAAAGTTGTTCCTCCGTTATTAAGCATGCCTCCGCTTCCAACATGAAAACACTGTCTTTCAGCTTCACCTCCTCCCTGAGTTTTGGAACCCAGTTTTAAACTCAGTAGATCTTACAAATTAAAATAAATGTTTGACAGCAACCTTTGCTATAGTACATTACTTAAAACTCCTCCTCAATTTCTAGGAATGTACTTGAACATTTATAAGTACATTCCTTTGTGAAGCAACTTTTAGGAAAAAAAAAAAAAGAAAGAAGCAGAAAGAAAAAACAAACAAACTGAATAAAAGAGAACTTTACAGCCACAGCCCATAAAAATCCAAATTCTACCTGCATTGGCTTGTTTCCCTAAAACTATTTATTCTTAAACTCTATTTTGAAGCACTAGATTAAAGGACAAAACCATCCTTCTACTAACAGCACAGGTCTGTCTGTTACGAGTGTCACACATCACCTCTCCTTCAAAACCTACCAGATTCTTTTAATAAGGTTTAAAAAAACCCCAACCAAAACAAACCCAAAAAACCCTCCATCACCACACCAATCCAAAACCCAATATGATGCAAAACCAAAAAAAACCCATACCACACTCTACCTCTGGGGGTGGCAGTACAAAGAATAATGGCCTTGACTTGCAGCATGGGATTCAGGTAATATTACTGAAGGCTTTAAGAACAGGGTAGAAAGGACTAAAAGATTTGTGAATCCTACCCTGGAGACTGATGATAAACTGTACCTGTACTGTATAAACATATAAAGTTCCTTCCAGTTGTTTTACTAATTTTATAGATAAACCATATAATCACAGAATGGTTTGGGTTGGAAGGGACCTGAAAGACCATCTAGTTCCAACCCCCCTGCCATGGGCAGGGACACCTTCCACTAGCCCAGGTTGCTCAAAGCCCCATCCAACCTGGCCTTGAACACTTCCAGGGAGGGGGCAGCCACAACTTCTCTGGGCAACCTGTTCCAGTGTCTCACCACCCTTACAGTAAAGAACTTCTTCTTTGCATCTCATCTAAATCTACCCTCTTTCAGTTTAAAACCATTACCCCTCGTCCTATCACTACACTCCCTGGTAAAGAGTCCCTCCCCATCTTTCCTGTAGGTCCCCTTGAAGTACTGGAAGGCTGCCATAAGGTCTCCCCAGAGCCTTCTCTTCCCCAGGCTGAACAACCCCAACTCTCTCAGCCTGTCCTCATCAGGGAGGTGCTCCAGCCCCCTGATCATCTTCGTGGCCTCCTCTGGACGTGCTCAAGCAGGTCCATGTCCTTATGCTGGGATCCCCAGAGCTGGATGCAGTGCTCTGGGTGGGGTCTCACAAGGGTGGAGTAGAGTGGGAGAATCACTTCCCTCCACCTGCTGGTCACACTTCTCTTGATGCAGCCCAGAATACAGTTGGCTTTCTGGGCTGTGAGCACACATTGTTTTCCATTACTACTCCCAAGTCCTTCTCCACAAGGCTGCTCTCAATCCACTCATCGCCCAGACTCTGTTTGTGCTTGGGATTGCCTTAACCCATGTGGAGGACCTTGCATTTGGCCTTGTTGAACTTCATGAGATTCACACAGGCCCACCTCTCAAGTCTGTCCAGGTCCCTCTGGATGACATCCCTTCCCTCCAGCGTGTCGACTGCACCACACAACTTGGTGTCATTGGTGAACTTGCTGAGGGTGCACTCAATCCCACTGTCCATGTCGCTGACAAAGATGTTAAACAGCACTGGTCCCAGTACTAACCCCTGAGGAACACCACTTGTCACCACTCTCCACTTGGACATCAAGCCATTGACAACTCTGAGTGCAACCATCCAGCCAATTCCTTATCCACCGAGTGGTCCATCTGTCAAATCCACGTCTCTCCAATTTAGAGTCAAGGATGTTGTGTGGGACAGCGTCAAAAGCTTTGCACAAGTCCAAGTAGATGACGTCAGCTGCCCTTCCCTCATCCACCAGCTCTTCGTAGAAGGCCACCAAATTTGTCAGGCATGATTTGCCTGCAGTGAAACCATGTTGGCTGTCACCAATCACCTCCTTATTTTCCATGTGCCCTAGCATAGTTTCTAGGAGGATCCACTCCATAATCTTGCTGGGCACAGAGGCAAGACTGACTGGCCTGTAGTTCCCCAGGTCCTTCTTACTTCCCTTTTTAAAAATGGGGGTTATGTTACTCCTTTTCCAGTCAGCAGGAACTTCACTGGACTACCACAACTTCTCAAATATAATGGATAGTGGCTTAGCCATATAAGTGATCTTTTGATCTTTCCCATAACCCCCATCTCCTTTCTCTCTCTGTGTATCATAAGCTTCAGAACCCGAATACCCTCCCAGATTCAGATCTCTCTTCAGGTTCCCATATTCATATGACAATATGCATAAATCTTGCATCTATCCATTCTCCAATATGTCAAAACCAGACAGGATAAGGCAGCATGGTGCTGTGAAAACTCACACGACTTTGCCATTTGGTAACAAAATGTTAGGATATTCTAGGATTAAAGTAATGAAACTAGTCTTTGGCACTGTCTTGCCTGTTTGAAAACACAGCCTTATGGATGTTGCTCTTGTATTTAGAAGGAACTGCCAGCCAATACCTATAAAACCTCATTCTATTTCCCTGCAAAGCACTCTTTGATATTTCTTTTCTATTACAAAACAACACTTGGGCAGTAATTGGGTCACTGGCAAGCTGCAACTGCTATTTAACATACTGATCTATGTTTCCCTCATTGTTTCTTTATAGTCCCGTATCTGCTTGTATTTGTGTGTTGTCTTTTGTTTTATAATAAAGCCTTTGGTGCATGATGTTCTGTTTATGGCATGCACAAAAAATGGACAGAATACCATCTTCATCTTTATCTAGGATCCCAGATACCAAAGTGATACAAATAATGTATGGGCTACACAAAATATATAGTATCATGCAAGTAATATATGAACAAAATACACAGGACTATACCATGGTTGAAAGCATGATATAAGTTCTCGCTAGTGCCAGGACACATATAAGATTTGAGAAAAAGGGAATTAATAAAGACTTGCATTTAAGTACAACCCATAAATTTGCTGGACTGTCATCATAGTTCAACAAAATAATTCTATACATTTCCTGAATGTATGCAATTAACTATATCTAAAATCCTACAGCCTGGGAGTAGTCTCTACAGCCAAACAACTACTGGCACTGATAAAGGTATTATACAACAGAATTATTTCCAAATGCCTGCTAATCTATATATGAGATTAATTGTTAAAAGAGAAGAAAAAGTAAAAAAAAAGGTCCAGATATTAAATACAATATATGCTTGGCTCTTCACACTCACTAGAAAGCCAAAAACTCACTCAAAATTTCACCAGTTATGGGACTGGTACTCTTGACCTCTAACACAACTGAAAAATTAGTTATCAAGCAACAGATAAGAGAGCAACTTAAGTCTTTAGAAGTACAAGACATTGTATGTTTGATGATATTATTCATAACAGAACGGCATATTCTTGAGCACAACCCATTGATCAACAACAGTTCCATCATTTCCTAGGGTACTCCTGTCTTTTTCTCTGCAGTCATCCACTGTCTTGGTTCCTCTATAACAGGAGTTACCTTCCCTCCCTTCCTCCCTCCCTCCCTGTTTATGCTGTGTCTAATGCAAAGTGTTGGTTTAGGACTATAGTTCACAAATACGTCCATAATACAAAGAAACTAAATGACAACATACTGCAAGTTATTTTCTGTGTTAAGGTCTGACAAAGAGAAGTTACTTCTAACCACCTGGGATTGGCATTACTTGGGATAGACAGAATCAATAGAAGTATTTACATGTAAAGTTAAGCATATCCAGCCCTTCCCAAAAACCTTTCTTAAATTGTATTGCAGACATAGTTCCCACTCTTCGTAGACTTTCTATAACTCTATTACATTTCCTGTTACAAATTACGGGCTTTCTCGAAGGAATCTAAAAAAAAAGTGAAGCAGTATGCAAGTTGCATGATGCCTAATAAATATTGAGAACATCTTCTGCAGAACTCCTCATAATTGGTTCAAAAATATTTACAGTTACAATTTTTTAGCCATACCACTGCAATACCAGTATTAATTGTAACAGCTAGAAATTGATCTATCAAAAGAATCTGCTAATGAAACTGAAAACCTGAAATAAACTCTACATATACAAAAAGACTAAAGATTCAAATAATTTAAGGTTTTAAATTATTTTTAAACCCAAATTGGAAACGACTCATGTAACTAGTGACATACATAAATGCAACCATGAGGGAATATGAACAAGCAAGTAACCACAAAAAAAAGATTCAAGGCTGTGGTTAATATTTCATTGAACCAGAGGGAAGAAAATACAATTGCAGAGAGGAGATACGAATAGCTCCTGCCAGACAGATTTTAGTACAATTATTTTTTCCAAGAATCTGCATGTTAAAAAAATCTTCTTTACTAGAGTTATTCATATTATAGGTACTCTGTTAAAGTAAATCACACTCAAGTTGTCATCTGATCCATCCTAACTACCCTTGTTTTAATTGCAAAAAAAAAAAAAAAAGCCCAAATCAAACAAAACCCCACTCCAATTCGTCTTTGTATTAAGGTTTTCATTTTAGGTCTAAAAGGAGTTTCAATTTCCCAAAGTTCTGATTCAACCATTCCGTCAATATTTCTCTAGTAGAATGAAGTATTATTTCAGAGTTAGGTATTAATTATTATCATGTTAAGCCAGTTTTATTCCAGGAAAAAATTATTAAACTGTAACAGGAATTCACTACTTCTTCAAATTACACTGGTATTGTCTAACTGAAGTCTTGTTGTACAGTCAGAACAATGCTATCTAGAGCACTAATACTGATTTATGTAAAACCCTACAGATTTAGTAGTTTCCACCACAGAAAATTGTTACTGTCCTCTGTACAAAAAGCAGGAGACAAAACAGTATTATTTAAACATATTAATGTAACACCATCCATTCTTTTCCAAACAATTAAGCACTCAATTTAAACACTAACTGCTAGTAAATGTAAACAAAATACAGCTATTCACATTTACGTTTAAATTCAGTCTGCATTGCTTTTGATCTAATTCATCTCCCTTAAAGTACCACACACTGGTACTTTAGTTACCTTGCAAAAATAAAAGTGCTAAAACTATTATAGAAATTTTCATTATTGTCATTTTTACCACAGTACCTTGAAATTCTGATTATCAGACCAAGATTTTACTCTCCCAGGCTCTGAAACATGTAAGTGAAATGCTCTGATTATGACACTGGAGATGGTACAGAAATGCAAACGCCTTCATTCAAACTAGTGAGAACAACAGTTAAATTAAGACTGCTAAGTCACTCTTAGCACATTACAAACATATTGAAAATTAAAAAATTGAAAGCTTTCAGGGAGGTGTTCATCTGACTGCATAAAACCACGCCCTGTGCAAGACAGTCACTCTGGGCTACCCTTTCATTCATTGGAGAGAAACGCACAGACCACGACTGAATTCAAGCACAGATGTCTATCATGACACCTACAGATGTCAGCTCAGTTTTGCCCTGGAATTCTCTGTGCTGACCATGAAAACAGCGCAGTGTGACTAGATGCCTGAAATGAGGTGAGATGAACTCTACTTGCAGCTTCTTCTGAGACTGTCAGCCTTTCAATCGCATTGAAACGCACACCAGAGGTTGCCAAAACGTTGTTCACAGTCTACCCACTCCTCATATGCAGTTTACATGCAGCCTGTTTTCAGAGACAGTAAATCAGCATGGTAGCTTGCCCTTATGTGACTCAGCTGCATGTGGCTCTTGTGCAAGACCTACACCTCCGATGGGAACACTAACTTTTGCTGTGCGGATCCAGGTTTATTGACCATCTAGATTTAGGTGCATGGTTTGTTGGATCAGGAAGCTCAGCTACTGCTGAAACATACTGATGATTCCCGTAATATAGGGAGGAGAGCTATATAAGCAAAGAGGACAGGGCAGTCAGTGCAGATAGAGAAAAGACTCAAAAGAGTACTTGCAGAGAGAAAGAAGCACACAGATCTAGAAAAGCCTTGCTGCAGTTGGCAGGACAAACAAACCTCCAAAGATATTCACAGCATGGGGAACGTGCACAGCTTGCGTTTGTTTTACTGTTCTTACAACACCTTATTCATAGTGTTCCAAAGAAGTAACATTTAACCACTGTTGGCTTGAAGAAAAGACCAAGGAAAGATACTGAGTGTTTGAAAATTCACCTTGCAATCATCATCAGAAGAAATTTAACAATTGAGATAATTTGATACCATTTATTATTATAGGAATAATATTAGAAGTTAACTACAATATTATGATTAAATACAAAAGAAATTTGGAACTAAAACTTCCCCAAACTGATGTGAGCCCTGCTGACTCTTCAACAGCTTGGACAGCTCAGGGAGTGATGCCAAGAGAAAGCTGAAATCAAAATACACCCAAATTCTGCAATTTTCAACTCTGCCATCAGAGCGTTTTTACTTTTTTTTTTCCCTCATATGGTTTAAGCAATATTATGGGTGATGCTTGCCTTTAACTATTAAGAATAAATTCTGTTCTTTGACTAAGACCAGATCGTAAAACATAGCAAAATCCACAGGCATGTGTATCTGGAAAAAAAATACTTTACATGGTGCAGATTTAGGATGAGGAGTCTTGGTCTCCCTCAGCTACAGTCCTATCTATCAGCCAGAACCACCAAACAAACATGGAAAAATGGAAATTACTGTGTGGATATAAAAAACAGTAAAATACCTTAAAATATTCAAATCAGGAGGACCAGATGATTGTTATTTCAGAATCTTTAAATACCTGACAAACGAAATTACAAACTTAGCAACACAGGTTTTGTTTGGTTTTCTTTAGAAAAAAAATAAATAAAAACAAACCCCAAAACAAAACAACAACAAAAAACCTACACACAAACACCCAAACAAGGAGGATACCAACTGGCCAGAAATTAGCAAATGTTAACAGAATAATCAAGAAAGGAGATCCTGCCAACACATCCAACAGACTGACATCAACAGAATTTTATAATACAAACCTAATCTGGAAAGGCTAAATAAACACAGAAGTTAAGAAAAAACAGGGTAACACATAAAAAGGGAATTACTTTGCTAACCCAATAAGCTTCCTTTGATAAGATAATCAACTCTCTAGACAAGGAAGAACATGACAGGCAATTTGTCTGATTGTCAAGAAGAGCATCACACTGAGCCACATGGAAATTGAGGACGTTGAAAGAGATGAAGCTTTGCCCAACATCATCTCAGTCCCTTCCTAAAGTGTTAAACTGAAAGGACCTTTTGGACCTGAATGAATTTATTGGTGGAGAATGGTGTTAGAATAGAATGGTATGAGTTGGAAGGGACGTTAGAGATCATCTAGTTCCACCTTCCACTAGCCCAGGTTGCTCAAAGCCCCATCCAACCTGGCCTTGAACACTTCCAGGGAGGGAGCAGCCACAACTTCTCTGGGCAACCTGTTCCAGTGTCTCACCACCCTCACAGTAAAGAACTTCTTCCTTGCATCTCATCTAAATCTACCCTCTTTCAGTTTAAAACCATTACCCCTCGTCCTATCACTACACTCCCTGGTAAAGAGTCCCTCCCCATCTTTCCTGTAGCCCCCTTTAAGTACTGGAAGGCTGCCATAAGGTCTCCCCGGAGCCCTCTCTTCCCCAGGCTGAACAACCCCAACTCTCTCAGCCTGTCCTCATCAGGGAGGTGCTCTAGCTCCCTGATCATCTTCATGGCCTCCTCTGGACGTGCTCAAGCAGGTCCACGTCCTTATGCTGGGATCCCCAGAGCTGGACGTAGTGCTCTGGGTGGGGTCTCACGAGAGTGGAGTAGAGTGGGAGAATCACTTCCCTCCACCTGCTGGTCACACTTCTCTTGATGCAGCCCACGATACAGTTGGCTTTCTGGGCTGCAAGTGCACATTATTGCCCCTATTTGCTACTTCCATAAACAACTGTGGTCCAGGAAGTAGGAATGGAGCATAATGACAACGGTTAGGGACTGGCAGTAGAGGACAGGATATTATATGAGAATAACAGAAACACCAAAAATTAATCATTGCTAAATGGTCATATGCTTAGTCCTTAAAACCAAAATCTTATGCTATTAAGAGCTTATCAGCTGGAAACAACAGGAGAGGAGAAAGATGGACACTTATTAAGCAATTATAAAGACATTATGAGCCCACAACAGGCATGAAAACAATGAAAATGCAATTGCAGGATATGACAGAAGAAGTATTTCCAGTCAAGGAAAGGAAAAAACAGCAATAGAACTCATGAAATGCTAAAAATACTAAAGTGATGTGTTTCAAATCAGTATTAGGTCTGATTACTCTCACTGATTAAAAAAAAATGAATTCAAAATGGGAAAGGTATGGAAGGTGGCTACCAAAGGAGTCTCAAAAGTCTTTTTTTGTAAGGAAACATTTACAAGGCTGTGGTTTATTTAATCTACCAAAATAACAGCCATAAATCTCTCTTTTAATATGCCTTAAATACAAGAGTGCCATTTATGCACTGGAAAAAGAGTGCGAGTCGAAGTGGGTAGAAACGGGCCAGCAGCATCTCCAGCCTGAGACCGGGGCTGCTTTCTGACCATGGAAGCATCCGCTCTGGAGCGCTGTCCTCTCACAAGGTTTTGCTTCGTGGCAAATAATTCCTTTTCAGGACCCACATTTATCAGAGCCGTAGCTAGACAGAAGTAGATGCACAAATTAAGCAAGGGGCATACGTGAATCATAGAAACAACAAGCTGGAAAGGAGGTGATGTATTTTTGTGAAGTTTTGCTGCTGTCATTTAGTAAAACAAAAAGTAGCACTCCTTTCCTGGTACTCTTAGTAGTCCCTGAAAAATTTTATTGCCCGATTTCCACTACAAATTCTATCTTTAATCCATACTCTCTGAGAAGACACTTAACTGGTTCTGAACAACCCAGGGGAAAAAAAAAACCACCAACCAACAAAAAGTTGAACAAAATGTTATACAAAGCATATTGTATGTTCTCTGGGGCAAAGACTATTTGCTTCCTTTTTTACACCTGCTTGCCAAGTGAAGCCAATGACCAGGGTTTCTAGATGTGACTGCAGATGTATCGTAAGAGATGTAAAGCTTACACAGGAACAGCAACGGTAGCCTGTATAGTAATACCCCTTTGACTAGGCAAACAATTTAACCGGCTATCTTTCCTCTGGGGACTAACCTACATGGGGGTTTTTCTTTGGAGGTTTGCCTGACTGCCACATCACTAGCAAAGAAGTCACAGACTTGTAATTTACCACTACCCTTCACACTGGTGAAATAGCATATTCTGTATTATTTTACTTACCTCGAGCAACTCTGAGACTACTTTCCAGGAGCTCAGATGTTAAATTAATCTGACATATGAAAAAGCAGAAAGGCTGACTACTACTTGTAATAAAAACAGTATACTGAGCAGTTTATGAATTATTTGAAGTAACTTTCTTGATACACACATTTTTAAATAAATACATAATGAATATAAATTCACACACATACAGCATTGTAATCAAAACAGGACAAGTATTGTTACCAACTTGGGAGAAAGGTTGTATGATTACCCACATGTTGTATGTCCAGTTCTGCTGTAAATCTAGAAGATTCCTCAAGTAACACAAATGCAGCAACATATGGGGGGAAAAGGCAAATGAAATAAGAAAAATCAGATGCCTTAAACCAAAATGTCTTTCACAGCACAAATCAGAACATGTGGTGGAATATTTTGCCCTGCAAAATCATCATGTAACGTTGACATTTTGATTACAGTAACTTGCATGGACTGGTGCAAGGAAAGTCTGCAAAAAAGTATGCTTCCCAAGATTACAACAGCACAAAAGGAAGTAAAACTGTCCTTCCTGCCCAGCAGAAGATAATCCTAATATTGTTATCACTGCATTTGATAAATCTTGTACTCTTTGGCCATGAACAAGCCCATGGGAAAAAAATCAGATTCATGATGCGCGAAGAAAATACTACATGCCCTTCCTTATCACCACAACTTTGACAAAATACAACATCTTGCTCAGAACTGAGTATTTTAGACAGTATCACTGACTTTTAGATTTTTATTGCAGTAAGATTTGGAAGATTCAAAACATTTTTATACAACCTCAATTCCTTCACTACTATACATAATAGCAAGGTGCTTTTGCCCTCCAAGCCAAATGATACTTACTTTAAAGCAAAGTCTATTTCTTTTGTCTTTAAGCAGGTACCACTATGCTTCATTTAAAAACGTCCTGCAAGTTCATTTATATCCACTGTTGTAACAATATGAGATCTTTTTAATTTCTCCTCTGTTTTGAAATGGGGACTATTTTAAGCTGTTAAACTCCCCCCCTTGCCCCCCCAAAACCCAACCAAAAAACAAACCATAAAAAACATCACCAAAACAGGCTGTTCTTTTACTTATTCTGAAGATTTTAAAATTTGTCATTAAGGAGAAAGCAGATTATAATCAGCTTTAATGGTCTAGAATTTAACAGAACTTCCCTTGTAACTGGCTGGCTGGAGTACTATCTTTCTTACAGTTCTGTACACATTGACAGGGTAAAAAATACCAAAGGAAGACGAAGCACAGACAGAAATTCAGACCTGTTTGCCAACCAGGAGTCACAGCAGTACACAGTTCAAACTCCTCTCTCAGTAGCTATGGTTTTGGTTCCACGTGACATGGAGATCCAGTTTAACCACTTGCTGCCACCATCTCCTTCTCCCTTTCCCATTACTCACCCTGTCCTGCTTCTGGCCGTGCAGTGCCACTGCATACTTTGTGCTGGCCCCAAAACTTGCTGAACGACTGCATGAGTCAATTTAATTTACTAATCTGGCTGAAAACCTCCTCAGAAAAAGTCCCAGATAGTTTTCTGACAGGCATAGTTAGACCACAGACAGATCTGATATGTTCCAGAGCCAGTAGAACGGAAGGTAGATAGAATTCAATGGTCAAGACCAGAGAAGGAAGAAGAATTTAGCCTTCTGGTACATAAATTCTTAGCAAACAACCTAGTAGTGACAAAAATTCTTAACCTTAATAGTGGGAAGCACATGAAGCCTGAAATGGGCAGCTATATCCAAGTCCTAGTAGTCCCCCAGAAAATTTACCTTTACCTCTATTCATTAGAAACTGGCATAAGATGTGATCGCTGCTCATTTAAAATTCAAGGTCTCAGAAACATGTTGCTACAGTAATTTCCAAAACTTGTATCCAATGTATCAATTGATTTATTCATTTTAATTTAATGATATATTTCCTGGTTTTGTATCATGACCTGAGACAGCAGAGGTTCCCTGTTTACCTTTCTAGCCCATTACTTTTACTTTGCCTTCCAGGTTCTTAATGTTCTAATCATGTCCTCATCTCCTACCTTTGGAGGCAAAGATTTATTAGAGCTGCAGTACTCCACAGAGAACATTCACACAGTATTCAAACGAGCACACGTGCCTAATTCATATAAGGGAAGCATAATATCCATAGTGTTTACCATCTGTCTCCTTAGCCAGTGTTAAATTCTATTAGATTTCTGGACAGAAGCTGTTCAGTGAAAGATTTCACTGAGTGGCCTAGACTGATGCATCAGTCCTCCCTTAGTTCTTCACAACATGAAGTCAGCAAACAGTTTTGTTTTCTCTCACTATTCCTCACCTTGTTTTTATTGACATTAAGCCTAAAAGCTTCCACTGGATTCATCCTGCTCACTTAAATTATTTGACTTAATAGGAATTCTGTGAAATCCACCTTGGTTGTGATCAACCAAACCAACTCACCTCATCATGTTTCCTGTTTCCCAAACAACTAAAAGATTTTCAAGCATGCAGAGTACTCTCTAACCTTAGGTCACTCTATGGTTCATCATTAACAAGAACTATTTCTTTAAACCTACTTTTTGTCTACAGTCTGCTTTTGATGCATGACAATACTTGGCTACTCAACCTTTTGAAGTAATTTTAATGTAAGAAACATTAAGAAATATTGTTAGTTTGGCCTTACCATATTGAATCCTTTAAGTATTTTGTTATCCAAGTTTTAAACTGTTTCACACAATTTTTTCTATGATACAAGCCATTATACTATGGATCAAATCAGATGTTTTAACAATGTATGTATATTTCTTCTCAAATAATGATAAGAGGAAGGGCACATATTTATCAGCACATTATCTCTTCATACTCACGCTACTCACCATCTCTTACACATCCATGATCTGAGTGTGCTGCCACAGCACCAATTTTTATTTTATTTTTTTAAAGCAATTCAGTCTTCTGCAGTATCTAGTCTTTATTACTGGAAAGATTTGTAATGGGATTCTTTCCAATTTTCCTCCCGAAGTCTAACAATTGTTTAAATACTGTAAAAAAGGTTCATAATTAAAACACTGAGAGTCTTTCTAAGTTCTCAGAAACTTCCACATACATAGATAAATAACAAAAGAGTATTTGCAGAGGGACTAAAAAGAGCCTATTCTTTAAACATTCTAATGATAATTCAAAACATCATCAGTTAGAAGCATTTCATTAAATAGTCCTTTTCCCCTAGGTATGCTAGCAAGTGTTATGTATGTCTGGGGCAAAACCAAAAAACTCTTAAAAGCGTATTCCCCAAGGTGAAGGAGTTTCTATTTCCATATGAAGTTTCCCAAGTACTTTGATAATAGCCTCCAGATGTGAGAAAGAGGATTCTTTATAACCAGCTCACTGCTGTGCGATAACTCATTTCCTCTTCCAAAGAGAAGGTGGTGCTGGGCAAGAACAACAATGGCATTTTCATTTCTACTGTGAATTGACTGTAAGGATTCATTTTGAAGTAAGTATTTAGGCTCAGTTCTCACAACAAAATCATGTGTTAAGAGTTTCACATTAAAACACAGCTAGAGGGTTATGTTTCCAGCAATACTGATGTTTTAAAGACTACATCCATGTCTATTTCTACACCATGGTGCAGGTTCATCCCATGGTACAACATACAGTCTTCCTGACTCAGTCATCCAGAAGCAGGGGGTGTATAAAGCACATCATGCTCTCTTCCCTGCTTGTGTTCCAACACAACCGATAAGTCACACCAAAAAAGGGTTTTTTCCTAAGAAAATAGTTTTTCTATTTCAGCAGTCTTGTAAATTGTGGTAAGTTGAAAACTTACTATACCTACTGAAGTAGAAAATTATGCAAAATATTTGTAACTTGATCTTTAGCACTGATTGCACAGTCTGCGACAGTAAGAGGAGAAAGAAATTCAAATTTCTTTCATGGCACATGTTCAATGACTGGCAATTGCACATAATACCATCATACTCAGTAGCACACAAAGGTATCAAGGCAAACTCTTCAGCCATGGCATTCATTTTCTGGTTTATTTAGCAGCCAGATTCCACTGAGCCTTAGAAATGAACATTATGAGGCAAACCATGTGCAAACCCATATCTAGTGATAAAACTGCACTGAAGAATTTTCTCTAGGTGTCTGCTATCTACCGGAGCCTTAATACAGGACTGTCATAATAACAATGATTATCTAGAATGCAGAAGATGTGGGTTTCCATTCCCAAGTGAAAGGCTGGACAAAAATCAGAACTGTAAAACTGTAAAAAATTTTGATATTTCACATTCAAAACTAATACTACCAGCCAGCAACAACAAAAAGCCCCTAACCAAGAGCACATCAAACCAGAACCTGTTCCACAGAAGGCACTGGCTGACATGGACATTCCTGTTCATCTCACTGCAGCAACTTCAGCCAGCAGCTGGTGGTGTACCTGCTACCACACCTACCAAACCAGATACTATGCTGCAAAAAATTTCTATTCAGACAAATCAGCTTTCTTTAATTAAGCACTATTTTACCAGAAAATTTTGCTACCTGTTGAGCACTATTAGCTATATTATTAATACAAAAAGGAAGTTTTCTCTTTAGGCAGCTACCAAGATCAAAAATAGGGCACTCTAGAAAGGACTGAAGGCAAAATGAAGAAATTTGCTTAGTCTGTGTGTGGCTGGTGGTTTCCTTTTATTTTTAAGTAGCCCTGTTAAAAACAAAATTCCTTGAAATTCTTAAAGCACAGGAAAACATTCGTGCATGAAAAATTGGACCTGAAGCATATCTGAGGTGGTTTCCTGGCTATAAGTTTTATTTAGTTCTTTAATAAGGAGGAAAAAAATGTACAATACTTTCCATGCACTAATTGTGTTGGTAGAATTAATAAGTTTAAATCATTTTACTCTGAATAATGACAAGTATCCCTAGTAATAAAGACTGTTTTCTGAAACATGTTAAAAGAATAAAAATATTTAAAATAAATTTCCCATTTTAAAAGTTTTCTTTAAAATGGGATGGGAGACTAAAAGAAAAATAAAAGGCACCAGTATTGCTGATATAAGGATATTAAAGTCAAATCCACAGTGCTCAGCAACAGGATGATGCTAAAGACATAATGACTATATGTAGGATATTCAGTTTCTGAGAAATAAGCCTAGAAAATGAATATGACAAGCCTATGTATTTCATTATAATGTAGGTAGCAAAGAATAATATGAAAAGTCTTCAATAAATTCAACTTGTAATATTACCATCATAATTGCCAATATTAAAAGTGTGGATCTATTTCAAATTTAACATAACATTTACAGAAAGCATTTTGGAGGATTTTACATGACAGTATTTAAAGTGTTATTTTTAATGTCTTTACTGTTCATTTTATGATACAGTATTTCACACAAGAATGTAGACTTTTCCATTTTGCCTATGGGAGTGAGGTACATTTGCATGTTCCAAGGAAAAAGTGAAAAGGAAAAGGCAAAGGCAGGAGACTCTGGAAAAGAAAGGAAGGCAGAAAAAACCAGTTTTTCCCATACATGTCTCTATCTCATATCTGGTTTCATTTGTTCGATCTTGACGTTTACACCCAGTCACAGGACTATGTTTCCGCTTGGTTCTAACTTTGCTAAACATTTTAATAATATTTTCAAGCCATATAGCTACACTGAGCTAATCGAAAATTATCCCCCATCCAAAATATGTATTCTATTTCCAAAGCCAAGGCTTTTTTTTTTTTTCCTAATTAAAGCAAAAAAATCAGATGACTGCTTTTACAGAGCTCTACTATACCTTTCTGGATTAGCAACACTATTTTAGAGGATAGTATGTCATCTCCCAGAGTTGTGGTGGCTTTGTTGATTTTCTGCAGTTACTTTAATTTCAGGCTAATTAAGTCTTGTTTGGGAATTCTTCTCTAATATTTTGAGAACTTGTAGCAACTCCTGATTTCCTCCACAAGAGTTCTGTGACTATTTTACCTATCAGTTCCATCAAATTCTTGCCTTGCGGATAGCTAGAATATGCCCATAACTGCTGTACCTGTCCCTCAACATTCCACATATGTAATCAAACAGTTTTATAGCTACTGATTCTGCTAGGATAAGCAGGCAATATAGCAGATATAAAGTGTTAATGCAAAGCTTTTTTTTATTTTTTTAGGAGGTTTTCAAAACATGTCTGACTAAGAAGTTCTGGTAAGGAGTCTTCTTGTACTAAACGTAAAGATCACCCATGTCCCAAAAATCATAGAGAGCACTGTAATTTCCTTTCTTTGCTAGAAACAGACTTCAGATGAAGACTTCATGGTATGACCTTTCCTACTACAGACATCAGGTACCCACCATTAGACAGATTCCCCAGACCATTCTTAGCAAGTCTACTCACATCACCTGCACTGTGCAACACTGTCCCATTTTAACCTCTACATTCACTTCTGCTTTATTTTGAATCTCTCCAATTAGTACAACAATTTCACTACCTAAGAAAAAATATGGTATTTTCTGAAAAAAAAAATCACGTACCTATGCAAGGAAGAACTCAAATAAAGCAGACCTCAAAGTTAAAAGCTGAAAAGTCATTGTATACTTTTATTTTAAAAATACACTGTTTATATATTTAATATATTGAATTTACATATTTAGATACACTATTTAAGTTTAGTGTCAGAATTAACCATGCTGAACTTAGATGAAAATAACATTTTACTAAACTACGTTGCTGAACTCAGCAACCCACAAGTACTAAATATCATTTAAATAGCTGCCAGCAACATTCTCATTAAAAAATGTCTAAAACAGGAATCACAGAAATTTTTTAAAGGTCCAACATACTTAAAAAAAACACTTGAGGCATAGTAGCTCTGTATTTGCAAAATACTTTGTCATGTTCATCCAGAAAATCACTTATCCTCTCCATGACAAAATTTTGAGACATTTCAACCACAAAAGTACAAAACAACCTACTTCTTGAGATTATTCCCCTAAAATTATGTTAACACCTAGTTTACAACTTTATTAGAAATAAAGTATTTTGTTACCCACTAAATTTTACGGTTTCTAACAATCTCACAGTAGTTATTTAAACTTATTCAATAAATTCTACCAATACAACAGTACCACTGTCTCAAGACAGTGCATACACTGCAGCAGTGAGTAACTTTTGCCTTCACTTGAAATAGCTGGGAGATGCGGCTGATTCCCTTTATAAGATCAGACACCCGAAAAAATACTAACCTGTACCTCGAAATGTACCACTAGCACAGATTTGGTCATTTCACAAATGTCTGCATCTGTGACAAAGAGACAGTGCCCAAGAGAAATCTGAGAAGTTCACAGCGAAGGCAGCAAGCCTCAAGCCTGAAATATTATGGTTGCCCAGAAAGCGCACACTTCATCAAGAGTACTGGATTGAAGTGGCCTGAAGCCACAAGCAAAAATAATGCCTCATTGTTTAAAAATGGTCTTTGTTTTTATTCTTCTGACTCAAAAATTGAAGAGAGACTCAACTTCACTTGCTCAGCTGCAGTGACCTCAGAGCAGTAGTCCACATGCATGTGCTGGAGGTTTAAAAAGCAGCTGAAGCAAAAAAAAAATTATAAAAAACAATAATTGAGAAAATTGAAAGAAAGGAGGGGAAATGCTACGTACAAAAGAGAGAGCAGATCTCTCTCATAAAGTCTGCAGGAGAATGATAACTAGTTGACCAGGTGATTGTCCAAATAAACCACTTGATTTTTCTTAAGCATGCATGAGACATTATGTAAGCACAAAATTTAACTTTTCTTATCTAAAAATCATTTTAGACTGTACAGTTATTGCCTTCAGGTCCTGAATCCCATCTAAAAGTTCTCATGTTTGTCTTAAGCGTGCATATACAAGACTTAAAATACATGAAGTTCCATTGCTTTTGCTCTTCAAAAGCCAAGACAGGATGAAATTCAGTTTCATTCATGTTCTGTAGGTTTTCTGGTTTTTGTGTGTTTTGTTTTTTTTTTTTAAGTCGCCCTCACAATCATAGCATGCAGGTCAGTAGCATACTGAAACAGTTTACCAAAATGTATCTTGTTACACTTGTCACCTTTCCATCCTAAAAAGAAAAATGTAAAGTGCAATATGTTATTGATTTAATTGGTAGTGTTGGGTTTTTTTGTTGGTTTTTCTTTTTAATTTGAAATCAGAACATTCCACAATGCATCTTCATAGCAAGAAAGAAGGACTTCAGATGCAAACTTTGGCCTACAGATTGTGGAGGTTTGCAACAGCCTTCAGTAGCTGTAGGATTTCACTGAACATCCTAAAAATGTTGTTAGCTAAGATTTATAATCAGGAAACAAAAGCTGTCAACTATAATCTTTAGTGCCTAAAACCCAGACATTAATCTGAAGCCGTTTAGCACCGTAAAGAAAAGGGCTAAGACCTAATATTTGACTATGAATTTTATGGGAAATTAGTGTAGGAAGAGACCACAAGTTGCTGTCCAAGTAACTTGCATGGAGAAAAATGCTTCGGTATTTATATTAGATAGTCCCAAAATACTGCTACATTCATGATGAGCTTAATCAGAATTCTGTTCCAGATGTTGATATTAGAGTAAATAACTGTAACCTAAATAGGGCTGAAACTCCTAGCCAAGTAGAAAGGCCAGAAGGTGTTACTTCCAGATGCTACTATCGGCAGTTTCCTCACTAGTGCTAAGTACTGCCCTGTACTGAAGAACAAAAAGAAGTACTAAAGGGAAGCATCCAGCAAAGGAAACTGAAGGATGGAGAAAAATGTTTTCTGCTGCCCACTTGAAGCTGCTGCCTTGCTCGGCTTTAACTTCAGGCATCTGTCTTTTGCCAGAGCTCTGACTGCTCACACACAGGGTTATCTTGATACTGGTAAAATCATGGGGTAGCATTCAAATCAGGTAGTGGCCACCTGCATATGGCTGACACTGGGTCTGCATTTGTTTTGAATTTGCTTAGGAGCTGCTTTCAGATGTCAAAAGGACTTCAGAAGACCACTGATTCTTGTGAGAGTCAGGTATTGAGAGACCAAGCAGTAGAAAAGTAGTTTTCCATCACTGAATACACTTTTCCAACTTAAGCATTTTGTATCCTGTATGCTTATCACTTCTCTTGGAAAGCAGTACCTCCTAGCCAGCAATCTTGCACAAGCCCAGGAAAACCAGAATGTCTCCCCCTCTCATTTTCAATGACAGTTTCTGGTCTGAACTAAGACAGCACAAAGTCAGTTATAGTAAAATTGATATTAGCCTCCATCTAGCTTCCCTTTGCAACACAATTATTATCTAGAATCAGTGTACCCAAGTTTCTTTGTGTTGGTCAAACCTCTGAACATTTGATCCGCTGGCCATGAATGGTATCAGTTACTCACAATTTTTTTCACATACCATCAAAGACTTGAAAGGTAATTAGAGATTTTGAATCAAGACTCACTTAAGGTCTCCAGAATTTATTTATAAACAAGAAGACTGAACCCCAGGAATCCCACTATATTACTGACTGGTGAATATATGTAAAGCATATCCATATATTCATTTCTTATGCATTATTTTGAAGCTTGCTGAATTGAAGATTACAAATAAAAGGTTTACTTTAATAATAATACAAAATGAAACAACTAAAACCAACAAGCCACAAACCTGTTCAATACATGAGATGAAATAAAATTCTCTCAAAAGTGAGGATATGTATAATCAAAATTATCCATACAACTTCATCCAACAGTTTCTGGCAATATTCCCATGCAGCTATTTTCACAGAAGTTTCCATATACAAATTACTACTAGAAAAACGGGTGAAATTCAGTTCTAAGGTTAGCTGAAGTTTGGCAACTATAGAATTTCAATGCATACACCACCACAGAAGTGCAAGCTCCTTGTAAACACTGTTTCTTCAAAGAATAAACAAAATTATGTTCAAACATTTTTCAACAGCCGCCACATTTTTGGCCTATCAAGGAGTCCTTAACAATATATCCTGCACAACTCTCAGGCCTTGAAGTGTAAGAAATATCAGTTAAATGAGTAACACTTGAAGAAGGGTTTTCACTTTCTATGAATAATTCTGGAAGAGCTTCATGTGCAACAGTAAACTTGTGGTCTGTCCCTGCTATGAGCCCTGTGGAGTGTTAATAATGCCAGCTTTGGGATGACACAAAAAAGGATTCTACTACTTGTATTTTATCAGTTCATGCTTGGGTGGGAGAAAGCTATTTATGGCACCTATCTGCTGGGTAGTAAAATTTTTTTTGAATGCGTGATTACCTGAAAATAAAATATTCGCTTCTGTGTATGTGTACATGTGCACACACATACTCCTCTACAGATACACATCCTGTAAGTTAGTGCAAGTCTTTGTTTAAAGAACAATCAACTACAGCAGGCGTTAGGAGGGGGGAAAAAAAAATAAGAACGAGAGCTGGCATGAAGACAAAGCTGTTTGCAAGCACTGGCCTGTACCGCCTACTCTAGTTTAAGTCACAGCACAAGACTCAGTAGTTTGGACTGCAGAACAGGAAAAGACCAGTCTAAACATCAAAGACCACATCTCATAATCATAATACTGGTATAGAACTGTAAGCCATTGGGCTTAGGGAGGCCTGAAAAACACTGAAACCTCAAATTCTTTCTTTTGTACAAACGGGAAAGAAAGTAAGGGGGAAAAAAAGAGGAAACCAAACATTCCTAGAGAAAGGAGAAGTGTATGTAAGTACCTCTCACTAAATATTACCACATCAATTCTGAATTCCAACATAAAATCCATTTATTTTGAAAGCAGTCATGTATTAGGATGAATGGTGTGATCTACAACAGCAGCCAGTCAGCTAAAGCATTTGAAAATTCATCATGGATTCCACAACATTCACGTTAGTTCAAAATTACTGGCACCAGCACAATCCACACATTTGCATATAAACGCGGCACTGATTTCAATTGTTTCTAACCAGAGAACATTCTCCTCTGTGTCTTAGTTTCTTTTTCAGACATGGAAGGGTAGTGCATCATTCACTGCACTTAGATTTGCAGCTCTCTGAAACAAGGGACATGCTTCATTTTGTACACAGATACTGCCGGGGGGTGGGGGATGTCTGTAGAATTCCTTAGGGTGCAGTTTTACGGCAGTGTGAGTCAACCCAAATCCGTCAGACCTGTCCCTCCATTACTCCAGCACACATGTGACTGAGGAGTGACACTACTGAAAAATCCCTTCTCCTGGTCAGGTTACTTTTCAGATAGATCTGCTTCTTGAACCAGCTCACTACATGGCTGTAAAAATGCATAGGGGAGGGTAGGACTGCTTCAGCCCAATCTTAGGGTGCAGTTTAATGAATCTTTAAGTTGATTTAATAAGGTCAAACCCAACAAACACAGTGTTCCAAATTAAGCTGTCGCTGCAAGTAACAGTTCTGCCACCCCAAGATTGTCATACAGCTTCTGCCAACACAAGGAGGGAGTAGCAGGTGACTGTGTAAGTAACGTGGATCCAAATGAAAACTAACCTGGAAAAAAATAAGTGTTTCTGAACAGGATCACTTCCACAATCCAGTATCCTGCAGGCCACAGACACACCTGGGTTGGCGTGTGGAAAAGGATGCAGGAGTACTTCACTGGCCCAAAGCGCTGGCTTTGGTGTTTGTGCTTCTACACATTCCAGTAGAGTGAAGCACACCAGGATAGGATTCAGGGCAATCCTCCAGCTACTGGTGTAGCAGTTCCATCCTTCCCAACTATACTACCTTCCCCCCTTGCCTACAGTCACTATGCGTCTCTATTTTTTATTTTTCTCCTCTTCCTCTTCATGTTGTTTCTATGACTTTGAGAGTGCTGCTGACTCAAATAAGGCAAACAACTTTGAATCGTTATTCTCCCTGAACAGCAATGCAGAAGGGGTGAAGATGAGTAACTGTTTCCTTCAGTAGCAGCGTCAACTTAAAGAGTACTCAAAGTAGTCAGGTACAACAGTGTCAGGATGACAAGCTTCCAAAACACAATTCTGGCACTCTGTAAAGAGGACTTACATTTTTTTTTTTGTTTTTAGATAAACTATCTTGCTTTCGACTATGTTAAAATACTTACTATTCATGTCAGCTCAGATTACTGACTCAGAATACTCTGCAGAACTAACCTGTCATTACTTACCCCTCCAACTTTTCACCTCCCTGATGACATTACTTTTGCCCGTAGTTTTGTTTTTGAGCAGAAGATTGATAAAGATGATTAAAAGCTGTGGGAAAACTCTTAACGAATCCTCCAAAAATGCTAGCAATTAATATTTTCCGAGCAGAAGATTGATAAACATGATGAAAAGCCGTGGGAAAACTCTCAACAAGGCCCCTAAAAATGCTAGCAATTAATATTTTCCTAATTTCTAAAATTTTCAGTCTAGTTTTAAAATTATTTTTATGGAGATGTTGCATGATGCCAGGCTTTTAACCGAAGTGTTGACAGGCGTTAAATCAGATAGTATACAGAAACTTAAATTCATCAGAGCCCACATACAGACTGAAGTCGGAGTGACTCTGAAGAGTCTCAAGACGGTGTGAATTAGGGCACAGCTCCACAGTATGATTTCCCAGGAGGCAGAGCCAGTGTAAGAGTCCCTGAAGATGTCTCTCAAACCAGCTTCACTGCTAGATAAAATGTAGTGGAGAACTCTATCCTCACAAATGTATATGGGTACCAGAAACCAATTTTAGCATCAGAAATGGAGTGGCACACCTAGCCGAAACTCTAGGATGAGTACGCTTTCATCTACATAACAAATCCAGCTCAGACCAGAGTGCTCCAATTTGCACAAGAACCTAAACTAAGAACAATAAGCAAAGATGTCAAAACAAGCAAAATTAAATGGCAGTCTTTTTACTTTGTAATCTGACTGAAGGTGTTTTAACCTCTAAAGGGAAACAAAGGCTAGGACTGAAAGAGCTTTGGAAAACATTACACGCCACCCCCCCTCTCCCAGCTGAGGTCTAGAAACATAGCCTTTAACTCGGTTTTCACTCCCAGTTCAAAGCGATTTTTTTTAACAACTTATTAGGTTTTCTACTGACCTACTTCCAGTTGAACCAATGTGTATATATTCTACAAAGATACAGTTTTTGTACTTGGTGAACCCTGCCATTTCCTAAAGCAAAATTCTCATGATTTTACAGCAGTCTAGACTACCAGTTCCAACTGGAACAAAGCTGAAATCTTATTTCCAGATTTCTCAATTTCCCTTAGGCTGCAGAGTTATGCATACTTTCATATTCTACATACATTTTCTAAGAAAAAATGTCACTAACAGCTCACAAATGCAACTCCTAGACCTTCATTTACTGACTTCACATAAGCAAAAATAGTACTTCTTTTCTTGCCACTGGAATATTACTGGCAATAGCAGAACTGTGAGTGTTAAGAGAAGAGATGGATTAGAAGTTTTTCAGAAACAATGACATGTGCCAACTACATTTACAAAGGATGACTGAATAACGTATTTAAATAAACATGTATTTTCAGCAAAAAGCTTTAAAGTTGCCTTGCATTTCTTTGTTTTGTTTTGTAAGTGAATGAATGTTAACTCTGCAGCAAGTCAGTGCTGAGAAAGAACCACCTGTCAAAAAACATACAGGGTAACCTTTTCCACCTCCCCCCAGAATCTGAATTCTGTTTCTACCATGAGAAGTACTGAGTTTACTTTATTTTATTCTTATTACTGCAACAGCTTTAGAATTAAACTTTACTTATTCTACAATACATTGTGCCATTGCATGAACAAAGGGGCATAATTTCTGAATCTTCACTGTTTCATGTAAACAAAGTTTTTAAACAAAAATTATATCCTTTCTGACTGACTAGGACATCAGGACTGAAGCCCACAGAAAGACACTGCAGTCAGTAAGAATTAAGTGACCACGTAGCAGGTTTTACTCTTTTAAATCACAAGAAAAGAATAATTTTTATATTCCTCAAAATTTAATTTCAAATAATTCCCTACTAAATTATGAATATGGTTTGATTACATTTCAATAATGAGTTTATTATGGAGAATCATTTACTGCATTTTGGATAATCAAGTACATGCATATATTCCAAATAGTAACAGAAGAACACAGTTAAACCATAAAATTATATTAAAATAACAGGATTTGCCCTGCTTTGACTACTCTATCTCTCTGAAAGTAGAGTAAAAATTTTAAGGGTAAATATCCAACAGCATTTTCCTTTCATTAAATTGGTAACACAAGTAAAGTAAATCAGTTTCTTTTTTTCAAGGAACAACTTATTTTAACAAACTTCACATTCACGCTATGGCATCATTATAAAGCTCAAACTGCAATTTTCTTAATATTCAGCACTTCCTAAGTTCAACTCTACTTTCACTTCACGTTTTGCTTCAGCATTTGTACCATCATCGTGATTCTAAGAAGCCAAAATAAACAGAAAAAACAAATTATGTAAGAAAAATACTATAGTAAACATTAACTAAAGAACTTAGTGATCATCTGCTGAGGTTTCTGGCTACTTTTGAGTGGTTGGGGGTGGTGGTGTGTTTTTGTTTTTCATTTTTGCTTTACCCTTTCTGTAATAGCATATTGCATAAGCAATTTTCATCAAGACAATCAAGAAATGCAGGCATCGGTTTTAGTTGTTAAAAACCACCACTTTAAGCTAAAAAATTAGTAATATTTTCAAATACCACGCAGAGCCTGTGAGTTAAGAGAGTATTAAAGAGTTTTGTGCTTTATTTTAGTTGTCTATCTCCTTTACTGCTGCTATATGAAATGATTTTATCATAAGCAGCAAAATTAACGAAGGCTGGTTTCCAACAGATCTGTTCCCCATCACTCTCCTCCAAGAGGGCTGCCAACTCACTCCCTCCTGTATCCCTCACTCTCTCCTCCCGCACTACCTGCCCACTTTCCTCTCAGTGCCGTGCCTGGAGAGCTGGGGAGGGGGCAGCACATCCCCTACAACATTTGAAGCACCGATGTGGGAGTTGGTTGAATTTATTCCAGCTAGTTTACGGGCTGCTGCCTTTTGAAACGTTTAACAGTGCTAGTCCATTTTCCTTTGTATAAACAGAATTCGGATGTCTATTCTGCTTAGGACCAATTAGACAAATCTCGCATCTCTGAAACCTTTGCCCAACCACCAGCAAGTTTTGAACTAACGTAACTTCAGGGAAGATCAGTAACAAAGAAATTAGACTAGCTGATCAGATAAAAACCTTATTTCATTAAAAAAGCAAGCTAAAAGCATCTGTCCAGACAAAGCACTATCATATATGCAAAGTAAACTGAAAAACAAATACGTTTTCTTTCAATTTTTGACAGACATTCTTGGGCACTTAAAACTACAGTAATAAGATTTTCATAATAAGTACAAGTTTGAAGTTGGCCTTTTGATGGCCTCTCATGTCAGATGCAGTGATAAAGTAGTTTAAAGATAAGTTACACAATATTAATAAAAATATTGTAAACCTGCAGATCTAAAGCTATTCTGTGATGGTCAATCAGGTTATTTCCATAGAAAGACATAAGAAAGACAGAGACTACAATTGCAGAGGAAAGGGAATTCGTTAATGACTGCAAGCAAATGCTAATACTACTAAACATTAACATAACTACTTTTTTTTTTTCAAGCATGTGCATTTTTCAGGTGCTGTAGCAAGCAAAGAAGGGGGTAGAGGAACACTCCAGAAAGATTTTGTTTTTCCGAACTCCTTTTAAAATGTTCTTTTGCTCTCTCTTTCATCTTTAATGTCTGTATCAGTTCAAAAAATTATTTGTATATAGAAAAGACATAGGTCTCTTTAATGCTTATGAATGTATTTTGCCAGTACAAAACTTTTTCTCTGCTTCAACAGTTTGGGAAGTTTTAATAAATCTGGAGATAGATGTCATAATTTCTACCACGAGGTATAAAAATACAACACTAAAAACATGTCAGGCCTAAAACTGCTAGTGACTACCAAACAGTGTTTCAGCAGAAGGTGACAGGCTATATTCCTTAAAGACAATAGAGTACCATTAAGATTAGGTATGTAACAGAGCGACTAGAAAGAAATGGGAACTCACTTGAGAATAACTAAAGACATTAAAAAAGCTGACCAATCTTCTGCAAAACTGATCCTAACACTGCACCTTTGACATCTCCATCAGATAAGTACGTACCGCCTGCATCACATAAGCGAAACGTATGCTTAGGGTATCCCATGCTAGCTAGGTACTGCAAAGTTTTCAACCTTCATTTCTAAGCAGGAACATACTTCGTGCCAATTTTATCTTTGTTTACCTTTAACAGTACTTCATCACACTTAAGACATCTTTGCAACAGCCAAATTCTGATGTCAGCACAGCAGTGGGAATACAGTTCATTAGCTTACTGCAGCTGCAGCACCAGCAAACACACATTGCTTTGAGTGACACCAATAATAAGCATGTGTTTTAGATTTCTAGGTAACAATGGTGATCAAGAAGATACTGAGGTCAGGAAAAAATTCATATATGAAGAATTTTTAACATAGATTGGGGACTAGACAAAAGTTTGGTTTCTGTAACTACCAAAATGGCTATAATATATACTGTGAACAAACGATCTGCTAATTATTTTGTCTGTTTTTCTTTCTGGTAGCAAAAGATGCACATACGCATTAAGCAGACAAAATAGTATGAATTGATTCAAGTAGACAAGGAAGAAAAGTAACCCCAGATGATGTTTGATTTCCCATCCTATCAATCATCTCCATATTACTGTCTGCAAACCAAGGGATAATTTTTCTTTCACTTCATAGCACTGTTGTGAGATTAACACTTCATTTATGAGTCTTTAAGCACAGCTAAGGCTCCTGCTGTTTTGCAAACTTATGCATACAATCTTCTCATAAGAATACAGTGATGTGTCAAGGATTTTGTATCCAAACTTTATTTAAAATATTTGAATACACAAAACGTCTCCCACATTATACCATAAAAATACATACTGACAGACACATCCACCTAATTTATATGATTAAAGCATGTCACTTATACTAAAGACCACATCAGTTCAGCTCTGCTGCAACCTTCCAATATGACCCTAAAAAATATTTAACCAACAATTTTTTAAATTTCAATTTCAATTAATGCTCTTTCTTCAGGAAAGGGGGGCAAAAACAGAAATTCCTCTTTTACTACTTGTCATTTGTTATTTTGTATGCTTTTATCACAACAACTCTTATTCATCTCTTCCAAGGTAAACAATCCTGTACTTCTCAAACCTCTAGTCAGCCTCCTCAATCCTAATATTACAGTATTTGGTAAGTGATTACATACCTTTTTTTTTTTTTCCTTAAAAAAACCCACCCAAAAACTTGAAGCCATTACTTGGTTCAGTCCACGGAAAGGACTGGCTCCGGAGTTAATCAAGGCTATTTGGTAGAGAAGCGTATTGCCCAAAGGCCATCTTTCTTATTTATTGAATCTGGAAGACTACAACTGAAAGAAAATATTGCAGGAAAGGAATATTCTATGCCATGTTTTAAAACAGTTAAGTCTGAAGACTTGCATGATCTCCTCCCACCTATTACAAAGTTTCTATATGATGCTTGTTAAACAGCCCGTAACAAAGTTTTCACAGAAAATGTTTGTCATTTTCTGGGTTCTTAAGCAGAGACAATGAGGGTTGGTTTACAGAAGCGCTGGGCGCTCAGAAATGTAACTGAAATCAAAGGAACTTGTGGTCCGAACATGTAAAGTGCAACAGAATGCACAGTCACTTCAGAAGACACATTTTAGAAATGGCAAATCAAGCATATTAAGCCAACTTGTCTGTCTTGTGTTTGGGTTTGGTTTTTTTCCCTTTCAGTAGCTCTTCAGTTCCCCATCTTTTAAAACTGCGGTTAACATCATGTCCTCACCTCACAAAAAAGCCTTAGCACAAGAAGAAAATTAGTAATTCTTTGAGGTTTATAATAGAATAAATGAGGGCACAAGGACTTCAGAACTAGTCTGTTCATTTTGGTGGTCAGTCATCAGAAGCTATCGTTCCTAATTCAGCAACCTCTGGTTTTTCCCCCCTCTCAAATTGGGGCTTCTTTTCTTTCACGATATATTTATCATATTGTTGCCAGGAAACCATTAGAATAATATTGTACGTGTGAAATTGCCATTAATTAATGATGCACGTGTAACAAAAGAAAATTATCAGATACAAAACCAAAGGGTTTCATCATCAATCAACTTGAAATTCAGTAACATCTGGGTGAGCCTACACGGTCTATTTCTCTAAGGACTGATAAAATTGGGACATTTACAAAGCAAACAGCTAATATTCCGTTGGAAAAAAAAAAAAAATAATCAGAACAAGATTTCTTCTCCTCTGACTAGTGGCTTGTCCTAGTTAATGAAAAACTTGATTGTTACAAGAGTCAAACTAATTAAAAAGATTAAACTATGAGCAAAATCAAATTAGAAATTTCGCTTTAGGCTTATGTGGCCAGCAATAGCTCAAAACCATTGCAAACTGCAGTCTGCAGTTACATACAACTAATGGAAGTTTAAAAATTTTTAGAATAATTAACCACCAATCATTTCTGTAACCTGGCTATACGACCTCCACAAAACTACTTATAATTCTTAAATATAAGCATGTAAGTACATGCAAGTCAGAGGTCTAAGCCATGAAAATACCCATGTCATCTAAGTCTTGCCAGCAAATAGTGTTTAACTGATACAATCCAACACAGTTAATACGTATACCTTTTCCCCCAAAACATACCAAATTCTAGTGTATGCCATAATAGAAAATAGATTTTCTTCTCCCAGATGATACTCTAATTTGTATTTTTGTTTCATTCAAAATAACTACCTAAGCACAGCCAAGTCAGATCAGAGGTCCATCTAACTACACAATCTCAGAGTGGTCATTAACTTATGCAGAAATATCAGGGTGAGTAAAGACCCAGCTTTTTTTTCCCTCTCGCATACCTCTAGCTTACTTCAAAACATTTAAGTAGCAAACAAGCAACCTTTCTCAATTTTAACATTATGTAACAGATGCCTAAAAAACACCTGTGCATAATATGATAAATTATTAACATTAACTATTTCTAGTGATATGAGGATAATCTTCCAAATATAAAGACACAACAGTCCCAACTACAAAAAGCCCAACATTTCATCATCAGAGGAACATGCAGAAAGACAATGGGAAGAAGGAGAGGGAGTGTTCACTCTGGCACAAATACATATCAGATAACTAAGAAATGCCAAGGGACAAGATAAGGAAGACTCCAAGGCACACTAGGAGTGCTAACTTCTCCAGATGATCGCAAGCTAGGCCTTGGGGTGAGGTGGCAGAGGGAGAATTGGGGAGAGGGTGAAAGGGTGTGCGTGTGTGTGTAAATCAGAAGAAACTTTCACAGAAAGTGTCTTAACAGACTGTCACCATGGGAAAAGCAACAAGACTACTGGACTGATTAAAAACATAAGGAAAAGTCACTCCCCAAAACAAAAAAACCCAGAAAACAGAATATTAACCCCAACTATGATAAAGAAAAACTACATGACCCTCAATGAATTCTAACTTTAAAAACTCTTAGTTTCACAAAACCAGGTTTTGTGAAACAAAGGCCTTAAACCTTTGTTAAAAATCTCTATGCTGAAACAAATTTATCACTCCTTTTCCTTTGGAAGGTTTCAGATACTTCCTTTTTTTGTGGGGTGGGGGGTGTGTACTTTTGTATCTGCAGTGTCTGATTAAATGTGCTTTTTACAGATTTTATGAATTAGCATTGCTTAGACTGATATCCAAAGGTAAAAGAAAACACTCCACTATAAATGTTTTCTTTTTTCTACACACTTGCCGTACACTTCACCAAACTGTACAGTTGTCGATACAAAGCTGTCTCTGAACACATCGTTATGCTTTTTTTTTTTTTTTTTTTTTACTTAAGAAAAAGATCTGGCGGGTGAGATAGTTTTGCAGAAACAATGCAGAAGTCCCCATCTCTATCTCAAAAGATAACATTTCCAAACTTTCACGTTCAGATCAACTTTGAAGTTCCTTTAACACTCTAAGGCAGGACTACCACAGAAAGAAGTTGCTTTTTCCCCTATACCAGCACAAGTATTTGTGAGCTCTCACAATAAATCAGGCAAGAAAATGACTCAGGCTAAAACTAATACAGGTTTGGGGTTTTTTTTCCTCCTAACTTTTAACCCAGATCTGTTCACCCATCCATTTTGGCACGAGGCAAAACAAAATGCTTGTAGAGACGTACAGAACAGAGGCTGGGACAAGCAGCAGAGCGAGCCACTTCTTTCAGTGGCAGTTCTAGCTTTACCTACAAAGGCTGCTTAAGTCAGTCTCTGAGAAAGTCAATCTCTATGCATTTTGCATTGGTGGGGCTATTTTTAGTATATCTGACAATTAAGTACACTACTATTAATCTTATTCATAATGATTACAAGATTTTATATAAATAACACCAATATATTCTCTTGCGACCAAAGAAAGTTATATCCGAGATTAATAGTTTACTGACAACAATATACAAGTCTAGAGTTTGAAAAGGCAGTAAAATAGAATCAATTTTGAAAAAATTTCAATAGTCATAGAGAAGCTTTGCATCAAAGCAGATGCTGAGTTTCTGAAACTTTTCAACCTTCAACGATCTTACGGGAAGAAATACAATATTGCTAGTACAATTGTTTTCAACTTGTATTTAGTTGCTGGGTCGATTTTGGAACTGAAGGAGGACTACTTGGGTGCCTTAGAATTGTTTATTGTTTCCCGTTTCTATCATTTGTTTAAATAAAAGTTATTACCTCTCCCCACAAGCCTTACTAAACTGACAAGCATCTGACTTACAGCCCTGAAACCAATCACTATATAACTTGAACAGATGAACTGTAAAGAGGAACATTAGCCTTAAAAAAAAAAAAAAGAAAAAACACACAACCAAACCATTTTGTAGTCAAAGTACAGTAAGCCTCAACTCTCTGCTACATCCTACCTGCCTTGTTTGGTTAAACTTAATTGGATCTATTAAATAGACGCTTGTCCCCAGCCATAGCACACCACAGTTAAAATCACTTCTTCAATAGCTGAAATTATACATCGCATACTGTCCCACTCCAAGAAGGCACTAACCCATCTTTGTAATCTAACACACCAGGAACCACACTTGACTCCACCAAGCACCTGAACTGGTGTTTCATTCATCATACATATGCAATCCAGAGGCTTCTCCTTTCTACATCACTCAGAAGGTACGTGTTGATTTCAAAATTCTCAACCCTTCAATTTTCAGTGCTAATGTTATCATGCAGATATATCAAAACACTGTAAAAGAATCTGGCCTACATTTTATTACCCACAACCCCAAGCAGAAGGAGGGAAAGCATAGAAAAACATTCTTTTTAAAAGTCTTTGGCACAAAAGCTGCTGCTCAGGCACTCTGGGACAGGTGCCCAGAACGTCTCAAGTTCCAATAATAAGAAAAGCCTTCATTACGAGAAGAGGTCTGGACACATAAATACAGATGTGATATCAGAAAAGTTGCTAATAAGGACACAAATTTGTAACCAATTAAGTTGACCATGACTTCAATAAGCTAAAAGAACAAACGTTTGCAGGAACTGACCCAAAGCCTGGTGGCCAAAACACCAAGTTACACACACGTCTTCTATAAGAGATACACTGAGCATCTTTAGATCATGCATAGCCAAGGCATCAAAAAAATCTAGTTTCGAGGACTGATTCATGCCTGAATTTGTACACTCTGCTAAAGCTGGCTTTTATCATTAAGTTCTATTTAAAGTTGTGGAAAATTATCTTTTAACTGAACAAAACTTTTTCAAGCATTTCCATCTCAAGCACTGCATCATCACAATATTCCACATGCCAAAATGAATGTTTTTATAAATCAATTTGATATAAATAAGCATGTATTTCATAAACAAAGACTATATACTTGTTCTAAAGTGTACAGTACTTCTGATTTTCTTGATGCTTTAGTAAAGCCAATATCTGACAAAAAAAATTCCTCAAACTCAGATTAAGCAGTACCAATGAAATAAGAAAAATCTTCCTTTGTTGTTTCAGTGATGGTAGATCCACTAGCAAAGTATTTGTTCCCATTTAGTCTACAGTCTTGAGGTAACCTGAATACCTTAACAGTCGTTCATAAAAAAATGACAGAAAAAAAAAAAAAATCTGCTCTTAGCCTGGAAATTATGTCCAACACACACATGACTTCTATTATTCCTATTATCTAGAAGTGGCACAGCTCACCACTCCAAGTTTTACAACTCAGACAAAATAAAATACCCATTTCAACAAGCACCTCAAAACCACACTTCTCCCCATTTCACACAGACTTCAATTCAAAGTCTCCATCCAAACAATCAAAACTCCCAGATTTTCTCCTGTAACTGGCAATATTCCACTGGAGTTTTGAAAATACTAGGCTGGACTTTTCCAGTCAATAATTTTCAAAATTGTAATTGGACAACAATACTCATTTTCAAAGAAACAACTGACACATGCCTCGCCACTCTGAAAGCAAAGCGCAAAGCCTTCACATTTACAGGTTAAGAGATTTTTCAATGTACTGACTAGCCAAGACCATGATTTTTATTTTTCAATATTTGTGGGGTCACTGTTGTGACGGGAAGCAGATCATCAGGTGAGAGAACATTTCTGATCTCCAAAAAATTATTACTACATCCCCACCCTGGGCACAGGACCAAATCCCAGGTTATGACAATTTACTGGTCCAAAGACCATGGCTTTAACAAACGAGCTGTGCCAATATTTGATCAATGCTCAACTTTATTCTTTATTTTCAGCATAGAGTGAAGAAATGTTTTTAATTAATGGTTTAATGTTTCCAGTGGAAAAAGGGATTAAAAAATTAAAAAACAGAGATAAGCCTCACAGTCCCCCAGAATACTGTCAAGCAAACAGAGAAGATACTTTTCTAACAGTCCTTTTTGCTTATGAAAATTTAGAAACTTTGCCAAGCACCAGTTACACTGAATAGGAAAGAAACTATAAGTATTATATCAAATTGCAAAATCTGAGGCAGGTTTTACATATGAAACAATTTCAAAGTTCCATCTACAAACTCCAGAAATTCATCTTTGCTGTTTCTAAACTGTTCTATCTTTTCAGTCCAGAACACCCTTAACTAGATCTACTTGTTTTCCCCGCTCAACTATGCTTGCTCAAAGTGCTGGAACCAACAGAAACCTTCTGCCTTACCACCAAAAATTTTCAGTAACATATCCTGTAATTATTACTTATGATTTCACTTCAGACCTCTCCCCAAAACTGTGGATGTGTTTCACATACAAATTAGCAGCTTAATATATCAATTCTGGCTCAGACAGAACTCTGAGAGTACACTCACAAATTACAAAAATGACTCCTCTTTTAAGGAAAAGCAAGGAAGTGGTATTCCCGTAAAGGTCCGCAGGCAAGGAGATATTTCAACAATGACAAGGGAACTCCAGCAGTTCTCCTTTCCAGTGATGAAACGTTTACCTTAGGAAGCAAAAGTTGCAGGGAGGGGGGTAGTGGTCAGGATCGCTCACCTTTAACCGTTTAACCACCTCATCGTTGGTAATTTTGTCCGTAATCTCCTTCACTCCAGGAGGATAGTAAATGATTTTACCGTCGGCAGCAGGTTTTGGCTGGGTAGCAGGGAAGTCCATCCTGGTGCTGCTGGTTATAAACTTTCCTTCTCCACAGTCCTCTACCGGCCTCTATCGGTCAGAAAACAAAAGTTCAGCAGAATGGAAACGACTTTCTAACCCTCTTTTTCCATTTCTCACCCTCAATTCGCAGAAGGCCCCGGTTAGCACCCCGCCGGCTGCGCCCCCCGCCGCCGCCCCCGCCGCATCCCCCCGCCCCGGGCGGCGCTGAAGCGCGGCCCGGCCCGCCGCCGCCGCCGCTCCCCGCAACTCCGGCCCCTCCATTCCCCTCCGGCGCCTCCTTTCATTGCGGGGCTGCTCCAGCCCAACACTGTTAGTTCGGAGCCGACGATTTTACAATGAAATTTCGGGCTCGATCGAAGGATGCCCCGGGGCCGCGGGCTCGTTACGGCCCCAGGGAGGGGCCGGGGGGCGCAATTCCCGGCCCCGGCGGGGGCTCGGAGCCGGCACACCGGCCCCGGAGCCGGGAGACGAGGCCTAAACAGTTAGGCCTCAAAACTATCAGGAGGCAGAGAAACCAACAGGAGAGGGAGAGGGAGGGAGGGAGGGAGGGAGGCGGCGGCGAGCACAAACAAAACACCCCCGCCGGCCCCCCAACCCGGCGCCGAGCCCCCCGCCCGGCCCCCCCGCGGCGGCGGGAGCCCCCCCGGGGAGGGGGCCAGGCCACTCTCCACTTTCCATTTGTTCCCGCAACTTCATGCCCCCTCAGCCCCTCGCCCCGCAGCCCCTCCTCGCCCCGCCGCCCCGCACCCGGCCGGGCCCACAAAGAGCCCCCCCCACCCCCCGGCTCCGCGCACACGCCCCCGCCGGCCGCGGGCGACGGGGAGGGGGGCAGCGGGGACGGAGGGAAGCGGGACCCGGAGCCGCCTTTACCTCATGCAGCTCCGGAAGGTGCAGCATTGAGTAGCCTCCGTGCCGGGTGGTCCTCGCCGCTCCGCCGCCACCCCCGCCGGCCGCTGCCCTGGCTGCTCCCGCCGCCTCCCTGCTCCGCGGTGCGGCGGCGGCTCCTGCTCGGGGAGGGGTGGGGGGAGGGGGAGGCTGCTCGGTGGCGGCAGCGGCGGCGGCGGCGGCTGGGGAGAGGGGGAGGCTCCGGCGGAGCGTGCGCCGCGGGGACACAGTGCCGCTCTCCGTCCGGCCGGGGAAGGACAGCCCGGGAGGAGGCTCCGCGCCGCCCCCCTCCCCCTGCCCGCCCGCCCTCGGGCCTGGGGCCGGGCCCGCAGCGCCGCCCAGCCAGGATCCCCCAGCCCCAGCCGCGGGGCAGGGGCGAGGCCGGCCAGTAAGTCTCCTACCCCGCCGAGCCCCGCGCAGGGCGGCGGCGGCGGGCAGTACCGGGCACGGCCGCCGCAGCGCTGCCTCCCCCTTGGCGCCAAAATCGCCGGAGCGGCCGGGCCGCGGCCCTGAGGGCCCCTCTCCAGCCGAGCCCCGACCCCGTGGGGCTCTCCTCCTGGGCGGCGGGGGGGCAGCGGCCGGCTCCGAGGCCGAGGCCTGGGCGGCGTGGGGCCGGCTCCCGGGGTTGCCGGGGAGGGGGCCGCGGGTTGCCGGCTGCAGGGCGGCAGCGCCGTGTGCGGGAGGGGGAGAGGCATGTTTGTGCTTCCTCACGGAGCTGGGCCGCTCATGGCCGCGCGGGCTTGTCTGGCCGGTCCCTCGGGCAGCCGGTGACGGTCGTGAGGCCTGAGCGGGCGTGAGACATAAGAAAACAGAGGACAACGGTGCGTGGGGTGGCACGGAGAGTGCTGTGGCGGGTAGGAGCAAATAGCCCTCCTCCGGGCGGGCGGGCGGCAAGAGCAGCATCCACGCATTGACGTCCAAATTCTTCTTCCTCGTTGTTGGCAAATGATTTTCTCCAGCATTAATTTAGTTATAAATCTTCAGAAGAAACTTGAACACACAGACCGAAGGAGCCCTTGCCAGCCAACGCAGGAAATCCTTCCATGCAAAATGTCTTTATAATTTAATATTCTTTCATATTTCCAAGAGATGGGGTATGTCTGGAAAGTCAGTAGCAAAGTGGGATATATCTGTCTGTTTTGAATCTGCATTATGTGCCCTGCATGTCTGAAGTATGGGTGGCTAGAAGGTGTTTTCCAGATGCCTGCCCTGTGCAGAGAAGGTGCGTGGCAACTGAAAGATGACTTCTAATTGATTAAGACTAATTTAGGGTCTTCAGCTGACTATTCTTGGTTACCTGAACCAGCTAAAATTATCATTCATCTCAGTTTTGAAAATCTCTAATGAATTTTCTGTAGAGCAGATCAAAGACGGGCGGCTGGGACCGGTCTGCGTGGAAGGATGGGTTTCTCCACAGGGGCTGCGTGTGTGTCACAGGGGCCTTGCTGGGCACAGCAGAGGCGCTGGTGTGGCCTACCAGTCACACAGGAGAGATGCAGGAGGGCAAGGGGATGGGAAGGGAATAAGTAAGTAGGATTATGGTGAAGTATGCCAAAATCCAGATGTGCAAGGTGTGGAAGGAAAACATATAAAGACTGAGGAGCTCTCGGGTACTTCTGGTGTAACAGCATGTGAATAGGAAACTGCTCTCCTACTCCTGTGTTCCTTGTCTCCCTGCACTGTTGTCTTAGGGGAGTTAAAGCCTTGAATGCCCATAGCTTCTGTGAAACCAGCTCAGAAGTGTTATAGTGAAAATGACTGAGAGTTGCCAGGAACACTTAGGAGATCTCACACACTGATTTAGAAATCTAGAAGGGTGCTGCCAGACAAGGCGTTTAAATCTGGCTGTGAGTCCAGGTTTAGATAAAATGATTCTCTCCAGACTTAAGGATCGGTGGATTGGGGCATTCACAACAGACAGGTGACCTTAAGAGTGGGATACATGATTCAGTTTTAACAAGGTTGTACTGATTTAATAAACAAAGCCAACACCAAGCATTTAATCTTTTTCCTAATCCAAACTTCAGTGGCCATTTAGATTTGCCTTAGAGCTGAAGTACTCAGACTAGCTATCAACTCTTACTTGTTGTCAATAAAATAATATGTACTGTCAGAAGTATTATACCTTTAACAAATCTGGTTTTTCTACCCTTATGTTTATTACATTAGGTACTTTGCTTCCCAAATCAAATGACTAATACAAACAATTAATTTGGTGTAGATTCCTTATTTTTAATATACTTGTATTAATACAATAAATCAGAAACAAATCCTAGAAGATTATTCTGTAACTAAAAAAAAGAAAGTATGTATCAAAAACCTCTATGGGCTGTCTTAAATAGAAAAAGAATGCAAGTTAGTAAAAATGATGCAAGAAACAAATTTAAAGTGACCTTTGCTGAGGTTTTTTTATTACCAAAGCATAAAGCTAGGAAGATGTTAGGCAGGCTTCTCTTTGGGCATAACAGTAGTATTACGGGTGTTATATTCTAGAAATTTCAACTAAGTCTCAGAACTTCCTGGGTTTTGATGTTTATTTTCAAGTATTATTTTCTTATTACTGAAAAGCAGTATTTTATGTGTATCATTAATGTGACCTACAATGTCATAATGTTTTCTTGTAATCTCGTGATTACAACTTTTTCATGAAGCTACACCATCTTTACCTAGAAATATTTATACAACAGGTCATGAAGTAGGAATAAGAATTAAAAGGTAGAGGGCTGTGTTCCCACAACTTGTTTTTAGTCCAAGGACAAACACAGTGCAGAGCCTCTAGTATGCACTTCCAGTCACTTTTATTTTCCACTGAAGAATAAGATAAACTCTTGCATTCTAAGGCATGTGTACAACTGTAACTAACATGTAGTTAGATGTAGTAGTTCAAAGATTTCATTTGAAAGTGCCAGGCAAAGTTTGCTCATTTAATTAAAATTTTACTTCATCTTGAGCAAGTTGGTTGTGAAGCCCTACACTGGAGTATTCTTGGTTGTGGACCAAGATATCTATCTTCTTGCAGACTTTAGATAGTGAAGTTAGCAATTATTGTGGAGTAATGTTCAAAGATTTTTAATTCTCAGGATTTCATATCCGTAATACAACATAGAAAAAGTCCTGAAATACTTCAGTAGGAAGCTGAACATCTAGAAGTTCACACTGGATTTCTGCTTTCACAGGTAATGGTTAGTCAGCAGTATGAGAATTCTGACCACCTTTCAGTGTCAATGTTGTTGGAGTCCTTAGCTATTAAATGCAGGTGCAGTTGCTACTGGTACACTGTTCTGCTCCTGGAATAATTTGCTGTCTGACTGTAGGTTCTGGTATCAACACAACCTTGCTGACATACCCTAGGTCCACTGAGCAGGAGTATTTTGCCAGCATACTAGTGTAAAACTGTCAGAGTGCTCCTAGGATAGCCATTAATTTAGATGCTGTTAGTCAGATATATGGTGTTTTGAATGAGTCTTAGACAAATCCCGATCAGCAGAGTGGTTGAGAGAGGAGTAGGTGCAATTCTGTAAACATGGGATGATTAGGCAATGGCCCATCATTTCTCTGAGAAGCTGCAGGGATTCGTACTTCTGCACCATTTGAAATTCTAAAGGGCTAAAACAAAGCCTGTGGTTCTGATATCACACCCAATTAAGGGAGGTATGAATGAACACTTAGCTGCCAATTAGTGTGAATATATGCATGGTATTTTCAGAATGTGCAAACATAAAAGCTTCAGATAATCTGACCTGTGTACTCTTAATCTGAATAGTCCTGAAATCTGCTTGCAGATATGATTACGGCTGCTAGTGTCTGGTTTGTTGCCTTTGCTTGTTTGACCTTCACCCTTCTAATTTCAGCAGACAGCTGAGATCTGACTTGGACTCTGCTTCTTGTACAGCTGTAGCCAGGTTCACATGATCCCTTGGGTTCTAATGGATGGCTCTGTCTAATAATAAGACCCAATCCTTTCGTCTTTACCCAGATTTTATTGAGTGCCTACCTGGACAAATTTATGTTGGAATTTATTTACTTCTACTCCTATTATTTTTATTGGAATGTATTTACTCCAATCTGTTGTTTATTTGTTTATTAATATATTTTAGACTGCCATTGCAAGTGTAATTTATAAGCAGACTGAAATAAAGGGTGCTGAACACTCTTGTGGGACAGTCGTGTGGGGTGCTTCTTTCTCTGTATCACGTCAGGAGAGTAAAGTACCAAGAAAAGAAGAATTTACTGGTAGGGGAAGTAACGCAGCACAGGGTTTTCAGAACAAAACATCTTTCAGGTGAAACAGAAGAGAGTATGGAGTGATTACTTTAAGCACAGAAAATCCCTTAATTCATGTTGATTAAATTAAGCTATGTGCATATCTTTCCAGGAACAGCTTAACGGTTGTCCTCAGGTCTTTGTTAGTACAGTAAGGGTAGTAATAATGATCAAGAACTAAATAGTCGTATCAAGACAGCAGTGTGTCATGAACTGCAGAATAAGTCATATCTGTCAGTCGGCTGGGCAGACAAGTAAGAAATCCTATCTGGTGGGTTAGGAAAACACTTGTCTTCCTAATAATAGCTGTGCTCTTGAAAGCTTCTGCTTTGCAGAACCAGGTGGTGGAGTGTGGTCCTCCACTATTGAATTTTTTAAGTCACAGTCAAATAGGTCAAGAGGGGAAGGAAAAAAAAAAAAAGCTTGATTACTTGTTTTCAACTCTAGCATTTAGCCAGTTTTTGACATCTAGCAGGTTGCTTTCTGGCAGGTTTCTTCCTAATCATGAATGCTTCCCCCCCTTATGAAAGCCTACTTATTTTTTCAATGATACACATTTTTTCCTGCAATACAGCAGTTCTCTGAACTCAGTAAAAATCAAACCCTGGAAAATAATTTTTTGCCCTCAGTTTTGCACAGAAGCTTTCTCTCTTAGCTTTCTGACTTTGATATTAGTCCATGTTTCCAGTCATCTTTCCTCTTTGTCCATCTGTTGATTCTCTCACACATGCAGTTGCACACAGCTCCTCCAGTTAAAATTATAGTTTTATATGTTTGCTTCATTGGATCTTCAGAGATATCTCTGAGGTTTCTAATTAAACTTTGTAGTGTAGCATATCTTTGATAACAGCACCTAATTGTTTTAACTACCTATTTTTATAAAAGAATTGGTGTTTTTTACATCTGCTGTAAATTGAGAAGAGTGGTTACACTCACCTGAGTCAAAGGTGGGTTTCTTCACAATGTGGGTTGCCATAATGAAAGAGCTCCAAAAGGTATCCCATTCCAGAGAGTATGTGCAGTGAAATTACTCTCATCTAAGAAGAGACCAAGAAGCGTGTTTTGTCCTGAAGACTTACATGTGTCTTCCATGAACTACACTGACAAAGCAAATCCATGAAAGGGTGGAGGAGGACTTGTGTGTATTATCTCATGAAGATGGTCAGCTGGAGACACAAAGGGCTTCCTTGGAAAAGAGAAGCGAGTTCCACAACTTGCTGATTTTTCATGTTCTGAATAAAGGGAAGGACCAAATATGTATGGATTATATACTCCTTTGAAACTGATCCCTAGCCATATCTAAATATTATTTTGCTCTGGTTTCAGACAGCATAACTTTCTCCTGTGCTGTCTGAAACTGTCCTTATTTTGAGTCATACTTGGAAATAGGGCAGTTATACTTGCCACCAGACTTTTGTGGTATCAAGGCATGTTCAGAAATGACAAGAATTATCATTGTCAGTATATTTAAGCCATTGTGAAAAAGTGTATCCTAGCGAATACACTTGTAATTTACAAAATACTGTATTGACTGAACAATTGCACTTGTTTCCTTTGCTTGCAAGTAAAGCAAAATCAATTTATTGGCACCTGCATATTGGTGATTTCATAGGAGAATTTTTAGAAGCCTCCTTGATCTATTGCTAGTTTTGAGCATTCAGAAACTGAAGTCACAGCAGCCTACTGCGTGCCATCTATCCACCTCCTTTCTAGCTGCTCTCTTTTACGATGACTTGTCACCATTCACTCCATAATTACATTCTCAAGGTTATTTCCATCTCTACTCCTGATGTGTCCAAAGCACATACATTTATACCTATTCATTTCTGACAGCCAAGTCTACTTTTCTCCAATAATATATTTAATATGAGCATTTATCATCTTTTCTGCCCAGGAGATATGCAAGGGTCTTCGCTTGCACCACATCTCAAAAGCTTCAATTTTCTTCCTGTCACTATCAATAATTTCACAGAATTCACATTCATAAGTTGCTACAGTGAAAAATTAAGCATTTCACCAGTCAAATCTTTCTATTTTTTGAGGTGAAATGTTTTTTTTTCAGGCTTTTGTAAGGGAAGCCATGGGTGGATCAACTATTCTTCAGATTTTTCCAGTTTCTATTGGACAGTTTCTGATTGGATAAATTTGATCCCAGGTAATTGAATTTATGAACAATCTCTGTAGCTAGACCATTAAGCATGAAGTTAGCTTATATTCTATTTTTATTAATTAAGTAAAGTTATTGTATTTATGGCACACTCAAAAATAGCCTGTTTTTTTCATTAGCCTCTTATTGGCTCTCTAATACTTGCTGCACAGCAGAAGCAGTTGTGACAAAGAGCATTACGGCATCAGTCGAAGGTCACTTAAAAGGATTCCATCCATTTCAAATTTAACTTTTCCATTCTGTAAAAACCTTCCCAGATTTTTTTTTTTTCCCCAGCCAGGCTGCAAGGAAATCTGCAGTTACTCATAGCTGTAATAAAGGTGTATGACTCTTTATGTTTGCTTGGTATTTTTTCAAATAACAAGACAGATTTGGGGAATTTCTGAGTGTATGGGACTGCTTAGAGGAAATACCACTGAGGAAACTGGGAAAAGTTTGGTAATTAGCCCATGGCAGCTACCTACTGGAGGGAAGACAGTATGAGTAGAGCCTCTCCCTCTGCCCCATTAGATAAGAACTGTCTCATGATCTGTTAAAAAATGAGAACATGTGTGGTACTAACAAATTCTAATTAAGCTCCTTCGTGAAATGTATTGATTGTATTTGTGATGCTGCTGTTCCTAATTCTTTCACAGATACGATGTCTGCTGCTCGCAGTGAAGAAAAGAATGATATGAAACTTTACAAATGAATATGAACTTGGAATTTACCATTATGGTCAAAGAAAGATATTTGATGAATGGATCTGCAGTCTCAGAGCTGTACTGTAATGATGGGGTCATTTCAGGATGATGGATAGGTATGTGGTGTACTATTCAGAGGCTTAAAAAGGGGTTGCATTTATCAAACTCAGGGAGGCATCAAAGTGTTTGGGTATGATTCTGTGAGCAATAGAATCATTACAGTTTGCCTTTGAACAAAGTCAGGAAATGTATTGATCATATAGGTTTATGCTGCTAGGAAAGCAACTAATGATGGTTCAGTCAATGTGTTTTGTGAATGGCTTCAAGGGATAATCATTAAAATGTTACACCACTACACCATTTGGGAACTTGAATGTGGAAGTTGGAATTTCAAACCCTTGTAAAGAACAATTTGCATTTGAATTTACAAAATAAAATTACTTCTTTGGATTGTGCAGCTTTGTTCACTTCATCCTTACGATTCTACTTCAGTTAACGCACTGGATATTTTCATCCACACAGGTCATCAGCCAGCATGACAGAGGAGCACACTGACAACATAGTGATCCAGAAGCAGGGAATACTGAGTATCAGTGGAGGATGATTTTCCTAAATTCAGGATATGTGGCAGCAGAGAAGGTAACTAAGGTTCTTTGAGTCAGTACTTGAATGGGTATTTAACAAAGCAGACAAGGAATTGGTGTCTGAAGAGAGGACAGAGTATCAGGTATTGAGTAGACAAAGCCAGAAGTAGGCTAGACAAGGGAAGAGCATATATAGAAATGAGAAGAGTGTAGTCTTGACAAACGTGAATGCTTAGTAATACAAAAGCTGGTTCACAATAGTCAGATTTCTAACCAAAAATTCTCCATGATGGAATATAAAAAAGTCCATGATGGTAGAATGATCGCTGAAGGTGATGATATTAAATGCCAGCAGAGGGATTACTACTTGTAAGTAGACTGATACGTATCCACTTACAATTTCACCAACATTTAATACCACTATTTATATCCTATCTGAATTTGGCAAGGCAGCTGTGTGCTCTGTGTAATACACTGTAACTACACTGTATCAAGCACATAAACACTTGCTTTCTTACTCTGTACTGTTCTTTTTATCTTCCAGACACTGCATACTTATACCTAATCATTTTTATTTTCAGGGAAGCGCGTGCTAAAATTGTAAACTTCCTTTATTTGAGACCATTAAAGAGGCAGACAGAGACTTTTGGCCAGCATGTGAACATTTAAGTCACTACTTCAGATGTACTCAGTTTTTGCTTATGGAATGCCACTGATCTATATTTAATCAATACTTTTTAAACTTCCTTCAAGATCTGCTCAGCAGCCACCTCTAACCCAGCACACGATGAAGAAAACTTGAGTGAACCAGTTTTTTCATCCATTTTCAGTATCATCTAGCTTGACACTGCCTGGATGCACTCTCTTAGGCTTGTATCCTTGCTTCAAAAACTGTAACAGTATGTTCTCTCACACAGCTTCATAGTAAAAAAGATTTAAATTAAAAAATATGTCAACAAGTCTATTGGATTCTATCACATTCTGAATATACTAAGAGAACAGAATGATGTTACTTCTAGAAGAGAAAAACTTTAGCAATAGATCCTTAAATACCCTAAGGAAGCAGCTTCATATAGCAAGTAAGAACACTAAAGGAAGTACACAAATGCTGAAGTAATCTATGAATAAAAAAATGCAAGGGCTTTATATTTTCCTGAATTTAAGAAATTTGCAATAATAGTCTGTCTTACCACACCTTTATTTTGGTGTTTGTCTCTGTGCTCCTTTCTAAAAGGTTTGTCCCTTGGCCCATGGCTGGGTATGAGAAATGTGAACACAAGAAAAGGTATGAAGGAACAGGAGAAATAGGAGGAGCAAAGATGAACACATGTGCTAGAGAATCTGCAGCTGGCTGAGCATTAGGGAGTTTCACGTGAGCAAACAAAAAATGTAGAAATAGAAGATGAAATAAATAGCCTTGAGTGAATTGCAAGTGTATCTTAAATATCATAATTTGTGATCAGCAAGTACAGTTTTGCCAAATTCAAGCTGAACTGGAGAAATCAAATTCTGAGAACAATATCATTAAATGTTCTGTTATATATCTTAAAATTAGTTACACCTACAGTTCATATTTACTTAATATAAAGACTCCTGTCAAGTTTGATTTTGGCTTTGCATATTTGGAAGCTACAAAACCAATCTTTTCTGAAACTAGCTGAACAAACTTGCAAGAAGATTTTTAAAAAACAGAGCATACTGTTAAAATTCAGAGTTAAAAAGTGGATTTCTTTTGTCCCCTGTTTACATATGAAGGGGAGATCCGGGTCAACTGGAGAGCTACATCAAATATATTGGAGCTTTTGTTTCTGTGTACATGACCTGCCTGCTGTTTTGATGCTGCCATGTAAATGTCTTCTTGATGAGTCTGGGGAGGAACATATGTGTGACAGTGGCTGCAGTTGCACTTGGGACTGACGCAGCCTGCCATCCCAAAGGGGTGAACCTGTCTGTGAAGAGTGTTGAAAGGTAAATGAAACAAACTTAACTTGTGGAAGTGGTGTTTGTTTTCTATTTCAGTCCTAATAATAGGTTTAAATGTAATCCACATAGGGATTTGCTTGTATGTGTCTTTGATCACTGCTGAATTTGAAAAGTAGATGTATAACCAGCAACAATTAGGAGAGTCCAAAAACATTTGCCTTTAAGAGTCATCAGAGTCACAAACTGCATAATGCTGCTGAGAAAAATAATTACCAACATGTGTATGGATGAGGGGGAAATTGGCAATTTGTTCTGCTAAGTATTTAACCTTTTAATTTTCTACTCTTCAGGACTGTTTAGTATATATAGTTTATTTTTTGTATGTGGAAAATAGGCAAGTTTATAACAAACACTGATGTAAAGATAAAATTCTTACTTGGTTTTGAGGTACGCATTGTTCTCTCCTAACCATCACCACTGCACAGAAGAAGAAATCATAGCTCAGAAATTGAAGGACTACATAGAAAATATGAACTACTCCCATTTCAGTGTTCTTTTAAGTTAATGTGTTCTTTCTTCCAGGTTTTGTGGAATGTAAACAGAGGAATAAAGTAATTGAAAGAGTTCAGTGTTTGATCATCTATTTGAAGAAAGCTTAAACATGTTTTCATGCTGGCTGTATCAACTGTTTTCGGGGTTTTGTTCTTGGTTTTTTTTTAGTAAGTTGTCTATTACAGATGGGCCCAGATCCAAATTACACCACCTCTGCTCCATCCTGAATTGTGTGTATGAACTTAATCTAGTTACAGATACCAATCTGAATGTCATGAGCTAGGGCAGGGTGAGGTGGAGCTTGTCTTAAGATCTGACTCCCTTGTTCTCTGGACTTGGATTTGGCATGAATTTGGCCGGTCCCAGCTAACTAATTTTCACCTGGTCCCCAAATAAATCAGAAACTACACTGTCCTGTTGCAAGGAGTGACTGTCATTTTATGTCTCTGGCTTTCTAAATTTGAGTTTCTTCTGTTGCTGATATTATTCACTGGGAAAAAATGTGGCCCCATTTCCAGTGACAGAGGGTGTGAAATAAAAAGTAGAAGTGATAGGTGGATTTTAAAGGGACCAAACAAACAAACAAAAGAGGGTCAGAATTTACAGGAAAGCAAAAGAAGGCCTTGTTCCCCATTCATTAGTGACCAAATAGCCATGGAGTCGGTTTCATATCTAAATAATTAGGTTCTATCATGTGACAAAGAGTCACATACTGAACAAAGGATTTCCTTAAAAAAAAAGAAAAGTAGTCTATACAGCTGTTTTTAAATGCACATCACTCTCTGCTCCCTTCCCCCATCTACTTGGCTTCTTGTTTCAGCCTAAGACATGAAGCATACAAGTTATTCAAGTTTACAAACTAGTTAGTGAAATTTAATTCATAAATGAGTGCTAGTGGGTTTATTTTTATTTATTTATTTATTTATTTTTATAAGCAGTTGGAGTAATTCACAGATGTTTGTGACAGAGGTCAAGCACAAGGGTTGCTGTAGCTAGACAGCTTTTATGTAACAAATGGTGAGTGAGGAAAATTGACACTAAGCAGGATACCTGCAAGATACTTATATATCGTAGATTTTTTAAGCCACTGAATTGTGTGGTATCAGAAAATTTTGTAAAATACGCAAGTCTAGATAGGATCTGTACTTGGAAATAAGGCCTCTATGAAACTCTTTGGGGACAGAAATAAGACAGCTTTTTATATTGTTTTAATCTTTTATTAATCGAAGGTCAGTCACAGTGAGGTAAATGGATTCGTAAATCACTTATGATTGGCAAGCAATTAACTTCTTGTAAATGAATTGTATAGACAATGGAGAAGAGTCTATCTTCACAGGTAAAAGCATTTGTTCATTCAAGTGACATTAACAGATGATTGAAACTTGCCTAAAATTCAGGCTTGTACTTAACATTAGATCTACTTAGAAATTCCGTTCTGCAGCAAGGTCCAATGTTTTAACATTTGAGAATTTCTGAATTGGAGCAAACAATAGACATCCCAAAACTTCCGGTAGAATGAAAGTACTGGGTTTTACTTAGAATCACTGAAAAGTTTTAATGATTTTTTTTTCCAGTATTTTAGTAAAGTGAAATGGACCGATAATCTTTAACATCCTAAACCCCATAAAATACAAAAATACTTAAAAGAAGCCAAAATTTTACTAGAAATAATATTACATAGTCAAAAGAAAACAGTAACGGATAGATTTTTTTCCTTTTCTTTATAATGTCAAATTGACTTTTTCAATAAATGGTTTGGTTTTGAGCGTTTAATTCTGCATCTCAGCATGACTTGGTCACAGTAAGTTAGTTCTGTCTTAACCTAGAAAATTTTAGCCCAGTTCAAAATCAGTGCTGTACTCCAAAAAACAACTGCCTGAAGGCAGTTAACCTTGCAGATTGGACACACCCCCCCACCCCCACCCCCCCCGGAGATTTTCTGTCCTGGGGCAGTTTTGTTCTTACAGCTCTGGCTTTACCATTGAATAGAGGCCATTAATGATACTCTTCATTGGAAACGTCCTGTTTCTTGATCAGCATACAACAATTGTTGTGTAAAAAGCAGTAAGTAAACTTTCACATCCTGGTCAAATTCCAGTTCAGATAACAGCACCCTGCTTAGAGTTCTGACAGTTTCAACTGGGTAGTATCCGTTAACCTGCTGGGTGGTATTGCATGGTGTAGTTAAACAGCTGTTGCATTTTGTTTGAGAGGTGGTCTCAGCTAACTGATGTATAAAGTGGATCCTCCATGGCTGGTTTTACAAGACATTTCGGGGATGGTAAAAGTTACAGAAATGTCAAACATTATTCATTTTTTTTCTGTTAAGCTTCATCTAATTACTTCAGTGATATAAATGAAATCTGATTTTTTAAAATAATACAGATATGCAGTTTTACTGCTAGCCTTGTTCTTAGACCATGTCTCAAATACTCAAATCTCTAAGATCTCTAAGATCTCTGATATTAAATTTGCCGTGGGATAGGATCAATGCAGTTTTAAAAAATAAAGGCAGTGATATTCAACAGATAAAAACATGACAGTTACAATGGAAGTCAGCTTTTTACTTTTTATCATGTGCCAAGGAAGCATATTAGGCATTGTTTGGTTTTCCTTTCTGCAGTTTAAACAGATCAGGATGGATTTTTGATATCCATGAAATTTGACATATCAGATTGATAAAAATAGCATAGCAGAGAACATCCAATACAGGAATCAGATTCACCACAAATCGAAACTTGTAAGGGAAAGAATGTTGTTTTCGCATAATAAGCCTGATGGGAAGGGCAGGAGCGATTCACCAAAGCAATCAACAAGAGCAATTCACAACCATTGAAATCCCTGGCCTAGGGCTAGAAGGCAAGTGGTCTTTTTGTCAACTGTGATGACCCAGTACTTGGAACAGGCTTTAGATGGATGCAGATACCGAAAGACTTGGGGCAAACTTTTCCATCTTAGTACGCTTGCGTGATGAGCTCATGCATATTAACTTCTCCGCCCTGGAGAAAGCCAAGGTTCATTTCCATGAACATGCGACGTATGAACACATACATGAAGGGGCGTATCAGTAGGTGGTTCGGGAAGTCTGTACACCCTGTAGTACTCAGCCAATGAGGAATCAGGAGAGGGAACTGGCGGTTGGGAGAAAGGGATATAAACCATTGCATGATGGCTGGTAGGTGCGTCCACTTGATGGGGGCACCCGGTCTTGCAAGAACGTAATAAAGAGTGCTTCACACCGCATCCTGTCTGAGCTATGGATAATTGGCAACTGAGCGTTTCTCACAATTTGGGGGCTCGTCCGGGATCGAAGTCGTCGCCTGGGAGTCTCCGCCGTTGAGGGCGAGGAGGCGCGCCCTGTTGATTTCAACGGTCTCGCGAATCATCGACGGTGACTCCACGGGGACCGACTGAGACCCTGAGACTGATAATATAGACAGGCCTTGTGAACCACTGGGGGCAAAAGGATAAAAAAAAAAAAAAAAAAAAAAAAAAAAAGAGGAACTTTGGAAAGCGCTGTTAGACCAGGCAACTCTGTGCACGGACCAAGGTAAGAAAATTGGACTGTTAAGTACTGCCTTGGTGGTCTGGGAGATTCTGGTGGGTGGGAGCGAGTGAGCCGTACGTCAGTACGGGCTGAGGGCAGAGTCCGCAGTGGCGGCTCTGCTGTGCCGCGAGGAAAACGACCAGAAGTCTCGGGAAAAAAAAAAAAATGGGGAACAAAAAGACTAAGCTTAGCGGGAATTCAGGGAAGGTCCCTGAAAACATTCCCCCGTACAGTCCATTGGGGAGAATGTTGTTATGATGAAGGAACGTTCCGAATACAAGGGGAAGGACAAAAAGAAAATGACACATTATTGTGTTTTTGTGTGGACAAAGGAGCCCATTCTGGGACGTAAGGCTTTTTGGCCAAAATATGGGTCAACTAAGAACTGGTTATGTCAAGAGTTCAAAGACCCCTTTTTCACAAGAGGAGTCTGACTACACCTCCTGTTGGGTCCAACAAAGGACTGAACACCTTTTTACCTTAAAGGTGGAACAGGAGGAGTGGGAAGAAACTGGGGATGAAAAGCCTCCAGAAGCTATCGTTGTGGGAGGCTGGGGCATTTTGAGAGAGAATGCCCAGAGTTAAAGTAATTCCAATCATGAACTTTGAAGACAGAATAGAGGAGTCAGGGGTTCTTTAGCTATAAATCCCACGAAGAGCCCTTGATAAATTGGAGGGTGGGACCCCGGGAGTGATACCGGGGCAAGCAAGACTTCTTTAATTATATTCCCTTGGGGTTGGAGCTATCGGACCAATGGGCGTTGGTGGCCGGCATAAAAGGGGAAGGGTTTACGGCTTCCGTATTTAAAAAAAAAAAAAAAAAAAAGGGACAGTTGTGGGACAACTTGTTATATGTCCCAAAGGCAGGCAGTAATCTGCTGGGCCGGGATTTGGTGATACGACTAGGATTACAAATCCACACTTATAAGGAAAGTGTATGACTATTACTATGAATACTCTGACAGAGAAAGATGAGGTAGATATAAACCCCATCGTGTGAGTCAAAGAGGGTAATAGGGGAGGACTAAAAACCCCCCCTTAAAAAAACAAAAAATATTTATTTGCCTTTGAATGGGAAGACCCCCAGACAGGGCGCAAACAACAGTTGAGGTGGACTGTTCTACCTCAAGGATTTACAGAATCCCCTAATTTATTTGGGCAGATATTAGAACAAACTGTGGAACAATTTAAGCGACCTTAAGGGGACATGTTACTACAGTATGTGGATGACAATTTACTTTCAGGGGAGGAGCGGTCTGAGGTAAAAATAGCCACTGATGGACTCCTTAATTTTCTGGGAAAACAAGGGTTAAGGGTCTCAAAGGCCAAACTCCAATATATAGAAAATGAAGTTAAGTATTTGGGCCATTTAATTACAGAAGGGAGACGAAAAATAAATCCCGAAGGGATTCAAGGGATAATTACCCCTCCCTGGAACTAAGAAAGAATTAAGAAAGTTTTTGGGATTGTCTGGGTATTGTCGCCTATGGATTGAGGCCTATGCACAGAAAACAAAGGGGTTGTATCTTAAACTCCTGGATGAGGAACCAAAACCTAGTGCTCCTTCCCCTCCACCAGCAGCCGAACCCGTAATCGAGAAAAGCAGAAACAATTAGAAAATAGTGGGGCAGAGGTTTGGGAAGGCGTTGGCGGCGGCGGGCGGCCCCTAGGACCGCGGCACGACCCCACGCCAGGACGCGGCCCCCCGCGGTGCCGCAGGGAGGGGGCCCGGCCGCGGCTGCACCCCCGCGGGGGCTGCGCCGAGCGCTCCGGTCTGACCGCGCTGCTGGAGGAGCCCGGCCGGGGAATAAAGCGGCGAGCGAGAAAAGGGGAAAAAAAAAAAAAAAAAGTTACAAATGTATTCGGGAGTAGACCCTGAATGCATCCCCGGTGGGGGAGGCTTTATTAAAAACTTAATTCGTGACCAAATTATGGGGAGATATTAGAAAGAAGTTAGAAAAATTCGATGATTGGCAAGAGCAGGGTCTACGGGAATTGTTAAGAGAAGCGCAGGAGGTGCGTGTTAGAAGAGATGAAAATAAGTTTCAGAAACTAAAAGGAACACTGGCTGAGCCTCCAGTGTTAAGTTTGTTGGATGTTAAAAAGCCTTTTCAATTATTTATAACTACCTCAAATCAAACTGCTTATGGGGTTCTGCCCCAAGATTAGGCTGGAAGTAAGAGACCAGTTAGATATTTTTCAAAATTATTAGATCCCTTAAGCAGGGGCTGGCCAACATACTTACAGTCTTTAGTGGCAGCAGCCTTACTGATTGAAGAGGCACGAAAGGTGACTTTGGAGCGATTATCACAGTGTTTTCCCCTCATGATGTGCGTGGGGTACTGCAGCAAAAGGCTGAGAAATGGCTCACTGATAGTCGACTATTGAAATATGAAACTATCTTAATGGAAGCACCAGGATTAGAACTGAGAGTAACTGGTGCTCAAAATCCTACTCAAATTTTTATATGGAGATCCTAGGGGTGAATTAAGTCACAGTTGCATTGAAGTAATAGAATTATAAACAAAGATTATACCTGATCTAGAACAAACTGAATTGAATTCAAAGGTTGTTTATATGTAATGAAACAAGAAGCAGATTATGGGAAAAAGATATATAACCCTCAGGAGTTAACCGAAATTCAAAAATTGGGGACCACTGTGGTAAATGGGAAGTGGATCCTTCTAGACAATAGGGATACAAGGAGAATTGCAGAGGACTCTGCAAACCAGACCAGAACTAAAACAAAACTTTTGGGTGATAGGTACAGTGTAAAAGAGATTAATGAAAACCAGTTAAGTATTCGAGCCACAAACAATAAGAAAGATCTTGATAGCTGTTCAGTGCGTACCATTAATGGCACATCATGGATAAAAAGCAGGCACTCTGATCTTTTACCTGGTGACACAAATGTTAATGAATATGACCCTAAAATCAATATGTTTGAGAAAACTGAACGTATGTCATGTATTTCTACCAGCAAAACAATTTCTGCAATGAATGAAAGGATCCAAATAGATTTCACAGAACTACCGAAAGTTAGGAGATGCAAATATTTACTGGTAATAGTAGATCAATTAACTCACTGGATAGAAGCTTTTCCTACCACCAGAGCGACTGCCCAGTCAGTAGCTAAAATAATATTGGAACAAATTATACCATGATTTGGAATTGTAAAAGTATTTGATTCGGATCAGGGTACTCATTTTACATCAAAAATTATAAAGTTAATTACAGAAGCTCTGGGCATCACTTGGGAATATCACACTCCATGGCATCCACAAAGTTATAGACGGGTAGAGCGAATGAATCAAACCTTGAAACAAGTTACCTAAATTAATGATAGAAACCAAATTCTCATGGATTAAATGCTCACCCTTAGCCTTACTTCATATTAGGACTATGCCAAATTCAGAGACAGGCCTGTCACCTTTTGAGATGTTATATGGGATGCCATATTCCCAAGGTATGCCTCTAGGGCATCCATTAATAGAAGACATGAGGATTCAACAATATATTAAAACTATTGAGAAAAACCTAAAAAAATTAAGAATAAAAAGAATGTTAGCCCAGACAACTCCTTTAGGATTTGCAGGACACAAAATACAACCTGGAGATAAAGTAATGATCAAAACTTGGAAGGAGGAAAGCTTATCTCCTAGATGGGAAGGACTATTCCTGGTATTATTGACTACGGAGACAGCTGTAAGAACTGCTGGAAGAGGATGGACTCATATTTCCAGGGTAAAAGGACCAGTTACAGGTGAACCCAATTAGAAGATCGAGTCAGCACCTGGAGATCTGAAGCTTCGAATACAATGGAGCTAAAATAAGACTGGACTTACTAAAACAGACCGAGTGACACCAATAGTAGTGAGATCCTGAATCATCTACATGAACCCTGTGTGTATGTACATATGTTAAAAAGTTGTAATACCTATGATTTTTGGTTTTAGACTTTTGCATAAAAACATAAATCAGTTGAACAAAGGAATTAGGAAAAAAAAAAGTAAAAGGGAGTGAGGGAAAAGCTGAGGATAAGTCCAAGTGAGGGCAAGACCGGGTTGGCCTCCATTTTTGCTGTTAAGAAGACACGAACCCGACCATTGGCAGCAACCCAATGGGTCCAGGGGTAAACAGAAAAATGTGCCATACCGGACCTCACTATGGTAGCTGGCTTTTTCTCCTCAATGTGTATGTTAGCCTCATAATAGCTAAAAGGAGTCAAAATGCTACCAACTCATATGACCCCTTTGAAAATAATGAGTTTGTTTTATTAACAAAGACTATAAGTAAAACCTTCAATTTAAGTCACTGCTGGGTTTGTGGGGGACCTTTGGGATTATCAAGCTGGCCGTGGGTCTCTATACCGCTTCCCCATCACAGATAGCAAACATGGAATGGCAATTTATGGTCCTGGTTACCTGGAACACCGTGGGTAAAACAGCTTTTATTTTATCTGTTGTGTACATTTGCTACTCTAATGTTTATACCATGTATGATTCCATGTTTTATTAAATTGATTCATTTAGTCATTCAAGGGATAAACGCAAACACGAATCAATTTAATAAAATGCGAGGGATTGTGAAGAATGTGGTGATTCATGTTAAAAATATAGTGACTTTAATGTGAGGAGCAGGTATGCTGCTGGTATTTTGCCATGTACATAAGTTAAAGGAGATTTACTGTGGTTTTGTTTTTAAAATGGTTCGGAGTTCTTTTTCTGTAAACACGGACTCCTATGGACTGCTATTGCGCAATGGAAAAGTACTGGAGGGACCCCTGTCAGAAGCCCCTAGCAACACCAGAAAGCCCAGGAAAGTCGAGAGACTCTACTGTGCATGTGCGGACTGGGGAAGAACAAGGATGTCAAGATACCACCTACTTTCTCCACTGTCTCCGTAGGATGCTACATAATCCCTTGCGTCCGAGGATTGGTCCAGTGAAACCGCCTTGTCAAACAGATGCCTCCGGAACCACCCCCCCTATCTTGGCAAGATGCTGTTACTAGAGGAAGAGGGAGATGAAGATGCAAGAGATGACTTGTCATCAGAGAAAAGATGTAAAATCATGTTGTCAACACTCAAAATGTTCATAGAACAATACTCTTAAGAATATGCGAAAAGCAACAAGAGTATAAATAAAAACAGGGGGGAATTGTAAGGGAAAGAATGTTGTTTTCGCATAATAAGCCTGATGGGAAGGGCAGGAGCGATTCACCAAAGCAATCAACAAGAGCAATTCACAACCATTGAAATCCCTGGCCTAGGGCTAGAAGGCAAGTGGTCTTTTTGTCAACTGTGATGACCCAGTACTTGGAACAGGCTTTAGATGGATGCAGATACCGAAAGACTTGGGGCAAACTTTTCCATCTTAGTACACTTGCGTGATGAGCTCATGCATATTAACTTCTCCGCCCTGGAGAAAGCCAAGGTTCATTTCCATGAACATGCGATGTATGAACACATACATGAAGGGGCGTATCGGTAGGCGGTTCGGGAAGTCTGTACACCCTGTAGTACTCAGCCAATGAGGAATCAGGGGAGGGAACTGGCGGTTGGGAGAAAGGGATATAAACCATTGCATGATGGCTGGTAGGTGCGTCCACTTGATGGGGGCGCCCGGTCTTGCAAGAACGTAATAAAGAGTGCTTCACACCGCATCCTGTCTGAGCTATGGATAATTGGCAACTGAGCGTTTCTCACAAAACTGAAGTGTGAGCTTATTCCAAATTCAGGAGGTCCTTGTAGCACTGAGGCTTCTGTCAGCTGTATAAGCATGACCTCATTCTTTGCTTGCAGAGAAGATACAATTAAGTATAATTCTTTACTACTTGGATTACAGCATTTATTGTCATCATGTCTCTGCATCTCCTTTCCGAAAGCCCAAACATCTTTGTAGTTTGTATGTTCTGGCGATGTTTAGTATATCAGGTGTAATAAGCAAATTTGATTTCTGTTTTGCAATATATCTGGAGTATCTCATCCAAATGAAGACTAGTAATATGCTGCTTTAGAATGCCTTTAAACAAGAATTTGAAAATTTACAACTATTAACGTTCAGCAGTAACCTTGTAAACTCCTCTGATAGTTTACTGATGGGTAGGTGAATCAAAGTACTGATTTGTTAAGCAACTTTTCAATTCATTAGTGGTAATCTGGAATTAGGGTCACCCGCTCACCTAAAAAACGTGATCCTATTGAGACCATCAGAATTTTTACTCTTGTCTTCAGTGGGGCAAAAATTGCCCCATGATCTAGATTTTTTTCTGCTTCTAAATACTATTTTTTCCCCATTTAAAATAATGCTGAAATAGAACCCTGTATAAAGGGAATTAAGGCATTATTTTAATATAGGTGTAGTAAAAATGTACTATTTGGAATGAAAAAATGTGTATGTGAATTAACTAAAATTACTGCAGTGATGCCAACCTGTTTCTGCAGTTAACTATGGAATCGATAGCTATATGGAACAGAAGATCAATATACTTCAAGTATAGAAACCAGATATGGAGTTCCTTTATGGAGATAAAACACCACATTTCACTAAGTCAAATGACTTAAATCTGAAGGGGGGGGGGGGAAGAGAAGAGTCACGTGAGCTATTCTGCAAACATTTATTTTTACATAACTTCTATCCTTCTTCTCACCCACCCCGTTTTTTTTTTTTTTTTTTTTAATTAAGGAATTAAATTTCTACTTCAGAAATCAAATTCTGGCTGAGGGAAAAGTTATCTTCTGTAGGAATACAAACTCAAAGATTGTGGACAAAGTAATATTAACTGGAGACACAGATACTCCAAGCAGCCAAGTTAAACGTCTTTAAGCAGTATTAAGGTAAATCCATTAAAAAAAAAAGGGGAAAAGCTAACACTTTTTATTTCCCTCAATGGTAAATGAAACCTAAAGCTGGCAACAGAATGTGGAAGGCTCCTTAGGAAGAGGAAGGGTTATAGCATGGAGGAACTGAATCAACTTTTATGAAAATGGTTTCTGCAGGAACTAGATGAGGGCTCTTTTCATCTCTCCTTTCTGAAGGAAGGAAAAACCCATGATAATTTGGGGCTTTGATTGTATATATTAATGGTCCAAAATAAAATTCTGAGTAATGATAAAAACTATACCTTAATTTCCTGGAAAGATAACTTATTTCATATTTCCTGCAGGCAGGCATGAATTTTTAATGCACCCTAATTTCTCAGGCATTTTCCTACAGTATTTATTATTGTATATTCAGTATGTTACTGTAAGTAAAAATAAGTCTTTAAAACTGACAAAGTTAAACATGTCTTTCTTGCTACACCAGAATGTTCTTCAAACCAAAAGTTTAGCTGGAAATTGTTTGTGCAAATCAATATCTAATCTAATCTTTTTTAACTATAGATCCTCAAAGACAATTTGAGCATAGAAGAAAGGAAATTACAATTTGCTGAGTAGTCTTAGGCTGTATATAATCAGAAACATTAAAAGGGACTGACATTTCCTTGTTTTTATGGCCCAATTCTGGTAATAATACTATTTTAATGTGATTTATAATATAAGCAAGAACATAGTATTTTTACTTTGAGAAGGCAACATTGTAGAAACTAAAATGGAAAATCTGCTGTTAAAGCATTCAACGAGGACCAGACTAAACACTTGAGCCAAACAGCACAGATTACATGCTGTATGTTCAAGCCACTCTAAGTAAAACTAAGCCAACTGTAGATTTAAGGAGAGATAAAGGAATGGGAAAAAAAACCCCAAAACAATAGCAGATAATAGGTGATTATTGTGTTATGTTTGAAAAAATTTTGTGAAAACTCAAAAAAAAAGGACACACATACTTGAAAGAACCTCTCTTACAGTGATTATAATTATCTAGATATCAAAATCCCTCCTATTTAAAGTGTTAACTGTGGTAGCGAGAAATCTGCCAGTACCCAAATTAGTCTGGCATTTTCATGGTGTCAAATACTGTAATATGTACAACTGGCAAAGAACAACATAGTTTCATGCATCAAGTGCCAGCAGCAACACCCCACTAGCAGTGCAGTTTAATGGAGGCTATCAGACTCGAGCGTACTGAAAACCTCTCTCTTCCTCTTTTCTGGCAACCTTAAAAATATAAAGACACAGTCATTAGACTGGAATTTACATGACCTATTTTTCCAAACCTATGATTAACACATTACTAGCATCACACCCTTAAAGAATTATTTTTTTTTTTTCTGATACTTGTCCAGACACTGAATGCATGAAGTAAGGAAACAGTTCCTGGTACATCCATGAAACCATCACTTGACACCACATGCGCACACAACTTCTGATCAAGGCTTTTCCTTCAGATTTCTGGACATGTACAATATCAGTGTATTGAATAATTATTTATTTTCCTTTTGTGAGTCATGGCAAGAGACAGCCTTTTGAAACTTACCAGCACATCCTGTGGATGACTATGTATACACTTTACATATTGTATTAGAAATGTAGATGTTTGTCCTTGTTTATTTAAATATACTACAAGATAAGCACTAAAATAGCAAAGTGACAGGCAAACTAGCAATGCCTAAATCAATTTAATTCCTAAAACATTAAATGCTTTGAATACAAATTTCAAAATTTCTAACATTACTTTTATTGCAAAATACATATAAAACGTATTTGCCTTTCCGTTGCTGTGCTACCACTTTGGGACTGTGATCCCTACAAGCTCTAGAGAAATTACTCTGAGCACCCTTCTGCAGTTTTCAGAAGGCAACTATAGTGAACTACCCATGCATAATTAGTTCACCTTAGAACTAGCTATTTTTGAATTTGCTTATTCTTTATTGGCATTAAAACTAGAGTTACATCTCTAATAATGCAAACAGGTCAGTCCTGGTGGCAGAGGGAAGGACTCTCCAGGCCCCAGAAGGAAGCAGCAGTGGGAGAGCAAGTGACTGAGACACAAAACTGGCCGTGACTTCTTGGTCTTTCTTTCGAAGCATAAGTAGCGCTTTAGTAGTCTGCTGAAGGCCACTTCTCGTTTCTTTGAAGGAAAGTGAAGGACAAATGATGGTGGGGGATGCCACCTCGACCTTGAATGGGGTGAATCACAATGTGAGGGACCTTCGGCCTGGGAGACAACCTTACTCCCCTCGGGGGAAAATGCTTCTCCCTCTTCACAGGAGTGTTACTGCTTCTGTTCCCTAGGAAGATCACAGTGGGGCACCTCCAGCCAACATCCTCCTGAGGCATTGTGCCCTGATGGGAGGTGGCTGAATACAGATGGCAGGGAGGTTATCTCGAGTCAATGGTGCACCCATCTCCTTCTGGGAATCAGATTAACAAGCAGAAAGAAGTGGAGATCCTGCCTGTTATCTTGCTTGGACAGGCAGGGAGGCAGAGCTGACAAGGAAGCTTATAGCTATGTAATGAAGTCCTATCAGTAATGGGTAAACTTCATCAGTAATTTTCCAACTATATTTTAATGCCCGTTTGTTGACCGTGAAATTTCTCAGAACAATAAACATCTATAAGATTACAAAAAAGTTTCCCAGTAGAACCTCCTCATCTTGAATGGGGTTTTTTGGGTTTTTTTTTTGTTTGTTTTTTTAAGAGCTTTTCCCCTTGTTGATAAATTAAAAACTCTTGTTCAGGTGGATTCACAGCAGTTCTAACTTAAGAGCTGCTATCATCATCTCAGTCTGTCAGGAGCATGTCTCTCTTCCCTTTCATCTTTCCATAATCTTCCATTGTCCATCCCTGTCAAATGTCCGTTGCTTGTTGCAGATAATGAAGCCTTCTCCTAACCAGTTGCTCCTCTGTTCTCCTGTTGCAGCTCATACCCTCCACTGCTATCAGAGATGCCAGATCCCACCAGCCTCTCCTCAGCTTCCTTAAAAACTCTTCATCTCTTGTCTGCTTCTTACATGCCGTTTCTCCTCCGGCATCAGCCCGCAGATCCACTGCATCATTCTGGCCTGTAGGAGCCTTCTCCTCTGCTGCGACTTTAGGAATTGCTTAGTAGAACAGGGCAGCAGCACCAGGAATTAAACATTCATCCTTTCTGTTACAAATTTGAAACCTGTCACTACATGGCTACTAGCTTTCACTACACTCTGTTATCTCCCAATTGTTTGCTGAACTCGCCTACGCCCTGTAACCAGCAATGTGCCCTCTACAGGCAAGGCCTGTCTTTTCACACCGGTTTTCCCACACCGGTAGAGCACAGTTACCCTTTGCGAAGGTGAACACGTGAAGCTGTATCGGCACCCAAGTTTTATTGGTAACCACTGGAAAAGTTGGCGAAAGCAGCCTCCCGGGGAGGAGAGCTGCCCTCAGCTGGCAGGAGGCGGCACCCCCCACCCCGCTCCTGCGGTTCTTCTTTTCCTCCTGCAGTGACCCTTCGCGCGGGGCAGGTGCCGGCGAGCCTCCGCAGGACGTCGGAGGCCCGAGGCCGGATGCAGGCCCCGCCAGCAACCGCCTCCCGCCCGCCCCAGCTGCCCGCGGCACCCGAGGCCGGGAGCGGCCGCCGCCCCCGCCCACCGCAGGCCCGGCCTCCGGGGCGGCCCCTCGCGACGCGGCGGCGGCGGCGGCGGGCGCGGCCGGGCGAGGCGGGAGCCGGCCGGGGCGGCGCTGCGGGCCCCGGGCGGGCAGGGGGAGGGGGGCGGCGCGGAGCCTCCTCCCGGGCTGTCCTTCCCCGGCCGGACGGAGAGCGGCACTGTGTCCCCGCGGCGCACGCTCCACCGGAGCCTCCCCCTCTCCCCGGCCGCCGCCGAGCAGCTCCCCACGCCCTGCGTCCGCCGCCGGCGGAAGCGAGCGAGCCGAGCGGCGGGAGGTAAAGGCCGGCGGGCTCTGGCGCGGAGCGGCGGGACCGGGGAGGAGCCTCGCCCTCCCCCTGCTCCCGATAGGGTGCGGGGGCCCGCGCTGTTCGCCGCGGCCCCCGCCATCTCGGGGGCGGGGAGGCGGCCCGTCCCCGCTATCTCAGGGGCGGAGAGGCGGCCGGTCTCTGCGGCGGCTGAGGGCAGCTTCCCCCCGCTGGCCAGCAGGCGGGCGTGCGGGAGCCCCCCCGGCCGCCTCCCCGCATCGCGGCGGGCCCGGTGGCGCTGAGGGGCCCGTCCCCAGGGCGTCACTGGAGAGGAGTTGCCTGCGGGTGGGAGGGGAGGCGGCGGGGCGGGTGCTGCGCGGAGGGCCCGCCCGCCAGCCGGGGGCCCGGCCAAGGGTCACGGGTCCCCGCTAGCGGCTCCCCTGGGCGGGGAAGGGGCCGGGGGAGCGTTGTCGCTAGCAGCGGGGGGGCCTCTCGGGCTGAGGCCGCCGCTCGGGCCTGCCCTGCCCTGCCCGGGGGCCTTCCTGTGGGCCTCGCGGCTGGAGCTGCCGCTGGGTCGCCGCTCCCCGCCGCTGTGGTGAACGCTACGGGCGCTCCTCAGCGTGAGGTGCCGGCTGCCCGCCCTGCCCCTCTGGTGGCTCTTCCTCGCCCGTCACCGTGTAAGCGCGCTCGGCGGCGGCCCAGGTGCCCGGCCTTCCTGTCAGAAACACCGGCTCCTGCCCCCCGCGGCCCCGGGGAGGGCCCCGGCCTGTCCTGCCGGCAGCGGCGGCCTGTGTGGCGGCACCGATCGCTGGAGGAAGTGGGTGGAAACGCTTCGACTGTTTGTCCTGAGCAAACTATGCGTAGTGCCTGTGAACTTTAAAAAGCATCTCGCAAAGCATAGAGCCCCGCAAGATAAATTCACCCCGTGCGAAATGAAATAAAAAGATTTTTAGTAATTTAAGGGGCTGTTCGTTTTGAACAGTCGAGAGCTGCTGAAACGTGTACATCGTGTGGTTATATAAAGTTGTGACTTTCGTAGTGTAGTACTCCCACGTGCTTTGGACACGGTCTGCAGTTTGCTGATCAAGTGCCATGAGATCAGAGGGCCTTCGGAGGAGCCTGACTTCAAAGGAGAGGAAAAACCCCTATATTCACTATTACTTTTCTTAATTCTTACTCCAAATAACTGATAACAGTTTGACTCTTAAGAGACACTTAAAATGTTTTTATACAGTGTCTTGACAAAGTTTAGTATGCATCTGGAGTCTTTCGGTAGGATGTTGCAGTGAAAGATGAGAATAATTCATATAGGACTTAGGCAAAAAACCTCCAAAAGTATTTTGGATATTTCAGGTAAAGCAAAAGAACAGAATCAGGTTGCTCTTCATCCATTTTGCCTTCACTGGAATAAAAGCCTTAGGTAATATGTCTTGGGATATAATTGGAGAACCAAAGGTTGAGATATAAACCTGAAGCTAATTACAAAAGTGCAGAAAAGTTTAAGAATGGTATACATTTGTAATCATGAGTGTTTTAGCCCTGATTCATCCGGAGTACAGTCACCATGAGTAGGGTGGTGCTTGCTTGTGTCATGTGTTTGCAGCACTTTCAATTTGCAGTAGTTTGTGTGCCTAGATGATGTGAAGAGCTTGTGAAGGAAATTTAACAGTATCAAAGCACATCTTAAAAATCCAGTAATTTATTCTTTATAGGTTTTCTTCTGTTGTGTTTTGGTTTTGTTTTTAACTGTGGAGTTGCCCTGATTTTTTGTGGTCCTGTTTATACTTTGTGGTATTTTTAAGAACTCTCCCCCTGTTGTATTAATGCATTTCAGCTGGGGAATACACTGATGTAGAGGGAAGTGAGGTTCTTGATGTACCAATGTGAAAGTGCAATAGTACCTGACAAAAATGTTAGCCGAGGCATGGTGTTAGGAAATATCCACGGTATACTTACAGCTGTTTCAGCTTTATGGTGTAGGTGGATTGTCACCTGTGATTTTGTCTGTTTTACAAAAGAGAATTATGTTATCTTGAATTAGTGTATGAACATGTTGTAATAGGGACTTTAGGGGGTTGTAGTTCTGTGGTGTTGCATGGTCTCTTGCCTTTCACTCCTACTTGTGTACTGATTTGTAGTCTATGCTAAATGGCTGATGTAATCAGTCTAATTATTATTTTAAATAGAGTTCTTCTGTGTATGAATTTAGCTCTGGTAAAAGTTCCTGAATTATTAATCCTTGAGTTTTAGGAAGTTGCTGCCTTTGTTTTTCTTACAGAGGCTCTGCTACTATAAAAATGTCAGTAGGGCATTAATTAGCTGACAGTTACACTGCCTTTCTGAATTAAGTAAGGCCGTACATTGATATTTTCTCCTGAACCCAGCTGTGGGTAGGGAAGAGGTTAAGTTTTCCAGCTGTTTCTTCTCAAGACTCCACTGGGGATTTTCGATCTACCAGTGTCTTGGTTTATGTAACTGATCTGTGTTCCATCTGAAAAATTGCCTGTGTTAACTCAAATGACCATTTAAAACTATTTGAATGGACCTGGCTGATGTTTTTTACAGTCATATAAGGTGAACTCATGTGAACTACTTTCTGAACATAAATGACAGGTTTAAGTCTCTATCAAGTAAGTAATGACAGTCATTTGATGGCTGTAAGCTTTTCATTGATGTACCTAGATCAGGATGAGGTCATCTGGCTGTGGTTTACATTAAGCTGAAAGTAGTTTTTATCTTTTTAATAGCTGTGTAATGGCTGTACGTGTGCCATGTTCAGCTGGCCTAGTAGCTTCAGCAATGGAAATGCATCTGAACATACAAAGTAGATACAATTGTCCTGATAGGTCTGTGTAATGTAGTTTCCAGCCTAGGACCTGATACGTGATTTTATTTTTTTTCCCCAGAAAATATTTAGGATGTCTACATGAATAAGCTGTTCTCATTCCTGTCTTGCTTTCTTCATGTGGTTTGGTTTCTTGCTTTCTTTTTTAAGTCATAATTGTATGATGCATCTTGAATCAGTGTGAGTTGGCTAAGTGTATTGTGTGTCACTATAGTATGTTCCTGTTTCGGAAATTCTGGAGTGGTTCTCATGTTGCTGTTGTATGTGGACCACAAGCAAAGTTCACAAACTGCTTTATGTCTCTTTCCAACCTGACTTCTCAGCTTCCTGATGTGGCTGCAACTGTTCTGAGTTCACTGGTTAATAGATAACACCTTGGTGAAAAATCTGGCTTATGTTCCAGCATACCTTGTGTGTTCCAGCAGTCATGATCGTCTCATCAGTCTCCTGTTCTTGCACGTGCTTTCTGCAAACCTGAACACATCTTCATTTTATTTCTGTACTTGAGCCCACGCTGACGTTCAAAAATTTCTTGTGCTTCAGCTTTGTTCCAGTGTGCAACAAACCTTCATTTAGAGTCACAGAACTGAAAATTGTATGAGGCTGTTAGAAGGGAAGTGGCAGCTGGATATCACCAGAGTGCAGCACTGTATGTATGCGTCACGGACTTGAAGGTCTTAAGCAGACCTTCAGGTAGAAAGAGATTATACTGCAGAATGTTGGTTAAACAGTGCTGCCTTTGAGTTGTTCTGTGTATCACTCACAAGGGAAAGGTGTGGAGCTGAGAAGCCTTTGTATGTGGAAGCACCAGAACCAAGGTCTGGTCACATTGCAGAAGCCTTGTTAGGTGTCTACATGGGTCTGAAGATTCGTGCTCTGGAGTCCAAGTCTTTGACAGCCACTTCCCTTTGTTCCCAGCCATGTTAGAGTTGCAGCATCATCTGTAAGAAGAAAGTAAACCCGTCTTCTTTTGCATCAACAGCTAAAGCAAGCCAGGATTTGTGGAAGTAGCATTTGCATTTATTGCCAGCCCTGACTGCTGCCATTGCAGAAAACTCTAAATATTCTTTTAATGTTCTGCTTTTCCTTCTTCCATAATGCCACCTGCATGTGCCAGCCCATAATAATAAGCACCACCTGTGGTCTTCAGTAATACTCCTCTTCTACAGTATCTTCTAATCTTGATGGAACCAGTCCTTACCCTCGCTGCTGCCCTTCTGATGGCTTTCTAAGCACTAAAATAAATGCTTATCCTTTGGCCAGGTCTCAGTCACAGGAAGAAAAACCAACCAACCAAAATCCTTAAGAAACAAGAAACAGTAATATAGCAGAATACAGCAGTATTAAAATTAACCTCATTTGGAGAGTCTTGCACAAGCTTTATAATGTTGTATTTTCCTTTATCAGCCTCAACTATTCTGTGCATTAGACTATATCATAGTTTCTTAGCCAGATATTGCCAGAGTTGCAATTTATAAAAGATTACAAGCTATTTCCAGCAACTCAGAGAGGCTCCAAGTCTTGAATTACAAGATCCAGGCACTGCTGTCTGTATGAAGGCTTTTCAGAGACGGGTATGAAAGTTCATCTGGAGAGGATGTGAAAGGAAATTCTGTTGTGCCGAGAAACTGTAATTCTGCAGAGATGTGTTACTTGTATTAACTGCCCTGCAGCCTGACTTTTGGACAGTCTCTGGAAGCGTGGTGTGGGCAAGTCTCTCCAAATACCCGCGTGTTTTATAATGTGGAGCAGGAATACAATCTTAAGGAGTAGTACTGATGGCAGGTGTGAAACTGCAGAATCACCACCATAACCACAAGTCTGGTCTCCTTTGTTGTAGCCTCTTACATTACTCTGTGGGCTGGGCATAGGTCTCAGCAAAGCAGCTGAGCTGTGTGGAGTCTACACTGGGGGCCGTCCAGGTAGCCTGAGAGCTCTGCCTCCTGGAAGATCTCCCCTCAAAGCTGAGTTCAGCATGGGTATGGTAACCCTTACTTCAGCGCACTCGAGCAGGGCTGTGAGCTGTATGGGAGGCTACCAAAGAATGTAGGAGGGAAGCTATAAAAGGATCTGATATCTCTGAGCTCTCCTAGGGCTGGAAAGACATTTTACAGACTCTTATTATTTTCTGGGGGGGAAAAAAACAGAACAAAACAACCCCTAAAACCCCATGCAACAACCATCTCCAGCTAAACAAGGAAAACAACTGCTTCTTGATTTTTCTAGCTTGTCAGGCTGCATATTTGCATGCTCCATAATCCCAAGGCCGCTTTCTTTTTTTTGCCACATCCCAAGTTTTGACCTTCAGCACACAGTAAAAGGAAGGTGAGTACAAAAGCAGTTCTTACCAAGCAGACCTGGTGCTGGAGAATGTGCTTACTGGTGACTCTCTTCCTCCTACCTCACTGCTTTAATCATGTGCACCCAGCAGGAGATCTGCCTGTCTTTGAGAGTGCCATTCTGGGAGCTTGTGCTCACCTGTAAGGAGGGTCTCGAGTAAGAGCAGCTTCCCAGCTTAAAAGGAAACTCTTTGATGTCACCTGTCAAACACCAGTTGACTGCCACTGCAGGTTGACTTCTCATGACATGGCATGTGGAGAAGAGCCTTTGAGTCCTTCCTAGTGAACAGGGCTCTGCTCTTCCTGAAAGTTGTATTTGCTTCCTAAACATCTACTTTGGATGTGTTTGTGCTGGTTTTGTACTCTTGAACTGTGTGTATAGTTGATGGACAAAGTTTTTGTTTCATACTCAAAGCTAGATTTATTTTTTGCAGCTGCCTCAAAAGAATCTGCTTGGTCCAGGCCATACACCAAGCTTAAAAATCACAAAAGTGGAAAAACACCCTAGCAGACAGATTGCATAAAGCAATCTGCTTTATTGAGACATATATGTCAGTGTCTTGCACTTTGACAGAAGTTGATGTGAAAAAGAGGACCTTAGTTAAAACTGTTGAAACAGCCAAAGCGTTTGGGACAACCAGTGGGAATAACACTGAGCAGGAGAGGGAAAAGAGTGGACAAGATGCTTGAAGTGTTTTTACAAGCACTTTGTCTCTAGGGTATAGATTTTCACATTAAATAACAAAGCATTTAGGTGGCCTGTTCTGTTGCTGACTGCTGGCAGAAATGGAAGAACACAAAAGGCTCCCAAACTGTCTCCTTTGCTACTCTTACGCGTATTGAGAAAAATCTGCAGGAAGGCATTTCCTATTTTTTTCTTCCATTTTTTACCTTCTGGTTTTTAGAGAGGGGACTCAAATGTTGTCCAGAAAGAAGAGTTTCTTGTTTATAAATACAAATAGGAAGTACAATGTTTGGGTCTCAGTTTGATTTCATTGGCTGCTTTTTTCTCTTGTGCTTGTATTTAAATAACTGTTTTGCTCCATTTATGAGAATTCAAAGTGCAAGTGAGCAAATGTGGAAATAACCTCTCTATTTTAATGCGTGTGTGTTAGTAGAGCCTGATTCAGAAAGCAGAAATCTGAGTGAAAATAACGAAGCATTACACTGTTATCAGGTACACTTCAGCCTTTTTGTTCTGTTCTAGGCTGAATTTATATTCAGAGATGAAATGTTCTGTAAAATTGCTGAATGGCTTTTCAGCCTTTCCTGGTGTGGTTTTTGTGAAGCCGCATGTTTTGAGAGTGGGGTGAATAGCGTTCTCTGCCTGCAACCTGTTCTTTATTTACTTTGTAAATTTGGATTCTCATCATCATGTTCTTGCTTATGTGAAGTGCTCTGTTTGTTTTGATGGCAATTCTTAATGCTTTGGAACAGTGGAATGAGGTTAGATGCAAAATGGGAGACAGGTTCCTCCATCTCTTGTGAAGACTGCTATAAAATAATTGAGCCATCAACCTGGCGTGTTAGGAGTGCAACAGAATATTTGTTCCAAATTCTGTACCAGATTTAGGTGTGTATGCTCAGTGTGGGGTTTTTTTTGGTTTGATGGTTAGCTTGTTTTTTTAAAAATTTATTTTAGTTTGATTGAAAGCACAAAGCTGTTGTCAGGAAAGTGAGCTCTAGGCTAATATGTACAGCCTTTGAGTAGAGCCAACATCTTTGGTGTGTACACAGTGGATTAGGAGTTTGCAGCCACTTCGATGAACAGAAATGCAGTTTTTTAGCATTGGTAGGGCATTGCAAATTAGTTTTGTAAGTAACGTCTTCTGATTTTGATGTACCAGGTTGTCTTTGCTTAATTCACCACATGACAGAACGAATCTTTTCTTGACCGGCATGGATATGTAGACCTTTTCAAGATGGTTAAGAACTGTGGTGAAGAACCAAGTGGAATGACAAGTGAGAAAACTTACTTTTATTCCGAACTAATTCTGCTGCCATTACGTTATTTCTTTACCTGATGTCAGTCAGAGAGATCAGTAGCTGAAATCAAGTAGGCATTCTTATCCTTAGGAAAACTTATATTTGAGCTCAACTTGGCATGTTGGGTACTTTGTCAGTGAAATGTTGGCTGTGCTTAATCTACTGAAAACAGTTATGTGTATTGCTCAGTGTTAAAACTTTGCTTAAAGTTGCATGGTCTGTGAGCAAAATACCAATTTTAATTTGTGTTCTGATCATTCCTTTGTCAGGAGAGAACATCCATTTCTGCTGACAGCTGATTTGTATGTTTGAAAGTATGGTTTCCTGACAGAAGAGTGCGTTATATTTTTTAACAGCAGATCTTTATGAAATATGCCATCAGTGGTGATTTTGGAAAGATGAGAAGGGACCCACTGCAGGGCAACTCAGTGAAGCTGAAAATGTAAGTTCTATGTCATTAATATTTTATTTGAATTACAAATACAGATTTGGGTTTTTTCCAATTTCCAGCACGTCAGTATATGTGTGTGTTTTTTAAAAACTAGGAGATTCAAATGAACATTACATGATAAATATTTAATGTATTTTGAAATTTAAAAATTGTTTAAAACCCCCCCAACCCAACAACAAACCAAAATGAAAAACCAACACCCCCAAAACCCACCTCTTTTATATGTATGGAGCTAACTTCTTTAAATTGGTCAGAGAAATTGAAAAATGTATACAAATCAGGCAGCTTTGGTCAGATTGGTTGAATGTTATTGGTTGAATGTTACATTGTGTCAAGGTTGGAGACTTCCTTTTTCCTTCAAAAAGGAAGAGAAGTAGTATTGATAACTTATTTGTCATTTGAACTTGATCACAGTTAAACCAGAAATGTCCCATGCTGCTGAATGCTTTTAGTAAACCTTGAATACTGATTAGAATATTTTTCTGCTCTGTTTGCTTAAAAAATAAGTTCTCATAATGACTTTGAAAAATTGTGTTTACTGCTGGTTGTTTCCCAATGTGTATCTCTGATTTAAAGAGCTTAGTGAATACTTTTGGTATCAACTATCTAACTTAAAAAGTAGTTTAGTGTATTTCTTCCTTTATTCTGTGTTCTGTCTCTTCTTGAATACTACCTGTTTCCTTTTCTTCCTATACTTGAGATTATATGTGTAATAGGACTTGTAGTCAGTCCACTCCACTTCAGAATTTTGACACATCTTGAAAATGCAAGCTTCCGTGTGTGCTTTCTAAGATATCCCAGTGTAAAAGACATATGAGATGTGTCAGGCCTTCATCAGATCTTTATTCAGCAACTGCGTATACATTATGATATTACACTAAAAATGAAACAATAATGCGTATCTCAAGCCTGAGACTTAAATTGTTTTTCCAGAAATTCTAGAATAGTCAGATGGTGCCTAATATTGTTTATAGTAAAAATACAGTTATTCAACAATATATAGCAGTACTTAGAAAGCATAGCTTTTGCTATGGAAAACAAAAGATATGTAGCTGGACACATTTTATGTAGTCTCAGTGTAAACATGACTCACGCCTTTTTCACTTAATTTTAGAAAATGCATTTATAGCCTGATTTTTTAAATTTCTTCAGAGTTCTAGGAGAATTCTTCACAGCAAGTTTACTGATAAAACTACTGGTTGGCAATGTGATGGCATGTGTATGACAAGTCTATGTTAGCAATTATTTCCTAAAATAAATGAAATCTTAGATATTTTAAAAATAGCAGATTTGGTTTTGGAGGGTCTTGGGAATGCTTTTGTTTGGATGGTTTAAATGTTTTGGATTCTTTAGATTATGTGTCATAAGAAAGAGTACACTTTGAATTTTTCGAAGGACAATTTACAATTAAGTTAAAGTTGCAATTTGCTTTCCCTGTATTGAAGCCTGGAGGATTTTTTTTTTTTATATTTTTTTTTCCCCTTAATGTGAGGAGTCTGACCAGAATGGTTAGTATACTCCTGCTATTTTGGATTAATTTCTTCTATGGACAGTTGTATTAATGAAAGTAAAATGGAACCTTTTGAAAAGTGTCTGCAAGGGAATTCCTTTGCAGTAAGTGTGGTGATTTAAATTCACTCTATGCTTTATGGAAGAATTTTCTTACATATTTTCCTAAGACTGTAATGCTTCATCAGTTTAGGTATGAGAGTGCAAAAAGTGGAGAGGGAGGGACTTAAAAAACTTGCATGTTCTTCCTCTTCTGTATAACTGACAGACACTTTGTATTTATTGGAAACATTGGTCAACTTTCTTCCCCCTAGGGAATTATAACACATTTTTAGAACTAGTTTATGAAATGATTGGTTTTCCTTTCACTGGAAAGTTGAATGTTGTTAGTAAAATGGTGGGATTGAGACTTGGAATCTTGGTCCATCCTCTTGCTGTGCCAGGTTAGCCACTTCTCTACACCTCATTGCTCTGTCAAACAGAAAAAAAAAATGCATTGTGTTAGGTTGATTAAGTCAGTGCCTGCCTGTTTCTGTAGTGACTCGCTTGCCTGTAATGGATGCTAATCTCTGGCTACATGTGTCTATGCCTACAGAATATCCGTGATGCATCCATCAAGCTCATTAGGGGTAGCAGTACTGAAACAGGCAACTCCTGAGGCTCATAATCTACTATCAGAAATAAACTCTCACCAGTTAGAAAGATGATGATGTTAAAGTGCCCTGACCTGACAAGTCTACTTGTTCTCTTCTAGGTTGATAGGGCTTGAAAATGATCTTATTTTGTAGGGAATGCTGGTATCTTAATAACTTTTATTTGTAAGATTGCTTAATTTGGAAGGTAATTTTCATACAGGCAGATTTTTGTACGTATGCTTGTTTGTGGTAGTTGAATTACATTGGGAGGAGATCTTTAATGTCAAGAGATGTGTATTTCTGAAGAACTATGAGTGAGGAGGTGCTTGTGGATTTTGTTTTGCTTTGTTTTTAAAGGTGAAGTCGAGACTGCCACAGGAGTATTGTTTTTCATCAGTGCTGAAATGAAACAGCTGTTTGCTCTAATTGGATGTGTGTCAAACAGCGGCACCCAGAACTGACTAGCGAACCTCTGAGTGTATTGCAGCCTCTGGCTAATTGTCTAGAATTCCCTTTCAGTGTGTTCAGCACAGCCCTGCTCTTCTAAATCATTTTGTTATTACAACTCCATTTTCATTTTGGGGGAAAAATAACCCCTCATCCACAGCAAACTACAGACTGATTCATATTATGTTATCCAGAACCGATGCAAGTATAGCTGTTGGGTTATTCAAAATTATTTCCTCTTTTGTAGTAAGCTAATTTCCAGAAAGAGAAACTTGAATATCTGAAATCGCAAGTCACTAGATAAAGTCCTCTTTAAGGTTCAGGGCATGCTGTGAAAAGCAAGTGAAAATTATTCCTTTCAGTTGAGCGTGTTAGTGTTGTCTCTTATGTACGGTGTGCTTTGTATGTGTGCAGGCAACTATTTTTATACACTTCTATTGTGCTTGATAATATCAACAGAAGACACTGTCCAGGAGTCTGTCCAGGAATTTAATTGTAAATATTGTGGTAAACAAAGGAGATTCTGTCAAAATATTGTGTCAGTGATACTGGCCATGGTAAATACGTTATTTAAATGAAATCCTGGGCAGTACTGATCTATCTTTTTGATAGGTTTAACAGTTTCTGCAATTTTACTGAGACTTTAGATGGAGAGATGGGACAAAATGTGGATCTGTGCATTGCCTTATCATACGTGGGTGTAGTGGGAGTCACCAAGGTTTTGACCTGTGTGTAAGTTCTGAGGTGACCGATATCTTTTTCCCTTCTGCCTGCTTTTCCCTTCTGTGTTTAATTGCAATAAACAGTTTAGGCCTCAGTAATCCTAAAACAATGCACTGTAAATTCACTGATTGGGATTCATGCAGACTGAAGTGTATGGCTTCATTAGGTCATTAGAGTAAGGCCTTCTAACATACAGTGCGATACATAGCCTAATGCAGGAAGTACATTGGGAAGGGAATATCCTATAGTGAAGGTAATCAGTTGTTAAAAGACCTAGCTACAGAGCATGTTTTTCAGCAGCAGGTCCTTACAGGTTTGATCATTATAAGAAAGGTAGATTAAAACATTGACAACACTTGGAGTGTTCTGCTTAAAGTCTCAGTGCTCAGTAAAATCAAGGTGCATAAATACCTTTCTCCCTTGCAGATCTTTTCTTTGTCACTGAACCGATTTTAGTGAGGAAGAATCACAGTTTTTAGCACTGACACATTATGTGAAGTTAGTTCTCAACCTCTTTTACTGGCTGGAGGATGAATCAATTAGAAATACAAGTTTGAAAATCATGACTTGCTATAATTTTTAATTGTTTTGCTTGAATACTTTTTTGTGACAGTAAAGAATGGTGTAAGGATGGCTAATCAGAGAGGTGAACCAAAGAAAGTGTAATGAAAAAAACAGATGCAATTGTCCCAGCTCAGTGTGGCTAACTAGCATCTTCCACTGTCATTTCTCCTTTATTTTTGGAAGTCCACCTCTTCCTTTTCCTGTCTATTGTTTTCTGTGTCATCCATTTCAGACTTCCTTGACCTCTTCATTGTTTCAGACATCCGTCTTGTTTGTCTACCTAAGGTCTATATACATACAGTAGAACCTCCTGGGATCCTGGAGTTGTTTGTTTTTCTTACATAAATTTCTATGACTCGGGAACAGTCCATTCTCTTCTAAATGATACTTCTCTTGGTTGCTGGAAGAGGTTGGTAGAGAATAATGGAGAAATGCTGTCCAAATCTGGCACTGGTCTGGCATAGTCTTTTGTGTGCCAGTGATCCAGGGAGGGAAAGACCAAGTGAACTTGGAAGTGCTGCCATTGATTTAACTGCACATGTTGAATTGGTCGTCACTGGCAAAATAATCTTTATATAGAAACAGGTATTTTATGGCCTACTTAGTAACTGTTATCACTAAATAGTGAGTCTTTGCTGTAATTAACTTCAGATTCTGAGTTTTACCAAGGTTTTAGTCTTCTGAAATTATTTGTAAAAATTATAAATTAGTTTGAGCATCACCAGAATGCAACAGAACTTTGATGTTATTTGATACAAAATGTGAGATCACGCTATACTATGTGCTTGTACTTCAATTGATAATCTCTTTCCTTTGCTATACAAGATTAGTGCAGTAACTGGAGTTATTATAGCTGCCATAATATTTTAACTAGATGTATTTAAAGGCTTTATGGCAGAAGGGGGGTGGACAGAAGCCTCTTCTTGCTTTATGGCTTATAAAGCTGTAAAATGTTTTTAACAATTAAAAAACCACACACACAGGCTGAGGTAGGAAGGCACTTCTGGATGTCATCTGGTTCAACCCACCTGCTCAAACAGCGTCACCTGAAGCAGGTTGCTCAGGGCTGTGTTCAGTCAGGTTTAGAGAATCTGCATGGGCAACCTCTGCCAGTGTTTGAACACTGAAGAACCCCAACTCTTTACTCTTAAAAAATCAGGGTGGGGGAAAAACCAGTCACAAAGGACTTCTGGAAGACTTGGAGATGTCTATTATGTTTTCCAGTACTTCTGAAAGAGGAGCAAAATATCTGAATTTTAACAAAATATAAGCATTCCATAATGTTAACTAGTCATCAGTAGGTGTTAGCAGAGGAATGCTGCCTTGACTTGCTTCCTTTACTTTTCTGGATTTTTCTTTTAAACTCCATTTTATTTGTTCTTTCTTCCAGATGCAGATTCAATATCTAGTTAGTCAGAAAATAAGGCTGCTATTTAGCTGTCAGCCATTTGAAATGACAAAAGACAGCCTTCTAGAAAATGCTTTCCTGGATGCTTATGTATTTTTTTGATCTTTTAGCGATCTAAATAGGAGACATGGTAATGTGACTGTGTATTTTGTTACAATTTCTCTGTTCTCTTTTTTTCCAGGTCTGCTATTTCTGTTATGCATAGCCCAGTTACGAGAGGCTTTTTGTGATTTCTGAGCTTGGTGCTGTCAGCCTCATGTGAACAAACTAAAACTAAAAGCAAGCCGATTTTTAGAAAACAAAATGCCACGGAGAAGGAAAACTGGTGGGAGTCCTTCTCGAAAGAATGGAAATTCTGACAGAGCTGCTATTGCCATATCTCAAGGGGACCCAAGCCACTTAGTGTCACAAGCAGTGCATAATGTCAATAAGGAAGAGCTCTTCAACAGCATGTCGGAGATGTTTTCTGACCTAGATCCTAGTGTGGTGTATATGGTTCTGTCTGAATGTGATTTTAAAGGTAAATAACGTACAGTTGGCTTTACAGTTTTGTTCCATGCGCAGACGGCTCTTAACTAGGGCGACTCCAGAAAAGTTGGTGTGGGTGTTGCAAGTGTATTTGTGAGTTTAGCTTTTAATGAGTAGGTGAGTCATAATATTTTGAAATTTTGTAACTCTTTCCATGCAAGATTCTCCAAGTTTGACATTGTTTCTGTGAGGCTGGTAATTTGCAGTAGCAGTATGCTTCATAAATGGAGGTATGGTTTAAGTGGCTTGTTCTGTGACACAGAGCAGGCGCTGGTAGAGTTGTGAGGAGAATCTGTTTCTTCCAATTAGTTTCTGTGCCATATCTGCTAGATGCATAAACTGTTTCTGCAGGAGGGGTATTTTATGTTCTAGATCACAGTTTTTTAAAACAGCGGTACACCGTATGTGGTCCTGGCAGCATTTGCTTTTCCTTAAGTACTTGAATTGAGCTTTTGTTTTACTTTCTATTTTGCACTGTCATCTCCACTGAGGATTAGTATTTGCAGGATAAATTCTGTTTGTCATGTTGAATTCTCTGCAGCCTTGCTTGGACTGTGTTTCTTCCCCTGTATTCTGCCAAGCTACAGACCCACCTCTCCTGGCAGACTGTTTTCATGTCTGTGCCCAGTCCTTCCCATGCTTTTGTGGTTTTGAAATTCTTCTATATACAAGTTCATTCACTTTTAGTGAAAGTAATGACTGAGATGCTGGATAGCAACGTCTGAGGAGTTATTTGGCAGGCAAATAAGTCATATATGGAGCATATTAATCAATCTATCTACATATGATCAGATGTGATTAGCTGAGATTTTTCTAAGAATATTTGCAAAGAAGGCAGAGTTTGGCATTTTTTTATATGTATGAAAGCTAGGTAGCCATTACAAGGGCTGCTTTTGTTGCTGTTTTTGCCTTACCTAAATTATACAGAGTTTATAACTTAATAACTCTCTCACGTTTGTTGATACGATTGTTGTTCCTTTTAAAATTGAAATTAATGGGATTACTGATTCATGCTTTGAACTCTTGATAAGATTCACCTATATCAACATAACAGATTTACCTAGAAGCTTACTGGAGAATTCAGTAAACACACTGAGTTCATTATTGTGTTGTACTATTAACAAGAGTTTAAAAATTGAATGATTAATGTCTTTTCATATGAGTAATAATAACTTGCTCATATAGTAAAGAAGATGGAAGGACAAGGAAGATTTTATTTAATGTGTGCAGAAAGAGTGAGACTTTAATGGAGTTAGACTTTTTGCTGTGCTTTCAGGAAAACAGAAGCTTAGCTTTAGGGCTCATATGATACTTGTGCCAGGTTTTCATTGTGTACTCTATTTAGCAGCTTTACAAAGGATTAATGCAGATACTGGATTTTTCAGGCTATGTTACATATAACATTTTCAATTGGGCCTAGCCATAATGAACATATTTTGCATACTTTTATCTCTTTAGTCCTCAGTAGTTTTTTTCAGTTCATTTTATGCTATTTTGCCCATATGAGATAGGTTAGAAATAAGTATCCATTTAAACACCCAGTTCTGATATTTTTTCCAGTGAAACTTAATAATTTTTAGACACTATTTCCTTAGTAATTTTTATGCCTATTAGGTTATTATTTTGCAATATATCTTTATTGAGTTCTGCCTTTATTGAGAAACAGATCAAGAGAGTTGCAGAAGATGTGTTAAAAGATGAATTGGTCAACTGTCTTTTGGTTGTCTCTTTAGTTGTGATAAACACTCCTTCAAGTAAAAAATTTGCATTCGTATCAGCTTGTGTTTGTTGAGTTGACTGTGCTTTATTCTTTTCACCTTACTCAACAGTAGAAAACGCTATGGATTATCTACTAGAGCTGTCCACCCATGCCAAAGGAGTAGCATCTTCAAAGTCCTTGGGTTTTGATTCAGTAGCATCATCGCTAGCTCTTGTTAATCAGCAAAGATCTGTTGCAAATGAAAGAATGGGGGAAAGTACTGCAGAACAAAGTAATTCTGAAGAAGAAAAAGAAAAGGTCCTATCACCTGATGTGCAGCTGACTGAAGAACTGGATTCCTTACTAGAAAATGCCCTTCAGAGATACAGCTTGAGTGATGAATTGCCTAATTCTGCAAATGACCAAATAGTGCATAAGGACTCTGTGGAACACGATGGCTTTAATGAATTTCTTGAGCAGGAAAAATCTGATTCAGGTTGCAATGTCCTACTTTTTTCACAGCATACAGGGACAAATAATGAGGTTTTAGAAAACTTCTGCTGTTCTCAGCCACCAGTGAGTCAGCTGAGTGTCCAGACAAGCTTACCAGCTGCATCAGACACTTTTGCACAGATATTGGAAGATGCTGATTTGTCAGAAATACATGTTCAACATCACATAGCTTCAGAAGCCTATGAAGAATCGAATGGAGAAATATGTGGAAATTCTGATCAGACACAAGATACTGTTTTGGATCAAAGGAGTGTGACTGCTGCTTCTGACGAGTCCTCCCAAAGACCCCTGGAACCTGGAGTAGCTGTCACTGGATACCCTAATTCAAGGTGCCTGGAACAGAATGAAGAGGTAGCAACTGCTTTTAACAGCCACCAGAGCACTTCTCTTCCAGAGGCATACGTCTCTCTTGAAACATCCAGTTTCAAAACACCCAAACCTGCAGATTTTCAGCAAACTCTGCAGGGTTATAACTTAAATTTTTCTACACCGCCATGTCAACCTCAACAACACTGGAATCTCATGGCTCCCGTGTTTTATCCATACAGCGGAAGTAACAGCTTTGTAGCTCCTGTGGCTGTCAGTCCAGGGCAGTGGAGACCTGTTTCAGACTATATGACTTTGGAAAAAGGACATTTTTTTTCCTCTCCAGTGGTTTCAAATGCCTGGGATAGCAACCCTTCTCTGAAGGTACGGGGAAATCAAGATAGAAACTCAAAATTGAACCTCTCGCAAGCACAGCAGCCACCTGTTTGTCACATGATGAGAAAAAAGATGCACCTTATAGGTGAAGTACTTGTTCTTCTCAGAGGTGTTCCAGGATCAGGAAAATCGTATTTGGCAAGGTAGAACATCTATATTGTGAGCTTCTAAAAGAAATTGCTTAATTGTATACAGGATTCAGTGCAGGCAGAGGCAATTTTCTGACATTTGTGAATAATTACGTTTATACCCTGATTGCCAGCTACATGGTACATGCAGCATAATGAATAATAATTGCAGAGGGCTGAGTTGCAGCTCCTTGACCTCTAGTAGAAATTGAAATAGCAGGGGTTAGCTTTAACTTCCATCACTGGCCAAAGCAGTTGCTGCCAGCAGAGGATCACTGCAGTAGTATTAGGTCTGCTGTGTTCTTCCAACCGCTGGTTCATTTGGGGTGTTTCCTTTCAATAACATGGATGGAAATATGCCAGCTCTTTATAAGCAGAAATTCCCTTTCCACTGTTGGAATTCTGTTGTGTAAGCAGTATGCGTGGAGCTTCTTGGGTGGAATTCTTGATTTCTTTTCTAACTCTTGAAAAGCCTAGACTGAGCTTAGATTCCTTTGGCTGGCACCTGAAATATTTGGTGCAATTAAGGCTGTATGTGTATTTGACAGTGTGAAAGTATGTCACTAGATGTAGATGGAAAAATACCTCCCTTACTGTTTTGAAATGAGACTGTAGGGAACCTCTGTCAGCTCTTTCCCCTAGATATCCTCAGCTTTTGGAAAAGGAGGGAAATTATTATAGATTATTTTTGCCTGAAGGGTGATTTTTTTTTTTTTTTTTTTTTCCCCCTTACCTAAATTTGCTGCTTCCATTCCAGATCTTGGTTTTGTGCAATAGACTAAATACATATAAGTATGGTAGCAGGTAACAGGGTTGGGGAGGAGAAAGGGGAGAAGCTATTTACTTCTTGATCTTTCACAGGACTTTGCTTGAGGATAACCCAGGTGGAATCATTCTTAGTACTGATGATTACTTTTATAAACATGGACGATACTATTATGATCCTGATTGCTTAGGGGAAGCACATGACTGGAACAGGAAACGAGGTGAGAAATAAATAAGGGATTAGCTTGCTTGTTTACAGTTCAGGACTTGTGTGCTGTTTAAAAAGCTGCCTGTCTTGTCATGCCTGTGTCAAAGGACAAGTATTTATGTCATAATAGAAGTATTTTTTTAATATGTGTGTGGAAAAAGAATATGAGCACAAACTCAGGAGTCATCTGTCCATTGTGTGTCTTGCAATTAAAAATGCCAGTGTCTTTGTCAAAAGATGGTTTTGTCCTCAGATTTCACCATGGTATGTACTTTGGGTTGTGTCCCATTTCTGGAGTGGTAATCTGTACCATCTCCCAGAGATACTTGTTCTGAGATGAGACGTTATATATGCATATGCAGTAAGTAATGAGGATGTTGATACCAGTGACACTTTCACAGATATTCTCGTGCTCTTGATTATTTTTTCTCTTGAGCACTAAATTTTTGGCAAACTTAAAAAAAAATTATAAGAGTAAGAATAATTTTTTTTTTCTGCCCATAATGGGTGTATTTTTTGATAGTGGCTCCCACTAAGATCGCCATAGAACAACTCTTTTTAAGCTTTTATTTGCTAAATTTGAACCATGATCGCTTTTCTACTGCCAAATTTCGAACCAGTGGAGAAATGGGTTAATAAGAAATTTGTGATTCAGTGATAACTTTGATTATTCAGACACATTGTAACATAGCTACAGAAACATGGTGCTGTATCTCAAAGCTAGTGATTCTAAACATTTCATTACTGTGTATTTAAATTACAATAATTCTTTTGATTTTTCATATTTTATACAGTTTACAGAGTGGACTAATCTTAAGACTGTTAGAAAGCCAAGAATTTTGTATGCAACAAAGAAGTCCACTTTTAAGGTGATCATGTAGTTTTTTTAGTTTAATTTACTGATTGATTAGTCATCTTGATGCATTTTACATCTGCATTTTCATTCCTTGATTATCATACATACATTAATTCAAAAGAATGATGTCATTTCTTAGTAGTTTTACATGTGAGGGGGGGATTTCTAGAATAAGAGAGCCTTGAAACAGATCAAGCTGTGGCAAGAATTCTTTACACAGTGGTTAATCATTATGGATTATCTACTTAAAAAAATATTACAAATTTAGAGAATTAGTATAAATGTTACATGTCCACCCTATTGTAATGAAATTAACTATAAACTATATCGCATTCTTTTGTACATGTGTGTCTTTCAGCCAAAGAAGCATTTGAAATGAGAATCTCGCCTATAATAATAGACAACACAAACATACAAGCATGGGAGATGAAACCTTATGTTACTTTGGTTAGTATTACAACTTGATCAATGCGAAAAGGGATTATTGACCAGCATGGCAACAATGCATGTTATAAAATGAGATTGTCATTCTCAGTCTGGCTGTTATTCCACAAAGAAGTCTGGAGTCAAAAAAAAGTGTTACATGGAATCATATTACTCAGTGTCATATTCTGTGCATGTCTGAGTATTGACATGGCCTAGTTTCCAAGTGACAAAGCCAAGTGCTTTGCACTTGGGAGCAAAATAAATATTGTTGAGGAAACTGAAATCTGTTTCTCTTTTATGTGATCAGTAAAATTATAAGCTACTTTTAAAATATAATCAGCACTAATTAATAAGAGTGATGTTTGATGCTCTGTGAAGCTTGAAAACTCAGTCTTAGTTTCATCCTAAATATGACATAGAGGCAGATATCATCTGACCAGTGGGAGGGCTAGAGTTATCAAATGTTGCTAGCTTGCTTGAAGTTACGTAGATTTACTTAATAGTTTTTATTGAAGTGATGTAATCAAAATAATGCACATGCACTATTTTATGTTGGTAGCGTAGTGCTTTTATTTAGTGACTAAAAGTGACCTGCTTTTATTTAGTACTAAGTAAACTCAATCTACATTTAACTTCCAAAGTTACATTTAATGATTTAAATAACTTGGTGAACTCTGTTACATGTTTCTCATACTCCAGTTTTCTGGAGCTTCTCACATTTTTGCTTAATGCTTTCTAAATGACTGTCAGCACTTTTAGACTCTAGCTCTTATTTTGCTGTTGATATTCACCATTTTGGTTGGTAGTTTTAAAAATTTTTTTTGCTTAGAGTCGCATTTTCAAAAATTGCTTCTGATAACAGAAATAATATATTGGGAGAAATATTATAAAGTAGATCTGGAATTTCTCCTACCATGGTACGGAAACACATCGGAGAGTGTAGCATGTAGAACTGACACCTTTTGAGCAGATACTGTACATATGTTGCATGTGGTAATGGATTAGTGAACAGGGGGACTTAACACAGATAATTTTTATTAATAAAAATTGTATTTCATCCTTGCGTTCATTAACGATTGTCAGATTAACAGTTCTTTCATAAATTAAGTCCTTGATTTTGCTGTGTACTGAATTAAAGATACAACAAAAGTTCTTCCAGGAAGTGCAGGGTTTGGTAGGGTGATAAGAATTTTTTCTGAAAACAGGAATGGGGCTAAATGACATGGTATTCAGTGTTTCTCTTGATGAGACTTTGGGCTGCTTTTCTGTCATGATGAAACTAGGCCATTTACTTGCAGCCTGGTCAAGTTTCCCATATGTGGTAGGAAGGCTGTCCACAATAGCTGTGTTAACGTAACTGAATTGCTTGTTTTGGAACTGGCTCACATCTGGTCAGCTCTGAATGTAAGCCGTGAGCTTTCCTCTGTCTCGGAGAGGCTCTGTGGACATGCACACACTGTACCTGGAAAGAGGAGATGTTCTGCACTCTTGATTAGAGGAGGTAGAACATTTAAAGGCATGATATAATAGTAGTGATTTCTTTTTTTTCCTGTGATCATGGCACACATTCAGTTTTACAGTAAGAGATACATACACATGTGCTTAAAAATCTCCACTTATATAATCAGAAGTGAAACACTGAGCAAAAGTATGTTATTCCAAATGTTTAATTGGTTTCGAAAAATACGAAAACCAGCTTTAAAGAAGTGGGCTACACATGTTGTGTACTTCTTCGCAGAAGTAAGAAATGGGTGATGTGGCTTGTTCTGTTTTATTCAGGCTCAGCAGTTCAAATACAAAGTGATGTTCCGAGAACCAGACACTTGGTGGAAGTTTAAACCAAAAGAGCTTGAAAGGTAAGAATGCAAAGGAAGATTTCATACTAGATTGTATATCTTTCAGAGTCTATAAACTATGATTTTTAAAAAGGTATTGCTTAGTACAGTGGCTGGTGAAATAGCAAGATATCAGTCAAGATTTTTGCCAATAATAAGTAGCTTTTAAATATTTTATTTCTAGAATATTATCTTCTGTGGGATTTTATACGTATTATGAGATTATTTTTTTCCTGTCACTATATTACATGCAAAAGATACTATTAGCAATAGGTATTATCTAATGTTTTAATGATTGCAGTTCTTTTGCATTTAAGGTGGAGTGGCTGATCCTTTGGGTTCCTGAGGTTGCACAAATGATGTCAGTTTGGGGCTGTTTTTTCATCTGGCCGGTCTGTTGCCTTACTTGAAATGTTTCTGCTGTCACTGAGTTTAAGGCAATCAGCACCTCATGGCCTGAGAGGGGCAAACCCCTGTGCGTCACCATTGTTGTTTACCTCCTCTTTAGCAGGACCTTCTGCACAGTCATAGAGCCATTACTTAGAGCCAGAGTAGGCAAGACGTAAACCTTATGTAAGTGAATAATAAGGTAGCTAGAAAATTGTCTGGATGCCACATTCAAAGGGTATGATCGGTGGTTCGATGTCAAAGAGGAGGCTGATGTTCTTTAGGATGAATACTAGGGCTGCTACTATGTAATGTCCTTTTTATGACTTGGATGTTGGGACAGAGTGCACTCTCAGGAGATTTGCAGGTGATACTGAATTGAGCAAGAGTAGTTTGTTCAGCCTTAAGAAGAGGCGGTTAAGGAAGGATGGTATTGTTGTCTTCAGCTACCTTTTGAGAGGTTATAGAGGAGACTAAAAAGATCTCTTCTGAGAACTGTGTGGGGATAGGACAAAACAAACGTAAGCAAGTTGGAACTTCAGAAAGTTTTGATTATATAAAAGAAAACCCAAAACTTACTTTGAGGGTGGTCAGGCACTGAAAGAGTTTGCCCAGAGTTTGTAGGTTTTCAGTCATTTGGGATACTCAAAATTTGACAAGACAAATCTCTGGGCAACCTGATGTAGCTGTACCTCCTCTGAGTAGGCGGTTGGACTATGTGACCTCCAGAGGTCCCTTTCAGCATAAGTTATTTTGTGATTCCATAGTATTTGTTGTCATCTGAATTTGCATGCTTAGTGTAAGGTTGGCCACTTTTCAAGCAAGGTAAGGAAGATTATTTTCTAAAATAGAACTTAAACATTTTCTCCTGTACCTTCAATTTCTGTTCTGCCATCCTGGGCAGGATTCACTTGTTCTAGGTGGAACTGCTGCAGAGCGCATAGCTAGCTGGTGTTTAACAGAGTCAGTAAAAATTTCTAGCCAAAGGATGTCCAAAATAATAGGTGAACAGGTTTTCCTCAAGTCTCAAGGAGTTTAGCAAAAGCAGAGAAGGAAGATAATTAAAAAATCTTCTATACCCAGTTTGATATCCTGCATCACTGTCAGGATCTGATATGGTGTATTTCTAATATTTATTTGAAGAAGATGCATTATTAGTACAGTTTTAGATTTTAGTATTAAGCAAACCATCCTATTGCAGAACAGGGCCACCAGGTGGGGTGGAGAAGTCAAGTGCAGTAGTGATTTGTCCGAGATACCCTGTTTGGAATGACTTAGTGCACTGATACAGAAGGAATTGCTGTTTCACAGCTTTTGCCCTGGTCTGCTGAATTCTCTGGTTCGTCTTGCTGTAAACTTATTATCATTCACTTATTCTCTTCTCTCATTGTAATACACAAACCTGAAATGTTTATTTTTCAAATTTTTGTTTTTTAAATTCATAGGCGAAACATTCATGGTGTATCTAAAGAAAAGATCAAAAGAATGTTGGAACGGTATGAACGCTGCCTTACTGTTAGTTCAGTATTGGATTCTTCAGTCCCAGACAAATCAGAAGCTGCTGGCTGGAGTGAAGATCCTTGTCAGGAAGAAAGCCATAGGTTAGATTCTTTACTAGCTTTGTAGTCTCAAATAAAAGGCTAAAACTTCAAAGGTCATAGCAATGGAACCTGGATACTGCTGTTGAACAGTGAATGCATTAAAAAAAATAGTTAAATAATAGAAAGAAATACACTTCATAATTTTCTTAATTTTGAAGAATTTCAGGATTTCTAGAAATGAACAGTCAAGGCATCTAGTCAACTTTCCAATGCTTTTTGAAAACCTCCAAGTATGGCTGTGTGTTAGTCTTCAGTAGGCCAATCTTGACTGACTTTCTCTTATCTTAGAAATGTGCTGTTGGATGTGTGTTGGAGATACAAAACGCTTAAAATATGTAAAATGCTTTTCAGAAGAATGTAGTCTCAAATATGAGCAAATTACTATTTCTGAGTCTGTGTGTTCCCATTAGATGATGTCTTTGTGGTAGAAGCTGTATTCTTCATGCAGTAGTAACAAGTCATCTACTTGCTCTTGAGTGTATTTAATTTAGACTTGTCTAGATTTATGTTGGTTGTAGAGATGACTATTTTGCAGTGGCTAACCTGAATAATGTTGTATATGCATTATAATAATGCATAGGAAATCAGATTTTATTGTAGTTATTTTGTTTGGGTTTTGCATACTTAATGTATTTGAAATGAAGTGGGCACTGATAATAGTGGAATGTAGTTGATTGTAATAAACAGTATGACAAGAAGAGGCATGTCATCTCCTGGTTAACTTCTAGACTTTCTTTAGCATTGAGCCATCAGGAGGGAGCAACAGTCATTAAATAAAAGCATATTTACCAGGTTTGCTGATCTGAAGGAGGAAATGTCTGGCAGCAAGGTGCTTCAGTACATAACTGAATGCTGGGAATGGGGAAAAATAGACTCCTGAGGAAGTATTCTTAGCCCAATGCTGAAGTAAGAAAGGGATACTTACCAAGAAGAGTTCAGCTTTGCTTAGCTGCTTTCTTTTTATAATGGAGTGTTGAGGCTAGGGCTAAATCATCTTAAATTTGTTTTCCTCTCACTAGAGTTCTTCAGCTGGATGATTAGTGTCCTAGAAGGTGGTTTCCAGATTAAATAGCCAAACCAACATTAAAAATGTGGGCAAATGCTTAAAGAAGGTTTGAAATGGGTTTATCATTTATTCCAATTTGTCTTTCAGAAAGAAAGAGGCACATTCTCATGTAAAGAAAGGAAAACCTTTTGCTTCTGATGTGGAGCCTCTTGAATTAGCTGAAGATGATAAAACTTTTCCTAGTACTTCTGTAACATTAGAAAGTGACTGTGATCCTGAACATCTTCAGAAAGAGGAAAAAGAAATGGAAAATAACTCAGGGGAACACAGTTCTGAGAACAGCACTGTTCAAGATGACTTGGATGTTTATTTATCAGATTATGTAGAAAAAGAATTGCTATTGGAGAAGAAAGAAGAAAAGGGAGAAAAAATAGAAAAAAATAATGAAACAGAGATGGATGAGCTTGATATGACCACGACTGAAGAGGCTGTGTGCTTGCATACAGGAGTTGAGGAACACAATGATAACATTCTCAAAGTTCAAACTGAAGTTGAACAATCTGGTGAAATATGTACAGAACCAAAATCAACACAAAGTAGTAACATAGTGGAACCAAGCAGTTCAGCTTTTGACACATCAGGAAAACCAGAACTACTAAACTTTCTGGGTGACTGGCCTGTAGAACAAACAATGGGACAGAGAGTCAAAAGGGCTAGAAGACTAGAAAAATCTCTGAAGAGTGATAAGGAAGGTAAAACTCCTAGTCAGCAGCATCCTGAGTTAGGTAAAGAGCAAGTGGGCCTTCCTGGGACCTGTACTGTTGAAAAAGGACAGGAGGAAGAAAATCGAGCCTCTAGCTGTTCCTCTGTTAGCTCAGATAAAGTTACAGCAGAACTGCAAATGATAGGACACTGGCCTGTCTCAGGCTCATTAGAACAGAGACAACAAAGGTCCAGGAGAATGAGAAAGACAAGTCTAAATCTGTCTGATGAAGGTAGAAATACTGAAGGTGACATTAATAGAAATACTCTTGAGACTGAAGGTGATATTAGTAGAAATGCTCTTGAGACCGTAGATGTGCTTCGTGGGATACCTGTGAACACTGTAGAGCAACCGGGTACAAAGAGTTTGCATATGCACCAACATGAAGCAGTAGGTAGTGAAACAGTAGGTGAGAAAAAACCCCAGCAAAGTAAGAGAATGAGAAAACATCACAAATTAGCCCTCACTTTTACAAACAACAATTTGCTCCATCCCAAAGAGGAGGAACACTTGTTTATGTTTAATGCAGCAGAAGAGAAAGAGGACACATGCTCATGTAGACAAAAGAGTAGCCATTCACAAACTGAATCACAGGACTTTGCTCTCCTGTGGAGATTAGAAAAGAAAATGCTTTTTCCTGAGACTACCAAAGTATTGCATGGCAGACTAGACGGCTTCAACCCCAAAGATGTAGATAATGCCTTGGATTCTCAGGGAAAAATACCCTATCGAGTGATGTATGATAAAAGCACATTCGTGGAAGAAAGTGAACTTATCAATATTGATGAGTCTGAAAAGCTAAATATGCTGTGTAAGCTTTTTGAGTCTGTTTCATTTGAAGCTCTGAAAGATCTGTATGAAAGATGTAACAGAGACATAGACTGGGCCACAGGTCTGCTGTTGGACTCTGATGAAAAGTTATACAAAGATGTTGATACTGAATGCTTTCAAGTAAGAGAAGCTGAGCCAGTTGTCGCAAACCTTGGTTTCAAGGCAAGTACAAACTATGGTGAGAATCTCAAAGACTGCAAAAAAACGCTGCAAATAATTGGGGCTGGTGATATCTCTGAGCCTTCAGAAGACAAGAACTCATCACTCGACATTACAGAAAGTAGCGCTACCAAGGCAACTGTGACAGATGCTGATGTATCTGACTCAATTGCTACCTCATTGAATGATTCGGAGGAACTGAAAAATTCCAGAGACGCAGCCCCTAGAACTGATGTAGGCAGCTCAGCAGCAGGTATCATTGAGCCATCAGTTTCAGGAAAGCAGAAGATAGAGTCTGAGAGTCCTGTTGAAGAAACTATAAATCAGCCATCAGTCTCACAACTTGATGCAGGTTTCTGTATATCCATGACTTTGCCCCATGGCCCTAACACAAGTTCCACCAATTTGAAATTTGAATTAAATAATGAAAGTGACAGCAACCCTTCAGAAAGCGATGCAGAGAATTCCAAAGTGACTGCTTTGTTACTGGAAAAGGATCATGCATCTCTGGTTGGTCCTAGGAGTGATAAAGAACTGGAGAAGGCTAAAGAAACCCAGGGGAGTTCCAGAGAAACATGTGGTAAAGAAGAAATTGAAACTCCAAGCTCGGATGAAGCTAAAGCCAAGATACAAAGCCCTATACCAGCATCACGCACAACCTTCAATATAGATTGCCTAGAATTAACATTGCCTCCTGAACTGGCACTCCAACTGAAAGAAATATTTGGGCCTGTTGGTATTGATGCAGGTATGGGCATACTTATATCCTTATTTTTATGAAAAAGCTCAGTTTGGCTAAGAAAACCTTTCTTCCTTTGCCTGTGGTTCTTTTTCTTCAAGCTTGATTTTGGAGCAGATTTGCACAGTTCCTCATGATACTGATGTTTGCTGTTGTTCATCCAAAAATGGAACTGAACTAAGCATGGCATAAAATATAAATGCAGTAGTGCTACCTTCTACCTTTTGTCTTTTTGTACATGCACATACTTCAGAATCATAAGAAAATATATTGGCTTATTTGCTTCTTGAGCAACAGGCCTTTGAGGCTGTATTCAAACTCTGAGGGGATATTAAGATGATGAGGAAGATGCTAAGTATAACTGGTTAGGAAAAAAGGAAGAAAAAATAAAGCTTTAGTCATCACTTAAATTAGAGAAGGAGAAGATGAATGATTTAGAGAATGTAAAGTGCAACTGTACTTAAAAGACGAAACCAGACTAGTCTGCTGAGAGACTATGATGAAGGAAGCTGTAAGCAGCTTGAACATGCATCACAAAAGTTAAAGATTGATAGAAGAAGGAAGAAAAGAAAACACAAGGGACATATAGTTTGTTTGTTTTCTCTCTCTTTTTTTTTTTTCCTTTGTTCTCCTGAAGATTACTTGAAATCCTGGATACCTGTTCTATTGTTGGGTTTGTCTGCTGGCCTCTTTGCCTTCCATGCCTACCTCCTCCCCCCCAAAAAAAGTTTGGTTTTGATAGCAGAAAGGTGTTTTACTGTGTCTGAAATATGCCCTGCCTTTTTATTTAATACATAGGTACTTCTTGCGTTTTTATTTTTGAAAGGGTGAGAAACAATATCAGAAAGGTCTTTTAGGGAAAAGATGTATCATTATGATACCATGATAATTCCTGTTGTTGCCTTTAGAGTTAGAGGGGATACTTGGAGTTTGGTTCTCTGAGTTTGTGTGTTTGAAAGGAGGGATGTGACTGCTGTTGGGCAGTGGCAAGTATATTGTGTTACATAAAAGAGGTTGCATGTGGCTTGCAATAAAATAGGGGGATCACAGTTTCACAAATGAAACTGTGGTTGTAAATTCACAAATGAAACTGTGGTTGTAAATTAACAGTGGCTTTGTAAAAGAAGGTTCTGCTAAAAAAAATGGAAAAAAAGAAGAAAAACGTAGTTGTTCAGGTAATCATATTTCAACAAGATACAATTAATGTTAACTATGTTTTTCCTACCCTTTCTGAGTTTTTGAACACCAGATAATGAATTCTGTGTGTAATGCTTTTTTGTAAGTTGGCAGTTGCTGAAGTTTTTTTCAGGCATGGCAGTTTGTGCAGAATCTCCAGAATTCAAATTAATAAGTCTAAGCTACTGTACTTTAATTGCTTAGGTAAGTTTTTGTAGAATGCTTTAATGAATATGTTTTCTTTCTTCCATAAGGATCACTAACTGTTGAGGATTGTGTGGTTCATATTGATCTGAATTTGGCAAAAGTGATTCATGAAAAATGGAAAGAATCTATTCTGGTTAGTAGATTTCTTGCTTATGATATGGTATGGCATGCGCTTTGTCAGACCATTTGTCTCCTTATGTGTTGGTCTAAATGTGTCAAATGCAAGCATCTTTGTGACAACAATAATAAAATACAATAGTAGTTTGTAAAATATATGTATATCAGCATGTCATAATCATCAGAGCTGTTGAAAGACAGTTTAAGAGATTAATGAACTGCATGTCATGAGTGCCTCATCAGGAAACCAAAATTCTAAAAAAAAGGATCATAATGCACAATTTCACTACAAGATTGATCAAAAATTTCACTGGCCAAAAATCATTACTGGCTTTTTGACATATAAGAAGAGGGTTTTTTATGAATAATTATGTATACAAAACATCTCCATGTACACTAATTGAGAAGAGTTCTCTAACCTCCATTCCTTCATAGCCTTAGGAAACTCAGAATGCTTTTTGGCAAAACTTTTGTTTGGTGTATTTAATTAAGGTTATGAAAACTTAGCAGTGGGGCATGTTCCTCTACCTTGATGTGTTTTCAGAAAGATAGTTCTATCTTTTAAAATTCACTTCGTAATTATTTTTCTTAAACATTTTTTTTTAAAAATATCCAATCTTTGAGAAATACTGTGAGACATTATTTTGAAGCTGGTTTACTTAGAAGCTAACACTTGTGAAGATTCACTGCAAAATTTATAGCTTGCTTATAACATTCGTGCTTTTACTATTTTTATTTAGAAGCGTCAGAGGAGAGATGAATCATGTAAGTTGTCTGCAGAAGGTATCTATTTCTCTTAATTGTAAAAATACTTAATTCTCATTATAATCATATTTAATTCTTTGAAACTTCAGTAAGGTTGCAAGTATTCTATCTTTTGAAAAATGATAGATTCATTTATTAAGCTAAGCTTTTTTATTTATTGCCCTTGCTTCCATTTACCATTCTCTTTACGGAGGCATGGGGGGGAGAAGAAGTTAATTGTAAGCAGAATCACTAGTCCAAGGTAGATGCAAGCAAAAAGCCTGTCATTTTGTGTACTTCGGAGAATTTAAAGAGAAGCTCTGGCTGGATCAGACAGCTGTTCAGTAGGATTTCTGTAATCTCTGTGACAAAAAAAGGTGTGGCTGGAGAATGACTAGCAGAGTAAAATTTCTACAGTTGAAGGAAGGAGGTCAGGAATACAACATTCACACGTTGTTGTCCTTGTCAGAGGAACTGATTTTAGCAGGAAGATGTATGTCTTTGTTCAAAAAGTGTTAAAATCGCTGACGATCCAGTTTTCATTCAGCTCCCTAAAGAAATGTCCTGTACAGCAGAACCCCTCTACTCTTGCATGGGACCTGGGTGAAGACTTGGATTGCAGCGTGGGTGCAAAATCTCCACAGGAATGACCAGGCAGTGCTGTTAGCATTAAGTGTAAAACCCGATTGTTAAGCATCTGTCCTTAAATTGTAGAGGAAAGGCAGGTAAACGTGTAAACGCATGAGACAATAATTCTTTTATAAAAAGCAAACAAACCTCCCCACTTAATGTATGTGCAAGGTAGTTTATAGCTGTAAGATATGTCTTGGCACTTGAAAATTTGGTTAGGGAGTCTGATTGTTTTGCTTTTGTTTTACAAAACAGATAAAGATGATCAGACAGTCTTTGCAAAATAGTGGTGCTGAAGGTAAAAATGTGTTGTTAGATTGGAAAACTTACCTAATTATTTTGGCGTTGCTTGTATAAATAAGCTAATAATTGTTTTATTTGTCACCTCATTTTCATTGCTTTTGAAGGTCCTACTGTGATTCAGCAGATAGATACAGATGGCTCAGAAATGCTGTTATCTCAGAATGCAGACAGTAAAATACAGAAGAAAAAAATGAACTGGGTGTCAGGTTCATCTAATGACATACAGACTAAAAAACCAGCAACATCAGACGTTTTTCCTTTTATGGATCACTGGAATGCTCAGATTCAGAAAGTTTCTCTCAGACAAATAATTTCTGAAGAAATAGCTATTCAGGAGAAACAGGACCTGGTATGGATAGCACCAGTTTTTTATGCAGTTTAAATTTGTTACTATTAATGAAACAGAGTATGTCTTATCTGGTGACTCATCTTTGTGCTTCTGATTACACCCTGAATTCGTGAGACAAATGCATGCCAATTAATATTGTTGATTACTGTGATACAAGAGTTTGCTTGTGGTAGATGTTTCTGATTTAAAAATATAAATCTCATTTTAAAATGTAATATTTTGATTGTTTCACAAACAGATCATGGTGCATTTCCCTATACAGGTTAGCATTTGTGTTTGGTTGAATTGTTTTTTGATTGCTTACCTAAAAAAAAAAGATCAGTGTGATTTCCCACACTTTTTATTGGGAAAGTGAATTAAAAAAAAATCTTAATTAGCTCCATGCCTTGTTTGTTTAGAAGTGGATTGAACTGATTTTAATATTTTTTGTAAGGAGAACCCACAACATTCCTAACAGATGAGACATTAAAAGAAATACTTGAGGTTAATCTCAAACAGGTTTCTGTACCCACTTGTCAGGAAATAGTAATTTAAAAAAATATTTTTATTAATCTGCCACACGGTTCCCATAGCCACTCTGGTTGGCGTGTGCATAATGCTGCCCTCTACTGCCCGGGAGTTGTTCAGAGCAGGCATTTTTATTTGTCTCTGAGAAGTAGCTGTCCTAAAAAAGAGGAGCTTTGTTTCTACTGGTATAGAAAGCTGGATGGATTAGCCTGTACTTTGAAAGAATGGCTTGTGGATTCTTTCTCTGAACTGCATGTATGTGGCTTACTGATAATAACAACTGTGATGTCTGCAGCTTTCAGTTTGGATTCATGGAGCTTGGCTTTGTTTTGACCACTTTTTTTAAAAAAAAATCTGAGTATTGGAATCATCAGTCTGATTTATTCTGGGCTATTATTATGCTTTCTCAAATGACTTCACAAATATGAATATTTATTACTGTACAGCTTCAGCCACACCAAACCAAAATTGTTTACACTGTTCAATAATAAAATGTTGTTTCAATCCCAGGCCCTCAATATGGAATAGAGAGGTGGATTTTGCACAAGCTTAGCATTGAACTAGATAGACTAGCAGGGAATGGATTCCAAAACTTAAAATCTTCCTTTTGCTTTGTCCAAGTTATAAGGGAGCTCCAGCTGAGTCTGTTCAAACAACTGCAGAGTACTGCAGTGGTGTGTAGTACAACTTACCTGTCCCTACTTTATTCTTATCAGATCAGTGTGGCAGGCTGATATTGGCATGTTGTCATTGCTGTGGGTGCACGCCTACTGAGCAGATACTTTTTGAAATCTTGAAAGTGGGATTGGCTCTACTGTTACTATATTTTGTTCTAATGAAGAACTTGTGATATTTTTCCTTTGTCTTCTGGGTAGAATCGTGTCCCTTCTGTGGCTAGAAAAGACTGTGCTGCTAAACTAAAGGAGAAGCAACTTTTTGAGATGTTTCCAACTATTAATCAAAATTTCTTAATGGATGTCTTCAAGGACAACAGGTAAGAAATCTTTAAAGTTCTTTGTAAAAATGGTACTCAGTAACGCTATAGTGCACAGTTACTATATTAAGAGTTAAGATCCTGCTAAAGAATGGCTTTTTCCAAACTAGCATACTTTTGGTAGACCTAAATAAAAGCAAAACTAGCTGGTCTTAAAAGCAAAAAGGGCATAAAAACCTCTATGTAGACTTGTTTCTTTTTTTTGGGCAGTAGATGGTTTCTCTTATTGGGAGAAGAATGTCTCTGGCTATTGACCTCTCACTGGCTGTCAGTGGAACTGCCTATTTGCTCTAGAGCTGAGGTTTAAATCAAGTGAGAGAAATTAGCAGGAGTGGTAATAGTGGGCTCACAGAAAATGGCATCCTCCCAAGTGGAAAACTACCATCACCTGATGTTAGCTATGAGTCCTTTCCTGGTTACTACAGCAGCTCTGAAGGAATGAGCTATCTCTCCATCTCCTCCTGCTGACTTTCTCTTTTCTGCATTATGTTTCTGGGATATGTGGCTACCTTCTTAAATCCACATTCATGAGAACTGAACTTTTTTTCAAGAGAAACTTATTTTTTCATCCTTGGCCGACTGAATGTCTGTCTCTACATACGGGTTTGCATGCCTGCTTGTCAGTCTTTCTGCTTGTCCAGGTTGTTATTAAAACCTTTCCTTGTGGAATGGTTAAAATACATCCTTCATCCATCTCTACAGCTCGAGCATTTCACCATCTCTTGTTTTTCACATTGTAAATCCCCTTCATAGTGTTGCCTTTCCCAAAATCTGTCTTTACTTTTGATCAGTCTTCCTCTTGTCTGCTTACTGAACAGCAAGAATAAAGAAGAAAGAGGGCTTATTAGAAATCTGATGGCAACTGATGTCCTATTCTTATTTCATTAAATTTAATACAAAGCTTGACTGGAAATACAAGGATTTTTTGCATAATGCTTTCAGAAAACAGATGGTTTTAAATTAGTTTGTACTATCTAACCCTGACCAGAGAAGATTTAGGATGAAGTAATTTATCCAGCCCAAAAACCAGTGTTTACTTCTAAACTAATATCTGTTTGATTAAGGTAGGATGCAATTTACTTTAGTATTTCATTGTCCTTTTAATATTCAAATGTCCCTCTATGAACCAAGACTGCATGTGTCTTGATGCCAGTAATGCAGTACAGTGAGTCTGCAAGACTTTCTGTAATAAGGTGTAAAATTCCATTCCGGTGCTTTATTTTCATTGTCATCTGTTTCTGTAACAATATCAAGGTTTGTAATATGCATTTTAATAAATGTAGCGGCTATTAATGTATTTGTAAATTCACAGGTTTTACTTATCCTTTATAGCTACTCTTTAGAACAAACTGAGCAGTTTCTGAACTGTGTTCTGGAGGCAGATCCTGTAAAAACAGTTATAGCTCAAGAAAGCGTTCAGCCAAATGAAATTGTTTCTACCTACAATGCTGCAAAGAACCGGGAGAAGAAGGTATTTTTTTTTTAATAGTAGTTACAAACATATCCAAAGCTATATCCAAAAACACCCTATGATGCATACTTAGCTTCAACATTGCAAATTCCTACAGGCAAAAAAAAGTAAGGAAGAGGATGATCCTTTGAGTGAAATATTTCAAGAATTTGAGTATCCACAATATGATGATTTAAGAGCAGAAGCTTTTTGTCACCAGCAAAAGAGACAGGAATGTTTGAAGAAGGCTGGGGAGGCCTATCGCATGGGTATGAAGCCTGTGGCAGCATTTTATGCACATCAGGTAAATGTAAATATTGTGCTTTTTGCCTGAATTTAGAGAGGTACTTAAATACTGAATTAGAAGTGATAAGAAAAACATTGTGCCTACTAGAGTTGATAAATTTGCTCAATTACTGTTCCCTGTGTAAGCGTTATATTGAGAATCCCCTTGCAAGTAAAATCCCTTTCACTAGTACTGATACTGATATAGGAGACTAATATAACCAAATTGTGCAAGACCTCATGAAAGATGATATTTAGTACTTAGTCACACATGCTTGTTTTCTCACAGATCTCACTCTCACATCCACATAAGTGTAAACACTGAGACCTGTGTCCATGTGGTCTGGCCCAGTTCACTCATGTGTGACATGGACTGCAACGAACATCAGTTTTCAAATCCTCCATATGTCCCTCATGTTCCTCTTAATTGGTGATGAACTGTTTTTAGACACGTCTTTTGTACTTTTTAGGTATCAGACAGGTATTAAGAAGTGATCTTTTGCCTCGGAATCTTGCTTGCTTCGTCCTCCATAAATCGTGGGCAGGATTGCTGCCTCCTGTTTTTGCTTCCTCGTTCAGACTATCTTTATGGCTACAGTCTGTCTTGGGCTGGGATAAAGGTGGTGTGGTGTGTCGTGCTTTTTGCCATGCATCTGGTTTTGGAGTGTAGATCTGCTGCTGATCAGTCTTGTGTGCTCTGGGCTTGGAGCACAGGCTCTCTGGTCTTCATTCAAGCACATTTCTCAGTATATACCAGTTTGATTGCTGTTGATCATTGCTGTTGATCGTATTCTTGATTATAATTATCAACTGCTCTTGTGACCATTCCTGTGTGTTGGTTTCTTGGTGCCTTCACATGAGACCCATTCACACTTCATTCAGACTACTCTTAAAAGTTCTGTTACAAATATCTCCCAAGGCTGTAGCTTTGATCTAATAGTATATTAAAAATTGGTTATTCACATTATAGAAGCATTTAATTCTAAACTATGAATTGTATTATGACAGAACAAAAATGTAATAATGAATGACTTGAATTTGCTTAATATCTTAAAAAAGCTTTCACACAGTTGGTATAACATATAACTCTAAATGTTTAGATTGTTACTATGCATGTAGGAACTATTGGTTATTGGTCTTTATAACGAACTCTTTATGTTCTTGGTTTATATATTCTTGAAGTCTGGAGAGATTCTAAACAAAGGTGTGTATGATTTTAAATAGAAATGTAATTTCAAGTCCTGTCTTACTTTTGTTCTCAGCCATAATGACAAGTACAATCTGGAAATTTAGTACATATTTTCTTCTAGGTAATAAAAAGGCAAGCTAAGCTACCTTTAGTAATGAAAAATATTTTATGCATGGTGGCCTTAGCCTGTCTTGGGAATCCTCTGCAACTGAGAGTTCTGGGGCTGATATCTCTCGTCTGACACTAATACACTTCACATGATCCATTTTAAGAAAGTGTAAGACAGACTGTCACTTCTGTTCACTTGAGCCCTTGTCAGTGCAATACCTGGAGTTAAGTCTTCCATTCCTTTTCAGACTGTGCCTACAGATCTTCAAAGACATAATTTGTTGCTTCAGTCTCAAATATTATCACTGCAAGGTTCATGGGAAATAGTTGTTACTTGTTCACTGTGTAATGTGAATAACCCTGTACTGCTGCTTGCCCCTAATTCCAGTAGGGACTGTATTGACCTTGCCAGTCATCAAAGTTCTGTCAAAAATATTAGAAGAGATAATAGACAACTATGGGAAAAAAAAAAAGTGCCCTTGTCTGATTTTTAGGGAATACGTTCATAACAACCTCAATTGTAACACTCAGCAGGTTTTTCCTGGGCTGTTGGGCAGTTTCTCTGTCGTTGTTTCATTAAATTTGTAGCAAAATACTTTTTCTGAAAGTAAAATTCTGTTGTTAAGGTAATAAATCTGAAAATCAGCATGGAGTGTGTAACTTTTTAGCTTATGTAAGACCTTATGGTTTTGTGCCTTTTCTGGCTTTTTTTCTTTCTTGTAGGGCTTTTGTTATAATTTCTTCTTTGTGCCAGCTTTGAGTAGTTTCTTAAGAACAGATTTCATGAAATCTCCTTGTGAGTAGGTCTCACTGAGCCTCTTTCAGAAGTTCTGTTGCGATTATAAATTTTACTGCTTCAAACTGTGAGCTAAAAGCACCCCGCCAGTACTGTCATTTTGAAGCCAATGAGCAGTGTGGAGCTTAGATTGTGTCTCGACGTGTAATAGTTGCTGTGTTTATGAATAAAGGGTCGCCTTCATGAGCAGAAAATGAAAGAAGCCAACCATGCTGCTGCTGTGCAAATCTTTGAGAAAGTAAATACTTCCTTGCTGCCTATGAATGTATTGGATCTGCATGGTCTCCATGTGGATGAAGCTGTGAATCAGTTGTCCAGAGTGCTGCAGGAAAAAAGTGAAGGTAGGAATAAGTTAATAATTCCTGCCCCCTAAAAGTTATTCTCTTCATTTTCTACTAAGAAATCATGATATACTGGAATATCAGAGGGAGTGAATGTAATTTAATAACATGTAAAAACAACTGACTTTTGTGTTGTTTTATTTTCAAAGTTCCCCTATGGAATTGTTTTTCTTTGACATGGCAATGACTCTTTTTGCTCTCTGTCTTGCCCACCCCCAACCCCCCACCCTCCCCCGTGCTTCTTTGTAAATCTTTCTTTTCCTTCTGTTTTATCCTTTTAATTTTTTATTGAAGACTGGATCTATCCTTCCTGTCATTTTTAACAGAGGTGGTAACACAAATGTTTGTGTCGTCTTCTCATTGCTTTATCAGAACTGTGTTGCTTTTTTAATCTTTAAAGAAAAATCATTATGTGTGAATTCTAACCACAATGATTATATTGTCTTCAACTTTTACATGAAAGTGTGTGATTTGAGCTGTCTTTCAGTAACTTCCATATCGATTTGTCAGCACGATCTCTTGAGATCAGAATACTGCTGCTTCCATAAATGTCATTTTGTGCAGTTTTGCTTGAGGGCTTGTTTTTTTTCCCAGTGGAGTGTTCTAGTACTTCATGAGTGTTCTTGCTGTAAAAAGATACATTTTCTGCATTATTAGTTTACCCTATAAATTTAAGCACACTGGGAATGCTTTTATAAGAATCTTTCTTACGCAAGGTACCACTGCACAAACCTAATTTTTTGAAACATCTACTCCACAGAGTAGAAACAAAAGTGTTCAGTGTGGCCTTAGATAATCCTTTTCTTTCAATATACATGAGATAATTACATTTCATTATCTTGTGCTATTTCTAAAATGCAGTTTGTATACTTTAAGCTGTAATCTAATGCTTTTTAGAGCTAAATTTCCTGAGCTGCACTTAAATCAGGAGTTCTGTAATGATCGTAGGGGCTCTCTGTTCAGTCCATGCACCGAAATCTAAAACAAAGTTCATTTCAGTGTGCATACATGGGAAAGTGATCAATACTGGGCACTTAGTGCTGGCAGAATTAACAGTAGACTAACATAAAACCCAAATAAAGTTAAGCGAGAGAGAGAGAGGGTAGTTGTCATGTGAACTGATCATCTCGAACTGGCAAATCTTGGCTTGTTATGAGAATCCAGTTTAATTTATATTTTTTCCCTTTTTTTTCAAACTCTTCATCTGTTTAGGTTGCTGTGATCTCTGGGAGAAGAGCAATTGCATTTGCTATCAGGGCTAAATGCCCTAATAAAGCTCATGTGATGTGTTGATCTGTTGATTCATGGTGTTCCAACATAGCAGAAGTTAGTCGCAATAAGTGTGACTTCAGTGTCAAAAACTGTGTGGATTTATATTTTATTTCTTCTTCCTTTCTTTATCCAATAAAATATTATTTCTTTATTCACATTAATTTAAGATAAAAGTGAATCAATAGGGAGAAGTATCACTTAAAAATTAACTAAGTTACACCCACCTCTTACTTTTGCAATGTTAATTTACATCACAGGATATAAATTCCAAGTGAAGACTAGATGATAGAAACAGTAAAGCTGCTATGAAATTAGAAAGATTTTGTGATGATCACAACATGCATATTGCAAGCAATCTAGATTTAAAAAGCTTGACTCTATTTTTTCAGAATATCTTTTTCAGAAGAGGGGAAAAATGGCTGTGTTTATGTAAAAGATGCATAGCCAGCATGGGAAAGCAAAGTTTGAATTCACTAGTGAGAATTTTCAGCAGAATGGATGGAAAGGTTATACTGAATGCCAAGTCTCTGCTGAGGGAAAATTTTAACCGTTACAATCCCTGCTGTTACAGAGTACCAGCAGACTGGTGGTAAACCATATCTCTGTGTTATCACGGGAAGAGGAAGCCATAGTCAGGGAGGAGTTGCTCGCATCAGACCAGCAGCTATCAGATACCTCACAAGCCACAACTTCAGGTGAGTTTAGATTTTTGTTACTGATACATTTTTTTCTTAACCCACATTTAACTAACTGAAAATTAAAGTTAGTTTTAGAATACTGTTAAACTACTAAACAGATTAAGGCAGGTCTGCTGTTTCAGGTTAAAGTAGCTCTGCTGTTTCATAAATCCCATGCAATTGTGTGACACGAAACCATCTTATATGGAGCACCTATTAAATGTTAGATGTTTTACTCTGAGATAGATGAAAACACTATGAATTAAACTTCTCTAAACTTAGTTTAATTACATATTTCCATTCAGGGTTGCTAGCTTTACTGTGAAAAGTTATTAATCCTGCTTTTTATTGGTCTCCAATACTTGCTTTAGCTTTCAGCTGCTTATGTGGGACAGCAATTTAGCAAGTCTGGGCTGGCACCAGTGTGTTTGCTGCTTTTTCTTTACAGAAGTGTATGAAGGTGACTCTGAAGGTGGGACTCAGAAATAGCAAAGACTTCCCTTCTCATTTCCTTCTAAATTTCTACAGAAGACAAGGGAGAAAATCTGTTTTGAAAGGAGAATGAAAGGGGAGCAGGAAAAGAGGAGGAGAATTAATATAACCAAGAATATTGGGCAGCCTTTTTTTTTTTTTATGAAATATTCCTCTTAGTTTCTGCTGTTTCCAGCTCTTCACCTTTCCAGACCCTGTAAAATCCTCCTTCACTGTCACATCCAGAGGACATGATGCTGATTTCCTGACTCACACATACTTGACTGAGAACCTTATCACTTTCCATATGTTTGATGAGGGCTGAAGGAGATGGCATTGCACATAGCTTTCATGTTGAAGCTTCATCTTTTCTTGTTTCACAGGTTCACAGAAATAAAACCAGGCTGCCTGAAAGTCATGCTGAATTGAAGGGTTGTCAAGAAGAGAAGAGGAATATAGAAACTGAGGTGTCAGATTACAGCTAAAAACTTTTTGAACAACTGCAATAGTATTTTGTAGTCTGTTTTAATGGATAATATTTTATTACAAATGGTCTCAATTTACAGCGCAGTGGTTTTGTCAGTATGTTTCCAAGAAAATTTTTGTGTGGAATGGATTCTTTTTTGAACCTGCAAAAAAGACGACACTTACAGGATTTGAAGTCTCAGAAATGCAGATTAAGAATTCTGCTGAGCAGTATTTGATGTTTTAAAGGGAAGTTAAGGTACAATTTTTAAATATAACTGTCTTCTCAGCATACCCAGTTTATGTCTTTTGACCCTCACACATTTTAACTGCTGTGGATTCTGTGCTTTTAAAACATAGTACCTTGTACAAAGTTATTTTGTGATTCAGAACTTTGTGCTAAACCCTTCAGAAGAGCACAGGGGAGGTGGGAACTCGGCAACTACTGATATTTCAAATCCAGTACAGCTGAGTGCTAAATATTTCCAGGTTTCTTCAAAAGTCTGATGTAGTCTGTTTTTAGTGGTTATTGTGATGCGTTGACCAGTTCTATCATCCTTATTCCATTCTAAACTTCTCCCAGTATTGATGGAAGTTGCATGTAAAGGACTGTGCAGTAAGACCAGGTGTGGTTTTGATAATTTTGCAGGCTTACTGTCATCTAGTAAAGGGAAGAATACAACTCTAGTTCAATCTCTACTTACACATAGCTAATACTGTAATTTTGCAGGAAATGCCCTTACATTTTTTTAACATCTATGGGATTAAAAGTGTTTCTTCCTTTATGGCTTTTTAAATGGAGCAAATTGAGTACTGTCTCATTTTACAGGTGTCTAATAGTGACGTGTCTTCGTTCTGTGTGTATTAAATTTGGTGAGCTCCTTGTATAAAATATGATTGTCTGTGAGACATTTTATAAATGTGTTTTTATCATCAAAGTGAATTCTAATACTACAGTAGTAATTGCCTAACTGAAAATCTGGGAGTACAAAAGTTATTCTGGTGGTGGTGGTGTTGCATCAGCATCTAGAAATACCTGTGTAAAAAAACCAAAACAACAACAACAAAAAAGCCCCAAACAGAACCCCCCCAAATTAAATATAAACATCTGTACTTTGGCAAGTGTTTCCAGTAAGCAATCAGAATATTTTTTTAAATAGAAATATCTTTTAGAATGTATTATTACTTTTAATGATATCTTTGCCTCTTGAAAGGCATATGAGTTTTTTACTACGAACTGTTTAATCTTTGTTGTAAGGTTTTTTCAGAACAGGTATGAGTTGTGTATTAGGAATAATATTAATAGGTTAAGGATTAATGGGAGGGGTTTTTATTTTTAAACCACTTTTGCAGTAAATTTTATACAGGAATTACATGCACGTAGACTTTGTGTATGAATCCCTATGTGTGTGCAAATTCTGCCATTTGTGTGCATGAGTAGTAATAAGCAAGGAACTTCTGTGAGAAAAGCTGTGCAGAGAAATAGCTTTCACTTGAAAATGTGTCTATGTAAGTTGATGACAAACTGAAAGACATGATGTTTCCTCAAAACCTGTATTTACTGCAATATATACACAGTGAATGCAATGTACAGTAGACTTAAAAATGAGTTTGTCATACTTCAACAGATACAATAATCTTTTCATGGTGATTTCAAGTGGAAGAATAGCTTGAATAATATTTAATCAAAGGGAGTTACTGGAATAATAGACTGTCGTAGTAAATTCCATATTTTTTGTGGGTACTTAGTTCATCTGAATTGTGTCCCTTCTCTTTTTCTTTCTCTCTGGGCTGCTCTGGTAACCAGTGGGTGAAACTCAAAAGATCTGTGCTCCGCAAACAGCACTAGCAGAGCTGTTCTGCCACCGCATGATGTCCTGTGTGGTGAAGCCCACGCTCTATCCTCTGTGATGGTCCCTCAAATGGACTGAGATCTCATTTAGGCACTTAGACTCAAGACAGCAGTTCAGACTATCAACTGTCCAGGGTTGCAGATGCTAGAATTGCCTCAGTGGAGCTAAGATCTTTCTTTTGGACTAAGGAGTTTCCTCTGCTCCTGAACAGGTTTTCCTTAGTGCTACTGTTTATAAGGAATGGAGGTGCAGCTCTCTGGGGCAGCTCTTTGAAGCGTACTCCCTGTTGGTTGGCCTGGGTGGCTGAGTTGCCCAGCAAAGGTCCCAGGGTATGCTGAGAAGTGTTGTGTGTTGAGCTGCTGGGGGCCCAAGCCCTACAGCGATGTGCTTGTAAAGAGGGAAGTGCCAACACTTCTGGTTGTTTTGCAAGGGGGCCTGATTCACTCAGCATGTTCACACCACTGACATGGACAAAGACAGCTTAGATTTCAGTTCAGAAGACAGCAGAAAAAGTTGTCTTGCCCATCTGTTCATCATAATCTAGTTGCTGACAAGTTTACCCTGGAGGTGAGAAACACAGCTTTTCACCTTCTCTGGCCTAGCAAGGGAACAATGATTACGACTGACTCACTTCCCCAGAAAATGCTAACCAGTGTGCTCGGGGGTATTCTTGAAGTTGCCACTTCCTGAACCTCTTTCAGAATTGCCACTGCAAACTGAAAATGTAAGATCAAGGGGACAAAAGAGATTAAAGAATAAAAAGTGCATAAACAGTCTCTGGAAGAGGGCTAGGACTCCAGAAAAGAAGCTGTTCCCACTGAGCTTCAGTGTCCCTCTATATTATTTTTTCATCTCTTATTCCTGTTTGGATAAATACATAAAAAATGTTCAGGGCAAAACCTCAGCTCCACCCCTTACTAGGAGAGTTTGTTTTCTCCAGTCTGTCAGTGTCAGCAGAGTGCATCACTTAAGAGCAATTTGGAGTACTTCTCTCTCTCCCTCGCCCCTTTGGGTACAGATTGAGGTTTACTAAGGTACTCTGAATATCCTACCTGGTTATAGGTTGATCATTCACCCAGTATAAATTGATTACAGGCTGAACTTTGATGGAAGACAATGGTTTAAAATCGTAACATGGGCAGAACTAGTCTTGCCTTTGTTGAAGTTAGTGGTAGACTCTCCATCATCTTCACCAACTTGGGATGAGGCATTGCAGTTCCAACTCAGAGAAAATATGAGCTCAGATGAGCTCAGCCTTTTTCTTCCATAGGAGCTTAAGCATGTGTTTAGAAGCTGTGCTGAGCTGGATGCAGAATGGAGAAGATCAGTGCACAGAGAGAAAGAAAGTAGACTTTTATTAGTAAAGATCTCCATGCCTTCAGTTACTTGCCAAACTGTCCAGAAAAGAAACACTGGACTTCTTGTATTTCTTTGACTGTTTTTATAATGTATAGTGGGATGAATTAAATATAATTGTTTCAAAATGGTATTTCAAAGTAGGTTACATAGTAGAACTTCCAGATTTTCTGATGTCTTTTGCAGTTACATCAGTGAGAATCCTGAGGTATTGCATAAATTGTGTATCAACTTATACTTTTAATTAAAAGTAGCACTTAGCAGTATTGCCACCAGCACTCTAAAATAATGTGTGACTGTTAAAATACCTATTTTGTGTACCACTCTTTAGTCTATTCTTCAACAGCATGTGGTTGTGATGACTGGTAGCCTTTAATATGTGACTTTGGGGTTCTTTTTTGCAAAACATTTTAACATCCCAATTTTTAATTTAGGAAAATGATTTTTTTAAATACAAAATTTAATGCTTGTGCTAGCATTGACAAGTCATCTTACAGTAAATAAATAAAAAAAAAGGTCCAGGGGTGCAATGAAGAAAGTTGTTCTCCTAAGTAATGTGAGTGTTTTTAAAAATATATTTCAGCTGATTGTGAAAGTAGTAGGACAAAAGTGATTAAAAAAAAGAATAATTCAAGATACATTGATAATACTTGAATGATTTTGGCTTTTGCTTTTAACAGTATGTGGTACAATTTTATTTAAACTTAATGTTTTTATAGGCCTATTGAAGGACACCTCCAGGCAAAGTTTAACTGGCATTTTTTTGTGGCTGTTGGAAACTATTCTGACTTGGGAATCCCTTTTTAAACAATGTCCAGAGCTCTAGTCACAACCTAGAACATCACTAGAACATCTGGAACATCACTGTCATGAATATGTACAGTGTCAGGAAAGATCTTTACATGGTTAGCAGAACGTATATTCTAGAAAGCTTTACTTGAGGAAGTGAAGTGTAACGAAGCTGTTATTTAATCTTGCTACAAAATACGGTGGGTAGACAAGAAAATTATTTTATTGTTGATAATGGCAAAGAAGGATCATCGTAAATGGAATATGAGGAATTATACATAGACTTTATGTTACTGATGCTTATGTCTCAAATGCAGTTCACATTTCCAGAATAATACTGCCCTCTTTGCAGAGCTGAGATGGTAAGAGTATGAACACTGTAACAAAGAAGAGTTCATTGACTTACTAGAATTCCCAAGTACCACGTTCTCTTAAAAAAACCCCACACAAAACCCAACCAAAGCCCAACTGTTCATGCTATTTCAGCTAAATAAACTGTGCAGAGGATTAAATGACTTGTATGTGAATATGCATGTGAAAAGACCTAGTATTGCAGCTACCAGTTGTACAAACTGTTAGGACCAGTACATTGGAAGATATCAATGTCTATTTTTAAATTAAAGTAAAAAATGGATTTTTTTATTTGTATAAAGTTGTAATTTTGCTGTTAACTATAACTTTCATTTTTTACTGAAAAACCATTTTGTAATTTGCATTTAGAATTTCTAATGTGAAAAGGAATTTACAAAATATAGTTTAATAAAGGATTTTTGCCACAAGTATAGCCTTCTGTCTTTCCTTGGAAGACTACATTTCAGCTTGTATCAAATTTTGTCGTACAGTAGTCTGGAGCTCTGCATGAAAGCCACTTGCCTTGGCTTCAGGATACCATCTGTAGGGAGATGAAGCAACCATCTGCAGGCGTAAAAAGGAACAGATTTGTGGCCTGATTAGAAGTGTTGCGAGTGGGAGCTGAATGCTCACATTACTGAAAATGAGGGTCGTGGTTTGAGATTTTTTTTTTGGCCTCAAGTAGCTGAAGAGATGCTGTTCGGGCCTAGCTTATTTTGTGGGAGAATGATGACAATGGTGCATGTCAAGGGGAGGGGCAGGTATGACCACTGTTAAGATGAGGGTTTGGGGGAGGGAAGTGCTCTGGATAGACCTCATTTAGCAAGACCCCTTAGGTCAGGGGCATTGACAGGTCAGATCCTGAGAAAGCACAGTTGCTGTATCATTGTGGATTCAGAGCTAGTAAGCCTGGCTTTTCCCAAGCCTGCTCTGTGCAGATCAAGTGCAGATATTCCTGTGTCGTGTTCCTGGAAGTGTGGAAAGACACCTGAGAGCAAAGTGCTGGCTAGAGTCCAGCCTATTTTATTAGCTCGGGTTGAGGACAACTGGCTTTGACCCGAGTTAACTCCTGCAGAGTCATTCCTATGACTTCATTGCCTTGTAGCTTGGATAGACTGCAGAAACAAGCTGGGTTTGTGCATTTGCACAGCAAAGTGCGATCTAATAAGCTGTTCAAGAGAGCAGGGAAAACAGGTTTTGGGAACACATGAAAGCTTGGCAGATGATGGCTTAGATCTGACATGGCCGATTCTGAGCCACGGCTGCTAGACCACTGAATTGGTAAATGGTTGGTTGTGAGGGCCTTACAGGACTCCCTGCTCCGGCAGTGTGGCTCAGGGTCCAGCTTGGGGATTAGTCTCTCAAATTGTGTTTTAAAGTGGAGGTACTGCTACTAGACTTGCCTTCTCTTTGGGGGCAGGACAGCAGTTCAATGTGGAGACACAGCTTGACTCCTACTCTTGCTAAAACAGTCCATCCTGATTCACTAACTTCTGTTTCAGCTCATGCCTATATTTCCTCTGTGTGCTGGGCTAGCTCTGACCTCCTCTCTGCTTGCAGCTGGGAGTTTTCTCCTCGACAGTTCTCTGGGGGTTTCTGAGAGTCCTCCCTATTTAAATAGGAGAAGTGGAATATTTTAGTGTGTCCTTACTTATGGAAATGATTTGAACTTTACAGCTGAAAACTGAAGTGTGGTAAAATAAAAATATTGTTTGAGGCAAACAAATTTTCAGCCCAAAACATTAAAGTACAATTAAAGGTATTGTCTGCTGGTGGAACGCATGGGGTAGCTCGACAATAGGTGGTGCCGTTGCCAATGGCATAGAGTGATGGTGGCAGCAGCTTTTACTGTGCCCTTACCAGAGCTGTTGTTTCTCTGTATGACATGCACTAAAGGATGTTATTACACATCACGTGCAGTTCGTTTCTTCCTCAGAGGGAGAATACTATATTCAGAGTATTGTTTTGGTGACTTTTTTTTCTTCTTTATAGATGGGTGGGGCAGAGTTTGTTTTCAAAATATACTTGCTGCTCTGTGCTAAAGATGGGCAAGACAAGTTCATTTTTGCACTCAGATTTAAAGATAACAACATCGGGGTTTCTCCTTTAGCTACCCTGTGTTGGTTTTTGTAGGTTAGTTGTCTGAATGCTTGGACAAATCAGCCTGTTTGGAGACTGACACAAAGACATTGTGCTGTTTGGTGAAGTCCTGTGCCACTGTGGGTGTTGCTGGTGGCACAGAGTCTTCTTGAAAACCCTCATGCGGAAGTACCCTCTTGATGTTGCTTTACTTTCTGCATCACAGGGCCTGGATGGGCTAGCAATGACTTCTCATTAGTTGCCATCATTAATTGTGTAGGATAGGTCAGGGGATAAAAGTTCCCGTTTTCCTATAGCCTGAGTGGTTTCTACATGGCACGGAGCTGGGAGGTGCTGTCTTTTGAGGATTAGCTCAGAGAGCCTTTTCCATAAACAGGGCATGTGTTTGTCCTGAACGACAGTTAGGAGCTTTGGCTTTCTGGGAGTGTGGCATTTAGCAGCTGTCTCTTGCTAAGGAAGGACCTTCGTTACCAAACATGGTGTCCATTTCCCCTCTCCACCCTTCTGCCAAATCCAGGAGTCTTTACCATCCCGCGGGCCTGTCTGCCCTGTGTCTCTGAGTGCTGGAGAGCCCTTGTGATGCTGCACCGGGTCTGCAGCCTTTCTCTCCCATGCCTCAATGGAAAATACATCAGGGAGATGGTGAGGGAAACTATGGGGCACATGGCTACCCTGTAAGCTGTGAGAATCTTTTGGGGAAGATCTATGGAGGCATGTGGATGGGCCACATCTGAGGGGGCATGTTGCCAGCTGCGGGTACAGGCCCTGAAAGAGCTGTGGAGAAGGTTGGCTACTGGATCAGAGGTAACCAGAACCAAGAGTCTGCTGTGATGAAGAAGAAAGGCCTATTGTAGCATGAGGGGCTTTATGCTGGAGGATGGATGGTGGCCTGGAGTAGGGGCATGACAGTGAATTGAGAGGATGGCAAACACTAGAAGGCATCTGCAAAAGCTGATGGGGAAAGGTGTTGTGTGGCAGATGAGCAGTGCAGAGGTGTCTGGGAGACCCTGAGGTGCTGCAGGACTGTGTAGTAAGGTACCATGCATGGATGGGGCACCACTGCTGGGGCAGTTCATTTCCCTCAGCTCCAGCAAAGCAGTGCTGGTGTATCCAAACCAGCATCTCAAAGCAGACCGTCACTGAGATGCACCATTTGGAGGTCTTGCTGAATTAAATGTTGTAGGGCTCAGCATCCTGTGAGCAACTTGTTTTGTACCGTGTTCAGGTTTGGGGTTTTCATTTAGCTTTATGTAGCTTTCATATGTTAAGAATGCTGAAGATCTTTGTCTTGACTGAGATAAAAACTGTGTTGCAGACTTTGGGGGAGGGGACGACTTGCAGTTTTGGTAACTTTTTGGCAAACAAATGGGGCTTTTAGCATCCCTTCCATGATAGACATTTAGGCAATCCCTGCCACTTCAGGGTTTGAAAAAGGCAGCCTTGTATCCCCAGTGCCACCAGAGGTCCCTATGGCCTGAGACCCTTGTGCTGTAGTGCTATGTGATCTTTAACTCAAGCTGCAAAACCAGAAAGGACTGAGGGGGAGCACAGGATAAAAGTCACCATCTTGCTTTCCTCCCTATGGTCCTAAGCTGTTCTGTGTCCTCTGTCATGGTGCTGGGTCTAAAACTAGGTTTGTGTACGCCTTGTGAGCAGGGAATGTTTTTTCATACGGCTTCAGGAGACATCTTACATGACTTGGGGAGAGCTAAAATAATAGTAAAAATATTAAATGCTGGTGCATTTCTTCTGTGTGATCAGGATGTGATATCTGTGACTTTCTTTGGGCAGTAGGACCTCTGAGTGTGGCAGTGCTGCTATGACAGTTGCTCTTTCTATAACCTTGGTAAATGACTATGGATCATTATTATTTTTGTATTATCTTGGGAAGCAGGACCCTCCACTGTACACATCCATGGCTGGTCGTACATACTGGACAGGAGAGCAAGCAATGGAAATCCTCTGCCTGTGGCGCAAATTTAATCAATTTGGTCTGCAAATGGACGAATGGTAGTCCTGTCAAGTCAGGCTGTGGGAGCTCTACATAACAGTGTTTGCTCTGTTTGCTAACTCAGAAGGCATTGCCTCAGATTCCCATCTCTAAGTCAGGGTAAAAGTACTCTTCCTCACCTGTGTGTCCTTCTTGTCTTTCCAGATTATCCCCTTTTACTGTCTTGTAGTGCCATATAGGCAAGCCACGGGTGACTGGGAGCTTCAGCTTTTCAGCGTTTGTCAAGATAGCCATGTAAAGTGGCTATCTTAATAAACTGCAGAGAGAACAGAACGTCCCTGGAGGGATGATGCACCCTGGCTGGCAGGGGGCTTCCCCCTGAGAGCGCTTTGGGAGCAATTCAGGGTGCCTACGTCAGCCTCCCACTGATGCCTTTGGGAGAAACATCTCCGTGTTCATGAACTAGAAAGGAGAAACCGGCTGGTGAAGCGGGGAGCCTGAGACTGCACAGTTTGATTATCCCCATCTCCTTCTTCAAAACAGGAGGAAGTAGGAAAAGCACATTCAAAATAAAAACAGCTGCTGCCTTCATCTTGCTGATTTTCCCAAGAGGAACTCTAATGGCTTCTGACTTTGCTGGGGCAGGAGGCCTGGTTTGTGCCTGCATTTCTTTTCCTGACAAGAATGACGTACAGACTGCAGAAATAACGAGGCAGGGCAGCGCTGTGGAGCGGGAAGGTGCACAAGTGGAGCAGGGCCAGGGCTGGAGCAGCTGCGGGGAAGAAGGGAGAGAGGAGCAGCTGGTCCCACTTGCCGCAGGTGGGTGCCTGGAGAGCTGTGTGTTTGGCCTTAAGGTGGCTGGCGGTTCCCCCAGCCCAGAAGCCAAGCTGCCCTGAGCTGCGGTTTCCTGGGGCATGGTGCTGCCGCCGCTGCACCGGGGGTTGCTACTGGGGAGGCAGAGAAGGGGGAGCCCCGGGGCCGGCAGGCCACAGGGCCTGGCCTGGGGCCACCTCGAAGCAGAGCTGGTGAGAAAAGCTGCTTCCTCTGGCACTTCCCTGCTCAGCTCTTCACCCTCCTAGGCAGAATGAAAGCAGGAACCAGCATTTCCTCAGCGCTTCTGGCCTCCGTCAGTGTTTTCTCGCCTGGGCAGCTGCGCTGGGGAGCACCTCAGCTGCTCTGAGGCGTGGGCAAGGCCAGGGGGTGCGTGTGGGAGGTTGACCTGGCCCTGAAGCCATGGAGTAGCCTCAGGTTGGGTGTGATCTCACAGAGAAAAACCACTGAAGCCGCCTCCACGGTTTCACCAAAGCCATTGGGATTACTGTTGCATTAAATCCAGATGGGGGCAGGAAGTGTGACTGTCCCTGGGGAGAGAGAAAATTGCAAAAGTCAGACAATTCACAGAAACAGATGTGGGCTTGCACGCTATGTGTGTGGAAGTGTTTGCTGGCAGGAGAGGGCTGCCCCTCAGCCCCCGGGCTGCTGAGTGGGGCCTGCCCGCCCTGCTGGCCTCTGCCTGAGCTCAGCTCTGCCTGCCCTGCAGCCCTGGCCACCACCTCCCTGCCACAGGCAGCCTGCCCACCCGGCCACTCTTCCCCTCTCCCTGCCAGCTCCGGGGCTGCATGGCTACTCTGTGCTCCTCAGGGCTGCAAATATCTCCTAAGAGCTCCAGCAAAAAAACAAGGGGTGGGCAAACGCAGAAGAAATCTTGTTCCCTCAATAGGGCAGACGGGTGTTTCAGGAATTAGTACCTGATTTGGGGGAAGAAGATCAAATTTGTTCTCAGTGGTGTGACTGCTTTTATGCTAGACTGTATCAGAGCAAGAGACAGAAGAATTAAGAAACCATCAGCGCTTCTCTTTCAAGAAAGGGGAAGTAGGTTTTCATATTGCCCTGGAGGAGAGCACTTCCCATACATAGTCCTGACCGCCAGTTCAACTGTGGCGTCATGGGAGGAATTTTGCTAGGAAGTTAGCACACTGGTTTCTGCTTATCAGATACCAAGAAAAAAAAAGTGTGTAAACGTTAGTTTTGTCACACAGCATACGTTGCTGACAACCCGATCTCAAGAAGAATACCCTAGAGAAATAGCTAGTAAGTAACCCATACACAGCAGGAAAACATATAAAAGTAGTAAAGAGTAGTTCTGTAGATAAGACTGCAGAAGGCTGTGGTCTCAGAAAGTGGGGAAATCTCTGCCTGCCTTGTCTGTACAAGTGTATGGGTTTAATGTACGAAACAGAGCTATATCAGTCTTGAAAAGACCCTGGATAAATGTAGATGCCCACACCCAAATGTTAGTGCCAAACCCGAGTTTGATCACCATTTGTACAGCTCAGGCTTCTCTGCTTTGGGCCCAAGAGGTCAGTGCTGCTCAGGCGTGCCCAGGTCTGAGTCGCCCAATGCCTTGTGCCCATCTCAGCACTGTCTGCACCCAGAAACTGGGTGGCCCAGGACCAAATGCCCCAGAGCAGGGGTAGCTGGTGGGCTGCTCTGTGACCACCTGAAGCATAGGGCAAGCCTGTCACTGAAGGCAGATCCATTTCCGCTTTACAGAGGGGACAGATCTGCTTTTGCAGGGCTGATGGAGGTGCTCCTTGGCCAACTCTACGTGCTAGGTATGCCAGCGGTGCCCAGGCTGTGGCTGCCCCATGCTGCCACTCTGCCTCCTGACAGCCCTCGCATGGCCCTGCCAGGTCCAGGATGGCAACCAGTGGAAACGGTGGCTGGAGGTGGTACCTAGCTGGCATGGAGCCTGTGCCTACAACAGCGGGGATCTGCAGCTGTGGCCCTGGCTCCCTGCTGACAGCACACCACCTCTCCTGCTGCACCAGAGCTGTGTAGGCTCCTTTGGCATGTCTCAAGGAAGAGGCAATGCCTGAGAAAGGGGGTCAAAAGCTGAGCTGAGTTGAGGGTTGAACTTTGTAACTTGTTCTGTAACTCAGGAGGGAGGCAGGAGGGTCCACGTAGAGAGAGTGGGATTTCAGACATGCTCCTACATTTAGGCTCCTCTGTCAGGCACACTGCAGCCTCAATATGCTGGAGGGCTTTGACTCACCCTCTGAAGGCCTCTAGTCCTCCTCATATGATGTGTCAGGAATCCACCTCCTGCTAGGTTTTGGATTTTGCTTTATCACCACGTGCTTCAGTTTGTGCCACTGAAAACCAAAACCGAGGGGTGTCTAACCACTATGTTAGCTTGCTGAGGAACCAGAGCCTAAATTCAAGGCAAAGTAATTAATAGTGTGAGAGTTTTACCAAAATCCATATAGGAACTGCTTATGAAACTTCATTTTCATTTCCTCTTTCAGATTTAGTTCTCTGACAATCAGTAATGCTGCAGAAGTTGCTGTGCCGAGTCTACTTTAGAGACTTTAGCAATGCTCTCCGCGATGCTGGAGATTCCCTGAGGAAGATTTCCTTTCTCTGAGGTATCTATTCCTGGAAAGGGAGTGCTTTCACCCCCAGGTTGAAATGGGTCTGGGCAACCTACATGATTTCGCCTGTACTGCCCAGGAACCTGCCCAGGGAAAGTAAATAGCCACATTCCAGTTTTCCTAACACACAGCTGGCATCTGGACCACACAAATTTCTCCTGCCTCCCTTTGAAAATGTTAACTACAAAAAAAATTTGGCTCTTTTTTAACCAAATAAGCACACTTTTTGTGTGTTGTTTATAATTGGTGCAGTGACTAGACATAAGCGACAATATTAGATTTATTTTGTATAACATAATGATCATCTAGGACAGGAGGAAGGCTTGTAGGGCTAAATACAATGGGTATCAGGAGTGTCATGGTTTACTTCCTGAGCATTGCACATACCATACGACTTGAGACAGACCAAAATCAGAGCTGAGTGAATATGAGAACCAAAAGGAAATCAGGCAGGGGGGGACAGGAATAGCTTCCTTTCTTGATCTCAAACCCCTTCCTAACATTAGCAGCCTGCTGGTTTCTCCAACTGAGACAGAAATCAGTGGATTAAGAGACAAGTGGGACCTTTCATTGTAAACTAGCCCCTGTCTTTACATGACAAAACCCTGGATAATGTTATTTTATATAATTGGTCATAAACCCTTACTCACTTGAGGTTTAAGACTTATTTTTTGCTGTCAACTTACTTTTCAATGCAAAAATAATTTGCAACCTTCTAGTCCGCCCCCATAAATATTTTCCACAACAAAGTGTTTGTTTCTGAAAGTCCCAGATAATGACTCATACTGAGTTTAAAAAAAAGGAGAAGCAACATATTTTTTAATGTATTAACAGTATTCTCTCACAGCCAGATGTTTCCCTTCATTGCACAGCATGAAGAGGTGAAAAGAAGCAGAAAAACTGCAGTAAGAAAGAAGAAAAAAATCAAGGATCAAGAAAAAGGTGTCAGGCTGCAATATTGCACCTAACTTTGGAATTGCCTACTGTGCAGAGAGCATGGGGCTGAAGGTCTGTTCATGGAGTTCCAGGTCACTAGGAAGTGAAGTCATGGAGCAAGTGCATGAAGCATGTGCGTCCCTAAGAAAGGTATCAAATTTTTATTCAAAAAACCCCAAATGGATGGAAGAAGCAAAAATAAATCTGACATTCAACTATTTTGGGAAAGTTATTGGGTCAAGATACTCCAGGAAGCACAGTGTATGGAGATGGGTGGAAATCAAGACATGTTAGAACACTGTTCTTATTCTACAGTCTTCATTTTTTGCTGAGCTCACTCAGTTAAAAAGTTGTTTATGAAGTATTTTACAGATGGATGCGCTCTTTATCCAAAATGCAAACTGCTTAGCCAGATGGCCTCACATCTGGATTAGTCTGCAGCACAAAACAGAAAAGAGTAGTTGCATTTTTTAAGCAACTGCTATCTGTAGCAGACCTAAAATGGGTGATGATCACCGAAGACATTTATATCAATATCATTTGCCAATGGTGTTTATTTCTCTACTTCTGACAAGCCGCAGAGTTCTGGTGGAAACATTTCAGAATGTTTGGGTGTCTGATTTTCTTTATCGCAATGGAAACTTATTGCCTGATTGCATGCACTGGTATTAGGAAACCCAAACCCAGTTAAAAACAGAAGAATAGATGTTTAATGTGAAAAATAAGTAACACAGGTTCTCACATAAACTGATAATGCGCTGAAGCGCCTTATCCAAAACCTTATCTCAAACTAAAAGGAAGATTGAAGCTTTTAAGAAGAGAGTATTCCAGAAATGCCTTCTGTGAGCCACCCTTCCTTACCTTCATCCCTGTTGATATTTAACTGAATTAATTTAATTTCATAGGGAAAAGAAATTTATTCGCCAGCCTAACTGTGCAGCTTTGTATCAGCAGGTTTACAGCATGTTTACACAGGTTATATTCTTTCAGCAGCTATTTATGTTTTTGGCACAAACTGCCTTTCATCTACACATAAATTATCTTTTGTTTCCTTTTTGCTTTATCTTGTAATTTATTCTGTTGTTTTTTAATCATTCTTGGAAGCAGTATGACTTTGTCTTGGAATGTATTGTACTGTCAATGGGGACAAATTTGTTAGCTGTCTTCAGAGAGTTCCCATCCTGCAAGGAACACAAAATGCATGGCTTTAGATCTGGATCAGGCAGCATGTTCCTACTGCTTTGTGGCTAGAGATGGTCTGAAATGGCTTTACTGAGCCCAAAATATTTTCTGAAAAGGACTTGGGTTCCATTTCTCTGTCTCTGGGGCTGGTTTTGAGGCTGCCAGGGAACCCACTGCTCATGCCTCTGACTGAGGAGCAGACAGCCCACTGTGCTGGTCATCGGGGCCCCTCATGTTGGGCTCTGGGGCAGCTCTCCTGCTGTGCCAGGGCTCTTGGGCTGCTTCAGGAGTATGGGACAGGAATGCCCTCCACACAGTCTGATTGCCTGACCATCCGAAGTGGACAATCTCTTGTGCTCACAACTCCTGGTGTATAGACCATAGACCTGGCACTTGAAATCCTGAAACTATCATCTGAGCTTTTCAGTGTTGTGGTGGGAAAGCTGAAAGTGATGAGAGTCTGGCCAGCACAAGTTGTCTATGCTGGGAAAGGTGGGAGTATCTACGCCTGTGGTTCTTCCTTCTGCTCAGCCTCCTTGTGCTGGCAGAAGAGAGACCTGAATGCTAGTAAGATGATACTGGTCAATCCTAGCCAGTGCTACTGGGAAATTCTCACTGGATTATGACAAATTCCTATAAACCAATGTTGAATCAGCCCAAAAGAGCCTGCCTTGGGTTTTGCACAAGGTCAACTAAGCATGTATGCTCTTTTTTTAAAGGCAGGGCCACATTCTAGCTCGCATAAATATATCCCAAGTCTCATTCATGCTACTGGGGTGTGAATTGCACGTAGCACTGCTGGGCAGTTGTCGATCTGCTCCTTTCCTCCTAGCATGTATAGGAGTTGCTGGACTGTGCTATGCCATTAGCTGCAGTAGCAGAGAGGAGGTGGCTGTAGGAGCGGCAGAGTGCAAAGAGAAAGCTTGCTGCAGCCTGGAGGTTTTGCCCCCCTCCCCCATCTTCAAGGTTTTTACATCTGCTCCCATAGTCACCAAAGAGAGAAAGACATACACACTCATATACCAACCCACAACAAAACCCACACAGGCAGTGCTGAGGAGCTCTCACCAGGAAGCTGACTTACCCTAAACCACTGCGTTATTTCTCGTCACACTACATCTGGGTCTGCTCCCACTGCTGCCTCCGGATGAGCTAGACCCAGTTGCCAGGACTAATTTGGCCTGTATGTGCAGTGGTCTCTGGTTACCTCTTGAGGTTTTGGAGCTTTTGTTCTCTCAATAATATAATTATTCTTATCTGCTAAAAAAAGAAGTCCATCTGAAAAGGCCGAGAACACAGAACACCACTCTTCGTTTTTCTTCACGTCTCATCTAGAATAGTTGACTTCCGTAACGTTTATTTCCAACAGCCGCTTTCAGCTTCCTGCGTTTGGTGAGTTCTTTATATTTTCTTTTTTTTCTAAATGTCTTCATGTGAATCGATATTCTGAATCAAATTCAGTGTCTTTAGTTTTACTTTTATTAATAAGTTTGTGAAATTGATTCACATAATCAGTTTTACTTTTAATACCATCTGTTAAATACTCAGGATTGTGATACCCTGTTAAACGGTGGTCTAATCCTGCCCCAGGTCATATATCTTCTGGATTTTGTTCCAGAGTTTGTTTCCACTTCAGCGTAAAAAGGCCTTGTACAAAAGCAGAAAGAGGGGTGTGACGGGCTGTGCCATGCCAGTATTTTCCACATTAATTGATGTAAGAAAAAAAGAGAGAAAATGGGAATTATTCTAAAGATCATGGGTCTGATTCTGAACCCCTTTGCTGTTGTATGAACTATGAACCCAGGAGAAATAGGCATGTGTAAACTTGTAACACCTCAAAGGACAGCTTTCTTCCCCATTTGTGAAGTACATCATGGTTATAAGAAAACTGTTCTGCTTCATCTTAAATGTTCCCAAGCAAATTTAGGTGAAGATTTTATTGTGAGAATCTGAGAAAGGTGAAATTTATGTTCTTAGGACTGAAGTGAGATTCAAATTATTTTTAATTTGCCAATGTATCTGTCACCGGCTCTGGTTCCAGTGGCTGCCGGGCCCTGTTGGGTCTAACAAGTGCTTCTGCTACCTTCTGAGATCGAAGGGCTTCGTTTGCCATCTAAATGGCCGTGGTTGTAACTCTGCTTTCATCTCACCCGCATGGCTTCTTCTCTGCTTTCTGAGCCAACCGTGGCATGCTCATGGCATGGGATCCCCTTAGAGAGCAGCATGTGTGTGCGTGCATGTGTGCACATCTGTGCACACCCATTTCTAGATTCTGCTTACAAAAACCTGCATCTTACGATGCTCTAGCAGCAGTGGGATGGTCTTGTCACATTGCCAGTGAGAGGTAGTTGATCTAAAAGGTGAATGAGGAGGGAGCACACAGAGGCTGGAACCATCCCTCTGACACAGATCCCTGCAAAAAATCTGAATGTGGCTTTAAGATTTTCTAACTACTTCTTTCAGCTACATTTCCACCTGTGGATGGGGCGGGAGTGGGGCCGTGGCATCTGGAGGAGGCCAGCTTTGACACGGGATTTATTCTAAAGAAAATACTTGTAGAGGAAAAAGGTAGGATAAATGAGATTGGTTGGTTGTTAGCAGGCACATGTGTCAGCATTTTTTGGTGTCAGTACATGCCCATCTGCTGCTGCTGTCAGAATAAGGTGGGAGTGTGCATTGCATTGTGCTGCTTTGTATTTCACATTTCCAAAACCCACCATTTAGATCAGTGGGTGTTTACAAGTGTTCCAGTACAAAAGACTATACATGTATACTTACTTGACTTTAGAATGGCGTTTCATCTCATTTTTCAGAGACAGGTCTGAAGATGTATCATACAAGTGAAGTCCAATTTACCAGAGAAAGTGGGTACAGACTTGACATGAATACTGTTTGAGACTTGGGCAGTAACCGCATGGTAGAAAAGCCCCACATGCACTTGCTTCCTGCTAAATTAAGAGAGTAGACCTTGGTGGGGCATAACACCAAGTTTTATATTCACTAGACTAGGTGCTGCAAACCAGGAAAAAGAGTAGTTTTATATTTATAGAGAATCTGTGTTTTTATAAGTAATCTTACTGTCCACAGCAAAGTTCCAGAGCAAAGAATTAAAATTTTAAAAATGGGCTTGATTTTTTTGTATAGTAAGACACAAATTCATAAACCATCGGCAGGGCAAAGTGGCTGTAAATTACTATCATTTAATCCCATTTCAAGGGAATTTCACCATGCCAAAGCACTATGAGATGGTCTCATGGCAGAAGAGCATCAGGCCTCACATGATTGCCTATATCAGAGGACCTATATCTACATGCAGCACAGTAAAACCACGAAGTTGGAGCTATATTTCCAGAAAGTTACTAAAAATACTTCTTCAGCCTGGTGACCAGCTTTCTGAAGAAAATATTTATATGTAGAAGTTTAACACATTCTGTCTCAGCTGCTCCATTGCGAGTATGAATTTGGGGACAAAATGAAAGCACTCTTCCTACTGCTTAAACCCAGCAATGCAGAGACTGATGCTAAAGTCAAATCAGCTGGTAACAGCTGCCGGTGCCAGTGATATCAGGAAGGCAATCTCTTGTACAGCGAGAGGCAAGCCATATAAATTCTTACAGATGTAAGTGGATGCTTTGCAGTATACCCAGACCACACAGGAAATTAGCAGAAATTGTGGTAGTGGTCTTGCAGGCTGCGCCTCTGGCCTGTCTTGTAGAGTGGCGGGTCTGCACCAGCAGAAGCTCCCCAGGAGCTTTTCTCAGTGACACTTTCTGATAACCAGCCAGGAGGACACCCAGGCAGCAAGATGAAATTCTGTTGTTTCTCTTCTTGCTTTTGCTGTGCAGCTCTAGATGCATAGCAGCAACTGGGTTAGGAGCTTTAAATGAAAAGGATTTTCAATGAAAAATACCTCTTCTCTCTAAAGCAAACACACCCCATTTTCTTTGTATAATGTTGGTGCTGTGGTTCTATAGTTTTCATTAAGAAACAGTCGAATGTTACTGAATCCACTGTTTAAGTGATTAATTCAATTTGGCATTGACCATACAATGAAAAATTGCAGAATTTTTTATTAAAAAATATGCTTTTGATTATGGTTTGAAAAGGAATAAAAGAAGTAACTGTGAAACTTGCCTTTGTCAAAGTCTTAAGGTGACATTTCAGGCATCATGCTACACAGCTTAACATCATTTCCAAATTAGATTCTCACTTTTTGGCCAGTGGCGTGTGGTTTTATAAGATCAGCAGTTTTCAAATGTTTCCATGCTATGAGCACAGTTTACAGCTGAAAAACATCTTGGGATTGAAATTAAGAAAGGTAGTTGGCTGCAGCTGTCTCAAGCCCACTATTAAAGCATTACGGCTTTAAAATACTGGACAGGATCACACAAACGCAAAAAAGGGGTGTAACAACAAAATTTGTGGGCTCTAGCCTACCATTAGCTCTTATCCACAAAACCAAATACAATTTTGTATACACTTAGCAGAATTTTGTTGTGCTTCAGTCCTTATGTCAGTGAAGAACTGGAAAACCTTCCTAATCCACCAAAAGCATTGGTCTACACTGGAAGGGGAGATGTTTGGAGCCAGCAAAATCTCTGTGATGCAGCAGTAATCATGAGCACTGGAAGTCATGGGTACAAAACGTTGGTGAATTGGGTCTAAAATGAGCAGCTCCTAAAGTAGTGGGGAGCAATAGTCACAGCTGGAGGCTGTGCTGGAGGATTGCCGTAAGGGCTGGCATGGCAGCTGGAGGGTAGCTGGCAACATGGTTTGAACACTTACTGCGTGCGTGTGTTCCTCGCAGAGCGGGTATGGAAGTATCTGCTTGTTCCTAACCCCACTTGTGGCTGTGTCCTGCATTTGTGGCAGATTCTTTGATCTTTCCCACCCTGCACAAGTGCTTGCCACTGTGTCTGCGTCGTATTTCTTTTGTATAAGAAATTGCATTTGGTCTTCGGTTACAGAGGCCAAGAAGTGTAAATTCCTAAGGGATGAGGGTGGAGCTGAACTTGACATGCTTTGTCTTTACCTGGCAAAATGTATTGAACCTGCTGGAAACCACTTGAGGATTCTGCTATGGTTTGGGGGTTTCCCCAATGGGGGGCCATGGTGACCTATCACATAGGAAGGACCCAGCATGTGCTGGAAAGCGAATGAACACCTCTCCTGGCAGAAGTTGGTGCAAAGGGCTGTGGTTACATACCATGCACGATGCTGCTTGTCACACACAAGTGTGAGCGTGGAGTACTAGTCTCAATAACTGACACTTGCTCAGTTTAAGGTTGTTGTACCATCTGGCGATATCTCTTTTCCTCATGAGTGGCACTGAATTGCTTTTGAAGGTTATCCTGGTTTATGTCAAACTACAGATGAGACTGGCTCTCCTAATATAAAAGTTTGAGACCAAGACCCCTACGTAGTTAGGGGTCTGTTTTGGTCATCTCCTGGGCACATGGTCATTGAAAGAATATGAAACCTCTCACTCTCGCAAGAAAACCATTCTTTCCTTTTGTTGACAGGCATACCAGTGGACGCACACTTTGCAGCTTGCCTTTTTTTTTCATTAAGTAACTGTGCTTAAAAACTGGTAAAGTCTTTATAGTTCAAAGTTATTGAATTAATGACATACTGAATTATTGATTAACTTTCTCTCATCGTCCGTGTGCTTGTGTTTTTCTCATTACAAAAATATATTATAAAATGTCTGTCTTAAAAATCCCTCATGTAATTTCTTTTGTTTCCATCAATTTAAATGCAGGTTTTTAAATTCATGTATCTTTCAGTGGAGTCTTAATTCTGGATGAAAAGCTGTTGGGTAAAATATCTCTGAGTTTGAATCAAGTCCACTGGGATTCAAAAATAAAGCATGGGAAATGTTCTCATAATGTTCAAACGTAGCTCTCCTAAAATATCTCTTTTCATATGTGTGATCATTTTCATGCAAAATATGTAAAAAACAAGAAAATCAAGGAAAACTTTTTATGCTTCCCACTGAAAACCAGAAGCTCTGCATTAAGATTTACTGTAGTGTAGGGATTTGCATGATCTTTAAACCAACTGAAAGCCAAATAGATGTCAACTTTAAGTATCTGAAACGGCTTCTCAAAATACTGAGCTGAAGAAAGAGCGAGAAGGATTCATGTATTACGTTTGGTGGTAAAGTGTAGAGGCTTTTCTCCTCTTAATCTGTTCCATATGACCCAGTGCTGTCTGCAGTCTTATATGTTTTATATAAAAGTGACAAGAGATTAAGGTTATACTGGAATTGGAGAAAAGTAAAGGAAAACAGGCCCTGAAAGATATATTCTGCTCTGGCGTTTGGTTGGTGTACAATATAAATCAATGTACAATCTGAACTACCAGGTATAACTTGTGCTAATTCCAGAAAAAAAAGAAATCTTGATAGCATGTTCATTTGAAATGGGGCTTTAATCATAACTATGCATAGGATGTAGGCCATTTGATGTAGGCAAGTACGCATGCCCATTTATTGTGTTTAATGTAATTTACTACAATTAAGGAATTCTAGGAGGCTACGTAGTGAGAAAAAATATTTTCCCACCTGTCCTGTAAATACATGTTAACTCTTTAATTTATCCTTGTGCCAGGTACAGTGCATGAATACTGAGTTGAGGGATAGATTGTGGAAGGCAACTCCTTTTTTAGTTTATATCAAAAGGATAAAGACCTTAAATCAACAAATGCAGGAAAAGTTATGATAATTGTATGTTTTGTATTGCGCCTTCTACTTGCAAAGTGATTGAAATTATTTCCAAGCAAGCCCTCCAAATTTTTAACATTTTAATGTACATGTGTGCACACACAAAATTTAAGAATGAACTTGAAAAGATGGCAGTTTCCGTCTGGCTGAAATCTAGATTATGATTTTAAACAGTCTAATATATACAGAGACAAGAAAAAGCTTTTTGTTGCTGGCAATTCTAAGGGGAAAAGCTAAAATTGTCAGCCAGTTTCTCAGTGTTATAAAATAAATAACAAACCAGATTAATGTTGCTTACTTTACTAGCTTTGCTCATTAACTTGAGAAATTTGACATTCATCACAGCAAAACTGAAGTGACATGCAGTAAATATGCATTCTTCCCAAATAAAAAAAAATCAATGTTTTAGCAAGAAGTCATTATTGTGAATTGTTTGATCAACTGAAGCATCGTTATTTGCTGCTCAAAACACCTATACATTCAACACATTTTATTCTTATCACAAAATATGCAAAAATAATCTTCCATCAAACATTGGCTAATTCTGTTCTAACTAATATTTTCCTCCTACACCTTTACCTCCCACTGAAATCAAACTTATGCAAATACATAACTTAATGAACATGGAAAACCTCCTCCTCCCCCTGAGGTTAGGGTGAGAAGATCTGGACTTGAGAGTCTCCTTATTTTGTGGTAGGCATTTTATAAAACCAGAGCAAAGTTAAACCTGAATAGACATCTGGAAGCAACCTTGGCAATCTTGCGAGGGATCCATGGAGGGCAGTGGGGAAATGGTAGGACAATTTTTTAAAGACTTTTCAACATTGAGGAGGGTGTTATATCACCTGTATCATTCATATATTAGCTTTTAGCTATACTGTTAACATTGATTACTTGGTAGTGTTTAAGGGACCCAGTCAAAAGGATCAAGTACTGTGCAAACAAAGGAGAGGAGTGCAGTCCTACCCCAGGTTAGAGCCGAAACATGCAGAAGTCAGCCGTCTCCACTGAACTGGGCTTAACACAAGCTCTGAAAGAGAGGTAGCCTTTTGCCTGTGTCCCTTTTGCAAGTGTGTATGTGGAGTTGCCAGGTTGTTAGTTTTAACATTTTACCATGTTACACATTGCTGGGATTTAATATAAATCCCTGCATCTCCTTAACAAATCGTTGTAACATATTGTAAAGATGTGTTTAAAAAATTTAATGGCTGCATACACGGTAGAAATGTAATTGTTTATAATGTGTGATTGTGTAATTTATTTGTATGTATAAGACTCTATTATCTATCAGTTATATACCCAGGTAATTGCAAATCCAGATTTAGCACAGGAGTGATTTCTGCTCATGTATATGAAAATACACATGCGTACCTATCTGTAGAAATAAAGTAATTTAAAGACCATGGTCATTTCAATAATGCATCCATTCTTTGATGCAAAATATGATGCAAATGACAGTAACATATCTTACCCTGAATATGTGTCTGTTTCGTATAGCAATCTGTAGCAAAGTCTTCTGCAAATGAATATCAATGTATATACATATACATGTCTATATATGTATATAGACATACAAACACACATGCATGTACATATGGATGTCATCTTTTTTGTATATGGGTATATAGATTCATTATTGAAATAGTTATGTTTTTAAATATACACTGATCTATTTTCAGTATTTTTGTGTATATATATTATGCATATACACTTCTATGCATCCAGTCTAGCAAATAATGCATAATTCTGCAAGAAACTACAAATGCTTATTTAAAACTGAAAAATATTAGTTGTGAATGAAAGGGAAATGGATACTTCGTAATGATTATGCCTGTATGTGCAGATGGTAAAAAAACCCCAAACAAAACAGGGAAAGGGCTAGGCTTTCTGGGAAGAAAACACAACCATAGTCGAAGGCTGTAAATAAAAAAGTACTTCACATTTTGTCAGCCAAAAAAATTTGGGGGGATTTTGAAGAGTTAAACCTGTAAAAAAAATCTACAAAGATATGTTTGTAAGTGCCTTTTTGATTCGTCTCAAACTTCAAGAAAGGTGAACCGTGTTAAAAGAGGATGTGGCACAAAAAATTTGAAGTGGTTTGGGGCCCAAAGATGCAACATTTCCACATGTGAATAATTCTGCACACACAGTAGTCTCATTGAAGTCAATTACTTAGATATCATGTGTTTTATAATATCAGTCCTTCAGTTTGGCTACAATGCAGTTGGACTTGGGTGGAAATTCACTTTTTAGCTGTGAGTCCATTCTGATAGACAGAGTGACTTTTCATAGGTACGTGTGATAGCACTATAGTCAGCATGTAGTGCTTTATCCATGTTCATCTGCAAGTGTATCTGTATCCCCATCTGGACTGAAAAGTAGTTCTATGTCAGTGGTGAATATATACACACATATATATATATGTATGTGTGTGTGTACAAAAACAGAGACTATAAGGGAACGCAGACGGACAGATGGTTGGCGAACTTCTGTGCTTGAACATACACACGTGTGACATTTGCACACCAGCTGCTCCATGTACGGCTTTATCTGTGGTGAGACTCAAGGAGAATTTCTTCTCTAAGTGCAGAGAAGAAAAATTATCGCAGGGGAAGGTAGGAAAGGAAGATGACATACCCAGTACCTTGCAGAAGAGAAACACTTGGTAAGTGCAAGGGCATGTGCCACACTTCGGGCACGACATGCTGCTCCTTTTCTGCTGACTTTGGAGGATAGTGGATCAGACTGAGAACGGCACATGAGCTGGTCCTCTGTGAAGGGGTTACTTTCCTACACTTGATTTACCCAAATTTTAATTTGGAGAGGATGCAACATTTATACTGAAAATGGGTCACTTTTGAAAATGCCCTATAGTGCTGCGAATACCACATAGTCCATGATTTACCATGTCATGCCATAATGTGGAGAAAAATTACTTCAGACTCGTGGCTTGAAATTTGAAGCAGGTACTTAGCACTGCCAGATCTTGTTGACTTCTATTGACTTTAGGATCTCAGATCAATACATGAGTCTTACAGACTTTTTGCTAATTTTTGGAGTGGGTCTAATAATTTGTGTTCATGTTTAATTTGTAAGTAGATGAATCAAGGTGTGATTAGTCACAGCTAAAGGCTTCTTTAAGATAAAATAAATATTTCTTTTGTCTGACTGGATAATTAAAATTAGTTAAATAGTTTTTCTCAGTGACTGTAGTAAATTGAATATCTTTAGACATGTCATTAACCATTGCTTTCATTATAGTTTCTACTTCTAAAGTAATGAACCAGCAAATTTTTATTTAAGATATCTCACTATACAGCTTTATATGTATGTGCAGTGTGTAAGCATGTGAGTAAATATGTACATTTTCCTCTATGGAAAGCTTTCATCCCTTTACTAGGACTTCACATCCCATTTCATCTTGTAAATATCGTTGGTCTGTATTTGTCATTATAACAAGATTCCCCAGTCTCAATATGAGGGAATTTCCTTAAATCTGATGACTTGCATTCCCTTGCTAATAATAAAGTTGGCAAGATGCAGAATATTTGATCATAAATAGTTTTCTTCAGTTTCAGTTGTTAAAACTGAGGTTTAAATTTTCAGGTGTTGTCTTCATCCAGAGGTGATTTTTTGCAAAGGCTCCTAAAAAAGTCGTTGTCCATTTTCTTTAAATTTCATAAATTTCATAAAGTAGAAATTTTTTTGTATTTTTTCAAAGCAAAGCACTGAAATTTGAAAATAGGAGCAGGATTTCAGTTTTGTGAATAAGGGAATGAAAGAAAAAACTCTAAGTTGTTATGTCTGTAATTTTTTTTAATGCTGCAAGAAGATTGTTTTTAAGATGACAAGACATCCTGGCTTTGAAAATATGAGTTCATTGCATGTTGCTTACTCTTCTAACTTTAGGAAGCCATTGCAGATATGATTGTAGTTAAGGATAAAATATCTGTATAAAAGCACTCATCCAAGCTTCTAGGCATTCTCTCAGTTCTTTAAAATATAGAAACTCGCTGTGAGATAGTCTGGCAATTAATCCGTCAGTGTCATACCAGACAGCTGAAGCATTCTGCCAATGAAATAACCTGCCATCTTGCTCTTGGGCCAGAGAATGAAGATGACCTCTGTGGTAGCCTGCTTGGAAAGTGAATGAGTTGAATGCAGGTTTTTTTTGTGGAGTAGTTTCAGAAAAAGATGCAGCACCTTGCAAAGGTATGGGCTGTGAGCCAGTTCTCCTTCATGGCAGTGGTACCACCACAGAATGCTGCTATGGACTGAAACACTGACACTGTCTGAGGCAGCGGGAGGCTGTTTCCTAGGCTGGCAAGACAGGGCCACTTAGTGCTATAGATCAGAACTGTCTTAAAATGAGTTTAAAAACCAGGAGGCAGCTAATGCAAATGTCAGAGCATCAGCTTAATGGATGCATGACAGGAAACTTCGCAGCAAGGGGCCATTTTCTTGCAGACCAGCTGCAGTCTCCAGACGGACTACAGCTGATGTATTAGTTTTCAGCAGCCACGTGCTGTGGCAGCAAAGGCTTGTGCAGCAGTCTGGATGTTTGTATCTGAATGGGGCAAGTACAACTCACCCACAGAGTTGAAAACAAGGTAGCATGACCTTGGCAATCTGGTGATCTGGCTGAGCATCCAGACTGGATCCACAACAGCTGCGGTGCCTCCGTCACAGGGGCGCATTGTCTCCCTCTGCATCTTCTGGGTGCTGCCCTTAACCAGGCAACAGCATCTCTGCCCTGTCTTGATTTCCTGCCAGCCTTCCTTCTCTTCCCTCTCCTGCTCACAGGAGTTGTTCTCAGGCCCCATCTGTGCTCTGCAGTGCCCACTGCACCCGTGGAGGTGGAGGGGTAAAGCTGTGCTCTGTTCTGGTCAGTGAGGGTAGTCTCCTTCCTCTCCTCGAGAGCTTCTAAGACATGCAAGGAGAGTTTTTATGTATCTGTGGTGCAGTTAGAAGGAGTAGTGATTACAATCAACATGATAGAAAAGAACTGTAGGAACTGTTTCGCAGACCCCACCTCTGCATGAGGTGGAACTTACAGGAGTAATGTGCGCAGGCAAAGACACTATGTACATTCAAGCATTGCACAGCAAGTGGAAGTCTCTCCAGTGGTTTTCAAATTTTTTTATTAGTGTAAATGTTTTTACTTCCTCTCAAAGTCTCTTCAAGAGCTAGTGTACACAGTGCTCAAACTGAAAAATTAGCCTTCTCTTATCCTGATATCAACAGGAACTGCACTGAGATGTAATTGTGGTAGGGACCGGATAATGGCAATAATAGTTAGCATGTTAATTGCTTTAACTCTCTGAAGCATTTTGTGGCTGCCTGATCTAAAAAGCCTGTTGTCTTGCCTGTGTGGTTTGTTTATGTATGAGCCAATTCCTTCCAAATCCCAGCCTACCCAAGGGTGCGCTATCAATATCCAAGATAGGCTTTGTAATTAGGAGTTTCTGACTCTTTTTATTTTCCCCTATCAGAAGACACTGTCCATGCCCTGCAGATGTTTAGCCATAGTGAGCCATGCTCACAATGATCTTATAGTAGATGCCAGAGGCACTCCTGGCAGTAAATGAAAATCCCATTTGGTTGAGTTGATAAACTTACCCCTTCTGATACAAGTGGTCCTGCTTTCCTTTGTTGGTAGAATTATTTCAACAAATACTGGTTTTTCGTGGGTTGTATATTCATGTGAATCCTCTACCTGCAAAGGGCTCCTCTTCCCATCCCATCCCATTGCATTACAGGTTGATAACACCACTCATGTTCTCCGTATCATATTCAGCCATGACGAAGTGTGAGGCATGCGATTGCTGAGGTGCAGGACAGGCAGTGCCCAGAGAGCAGCTGCTGTACGGCCTCTTGTGCTCGCACCGTTGGTGAAGTCTGAGGACTCTGTAACCACACACCAGTGCCAAGGTTCTGTATTCCAAAGACAGAAGGAACAAAAATAGGAAAGCAAAGAAAATAAATGTTGCATTAGTTACATAGACAATATGATACAGTTGAAAAACCAGTCCTCTATCTAAAACTGTGCAAGAATTTTCTTTGGGGTTAATCGCAAAGTTTATTAAAGGTCACTATTCAGAATGACTGCGTCAGAATTAGATATATATTCTTATACTTAATAATATTACAAAAGCTCTCACCTTATTATTCAAATAAAATTTGCTATTGCTACAAGTGATGAAAGCATAAACCAAAGTCATGTAAAAGAAGATACAGGTTTATATCTGGAATTCCAGATCCAAAATGGACTTGATAAAGTTAGTGAAATTTGGAAAACCAAATTGTTGGGAAAAAAATTAAATCCATCAGCAGCTTAGACTCAGCCATCTGTGATCAGAAGATTTTGTGCAGTCTTTTAATGGGTGTAGCATGCTGTACTGTTGGACCAAGACTGCAATATGTAGTATGAGACAAAGGAACTAAAGCTTTTGCAAATATTTAGACAACTGGTTGTATACTGAGGTGCAGAAGTGCTCAATACTGGCCTGTCCTTTAAAGGACATGGTCTTCTGTTTATGTTTAATCTAGAGAGTTTTTCATTAATTGAGGTGAACTTGTGTAATTATTTTAATACAGTAATACTGCTCTTACCCTGAGTCTGCATCAAGGACAGGCTATGTGCATAATTAAAAATATATCTTCAATATAAACATAGGTAGTTCCAACTATATAAGGAGACACATGAACTCTAAATGCCTGTGAAGAAAAGCAAGATCGGGACCACTGATGGCAATCTGTCCACAGGACCAGAATACGGACCTTGTTACATACTGTTCATTTTTATTCATCAATGGATTGTGGAACAATATGTTTTGAAAACAATTCCACACTGTTGTGGTGGAATATTTCAGCTTTTGTTATTGTGTGTGTCGACTAGCCATATTCACTGGTCCTTAATATCTTTTTCAGTATTTAATCACTTATATACTTTCTTTCAAAATAGCCAGCATAATCAGACCTGGTAATCAACAAGCTGAGTACCAGAACAATCCTTTTATCTGTATTTCTCCATTCTGACATTTATGAAATAGGAAAGGTCATGCTTCGGACATCCTTATGTTCCCCCACATTCAAATATACATGAAGTAATGAGCCTGAAGGTGTTAAGGACTACTTGCACCAAAGAAATGTTTGTTCTGAAAAGGACACTTGGTACATGCTAACTTTCTCCTGGGAGCATGCAGCTTTGTCTGAATCATATGCTACTGGCTTGTGGTGAATTGTGTTTTCAAACTGTACTGCTGACACAATTTTGAAGTAGAATACCCTGAAGGAAAGATGATGATCCATTGGACTATGTATCCTGCATATACTTTTCAAATTTTTCATAGATGTATTTTATAACTGTCTTGTTTAATTCCCTTGAGAGCTTGTTTGGGAACGGAGAAGGTGAGACAGTGAAGTTAGACCTACTGAGTCTTTAAAAGCAAATTTCCAACTGCCGTCACCAAAACTTAAATTCATGGAGCAGCTCGTTTTCTGGAAGCCAGGAATGCCAGGAAGCAGCCTCGGCCTCCATCCCACTTCCTAGAAGCGAGCTGAGATAGCAAGAGCACGGTTGCACTGGCAGACCAGGAAGCGCCGTCTGTTGCAATGACTCCTCTAGATACTGGTAACTCACCCGCAGGCTTGCTGCCGCCTCTATAAAACAACGTGCTCCGGCCAAGCTGCTGACACATCTTCTTTCAGCTGGTGCATCGGGTGGGAGAGATGCAGGTGTGCTGACAGCATGAGAGGAGGTAGGGCATGGCCTTACTACAAAATGAAAGCAGGGATGTTGCCAGTAGCAGTTGTCAGTGCCTGGAAAATGTTCTCTCTCTAAGCTTGTCTAGCACTTTTCTCTTATTTTCCTTTGTTTTTCCCCTTTGTGGAGTAAGCCAAAGCTTTGAGTGTACTAGAAATGTGGGTGAGGGGTGGGGAGGGTGGGAGGGGTTAGGGTAGGGAAAATGGAGAGCATTATGGTAATGTAGAGTATATGCTTTTTGTGGCCATCATTCATTTCTGTGCAAATAACCTTAAGCTGTGACTTCACTCTCCATATATGAAGGAGACAGAAATGTATTATTTGTGTAACATACACAGGACATTTTGAAATTATGCAGTGATACATTTTTAATAACTTTTGTTGAGCAGAACTAATTTGCCTTCAGTTTTGCAATTAGTGATTTTCATAGCATCTTGTGTGACGCCCTGTGTAAGCAGTGAATGTTGCACACAGCTAGTGGGGAAGAGGCAAAGCTTTCAAAATAGGAAAATTTGACTGAATGCTGGCAGGAGCTCAAAAACAATTACATACTCTGAAGAGGTACTCTCAGTTCAGTTTTACAACAGAGTAAATGTCACGGCAGCTGTATCCCCTTCAAATGCAAGGGGCAAGCGCTGGTGATGTAGCTTTCTTTGGCTTGTGCTTCTTGCTTGTTGAAAGTGGTTTGTAAGAAAAATTTTGAACTTTTTTGTATTTTTGCTGTGAATCCTTCATTGCTTTTGAAAACTGTTAAGGTTCATGTTGCTTGAGATTCACACCTGAAGTCTTTGCTTCCTCATTGTCACAAGTGGTTCTGGGCTACTGTTCATTATAGGATTGCTTAAATAGTCAAATTGGCTAGTGAAGGGCTTTTTTCCTCTTGACTACCTCTAGAAAGCATGGGTACATTTTCAAGGGAATCTGAACTGATCAGTTAAGAGGGATTCGAGATTCTGTCAGTCGTGGTAAAAGTCAGAGGCAGGAAATATCTCACTAAGAGAAGGTTAGTGGCAGTTATACCAAAGTTAAATTGATTTTATTAGTTTTTTAGACAATTGGAGGGAAAAAATAGTTGGTGTCAGTGGAGAATAGCAGAGCTTATAGGACCGTTAGACCCCATAGAGCAGCAAGAAAGTTATTCATGTGAATGTCTGTTGCACATGCAGCTGGCTGGGAGGGAACAGCAAGGTTCATCAACCTTGAAGTGGGGTACTCCCTGTGGCTATCCAAAGACATGTCCAGGCATCTTTATCTTGATAAAGGATGGTCTGTTCTCTGTGGGTTACATTTTATTTTTACTCTTCCAGAAACGTCATTTGACTCACGGAAGAATTAAAACCGACAGCACCACAGAGCCGTGTGGGAGAAAAGGGGATTTTAGACTCAAGTGACACAATCAAGTCTTGAGAAATAAAGAGATTTGGATGGTTTCTCACCAAATGGAAGTTATCTAGAAGGCCTCTGAGACGACTGCATCTCTCCATCCCACTCCTGCTGCACAGAGACGGTGCTCTTGGCCCTGGACGTTAATAAAATGCTGGATTCAGTCAAGTGTGTCCTGGTGGGAGACTCTGCGGTGGGGAAAACATCTCTCTTGGTACGTTTCACCTCTGAGACTTTTCCAGATGACTACAGACCCACTGTATACGAAAATACTGGAGTGGACGTCTTCATGGATGGTGTACAGATTAGCCTAGGTCTTTGGGACACATCTGGCAGTGATGCTTTCAAAGGCATTCGCCCCCTCTCTTACCAACAGGCAGATGTGGTATTAATGTGCTACTCGGTGGCAAACCACAATTCCTTTCTGAACCTGAGGAACAAATGGATCGGCGAGATCCGCAGCCATTTGCCTCGCATCCCTGTTTTGGTAGTGGCTACTCAGACTGACCAGCGTGAGACAGGGCCCTACCATTCCTCTTGCATCAGCTCGATAGATGGGAAGCGGCTTGCCCAGGACGTGCGAGCCAAAGGCTATTTGGAGTGCTCTGCCCTCAGCAACCGGGGTGTGCAGCAGGTGTTTGAGTACGCCGTGCGGACAGCAGTCAATCAAGCCAAAAGGCAGAACAGGCGGAAGCTCTTCTCCATTAACGAGTGCAAGATCTTTTGAGGACCATCAGCAGTGGTTTTGCCCATGTTCATTCTTTATCTTTGCACAACGATGCTGCAGCAGAGAGAATGGGAGGTGAATCAAAGCAGGACTCCTGGCAGGACCACAGTGCAGGTGCCTCTAGTGAGACAGATGTGCACTCTATCTGATCTGCTCCCCCCAGCACACGCTGGCACTGTCTTGAAAAACAAAAGGTGCAGGTACATGCCCTTATTCACAAGCCTGTGTTTGGACTTGGCTAGGCTGGACTCGAGTGGACCTAGCCTGGAGATCTACAGATAATACCTGTGCTGATTTTGTTGTTATTTCTGTTGATGTTCCTCTGTTGTTGGTTTGCCTGCATTTATTTAATGACAAACTTCTGCCTGGATCAACCCCTGCCTCTTGACATGTCTGTCCACAGGGAGCTTTTTTTACTTTAAAAACTCATTGTATAAAATATGACCATTGTGTATTTTATTTAAATACGTTGTTGTAAAATCCTGACAGTTTGTTTTCATATTTTGGAGGTTCTTCCTTTAGCTAACCACAGAAGCAAATTGTCCTATCCATATAATAAATGGTCAGCAGGCGAGCCTAGCACATCTTAGACATGCCCAAGTCACTGCGTAACAGAAATCAAATCCAGTACATCCAGCATAGGAGTGATCAAAACTTAGTGACATTTGACAGCTGTCCTGTGGCTTTGTGAGGTTTATTTTGTTATCTTAGTCTTGTCCCTCAGCAGTGTGGTCAAAGATGGGACGAACCAGAGGAAACTAACCTGATTCTTCCTGGACCTCACCTGGTTACAAACCCAGAAGGGCTGGCTTGCTGTCAGGGCTGGTTTAGACATATGGTTGGGGTGGCAGAGATGAATTTGTGCTATCATCACCTCTGCTGTCCCTGCTGTAATTCTGGAGACAAAAGATTTCAGTCTCCAGGGATGAAAGGTATTTTTTCATGAGCACTAAAATTCTCACATATTTTTAGTACAATTCTTTTCAAAACAGTGGTTTTAGAAACCAGTCACCTACTATAGTAAAAAATTAAGTACATGGCAATGTTGAATGTGTGTATTTAGAATGGCTAAATAACTTTTTTTTTTGAGTTTGCATACTAAGTATAACTGCCTGGGTTGTATCAAAATAAGAGTGAAACAGGCTTTGCATGCTGGGGAGCGTGGCAAGTCTAAGAGTCAAATCCTGACATACCTACTCGGGCCAATTTACCCTCCTGCACAGAAAGCCAGGCCAAGGAGGTGGAAACTCCAGATGTGTAAGAGAACTCTGCTAGAAGATGGAGTGGGGTCAACATGCAATGCTGTACATTCCTCGTGAGTTGTGGTGTTCCCCTCCTCCTCAGGTTATCTGTTCCCTCTGTCCCACACCATCTCTCCAGTCTTGCAGATCTACTTCATCCCAAGGTTTCTGCTGCCCATAGAGGAAATCCCTGGGGGGATTTCTTAGTGCAGCAAGATTTTTTTCCTCCCTTTCCTTGTCCTTCAGCTAGCTCAGAACTGACCTTTGAGGGGCTTATAGCATGGTGCCATAAAAGATGGCACATAGCATAGTAGGATGATTCTCTCTCCACATGGATCCCAGGAGAATGACCTGTGTCTGTTTTGACTGAGCCCTGACTCATGTGTTTCAACAGGAATGGATGCAGTGACTTGTCTGATTCAAGTCCAAGGTGGGACTTCAGGAGTTACCCTACTAAACAAATAAGCTATAGCTCACATCTTATATATCTGTAGTTTGCTCCTGAAAAACTGGTTGGGTGCTCTTCTCCATATTCTGTTTCTGCCTCTGAGCTTCTCTAAGAAGGTAAATTCTAAATTCAATCATTCCCCTCTTATGAATCCAAGAGATGATCTCACCTGTGATGTAGGCAGCAAGTATTTGCATTGTGGGCACCTCGAATAGCAGTGGTGCACAGGACACTTGACGGTGTGATCATCCCGCCAGCTCCCAGGATGGTGAATATTTATCACTCATCAACCTGACTGTAAGGGAGGCTTCTGGTCATAAACCAAACTGGTCTCAAGTGAGTTTTTTATATCAGCTTTAAATCTTTACAAGTTTCTGCACCCAAGCACACAAGACAAGGGCTTCCATCACCACCCATCTTTCCTGTACTCTTCTCTTTCCTACTTCTCCTTCTCTTCAGGTGTTGATTGGAAATCCTTTGCTCCCTGAAACACTAAAACTGACATGTTTGTAAAAGAATCTCAGTGGTGTCATACTTATGTAGAGATACAGAAGTGGCTAGGTATTTGCAGTCCTTGGTTAAAAACCTTTTGGCTCTTGAAGGAAATATATTTCTACATATCAACTCTTGCAAAGCCTCTTCACTGAAAGTTTTGGGGTTTTTTAACCCTAATTTAAAAGTAGCCATTGTTACTGTTTGAACATTAAAGATCACATGCAAAATGTCACGTTGTGAATCTTTGAATCTTCAAATCTGTTACAATTGTGAACATTTTTTGTTAGGTCCCCACTCCGCTAATGGATTTAATACCTGGTTTCAGATTTTTTTGAGACATATTTTTGCCAGCATATTCTATTAAATTGTCTTTTTTCTCTGTGCTTTAAGCTTTGTTTACAACAGTTCATGCTGCTGCTTTTATGTATTGAAGAGCAGTAACTGCTAGATTAGGATGCTGTGTTGTGCTATCTGCTGCTGGATGCTGGATTCAGGGACCAGAAGGCTCCAGGGAGTTGTTGTATCAGACAAAGCCAGATGAAGATGAGCTCCAGAATCACACCATAACTGAAAATCCCATCTCATCTGTATTTGCTTCACAAGGCTTGTTACGGTGTATTACAGAGTGAAGAATTCAAGATCTGCTTGCAATTCAGTGAAGAAAAGTGGATAGGCTTCCCTGAGATGCCTGAGCTGATGATACAGGATGCACAGGGAATTTAGGGGTGTCTTGATATACTCTTGATAGAGCCAGTACAAGGTGCGAGGCCACGGAAAGCCAGCTGATTTTTAAAATCAGATTGGAGAGATGATAAAGTAACAGGGGGATTTTGATTTGGTGCTATGTGAAAAAAACAGTTCCAATTTTCACAGCCTGGTTATTTTCAGACTCTCAAAGCTAAAAGGCACTTTTCACTGGGAACAAACTGTGAAGCACATTATTTTAGTGTCTGTAATTATGCAGCTTTCCCTGAGCTGTAGAACTGATGTGCTCAAAAATTGTGGCAACTCAAATGCAGAGAGTGAAATCTGAAGATATCAGAACTCAGCCGAATATTTGGCCCAATGGCTTATTGGGAGGGGCTTGCACAACTGCAGCTGTGCTGCCCAGGGTGTGAATGGAGAGGGACTGCTGAGGTCTCCTGTCAAACCCTACCAGGGTGGTTTTGCTAGCGTTACTTGGGCAACAGGGTCCCTGGGTATGGCTTGGTGGTAAAAATCTGGCCCTAATGTTCAAAACAGATTCAAAAGACAGCTGGGCACACATGTTAAGTTTCAACTTCTTTTGCTCTGAAAAACAGCTGATTGGGGGAGACATAAAAAATGTACAGCTTCTCCTCAGCTGGGTCAAGCTGTTCAGCTAAGGGAAGAGATTTTGCCCAAATGTTCCCTTTCTATTTTCTCAAACTGATACCTTTCAGTTTGTTACTCCATTGCTAATTTTACTTTCGCTTGCTATTAAAATAGGTTAAAAGTTAAAAAGATATATATAAAATACTTGGAATTTAAAATGAGAACAGCAATAGCACAAAAATAGTTATTTTCGTCACTGTCTGACTTCTCATTTTGACAGAAGAAGTCATTTTGGGTCACTGTTTTACTGAATTCTGCGAGTTGGATAAAAAGTTGAATAGATACGCAATTGCGATTAAAATTGGAAACTATTCTTTTAGCAGGAAAGAAGATTTTCCTTTAGTAATTTGCAAAATGTGATGAGTAAATGTTACATTATTTTAAATACAGATTTCCCAGCCTTTTACTTGCTTGATCTGCAGCATACAATAGAAATATTTTCTAAGAATAAATAATAAAAATATGCTTCAGATCTTCCCCCCTGCCCCCCATTTTTCATATGGGAAATTATTCAGTCTTGTTAGATATAACTGATACTGTTTTGCCTGATATTTGCAAGTAACAGTTTGCAAATATTTGTGCAATTTTTGTGAGTACTCTGCGATTGCTAAGGTGTGTGAACACATACTATCTGATGCTTGTGTTGATAAGGAAAATGCATTTAAAGCAGTCTCTTTATACATGGCATCACTGTGAAATAAATCACTACAGGGATCAGACATGAAGAAAAAAGGAACATTGGCACTCTGACACCTCAGCCTTTCCTCTATTACTATTGCATTCGAGTGAATACAGCCATTAAAATAATTTCAAATAAATGGGGCAATTCACAGCTCTTAGCACTTTCTCCTAATGCCTCTGCTACACGGGGCTCAGGTTAATATACAAAGAATAAAAAGCTTCATTTCAGAACATCAGAATGGCTTGTCTGCTCTTGCCTTTGTGAGCAAGTTAACTACCTTGACTTAATTAAAAGTCAGTTCAGCTTCTGAAAAAAGCCAGATATGAGCACAATTGGGTTCACTAAACTTCCTTGCTCTGAAACGATGGTAAGGAACTTTTGTCTCTGGATGTGAGGAAACATATTTTATGTCTCGGAGATTTTCTGCACAGCTGTAAATGAAAAAAATCCTAACCAGTGATCAGCGTTTACCTATCCTAGCAGAGCTGCATGCCCTTCACGTTGTGCTCTGAGCAGCCAACTGTTGAAAACAAAATTCGGGGACAAAACAACCTTTGTGCATATCTAGACATAACTGCTTAACTATAGCTACGGTGGCCTTTTCCCTGCCCTAGACCTCTCGCTTCATCACAGCGCAACCACGCAGCTGCTGTGTGCCCTCATGGTCTGTGTTGCTTGGGAGGCAGAAGGAGAGCGTTGACACCAGGCAGCCTTGCCCAGGCAGCTGAGAGAGACAGGTTTTAAGCAGGACAGAAGAGGTGCCTCGCAGGGCTTCCCTTACCAGGCGTCACAGGCAACTGCCCTACTCTGCAAACAGTCAGCCCTGCCACAGTCAGACTTCTGTCACTTGCAGGTGTCCTTGCAGTAACAGATTTATTTTGTGTGCCGTTTCTAAACTCATTGTTTCTCTAAGTCATTACCAGGCCTGGTTTCTGCAGGCACTGTTGTGCTGGTAGCACAGGCTGGAGGGTGCATCTCAGCTTTGCTGGGCTCCAGCTGCTGCATTTCGGGGGGGCTCTCAAAGCACCAAGCCAGAACCTGCTACACATCCCTTTCTGAGTGCAGGGAGCTGGCCTCCAGCCTCGCAGGGATCAGCTGCAAGAGCCCTGAATTAGTTATTAGCAAACAAAATAATAGCTGTTGCTGCCTTTCTGGTTATGAAGAAGTGAATGAGCAACATGTCTGTCTCAGGTTTTTCACAACCACCCCACACAGGGCTGGTGGGGGGATTTCTGTCATTACTCCTCTCACCTTGGGCAGCCGTCAGTATGATTCATGCAGGGGTGGAGTAGAAGGGCACAGGCCTGTGTATGGTGGTGGTTGTTTCTGTCTCTGGAAAAGAGGAAGGAAACGACGACCGATGCCTCCGCACGGTGTGAGGTGCTCGCTCGCTCGTGTCTGCAGCATTTCCAAGAAGCCTCCGGCGGGCACCGGCTCCCCAGCAGCTCCCAGCTGTGCCTTGGAGGACACAAACTGACCTATCTCTCACGCTGAGACCCAGATGTCTCTCCACACCCCCTGGGTTGCCTTCCCAAAAGGCTCCATTGCTGTTCAGGTACCACAAAAAGGTGAGATTTTCCAAAATCCAGGCTTTGCTTTGAAAATCAAGGTCCCTTGCAAATGCTGACTGCTGCGGATGTGGTTGAGAGTGTCTGCTAGCCACAGGCAGGGCCACGGTAGCCGAAGGCGGACAGCCAGCCCCAGTGTGTGAGGGAAGAGACCCAAGACCTCAACTTGGTAGATGAATTAATGATATAGAAGCAGCTGGAAGGAGACTTATGTGTCTTATATGCCAAATCTCTGGTAACACATAAGCAACTGCTTTCTCAGAAAACTATGCTCTTTTTATATATAAAATGTTAAGTGACTTTCTGGCTATTACCTTGACTAAATGCTTGGATTTATCTACCAACATGTCACCAGCTCTGCTGCTTAAAATCCAGTGTCAGTGCCATCCTGCTGTGAATGCTGCAATGTTTAACACAGCATGCATCTGAGTAAGGGTTAAAGGTCACAGGATTTCATAAGAATCTGTTTTAGGGCTTCTAATAGATCTTGGACATTAAAATATATACATATAAGTTAAATTATAATGTAGTATGTGGAATTTGTGATGGTATCTCATCCATCAGAGTTATTGCCCTACTAAACCAGAACCTTGGCCCATGATTAAGGCATTGGCTTAGACAATGAACACTGCTGTTCAATCCCTCTCCTATCATGCAGGACTTGGCCAAAGCCAGGTCAGGTCAATGGGGATCTTTTAAATTTATCCAGGCTCCAGACTAGGCCTCCATAAGCCTGCACAAGTAACACAACTCCAAACTGACTGCTGGTGTAACCGACCTGTTCAGGATCAGCTTGACCCAAATGGATTCACCATGCCTGAGCCTGCTCTCTGTGTCTGGCTGGTGAATGTCAGGAGGATGAACTGCAGACGTGAAACACTACTGCACAGACACCCTGACTGTCCCCAGCCCTGCTGCTGCAGCTGGGTGACACCAGACAAGCCACGGCTCCACCTGCCCACCATGTGAAATGGGGAGATGGCAGTGACCTTTTTTTAAAGTACTTTCGGAGCGGTCATAAAAGATCTTGGTGCCAGTGGGTATTTTTGAGTTTGCCAGGTCCTAGCTCCCCTTCTGAGAAATGTTTCTGCTGATGGGTTTGATCCGCAGAATTTGCTCTGAATGAATTTGTAACACAACTTTATGGGATTAGGGCTTTCCAGCATTTCAATTCACTGAAGGCATAGGGAGTAGGTAAGCATAAGGACAGAAAGAGAAGGGACAATATATTGATGCATTAATTACTATTTTAACAGATTGTAATCACAACTATCAACATAATGCCCTTTTTAATTGTACAAAACATGGGTATGGGCTGAGCTAACATCTGATTCATCAGTGATGTGTTTTTAGAAATCAAATTCTCCCTGAAGGAGTTATGCTGAGTACTGGGTGGGTAAAGCAGAGGAAAGGTCCCTCCATACTTACCCCTACCACTCTTTCTGGAGCATGCTCTTGCACTACTGTAGTGACTGGACTCTGGGCTGGACTGATCTTGATGTGTGCGACAGGGACATTCTTACAGTAAGGATTTAGTGCCCAGTCAACAGATCCCACTGAAGTGTCATCACCTTGAAAATGTTCCCGTTTCCCTTATGGGTGAACAGTAGAGACCGAACACAACATGCACAAGAATTTAGGTTTAGCACAACCAGGGAGAGTAGCTGTGAGGTGAGAAACTATGGTCTTTTCACCCTTAGAATTTCACCCTTCCAGGATAAAAAACGGGATAAATTACCAATGTTTCCCAAGCTGTTCCTTTGTGATGGGAAAGATTTTTTTTTCTGCAGTGGGAACAGCCAGGGTACCCATATAGAGTCTCAGGCTCCTGATGCAGTACAAGACATAACTCAAGGAGATAAACTCAAGGAGAGGAGCTTCTGACTCTGCTCCATGGCTTCCACAACTCTCCACCTGGCTGCCAAGAAAAGTGATGCACTGCTCTTGCTCTGGAGCATCCTCAGGTTTTTGGCTCTCTAACGTGCAGGGCCATAGCTGTGCTATTTTTCCCTGACTATCTGGAGGCATTTAAAGAAAATGAGGCATCTTTACCCAAGAAATTCCCCTCCTGCTTTCATAGCTGATGTGTGCTTTTGACTCCCACTACAGAGATGTCACGATTTAACTTTTAATTTACAGATGAAAGGAATCCTATGAGCCTTGCCCAGCAAAAAGAAGATTAGTTGGAAAGTTGCTTTTCCCCCCTGAGAATAGCTAGTTCTGGTGGATTTGATTTTTGCAATAGGTGTCAGCCGATGCTGGTGGAGTTAACTCTGTGTAACTGCACAGCAGAGACTGGAGGGATATAACTGCATTGCGTATTAAACACATTAGTGATATAGCTTTAAGCAGAGAGCACAAATAACATATGAAAACAGAGGCAGGTTTTGGAAAGATCTAAGGCAGAAGGGGTTGGTTAACTGGGTTCCTGAAAAGTTACTAATTTCTGATTGGGATCTGGGACAAATTGCTCAGGGACACTATTGAGCTATGCAGAATTAACAGAGCATTCGCTGAGCAGAGGAGCTTAGATGTTTGCAGGGCAGTGCTTTGATGTTGTGCATATGACAGAAGAACCAAAACAGTGGGAAGACTGAAACCTCAGGCAGGGTGGCATGAAAACACCGTACCTTTAACTCCACAAAATCAGCCTGCTGAGCTGTGTGTGCTGTGATGAACAAGAGAAGCTATGAATGTGCCAGGCATGAGGAATAAGTTACAGAAGCAGCAGTGGACTACATCATGTCTTCAAGCACCAGGAGAAGACACCCAGGGTGGGAAGAGGAGATGACAGCCTGGGAGCTCAGAGGTGCTGTTCACAAGCGCAATGGACAAAGCTGCAGCAGATGGGCAGAGTCAGCATGAATGTGAATGGAAATTACATTCATTTCTGTACAGGGCAGAGGTACGTAAGCAACTGCAGTGCTAAAGATAATTATGTAACACTTAAAAAAAATCCCTGGGCTGTGGAAAAAAAAGCTGTGCCAGGGCCTCTGAGGACTTGCAGGTATGGAAGAAGATAGGGAAATAAAAGCTTTGATTGGATCTGGGGCTCTCAAAGCTGTTACCACTTTGTGAAGGTGATGCTGTGCTTTTCTGCTGGGAAACACAGACAACAGGGACTCAGAAGCACGGCCCCATGCCGGTGTTGCCCTGGCAGGTACATATTACAGAGAAATTAGCCACACTTTCTCTGAAGCCCAAAAGGAAGGAGGCAATGAATCAGCCATTTTGCTGAAAAGGTCTCTGAGAGGCAGCAGCCTGAGAAAGCTGAGCCCCAACCTAAACAAAAGAGAGGAGCCATGTCGATATCCGGAGTGGCAGTGATGGGTCTGCAAGGCCACAGGGATGTCCCAGAGGGTGTGGCAGGACCATGTCTGACAAGAAGGCTGAGTCTAACTCTTACAATCCCCTGGTTTGGCTGGGATGGGGATGAGAGACATAGGAGACTGGCCTCTGAGGGACATCTGTAGTCCACGTGGGCAGCAGCATGCAGAGGTGCCTGAGCTAAAACCACTAGTTCCCAAGAAGCATGTGCCTGTGTTGATGTGGTACTAAGAGATTGGTTCACCAAAACACCAGGTCCCACTTTGGCCTGGGTTTAACAGGGTGCAATGGGCTTCACGACTGGGTTGTAAGACACCAAGAGTGGTTGGAACACCAGAATCTGCAAGAGAAGTTTGCCAGGATAATACAGCAATTGGGAGCAAGAGGAGCAAGAAACCAAAATTAAAGTAAAATAATGACAAATTCATGGTGTGCCTCTAGTGCATACACAGCTTTGCATGACAGCAAGCAGCTGTGGGGGACTTCTCATCCTTGCAAGCATCTTGTGGTTTGATGCTCCCAGGGGGATGTGAGTGAAGAAGCCACAGCTGGAGCAGGCAGTGACCGTGATGGACTGAGGTCTGCTCTTTCTTGATCTCACAAGTATTGCAGAGGACATCTGTGGGCAAAGAGAAGACAGAATCAGAGACAAGCAGGGTCAGACTCAAGTCTGCAAAAATAGGTTTTCTGTCAGTACTTATGGCCATTCACTGGAAGGGATCTGGTAATGGCTTCAAAACATCAGCTAGGTAGGACTGCCACTTATGGAGGGTGATGCAGGGACTCAATTTTTCCCTGTGGACTGAGGATCATGGGTCGGGGATGGGGCCAAGGGCAGGTCCAGACCTGTTTGAACTCATCAAAGAGAAAGGAGATGTGGAAAGTACAGTTGTCATGTGCCTCATCAGACCAACTGGAGGTGTAAAACATCCATGGTATTTGACAATGCAGTCATATTTCTGCTTCCCTGTGAGGAACTGAGCTTGGCCAAGGGAGCCAGCCTGTAGGAGCATGCTTCCCATTGACCATGCTAAATGCTTGGGGAGGAAAACTCCCCTGTGAATTCCTCTCTATCCATCTTCTGAAGGTTGTCTGGGACAAGACCTGCAGGAATGGAAATATCTCCTCCTGATGTGCTGACCACATTCTCAGGTTTGAATGCACTGGCAACACAGTGAAGGAATTAGGGGTTGTCAGATGTCAAAAGAGCAATGTGTCTCTTGTGTTGCTCCCCATCTGGACAGTTCAGCACAGCAGATTTCCACCTTTTTCAGTCTAGAGACCTCCACTCTTGATCTTCTCACATGTGCAGTACAATCCTTGCAAAACCATTTTCTTTTCACAGGCTGTGTGCATATATGTGACAGGTCATTGAGAAGCAGGTCTGCATCTTGTGCTTCCTCCCAGTGTGGTCCCAGGTCAATGAGGAAGCTCCCTCTTGATGTAACAGATGTTGATCAAGCTGCAAAACACTTGACTGACTGTGACAGAGATGCTGCTTGGACATAACAAAGCAAATCCCCTAAGACAAATATAAACCCAATCACTTCTACAGTGCAAAGGGTGTTGGGGTAACAGAATGCAAAATATTGGCAAGCCAAGGGATAGAGATGATGCAGTCTGCAAGAACCGGCACCAGCTGGATTTTGAGATCACTGATCTCTGCTTTTAGTGGGTAAGTGTGTATTCTGCTAGGGGTGCAGTAAGAATTTAGTCACGTACCTGTGCTTCAGTTACCTCCAGTCTGAGTCAATCACTGAATGATCCGACAGTGCAGATTTAGCATTAACAGCCGCAAAATTAAGCCCCGGTAAATGGCACATACAGGAATCATATTTTTTCTTTCTTTTCCTGAAGTGTCCAGGAGTTTGTTTAGTAAACTATTTTTACAGGACCACAAACCTGCCCTGCGTTTCAAATTGATGGAGAGCTCACACTTACTGCAAGGAATAATCTATGGCTTTGAGGTGTATATGGTGTAGTTAAGGGGAATTTAGTTCAAACATGTAAAATATAGCTTACTGTGATGGTCTGCACACCTGCAGATGGGAACATCTAAAGAGCAGTTTAGGTTCAGAGCTGCGCTAGACCACTTGATCAAAAAGTAGTGAAGAACCATAACAGCAGCAGTGGTGGAGGCTCTAACAATGAGAGGAACGTAAGGATGTGGTTTGCTCTCAAGAAGGTCTTGAAAGAAGGTAGGAGGGGGAAGGATGAGAGAGAGGTGGGCTGCTGTAAGCAGAATGGTAGGAGCTAAAGTGTAGTGAGAGGAAATAGCTGAGGCTGTAAAAAGTGAAAAAGGTTACTGAGAACTGAAGGTATCAGAGACGAGTCAATGTTGTCTGAAGGGAGCTTCTCCTCAGTTCCGCACTCCTGCTTTCACTTGGTGTGGTTTGCAGCACAAGGGGGTATTCGGACAATTTACTCTGATTCTTCTGCTGGCAGAAGAGCAACAAATGTGACATCCCAAACTAGGAATTCATTGATCAATGGGCAACATGAAGAATGACCTGAGTTTTCTGGTCAAATCGAAGGGCTTTCCTGTGAAATCAGCCTCTGCCATGCAGGAAAGTGTGGAAGGGCACCTAAGGCCACCGCCAACCCAGCACTCTCAGACAGAATTAAAGGCAAAATCTAATATGCTCCCTTGAAAAAGAAAATTCATTTTGTACTTGTGCTGCAGCAGGCTGTGACACCCGTGCACAGCCTCACACTCGCTTCCCCAGCACCTGCTCCTCTCCCAAACCTTGCTCAGGGCTCAGGGCGCGTGTCCCCAGCTCAGGTGCCCATGGGAAGAAGTCGTCTGAGCTCAAGAGCAAGTGGGGTGGCTATTTTGGAGGTGCTGAGGCCAGGGTGACCCCATGAAAAGAGGACAGAGCATCTGTGAATGCCCTGGGGTTCAGGGAAGCACCAGATCTGTGACACCCAGTGACATCAAGTGGTAGCAGCCAGTGTGCAATAGTGTTTGTAACACTGAAACCTAGGGCTGATATATTCCTCAGTGCTTGGTGCCTGTATACTTACTGCAAACATCATGAAACTGGTAGGGAAACCCAAGGCTTGGTGACCTTGAGTTGCTAAAGAAAAGGTTTCCAAGACAAGGCCTCACCCTGAACAAGTTTTGTATCTGACTTAGGAATTTTTCACTCTGCTGGGACTCAAGCTGTGGGACTGATCCTGCCCAGGTTTGCTGCAGACCTCAGGGGAGCTGCCTGCCAAGCATCCAGCAGTTTGCACAAACAATCTCATTTGTCAGTTGAGTGATTGGGGTAAAAAAAATCACCTTGTGCCTAAGATGAAGTGGCACAGGAAGCCTTCAGAGCACATGCTGTGGGACCGGTGCTCTGCTGTGAAGTCCTGCAGATGAAAGACCAGGTGGCTGGTGATGATGCATGGACCTCTTGGGATATGAGCTCTACATACTGGTGGGTTTTGGCAGGGTTTGCTTTTGGAACAACATAAGTACTCTGAGCATAGCTTAGAGCAGAGCTGCTGGCCCAACAGCTGGTATTTCAAAGTGTTTCAGACCCATGTGCCCATCTGCACAGCACTTCAGAAGAATTGTCAGGAAAGAAGCATTCACAGAATTGAACAGAGGATCAGCAGCTGTAGGTAACATGGTTCTAGGCTGTATTCTTCTCTCCTTACCTTGCAAGAGCGTGCTTACAGGCTCCGCTGGTGCCAGCTGTTTGCAGATGTGCAATGGTGTGGGCAGGGGTCTGCTTCTAACTCGCACCCACTCTCCCGAAAAGCAAGCCCAGAAGCATAGCAGAGATAAATATGTACTTCTGACATACAATTGCTTTGGTCTATTCCAGACATTGGTAAGGTGAACCATGCCCCAGAAAAACATGGTCCTCGCTCTCGGCTGTAAAAAGAGTCTAGACAACTCAGCCATAGGTGTCCATTCTGAAAATGCAAAGATGCACTTCACCCTTGTCTATAGACCCTGTGCATAGATCACAGTTAGCCCAGCTTCCTGGACTCTCCTACGCCCTTTCTGATACTTGTCTGGTGAGTCCTGTTGCAGTTATTGCCACTGAGGTGCTCATATGTTTCAGGTGAATGGGTGAAGCTCTTTCCAGGGATGTAGGTCTCAAAGGTGTATGAATTCAGCTCAGATCACAGCATTTCACTTGTTTTCATTTTTCATGGTATTTTTCAGAACTGAGTATCTCTGAGGTTTTAGCTCCTCCATTTAATTTAATTGGAAATTTGCTAATGCATTAACAAGTCGTTGGAGAGAGACAAGCAGACAGCACTCACGTAATCCTTGTTTTCTTAGGAATTCAAGCAGCTAGAGGAATCACCTTATTTCTGTGGTTAGTCTCATCCCTAGGGAAAAATCTTTCCAAACAAACAGCGTATTCAGCTACATAGTACACATGATCAAGACGCTGCTGTTGAAACTGTGGGTGGAGATATAACAAAGCAGATTTCTACTTGCATTTAAACCTTATTTTGTATTACAGTGCCATCGAGAGGGATGGAGGCACTTGTCACAGCTATTGTTTGTCTTTCTGAAGTTAATTGCACTTTAAAGGTGTTTTTTCCCTACCTGTCATACCAGAGGCAGAACTAGAAACTGCCAGGAACAACTTTGTGCAACAAAGCTGCATAAAGGTACAATCATCTATATTTGATGTAGAATCAAATAAAACTCAGAGGAATTAGAGACAAAGGTAAACTTACAGGCCTAAATGTTTGAAGTTCAATTTCTGCATCAAGATCAAGACAGTCTTATTCTACCCTGTAGATTTGTGGCATTTAATCTCATGGCAGCCACGTCAGAGGCTTCCCCTTGGACAGGATATAAAGTCAGCTGTGATGTGTTGATGTCAGACTTAGGAGTTACTGAGACAGGAATGGACACTGATGGGGTGTGAGGGATATGCAGCGTGAACGCACAGCCTGATGTTAATGCAATGGGTAGAGCCTTCCCTCTTTAGCCATCCTCACTCATAAAACGGTCCCCGTCAACTTCACAGCTGGAGTTAAATCCAGATGAGAATCCAGAGTTCATTTTGACACTGGATTAACAGTGAAATTTGTTTGTTCTTGGATTTTTAGCCATGAGGTTTTCTGCCAAAGCAGATGTGTGTTAAATCTATCCGTTTAAATGAAGTATTGTTCATCAATTACACATTAAGGTTAAGACCTTAAAATCTTTCACTACATGGTGCCGAGTGTTTGGGTGATCACCCAGCATGAACATGGCCCTCTCTCCTGAAGGGAATGGAAATTATTAAACTCAGTGCAGGTTTAGCGAGCTGCAGCATGGAAAGAGAGAGGCTCTGACTCATCTACTCTGCAAACAACCGCATGAGACTGCAGTTTCACTTTTTGATGTGGTCTTGTTATAGAAGTGTATGCCAGCTGAATTATCACGATGAAATACTATTCCTTCCACCTGGTTAAGCACTTGGTAATTTTACTTGACGTTCTGGGGGAGGAGAGCTGAAGCTGCTTCAGTGGGCGTCGTACCCACAATTCAAACAGTAATTCAGTGCTCAGTGCCTTCAGGGAGGAGCTGAACTCTCCCACCCCACTCTCTTTATCCCTTTTATGGAGGAGCAAAGGGAGGTGCATGCAGAAAGGAGTAGGTCTTGTCCTCTGAGGTCCACCACACACATAAGAAATTCTTCAAGGAGACTGCAGTGAAATAAGGAGGCCTCTGCTGTCTGTGTGCCAGACAATGTTTGTTATATAAAATGTTTAGTGAGATTAGGGAACACTCCTGTGTTTTATCAGAACTATGTAATGACAGAAGAAGAAGAAGCTGTAAGATGCATAGTCCCTCCTTTGGTATCTGACAAACCTCCCTCTACCTTACTGCATGCATCTCTAGATCACTGTGCTGCGCTGCTGTTATGATTTGGGAATGCTTTTAATTGTAATGTTCAGTGTGCAGTTGCAAATTATATTAATTTTGGCATCTTTGTAGCTATACCAAGAAGCAACTAATGACAGTCACTGGGCTCTGCCTACTGGACACCTCCCCTGTTCTGTGGTCTCCAGCCCTGTTGGGAGGGGATGCAGCATATCCTCCTACAGCAAACAGTATTGTCTCCCTTTAACATTCACTAGCCCTTCAGTAAAACTTCCCCTGGAGTATTGCTTGGACGGGGATTTCAGGACTAAAAATATTTCACTGAAAAGTTTGTCATTGGCATTTCCACCATTTGTCACCCCCCCTTCACAGATAAATGTCATTGGGAAGCTGATGAGATGCCACTGGGCTCAAGGTGACCAAAAGTTGGCTGTTTCACATAAATTAAAGTGACCAGGAAGTTTTTGACTCAGACAGCCTGATCAATTGCAAGTGTACAGCTCCAAGTCTGAAGATAAGATGACAGCTCTTGGCCATGTAATCTCACTTCTCTTCTGAATCTTAAATGCTGATTCTTGATGAGGAGAAACACATATAAAAACACTATATAAACATCACATGTATAAAAACACTAGATAACTGCGAAAGTCTGAGTCCTGCACTAACAAGCATTTGACTACTGGGTCCTTTTATCTCCCACCTAATGGGAGATAACAGGTAGCCTGACCATGCTCCTATTTAAAAGGAGTTAAGGTTTTCCTTATCCTATACCTCAGAACACAAATATGACACCCCAAAATAGGGGCAGATCATTTGATTACAGGAGATGTGAAAGCTTTATCTTTGCCAGGGAGCTAATTGCCTGAAATGAAGAGACTGGAGATTCTGGACAGAATTAGGCCAGAAGTAAGGCAAAGCTTACTGTGGAGTAAACTGCTTGGATAAAATACCTGTGGGTCAATGCTCTTGCTCTTTGATGAAGGGCGAAGTAATTTACACTTTTTTACCTTGTGTTTTGTTGAGTAGGAGTGTGTAGGCATGGGTAGTTACCATGGAATAAGTGACATGCTGTAAATTCACACTGTCACTTAATTTCTTCATGTGCCCATGCTCTCAGACAGAGGAACACCCTGTTTCTGGATGGTGAGTGAGGAGAGCTGTGAGGAAGATACACTGTCAAAACAAAGCTGCTTCTGTGCATATGTAGTAGGAAAATCAAGTGGCTGAGAAACCTTATGGCCACAAACGGTGTGCCTGCAGGCTTCCCCACGGTCTTGGCCATCTCAGGCTGACTCAAAGGCAGCACACCGATTCTGCCCTGCAGAACCTCAAGGGGAAGGGACTACTGGCAGAAACAAGAGCTGGAGTGTTGAAGGTGGCATCTTCAACTCAGATGCCAACACCCCAATTAAAATTGGTAGGCACCCAAACCCCTTCTTCAAGGTTTTGTAGCCACAAAAAGAACAAGAAAAAAAAAAAATATTGCTTGCTTCTGCAGGACCAGATGGGGGGATTTTGTGGAAGATAAAAGCTGAACTTGCTTCAGTGCTTATTGTAGGGTTTGAGAGGTAGAGATAAGCATGCTCCTGAATCTTTGGCCCAGGAAGCTTTTCTTTGCTTCCTGCACTCATGTTGGGCTTGGCTGTGCTCTGTCCATAGGAGTATTACCACATATTTCATCACTGGATTTTTCAGCTTAATTTTGCTGCTTAATTTTCCTTCAGGAGCCTTCAGAGGTATTTATTTTTCCTCAGCCTCCCTGGTGGAAAGGAGGTAGATAGCCATACTTCCATTCGGGTTGGGATGAGCAATTCCAGTGATGGGGATGTGCGCAAGCAGCTGTGGGAGGCTGGGAAGCTTCTCCTGGGCATGGGAGCTGCTGGCAGCACCCACCGCACTGCTGCCCTAGTTCAGCTTTTGCAGCCACTGTCACAGAAAACCAAGTAAATTGTGGGTTTTTTTTAAAGTTACCTTCTTTGGGTAACGTTAAGTACTGAGGTTAGTGCCGGGTGTTAAAATACTCTCCTGGTTCTGGAGTTCTTTCACAGGGGCTCAGATAAGGTGGGGGAGCCACTTGTGCTCAGCGCCGATTGGTGAGCGAGCTGAAGTAAACTACGCGGCTTAACCACAGGGGCCTGTTTTCTTTCTGCGCCGGAAACACCTGCCAAAAAGGCTGCGTTCACTTGGGCTATACGAAGAAAAGACTCAAATAAAACTTCCAGCCATATAGCAACAGGTCAGGAGGTGATATTTGGTACACTGGCTTGAATTCAAGGCAGCTCACTGTGTCGTTTCACCAGGTGCGTGACAAAGATAGGGGCATGGGATGTCAGGCTTCTGTGAAATGCATTTTTCACAACAGGCTGTGTGCTGCCAGCTCACTGGGGGGTGCATTTCGCCTACTGGCCAAAAAGAATTTGGAAAAAATACATTGCAACAGAACGACCGTGTGTGATTCATACCCCATACTTCAAGGCACTGGCCTCGGAGCTGCTGGCCCCAGTGTGGAGGCATGGTGCCGTGGTCCAACTGACCCACAACACAATGTGGTGAGCAGCTCTTCCTCGAGCACTGCTGCAGCCCAGGCGGTGCTGTATGCAGGGTCTGCACATCCCCCAGTCGTCCGACAATAGAGGTGCTGCAGCCCTGCCCCAGGGTGGCCCAGACCCTTGGTACCATGTTCTCGGCCGAAATGGTGACCTTGCATTTCTGTAATCTGAAGGGATAGCTTGGTGGTGCTTCATGAGGAGGAGCAGTTGGCTGCTTTTGTCCCCTCTGAACTCTTTGACATGTGGTTTGCATGTCAAAAACCCAGGGCAAGTCACAGCCCAAGCGCAAGAACATGCAAGCTCTGCACCCATGCCTGGTGAAGAGCAGCCCGCAGAGGAGGGGCAGCCTGTAATGCCTGATCGGACAAACAGTTAAACGGTTTTGCCTCCTCCTCCTTTCCACTGCACACGATTCACTGCTTACGCCCTGCTTGTCAGCATTTCTCCTCCGACAAAATGGAGGCTTGCCAAGCTGGGGCACATTTAAATGTCAAGATCTGGGAAAAAGTCATCCTGCCTCTTTTAAACTTTGCTAATATGGGCCCAGTAAAAGCACAGGCAGCTGCTTAATCTGGTACATTTTCCATGTTTGTCCAATAAGCAGGTCTAAGTTCTAGCACTGGGGACCCTGGTGGGGACAATACCTGTGGCCCATGAAAGCCATCCCTTGAGTCTTGCAAGCCCAGCTGGGTCTGAGAGGTCTTAGCCCTCCAAGTGTCATCTCCTACCCACGCCTCTGGGTGGGTGCAGGGATGTGTGGATGGACGAATGCATGGATGAACACGTGTGTGAATGCACATATAGATGCATAGATGGATATTGGTCTGCAGCACACAGAGCCCACCGGTCCCTTCCTGACCATGAAAGCAGCAGGTGATCTGCATGGCTGCAGCAGGGTCTGAAGTGCTATGCTATGGTCTCACCCCCAGTTCCCGTCAGGTGTCTGTACGGGTGACTGCAGTTAGCAAGTCTTGCAGAAAGTGATGTCTCTGAGGGCTGAGCATGCTTGAGGCAGGAGGATGGCATTGGCTTACAAGCTACAGTATCCTGAACAGCTCATGCTGCTGCTTGTTGCGAGCACCATCCAGTGCAGAGCAACTCTCAGGACACAGTGGACATGTCTCCTAAATATCTTTTAGCATTTTGGTTTGTAGTAGGTGGGCTTTTGTGAACCTGCCAAAGTACGCCAAAAGGGTGCAGTTTGGGCACTTGCAGAACCCACTTTGTGAACTACATGGTGAGGGCCAGAAACACTTGTGGAAGAACTAGCCTTTGGCAATCATCTCATGTCCAGGCACGAAAAGACCAGGGATCAGCTGAGGGTTAAAACTTAAATATCCATTGAATAAAGAATATCTTTATTGAAAAAAAAAGAGCTAACACAAAATGCCCTGACACTAATGTGACCTCAGTGGCAGAAAGATAGCCACATCCATATATTCAGAGTTGGAGGAGATACTGTAACAGGAACAAGATGGCTTGAATGGGTTGCTGGAGCTCTACAGATGACATGCATTGAGTCTGTTCCTCTCATCCTTGTGAAAGTTCACTTTATTGTTAAATTTCCCTCAGGCATCGCACACGAGATATACCGGTCATTAATATTACACACGCTGGTTTATTCTATTGCATGACCAACAACAGCGCATTTTCAGTAAAATCCTCTTATGATTTTTGCTGTTTAACCCCCTAAAGGCTTTCATTCCAAAGATTAGTAGCAAACAAACCATATGACATGCCTGTAGTGAGAAGATGTAAGAACTCACACTGCCGAGCAACTGGGGGTGAGAGGATGGGCTGTGCTATGAAGTGACCATGCTGTTGTGAAAGCCAAGCTGAGATGCAAGACTTGGTTCCAAATTGACCTAGTCTTAAAGTAAATCTGAGTTTCTGAAGAAATGAGGGCAACATGCCAGGAAGTAAAGAGCTGAGTAAATCTAAATGAGTGATTTGTAGGGTCCAGCCTACATAAGACTGTTGGAATTTGTGGCTAGAGAGTATTAGATATCTTTATGAATACTCAATGCAGAATGCATATGTGAAATAACACAAAAAGCTTTTAATAATTTTAAGGTCTGAGCTCTCCAAGTCCCAACTTGTAGGATATGGTGTCTAAGGCTTGATCTCCATAAGGAATTTGTGTGCTACATCCAGTCTCTACATTAGTTTACCTTGACTTTTTGAGAATCATGTTTGTGTATGATTTTGCCCCACTCTGCTACAGACTGAGCCTGGAAAGAAGAAACAAGTATCTATCAGTAAAGTATCTATCTGCATCTATCCAGTCACATTGCTAGGGTAAAGCAAGGTTAAACTTGTCTGTTCAAGTTGTCAGTTGATTCCTCTTCTTAGGAAGTGGCTGCATTTCAGTGCTGTTGTGCCCAATGGATTACAGAATTTTTTACACTGTGATGCAAAGATTCACCCCTGTGATGTGCACAAGGCTTTGCAAGGAAAGCTCCTTGGAAGTTTTAACAATACATCAGTTAAACTGATGTAATTTCCTTTCCCTTGCCTGGCTTTGTTATCCAGGAGTGGTTGCTGCAGTAACTTAGACTTGGGATACACAGCAGTTAAAACTATGTGTGGTTGCACTATAGGAAGATAGTGCCCCAGGAAGACTACTTCACAGAGGTGTTTTTAGGACAGAATTTGATGGAAACTTTTTAGCAGGAGAACCAACCTATGGCATTTTCTTACTTGGTCTCAACTGGGTCAGTACAGCTTTTTGTAGATCTACATGATAAAGTTAATCTGACCACTTTTAATCTATGTTTGTTTCTATATTTGCCTCAGGTTTAGCCAAGCAAAGTGTACTAGCTGAGGGGGGTGGCACAGAGAGGTAATCAACAGTGGTGGACGAGAAAGGGTTTACGGTAAGCTGATATTGCTGCTGAGAAAATACTTGTGAACCTGTAGGTGCAGCACAGTCTTAAGCATTTGTTCAGGAGCTCCTCTCCCTGTTGGGAGAAAAGTAACCACTGCCATTTGGAACTGCTCATAGAGCTGAGGAACTATTGTGGGACAGCTGCTCTGCATAGTGGCATTCAGCAGATTTTTGTGAGATCCTCCTCCACGCCATTCTCCCCTCCTTGCCTGGCATCATGGAGATCATCACTGGGGACACCCAGAGAGGCTTTCCTGACTTTGGGTTGGCCATAGTGAGCTCTATATCCTTTTTCATCCCACCTCTTAAGTGAACTGGAATTACATCAAAATGGAGAGACAGTACATTTCTATCTTTGAGATTCTTAGTGTGAAGCCATCACTGTTACTGTCCCGAATCCCTGGTTTCTATCTGAGACAGGCCAGCATCCCCTTCCCTCTCAGAAAATTAAGGAGCAGTAAAATGAGAGCATTTACCATCATTGCAACTGAAAACACTCTTCTCACAGCCTTGAAAAGGTTGATTCACACTTGGATTTTAACAGAGACCAGCTAGGCAGGGATGGAATGAACTTTCAGCTGCACACCCAAGGACAGCCTCAAGGTTGCTGTTCCTCATGCTGTCTTGGTTACTGCAGCCTGCTACGCTTCTGTGATGTGCATCAGTACTTTTCTGGTAGCACAAGGGACAGTAAAACAGGTCCTCCAGTCACTTTCCTCCAACCTGTCATTGCCACATGCCAGCCCCTGAGTTTCAGGATGAAAGAGCAGTCCAGCACTCCATGTGTGATCACACAGCATAAGGCTGAGCAGTCATGCCCACAAACACTTGGGCCTGTGCAGTCAGTTTCATCCCCACCATCATGCACAAAGCAGAATCCTGCTTTTCCTTCCCTAACAAATCTCTTTTCCCTCTTGAGTAAAACATTCATGACACAGAGAACCCCCTTAATATTCTCACAATAAACCAGAGCCTCCCCCTCACTCCTGAAGCACGCCTTCTCCCGCCTCCCCTCAATAACCAAGGCTGGTGAGCCAAACTCTTCCTTCTTTCTCTTATCACCTGGCCTAAGACCTCTGCTTCCTCTGGCACTTTTCACATGCGTATTTTAACTAAACCAATTATCTTGCAGTCACAGAGAGAGTTCTAGCCACACTGACATAGTCACTTCACATTCATAAATATGAGCAAGATGACTGGGACTCAGCATCAGCATCACAGCGTACTAATTCTGCAACAGCTTGTAGTAAAGCTGTAGAAGGGGAGCTACCAAATGTATGCCAGGCAATTAACAGATTCTTGTCTACTATTACAGCTCTGTCTTTGCAGTGTGCTCTGCATGGAAAACAGAGCAAGAACTTTCTGTAACTAACAATCCCCTTAAAAACTAGATTTGGTATTGAACAGGGCAGTACAATGCTGTTTTCTGTTTACCAAGTTGTTACCTAGGTAGCTCCTGAACACGCTGATGTGGTGCACTACAAGGGATGCCATTACTTCAAACACTGTCATTATGAAAGGTGACACTCAACCTTATGATCCTGCTTCTCAGATAATAGTTATTTAAACTAGATTAAGAATCTTTCCTTAACAAGTGCTCCAATCACAGAATGGTTATTTATGTTAGCAATCTTTTATATTCTCTGCTACAAAAGATCCTTTGAACTGAGCAGGGTCACCTTTGACATGTTAGCCACATTTCAACTAAAGGCTACTTTTGGTCAGTATCCAGGTTTGATATATCCTTTGAAGAGGGATCAGCAAAGGATCCTAAGAATCATCAAGGGGAAGGCTCCATAGTAAGGAGACTTGAGCCTGCAGCAGCAACAGCTGAGGTTGGATGTAGCTGCTATGGAACTGTAACTTGGACAACAGGGTCAACTTTCCTGCTGGTATCATGTTCTGGTAGCAACTAAATTCCCTCCACACTCACAGCTTCTAATCACCAACTATCAGCTAGGTTTACTTCTCATTGCATTAGACAGTAAAAAGGATGTACACTTTTATCAAGTTATCTTGTCACCACTATGATGAATAGCCGTTCACCAGGGCATAAACAGGAAGACTAGAGAAGTTCTTGAAAGAAAATGCAGTTTAATAGTCACACAAGGTCAAAATACAATTAGAACAAACACACTGAACAGCATGCACACTGACCCACAAGCCACAGGTGGGAAAAGTCACCTTGCACTTGTTACTCCCCTTCTCTGTAACTTTACAGAGCACTGAAACTTTATTCTGTATAAAGTATAACATTTCTGCATTGCAGAAGATACCCCTTACTATGAGAGCCTAACAGATAAATGAAACTAGGTCTTCTTCAGGATCTCCACCACAACCTTGTTATTCTGTTAATAGCTTCATCAGAATAGCCATGAGATACTGCTGTTACAACAGTGCCCAGCCAGAAGGAATGCACACCATATTGGCTTGGAGGAAGTCCCGCAAGCCCAAGAGCACAGCGGAAGACAGTTAGGAACTCCCTCTTTGTCACAGCCATACTGTCTGAGTGCATGAAGAGAGGGCCCTCTCCTTGTGGCCGTGCTGCCACATAGAGACGGAGAGCTTCAACAGGACATACCCACATCTCTCTAGATAATCTCAGTTGAATCAAATACCTCTCTTGGCCCATATGAGATGTATGTAAACAAAGGTTTGCACTCCCTTCAGTCAGCTGGAGGTCACTCAAGTACAGGAGCTCTGGCTGTGCTAGATTTTGGTGATTTGCCACCATCTCTTCTATACGGAGTGCACCAAAAAAAGCTACAGTAAACATGGCACGGAACAATACACACTCATAAGGAGAGCTACACACAGATTCCAAAGTCCCCAGGAGAGATCTTAACACTTCAATAGTTACAGGAGAGTATTTATGATTTGAAGAGCCAGTCCTACGTTTCAACCTTGATACCATGTGACGGATAACAGGATCTTGAAGAGGATCAGGATAATTTACCATTCTGGAGATGAAGGACAGTCCTTCCATATACATTATTATTTTTGTGGGAGGCAGATCCTGGGACTCCATGACAACCAGGAACTTTTTCACTTGATCCACTGGAATTGGCCAGACTGCAGATAGAGCCATGCCTTCTCTAAAGGCAAGAAAATTCTTCAGGCCTTCATGGTAGACCTGCCATAAGTGGCTATCTCCTGAGTCCTCCAGTAACCGCAGAGCCTTCAGGGGCCAAGGGCCCAAAGGATGTTTCTCAGGAACCTGGCTGAGTTCACCTGCTAAAAAAATCCACATTAGCAATGGCAAACAAGACAGTCTCACTGACAGAAGTTTTGTTCCTTTCAACACACTTCGGCTTTTTCTTGAACTTCTCTGAAAAAAAGCCTGTCCTATGCATTCTTACAACTCACCTGCACAGCTTCAAACAGCCAGCACACAGGAGAAAGATTATCAAAAAACATAAAAAACCAGATTTCTCTCTTTAAAGCAACACCTCGAGCCTGGTGACAGATGCAGCACACTACCACAAGGTTTCTGCAACCCCAGACCTCCATCAATGAGCACAAGGGGTTGGTAGTGACAAAGCCACCACAAACTAGCAAGATTAAGCAGTGCACACAGGTCCCAAAAGTCTTCCAGCACTGGGGTCAGACCCCACAGAAGAACGTGCCAAGCCTCTCTGCCCACCTCCCCCGCCATGCAGCCTGCCAACCCCCCCAAGGCCACACTCACCAGCTCCTTCCCTGCTGCCAGCCTCCACTCCGCTGGGATCCCACGATGCGGCGCAGTCACCCAGACCACGCAGCAGCCACTCCATACCGGGCTCCCGCCGCAGTAGTGCCAGCAGCGCCCAAAAGGGCGAAGAGGCGGCGGACAGCTCGACCCCACTGCTCTGCATCGCCCACAAAATGGCACCCACACAGCCAGAAGCACGAAGGGGCAAACAGAATACACGCACTCCATGCTGCTCTTTTATAGCCGGCCGTAACCAATCAGAGCGTCCCCCGCCCGCCCTCGCCCCTTTCTCACCCAATCGCGAAGCGAGCCGTGCAGCTCTGCGCCCCGCCCCTCCCGGGGTGGAGCCTATGCCTGAGGGACGGCCGGGGCGGCGGGGTCGCCTCAGCGGGGTCTCCCCGCCCTGCCTCCTGCCCACCGGCCTGGGCGGGAATGGCCCGGAAAGATTAGCCTGGAGATAAACGGCCCGTTATCGCCTTCATTGTCCTGCGACTGGGGCTGAGGAAGGAGCCGGCGGTGACAGAGGGTGTGCCGCGGGTTCGCCTCAGCCGCTTGAGGCCTGCCAGCTGATGCCTGTAAACAGTTGGTGCCTGCAAATTGAGGCCTGTAACAATTAGCGATAAGAGAAGCTTGTCATTTTACCTTATATGGTCATGTTGTACCCAACTGTGTATACTTGGAAGTCGATGATATTATGCAATCTAGGTGAGACTCCCAAAGAAATCTTACTTTGGAAGTCTCAAAGGTGGAAAACTTTGAGAAATTCTTTTACCAGACAAAATAATTTGAATTTAACAAGGACTGAGTGATTAAAGTGTACAGAGAAGATATCATAACCTTGAGAATAGGTTAGGATCCTGGCAGAATTGCTCAAATAAGGTGGATAAGAAAGAACAGCTTGGCCGCACAACATCCAGTTCCCATTTGGGAAACATCCAAGGAGAAGAAATAGTCCTCAAAAGATTTCTGACCATAAAAGTGAAAAAGGAGTAGGTGGCTAACTCCCCAAACACCCACCAATGACCCCCTGAGACCCCCGCACGTGCATACTGTAGTTTTACAATGCCAGTGGAAAGGTGGAGCCTTCTTGGAAAATGTAGGAATATTCATGTCTTTAAGGTATGTAAAGGCTGAACTTTTGTTTTAGTGCATGCACGTTAGGTGGAGTGATCCCCTGTGCATCCAGTGCTGCAACAAAGAATGCCTGCCTTCCAAAACTTCAAACTAAGTCTTAGAGGGTTCTTTTGAGACCAGATTTACAGTAACATGCTGTGTGACTTAATCTCCTTGGCCCTGCTCGTGTTCTTTCTCCCCCACCTCAAACCTGCACCATTGTGTTACTACAGTGAGACAACCTGCAGCAGGTGGAGGTACAAACACGGTATAAGACTGATGAGGACCAGGAGTAAGTGTCAAATCTTGAGGGAGAGGAAGCTCCTGGGGACGGCGATTGCTGGGGTCCCTGCAGAGCTTTGTTCAAAGGGAGGCCAGGCTGGGTCTAGAGGGTGCTGGCAAGCAGGGGCAGCTGGTGCCCTGTGTGACCCGGAGCCCTTGGGATACCGGGCTACCCTCTCCCCAGAGGAAGTGGGCTCTGTGAAGGCACCCCAGGGATGAGGGCGCACAGGAAAATACCAAGCCAAAAGCTCAAGCTGTGGGCTGTGGAGCCTGCTCGCTTTATTTTGTCTTGGGATTCGGCAAGGTTAGCTGTCGTGGAAGGGTGGCTATCTCATTAAACTGTGCACAAAACATGTAGGTGCGTTATCAGTAATTAACAGCAAAGGAAGTAATTCCGAGTGGTGTCAGCTGCCCTGAGCTATTCTCTATAGGAAGCTTTCTAGAAATCCTATCTTGGAGACCCCGGGACAACAACAGGTAGGTAGCACAAGTACTTCTCTCTCCTTTTAGACTCATCAGTAAACCCATTCCTATTTCAGGCTTTGGCTGAAGACAGCGTAAGAAACGCCTGTGAGTTTCACGGCCTTCATTCCGCAGGCCGGGCCTGACCCCTCGCTCTCTTCGCGCGGCGCCGCCCCTTGCTACCGGCCGCTTCACACCCTCCGCCGCTCCCCGCCGCCCTCCGCCCGCCACGCTGGGCGGGGCCCGGCCCGGGCGGGCAGCCAATGGCAGCGCGCCGGATCACCGGGGCGGCTCCCAGTACCCAATCGGAGGAGGGCGCTGCGGGCCGCTCCGCAAAGGGACCGTGCTGGGAGCGGGAAGTCTTCGTGCTGTAGGGAGGAGGGCGGCGGCGGTGAGCGGTCTCCTGCCATGTCCCGCCGTGCCCGCGTTCTGGGTAGGCCTGTTGCTGCGCCCTTTTGGGAGATGCTGGCGCTGCTCGCCCAGGAGCCAGGTATGGAGTGGCTGGAGCTGGGCCTTGCTGGGCAAGCAGTCCCCTTCTCACGTCGCAGCCGAGGAACAGCGTGTAGGGCGGTGGCGCACCCCGGCGGCTCCCGGCAGCGCGGGGAGCACCGCACGGTGGCTGGTAAGTGCGGACCATGCTCTGTGGGAGGGGCTGCCACCACATACGGCCGTGGGAGCTCGATGCCTGCCCTGCACTCTCCTGTGACCGGGGGCTGGCCTCTGGCTCTGGGCGGGGGGCAGGCATATCGCTGGTGACAGTGGCTCCCGCAGGGCAGCGCTTCTTTTGTTTTGCTTGAGTTCTTGTGTGAGGCTGGAGCTCTTGGTGGGAGGCTTTGAGTGAGTTCCCTTCCTGGGCTGGAACATACATAGCCTTCTGGCAGGAGTGTGCTGTATGCCCTTCACAGTTGTAACTTCTGTAAGCCATACCACGAAGACTTAATTTTAAAACTACTTTCTGCTTGTCCTTTCTGTTACTACTCCACAAACTTGTAAATTCCCAGAGTGTTACCAGATCGAGTGCCTGAAATGGGCCTGGTTTGTTGTTTGTAGTTTCCCATTTGAAAAATATCTCAGCTCTTTAACAGCTGTGGGTGTAGCTGTGTGTGACTTGTCTTTTAATCAGATAAACTAGCAGAGCATTGTCTAGGGGTGTATTGCAGTGAGGAACACTGTCTTTGTTGCTGTTTAGGTGGCATGCTTGTGCATGTTATCAGCAATGTGCTAACATGATTCCTCTCTTGTAGGAAGGGATTTTAGTTGTCCTCGGAAACATTCCTTGGGACCTCGGCCTCTGAAGACTTTGTCGTTGCTGGAGTGCTCAGGGGATAGTAGGCTTTGGCAAGCCTACCTTGAAGGACTGAAGAAATTCCTTGTCTTTAGGAAAAGCATGGGAATGCCTGCAGCCTGGCCAATTCCAGAGGAGCAAGTTAGGGGTTTTTTGGCTGTGGAATCCCTTTATTCATCCTCAAAGACACTGATGTATATGGCAGCACTGTCTTACTTATCAAAACTGTCTGGTAACCCTGATCCTCTGGAAGATCCTATAACCCGTTGCATGGTGATAGGGTTGAAACGTCGAGCGGGCATCCTGAGGGATAAAGACTTGCCTATAACAATTGAGATGTTGCGATCTCTCTTAGGAGTTCTGGAGTCTGTATGCATAACTTATTATGAATGCTTACTGTTTCGTGCATTATTTACTGTAGCTTTTTTTGGGGCTTTTCGAATAGGAGAGATGGTGGTGAAGCACTGTAATGTAGTGCAGCCGGAGCTGCTGTACCTGAGTGACCTCCAGCTGATGGAGAGGAGAGTGGTGTTTTGTCTGCATAACTCTCCTGTGAGTGAGGAGAGACATGTCATCAGCCTTGGGCTGTCTGGAGAGCCGTGGGTGTGCCCTGTTCTGGCCCTCCAGAGCTATGTGGCAGTTCGTTCACAGCTGGAAGGGCCACTCTTTATGCACTCAGATAATAGGACTGTAACGAAGAGGGAGTTCCTGACAGTTCTCCGATGGGCCCTGCGGCTGCTGGGGCTGTGCCCAGAGCAGTATGGTGTGAATTCCTTCTGGCTGGGGACGGCTGTTACTGCTGCCCGCTGTGGATATCCGGGGGAAGACATCACTCGCCTGGTGAGATGGCCCTGTATGATCCCAGAGAGATCATAGCCATGGAGACTGGGGGAAAATAGAAGCTAATGAATTACCATCTTTCCGTAGAGTTGACTTTGAACTGTACAGTTTCTAGTCTTTGGCAGTAATTTAGTATTAACATCTGTAAGGAATTTTCTATCTCACAGTGGGGTGATCTCTGAATTTCACTCATAGTTGCTGCTTGTGCTGTCTGTAATGTTGAGGGTGGGGAAATGTCAAACCTGCTATGCATGGACCTTGTCTGTCTTGACAGAATGAGTCTGCAGACAGTTCTATCTCGTTTAGTGTGAGTTAATAAATGTTTTCTTTTTAAAAACAGTCTGTCTGCTAGTAGTATTGTTCTTTACCCAGAAGAAACTGTAGTCTTGGCTTTGAGAGCAATGAATGTCAAGCCGGCTCTGAAGTTCTGAAGGAAAACTCTTGAGACTTTAAGGTAATCATTGTAAAACAGGAGGTGGTTAAATTGTAGTATCTTTTGGTGTAGCTGTACACTTTTTAACACTAATCTGTGTCACTAAGGTCAAAAGGGAAATATAAGCTACATTATTAGCTCAATAACAGACAACAAAGGATGAGCTTTTTGAAACATTGATAATCACAAGATGTTCAAAGTGGTATCTTGTACTGTTTAAATGGGGGACAGCAGCTTTTCTATTCAGCAAACTCTGTCTCTGAAAATATTTAATTTAATCCTCTAGACCCAATTCCCTCTGAGCATAATTAGCCTAATCAGTATTTAAATAACAAAAATAGTGCACGGTTCACTTAACAGCTAATGATTTCCTTAGGATGTGATACTTGCTGTCCTTAATTCAACCTGCTTTTTTTTTCCTGAATTTTAAGTTACTTTTTAAAATTGAGGAGTTTTCAACCATAATCATAAAGTACAACGGCTTGAGTACTTCTAATTTTGTAATTATAGCATTTGTAGTGGAATATATTCCACTTTGTGGTGGAATATATTTTTCGCCCAATGACTGGACTGGGAAGGGAGTTGGCGAGTCAGTCCTCTGGCTGAGAGCTGTGGTGAGCAAGCCTTTGGATCACCCTTACTACTATCACTGCTCCAAACCTGGACCATGATTATTGCTAAACAGGCTAGTTTTGTGTCTTACTCTGCCCTTTTTGAATAAAACTATGGGTTATAGAAGTGTGGGAGCTAGCTGAAATTTAATGCTGGCTTGATCTCTGTGTGGATAATTAGCCATTTGAGGCTTTTGATTAGTAGAAATTAACACTATGTAGGCCAGCACCAGTCTCTTTACTGAGAGAGTGGCATTGTGTTCACTGTGGGAATTAACTACTGTGCAGCAAGACTTCTATGCTTATGACCATATCTGAGGTCTTTAACTGCAGTTCAGCTAAAAGCTGTCTTTTTCATTGTGCAGCTTTGTTCACTAGAAATGCTTGTTTGTATAGTAGTTTCTGTTTCTATGCATGAAATCTAAGTGTAAATAGAGCTAAGGCGTTGCAAACGTAGCATCTCCTCAGGAACTTATCCTGAGGTGCCCACCAGCTGCTGCTGCTGGTTAGGCTGAGCAGACACTTGGAACATACCTGCACAAGGCATTGCTTTGTGCCCTGTGGAAGCTTTGGTGGATTTCTGCTGTCCCCTGTGTATGTGATGGTATGTGATGTGTCTGCTCGCTGGCTTGTGCTGTACCCAGGCATGCCAGCTTCTAGCACTGTCTGTTCCTTGCTGTGGAAGGCCTATGTACTGGCTATATGGCATGGTTTTGGTAGCGGGGAGAGGGGAGACTGCAGGGGTGGCTTCTGTAGGAAGAGGTGAGGGGCTGCCCAGTTCATGATTTGTTTCCCAGTGCCCAAATATTTTAATTGGCAATAAATTACTTTTTCCCAAGTTGAGTCTGTTTTACCTCTGAGAGTAATTAAGTGATGTCCCTGTTTTTAGCCCTCTGTGCAAGTAGATCAAAGTAGCTGCACCAGCATTACAGACCTGAGACCTGGGAGAGACCAAAATGAACGCAGTACAAAACCAGCTCAGTGGATGTGCCTGACCATTTAACTCCCTGCTAGGACTCTCCTGTTTAATTAATTTCAGCAATAAATTGTGCTTCCCAAATGGGGAGACAGGAAAGCCTTGCAAATATTTTTAGAGTGTAAATGGATGTTCTAGTAAGACAAGACTAGCTGTATTAATGCTAGCACTGTTAATATATGTGCCGTTTTTAAAGCTTAGAGGTAAGTCTGTCTTCTGGGGAACCTGATATTTTTTTCAAATAAATGCCATGATGATTGCTCTACAATACTGGGAAAATGGTTGTCTGTCTTGTCTGTAATTTCTATGTCTGTGTGACACATGAAGCAGAAGAGAGAATGACCTTTGTTCTTGTTTCTAGCTACATTCTATAGCTGTAGCCAGAGATTTTGGTTCTGTACCCCCCATGTGAAAGTAAAATCTAGGAACTAGCTGGAGAGATGATGAAGAATCAACTACATTTATTAACTTCACTGAGTTCTGATCGCAGCATTGAGAAGAAGAAATTTGTTTTTAAGGAACAGCCATCGCAGGGATAATTAGCTTTTTAAAAAGCCCTGTTTTGATAGGCTGGCACGTTCTTCAATAACAGGGTTATAAATGCAGTGCTTGATCTATAATTACTTGTTGGAGCTATAGGTCTCTTTTTACATGGCAAATAAAACTGAGACAGTTGGTAAGTAAATGAGACCCGTTTTCTCCTGAATGTTAGGAGTTTTGCATCTCATCAGCTCAGAATCCTAAAATGGTTATCTCTAACAAATTAGTATTTGCAAGGTTTTTCCATTTAGCTGTTTTAAATATTCTGAATAGAAGCAGAAGAGATATAGAAGGGTATTTACTTTAAAAAGCAAAATGGGGAATTATTTCAACTCACAATTCTTTCTTACCATGTTAATTAATGATTTCACACATTTTTATCATGTTAAGGGTGAAAGGCTAAGCATACTGACTCCAGAAGGAGCTAAATTACTCTTGTACTACTGATCACTGTCTGCTGTGGGAATTTACTGTATTATGTGGAGATACTGGCGAATCATTATTCATGTGGAAGCTTGAACTCTTAAAATGTCTACAATTTATAATTGTTGAATTTAAGTAATTAGACTCTTTTCCAGAACAAAGGGGAAGTGATTAGTTGTACTTTTTATTAAGAAAACCCAAAACTTTCTTTGTACACCTGGTTGGTATGCATTTGATTCTATTCTGATTGTGATGCTTATATCAAATACATATTCCTTAGAATGACAGAAATAATGTTACCCATTAATTACTACAGTACTAATTAATGAAGTATAAAGTGTATGTACTTACACAGCGAAATTTTTAATTGTTGAAATTGTACCTCAGAGTACATGTTCCTGAAATGGATGAAATTTGCAAGAAATGGCTTCTTTCCATATCTACTGAAAATTAATTGGGTAACTAAATCAGATATTTGTCAGGTTTCACACCAGGATCCGTGACTACTTCTTGCTTTTGCTTGTAGAATGAAAGTATCCCCTGCTAGTCTGACTGCAGCATGCAGTGACCTTTGATAGTGAAGATGCAGGTCCAGAAAGCTAAGGATAAATAGGCATATGCCTTTAGATCTCTTAGGGTTTTCTTTTTAGTGTTTATATAGAGAATTTTTTGTGCTATGAGAAGTGCTGAGGAGACTTTTTGAGACAATCTGCAAATGCAAGCAATTGCATCTCCCATGCTTTTGTTTCTTGTCTGCAAGTGGCACCTGGATGGGAAGTAGCTAGCAAAAGACAACCTTAAGGTTGAGGGGTTCCATTGATCTGTTACCTGAAGCATCCCCAAAGTGCCTTTTGGGTACCTAGAAGTCTTTGTCACCATGACTTCTTCCTTCTGCTTACTTGAACATATGTATTTCCATCAGTTGTCACATTTACTTGTACATTGAAGAGACTTCATCATCCTACCCCATAGCACCGACATTCTGCAGCAGCTCTAATAGCAGCACACTGGGCACACCATGCTGGCATTCTGTTTATCCTGCTCTGGCTTTCTGTTGATGAGTTTCATTTCATATTCTTAAGTCGTACCTCTTCAGGATGTTTGTAATTGCTAATGTTGCGAACTTAGAAGCTGTATAGGCATTAAAAGTACATTTATTTTAAGGTATCTAAAGGAAAAGCAATGTTTTTCAATCAAGATAGGTGAAGAAAGCTCTGGTTTATGTGTTGTGATGCTGTGATGTACGTTTGAATAGAAGCATTAGCATAGTGCTGAATGTGTCAATTGCTACTGGCTCATTGAATCATCTTTTCCAATAAAATGGAGTGGCCATCTCATTCTCTGAGGCTCATTGTGTATTCACTGCAACATGTTGCTTAACCATACCAGTGTCTTATTTGCTACTTACATTGCCTTGAATTACTGGCAGAAGGGAAAGAGTTAAGAGAACTACATGTACCACAAATCCATGCTTTTTTCCTGAGGTATAGCTTCCCACCAAGAACAAATCAATTATCCATCAGAGTCCAGACCTGACTGTACCTCAGTCATTAATACCATTGGATTAGGAGCAGCTCTCTGAGATGGCAGTGTAATACGCTGCTTTTACTAGAGCCCAGCAGTAAAGCCAATATGGAATTTGTTGCTAAAATTGTTCCAAGTTCTAGCAAGGTTCTTACACTAGCGCTTTTATACTAGATTGAGGAACTGGCTTTTGCACTTGTATATACATTTCCCAAAAGCTATAACCACAGGATGATTGTAGGATAGTCTGTCTTCTCATAGTTATAAGCTAGTCCCTCTTTCCTTTTCCACAACATCTTGCTTCTGTTTCAGAATAAAACACCCTTCGTGCCTTTCCTTAAGCTAAAGGCAGCAGAGCAATTGGCAAAGATACTTCACAGCCCCCTGCCAATTGTTGGCAGGCAAGCAGCAAATGTTTTCCAAAACACACAAACCAACCAGGTGTAAGGTTATAGTAGCATTTTAATGTTGGAGCACACATTTTTTTGGCCTTAACTGCTTTTATACCTCATATCACCTTCCACAGAACTTGAAACACAGCAGTTACTAAGCTTCTAAGATTCAGATCAATGTTATAGGATAACACTTCTAGGTGGGAAATCCTTTGTCTTTATGGGCAAAATAAGTTTTTTCAGCCCAGTTAACCAAAGAAAAGAATGTTCCTTGGTGGTGACTCCCCATATTAACACTTGAATGTTTTTCCCTTGGAAGTACTAAACCTTCATTTCAATGCATTTGTTGTGGGTTGAAAAGAAGGAACCACTGCCTTGGCATTGGACAATGGCTTAGAATTTTGCAGTTGAAAACCAACAGTATGAATACAGCCTCCCTTAACTGATCTGCAGCTACTGTGCTCAGAGTAGCTGTCTTGGACAAGAGATGCTGTCTTTGGCTGATATGGTGGTGCTTTGTCCCCAAGATCTAAATGACTGTTGTGCCAGAACAAGCATAGTTGCAGAGTTTGAATAAAACTGAAGGTTTACTACTGTATTTTACTCAAGAGGAATTTTTTTTGCTCAGTCCATAGCATAGTGAAGCTGTGTTTATGCTAGGATATTCTAAAGAATGTCAGTACCTATATCCTATAAGATGTTTCAGTAGCTAAACCCATGATTTCTCTAAAGATCTTTTTCCCCTCGAAGAGATGAGTAGCTGCTGCTTGTCTTATACTACAGGAATGTTTGTTCAGGCATAAATGCATTGTAATAATTTAGAGTTGTGTCTTCCTCCATGTGGTTGCTCTGATATTTTTAAAGTGGGCAGCTCTGCAATATTTGTGAGGTTGGAAATGAGTTTTATTTGGTTTAGAAAAAAACTGGTCTTGGAGCGTTTTTGCCGAGGTGGGTATTTTGTGCTCTGAGTAAAGCAGTATTTTTGTTTTCTTCCTCAACATCTGGGAACGTAGAGAAATCACCTGGGTAGATTGATATGTGTGATTAGATGGAGCAGTAACAATTAGGTAATGACAAATTTTGTGATATAAATGTTATCTTAGTGTCTTTTTCAAAGAGATTTGTATTATGTAAGTAAAATTGTATACAAGACTGGTGAAGTAGCATGTATGAATACTGTTGTAGCAGTCATCTTGCAACTGGAGTCTATGAATTCCTTAAACACAGCTAAAGTTTAGGTTGATGCATTATGGTCTGCATTTTTTTTCTTGTCTTCATCATCTTTTGGCATCCTGCCTTTTCAGCCAGCTGCAGTGTATTAGTGCACAGTTACTTGTAGTATGTTGTAGGGATCTCTTAAACTCTGAGGAACTCAGATAATGACACAGAAGTTTAGTTGTACCGTATTCTGTGTTGCAAGTTAGATGTGAGGTTATCAGGAAAGCAGATCTTTTCAGGGGATGCTAGACCCTCTATGCAGATACCCTTGTGAACCAGATGAGTTTCAGTAGTGTTTTAAAAGGATGTTTCCCCCCCTTTGAATTTTGGAGAGAGTGGAACTTTAGTTTTCAGTTAGTATCTAAACTGTTGCCCTTCAGTCATGCTTATTAAGATATCAGTTTAATCTCAGTTTTTTGTGATGTGCATGCAAGCTGAAGGAATTGCTTTCTGGGGAACCTAGAGCTGTCTTCAGCCTGCAGTGGTAGCTGGGGGCTTCCCTCTATTTCTGAAAGCTGAGGTAGTGTGCTGTCTTCCATGGCTCAAGAGTGATCACACAGAGGAAGATGCTTGAGTGCCTACACCCTTCTAACAGGGTAGAAATATTTCTCCAACCCAGTTTGTTTTGCAGCATGAGTCTGCCTGTCGGAGCAAACATGTGATCTGGAACAGTGTCTAGGCCCAGAGGTTGTCTTTGTGTAGAGCACAGATCTTGTGATAAGCTATTCAAAGGCCTGATACAAAGATGGAAATGATCCCAATGGGAAAGAGCTGTATATAAAATAGCTCTCTGATAGCTAAAATTATAAAATAGCTTTGCTTTTAACCCTGCCAGATACTGAGTGCTTCTCAAGGATGGACAAAATACTGGTCAGCTTGCGAGCATCCTGGTGAGAAAGGATGAATATGCTGCCTGGTGAGAAAGGATGAATATGCTGCATTTTAGATCACATTAAATAATAGAAGGGTTCTAGAGGCAAAATATTTCTCTACTTAGGTGCTGGGAGGTGGTCAGCAGAGCTGCCTGTGTAAGTGGACCCAACTAAAATTTATATTCAGAAAAACTCACAACAGTAACAGGTACATTAGGATATCCCATCTCTGGAAAATGTGGCTAATATTCTACATTATCTCATGACCTGACATTATGAATACTTCCTAATGTATTTCCTATCTTCCATGTGTACAACAGGGTGGAAGAAAATATGAATGAGTATGCTGGTTTCAGGTGGTAAGGGGATTTTTAGAGAGAAGGAAGGAGGAGGCAGTAGGTGGGTGAGAAAAAATGAGGCGGAGAGAAGCACACTGCATCTAAATGAAGTGCTGTATTCTCCTTCTCCAGAGCAGGCACAGTGAGGCTATTCTACTGGCAAGAAGAGCTGCTGTTACTCGTGCTGTTAAGACTTCAATTAATCTAAGGAGAGAAGTCTGACTCTGAAGAGTTAGTGTGCTGCTTGACCCCATCACAAGATAATATTCTGTAGCAAATGCTGCAAAGAATGTGAACGCAACAGCTTCTGGGGAGAAAAATTGGCAGGAAGACAAGTAGAAGCAGACTGTGAGACACTTCTTACAAACTGTGCTTAGAAACCAATCTGTTCTTCTTTATTGTTCTCTGATGAAGGGATGGATTATAAATGGTACAGAAGGCCTTGAGGCCTGTGATAATACAGTATCTGTAGCTTTTCCAGTTGGAGGCTTAAAAACTTAATGCTTTTTATGCAAAAAAGGGTAAGAATCCATTCAAAAAAAATTCTGAAAATGTACATGTCAAAGCCTCAGGAGCAAATTGTTATTTTAGGCAGGAGAGGAAAGATTTGTTTAATTGAAAGAACAAAATTTTAAATGTTTTTAAACTTCTTTCCTGCTTTGCTTATAGTTTGGCTGAGATAAATATCTAAAGTTGGAAGGTTTTAATATGAAAGAGGTCCCTCCAATGTCATCTCCACTTAAGTCTGTCCTTAGAGTGCATGCAAAGTCAAACTTCCCTTACAGGGTAGTACACTGAATTAAGAATTTTTGATGTTGTCATGATAACAGCATGTGTGTTTCTCTAGAAACATAAAAAGTTACACGTCATGAGTGTACAAGCTCAGTGCACCAATGAACGGTCCGCTCTTGTCCCACTGAATGTAAGCATGAGCACTATGTTCTGCTCTGTTGATAGCCTATATGCATTCTTACAAAGTCAAATGTTTGAACAAAATATGTGAAAGCAGGGTTGGATACTGTGTCATGGGCCTTAACCACTCTCTGCATCAGCAGAAGTGGCCTGTGCTCTAAATATGGTTTCGTACTGTACAGTTGTTGACAATGATATATATTTGCTTGTCCTGAAACCCTCTCGTGACTGGTCTAATGTATGGTAGGCAGTTCTGAGAACCGGATTCAGCCACTAAGGGTTTTGTTCCTTCTGATTATCTTTTTTCTTTAAAAGAATATCTTGTCTCTGGTTGTCTTATATCAAATGTAAGGCAAATAATCAGCGAAATTAGTCGAAGTGGATTAAAATGTGTTGTGATTTTTGTGTGATAAACAAAAATCGTCTTGAATAGCTAGGTAGATCAGTAGGCTGGCTAACAGGGCCATCTGCTGGCAGATGCACTCTGACGAGGTAACTGAGTTTTTCTGGGAACAGTCTAGTTCTGAGGGAGGTTAATGGCTTGATTCTAACTTCCAAATACCCGTCACTCTTCTTAAATTATCTTTGTAAGCTGCTTCATACTTTATATTAATTCCTGAATTCGTAGTAGAACTTACTGTAAGGAGAACTGGTTAACTATAAATTTAAGCTCCATTCAAATGTTGAATGGGTGTTTGATTTGGCAATATTGTAGCCATAGATTACACCACAATTTAAAACTATATTCTGAGGAAGCATGGGTTTGTAGATGAATCTTAGATCAATGAACAACGATTAATGTTAATACTCACTCTTCACACAAAATGTCTACATTAGGTACATCTTGATTAAAACTACAGATCAGATTTCTTGTTAACATGTAAAGAAGCCAAATGGTCTGGCATACTAAGATTGTTAAATTTCTTGTATCTTTAATATTGAAAAGGCTTTTGGATGTATTTTAGTTTTATTTTTACAAGCACTGTGTAATCAATTCAGCATTTCAAAGATAACAATCATGTTCTTGTATATGTGTGCTCATGTTTGCCTGTCTGTATGTCCAGTTTGTGGCAACTGTTGGATATATTTGATGACTGGAAATATGATAGATCATAATTGAGAGGTTATGATCTACCCCTTGGCAAGTTTATAATGAATAATGTATCGACTATATGTGTGTATAAGAATAAATTGAGTAAACAGCATGTAAGCATGCTTCTTGTTTTTGTCTTTTGAGAACCTGCAGTTTCCCTTCAAGATGATGTCATTACAATAAAGTTGCAGGGTTCTTTAATGTAACTGATCTCATGCAAATTACAGTACATCAGTCTGCACTATTTGGCAGATGCGTATTGCTGGTGTAGCAGGTCACAAGATTGTCTCAAGCCTGTAGGAAAGCAAGCTTAGTCTTGCTTCCAGTAGTGTTTATGGCGACACACTTAACGCAGTACCCCTGGTTGCTCCTGTAATTACAGTAAGGGAAGCGAAGCAGTAGCTACTTGCTGACATAATAGCAATGGACGGTGGAGAACGCACTGATCTGACTGTATCCAGTATTCATCTTTCATCTCTGAATTTTGTTGCCTCTAACAGCATATACCTTCTTCCCATAGAAAAAGCAGATTATTACATAATGCCTGTGGGCTGCTCTGACCTTTTTGACTTCTAAACTGTCTTCCATTTTTTTCCCATGTTGACAATTCCGCAAATGAAGTGATGGAGATGGATTTCATTACAGGTGCTTTGACTGAAATTATTTATTGCTTACCTATTAAACCTGGCCATAAATGTCATTGATTTATAGACCCCACAAAAGCACAAACATCAGCCAGTGAGTGCCAGGAGTGCTACTATATAGAAATTATGTGTATGGAGGGATCAGCTGCCTCCTAGACAAAAGATGACACGAGTAAATCAACAGGATTTTATATTTTGTGTGGATCAGAACTATTCTGGACCAATTCTTTTTGCTGGTAGTTAATTCTATATTTTCACCTTTCTATTTTGGTGACTGTTTTCTGTTGCTTGTTCTAAAAGGATGGCAAAATGGGCTGCACTATGTAAGGAAGGGTGGATTGGACTACAGAAAGGAGGAAGTAATCTCTTGTCTGTGAGAAATTTATAAGAAAATGCCTGCAGTACTAGGAAACTAACTGGGCAACATGAGTTATATAGGCAGAGCTAATGAAGTTCTGACCATCAGGGTAGATGAGAGGCCAGGTGTGATAGTTACATGTTCATATTTCTCTCCTGTAAGTCTTTTGGCTAAATGCAAGAGCTGTCCAGTAACTGTGATTTGTAAAATCCTGTCAAGTTCACCTGGGAAAAATTGTACTGTAATGGGAAGTGACGTTTTATCTGCAGAGTCCAGTTTTGCTCCTGGCTGACTGTGCTAAGTACTGGTCTCAGAGTTGCCTACACCAGTGGAAGTTCTTGTTTGCACAGCAATATTGGGCTACTGCAAATGTTGCCTGTGTTGTCTGGCTTTGGTTTAGCTGCATCTCTTCCATGTGGCACTACTTTGGTAGGTGAAAACATTGCTTTGTCAGCATGGGAGTAGGTAGACTCTGGGGTTTTTTGCTGTGTGACATCTTGGATGTGTGATGTACAGTGTGACTATACCAATTAAATTACTAAGGCAGATCAATTTTTTGTGAGGGTCCACAGCTTCCACTGAACTGGTTCTGAGCAAGATATTGCTGAACATAGGGGCAGTAAATCGTGGCCCACCAAAAAAAGGGTTCTTCGTAAATTGGTCAAAATCTTACATTTGTAGTAAAAATTGCAATGGAATCTAGTTTTTCTACTGATACCCCATCCGTTTGTCTTCTCCCTCAGCATTAGCTTAAAAGCAGGCAGCTCTCAGGTTACGGAGGGAGGGAGGGTTTGTTAGAGCCCCAGGCGGTGGCAGGGACAAAGACCATCGATCTGCTCTAGGACTGACAGCTGCTGAGGACTGAGCTGCTTCTAGCAGCTCATCAGTGCCTCAGCATCCTTATGTTGCTGTGCAACTTGGGGTTTAGGGTTTTTTTGTTAGTTTTGGGTGGTGTTAAACGTTTTTGTGCCCTTGAGTGAACAGTTTTAAGGTGCAGAAATGAAGAGAAATAGCCTGTCCTCCTGTTCCATCTCTCTCTGGTTGCTGTTTACAGCAGTGATGCTTCAAGGTGAGAATACTGCTTGATAGCTAGATGTTGCATTGAGGTTTATTTTACTCAGGAGGTAGTGTCCTGATGTGTCTTACATGGTCTTTCATCTGTTTCGTTTTACTTTGTCTCACTGATGCATAGACAAAATGAATGATCACGTACAGCCAGAACTTAAATGCTTTTTGTGAAGCTTTGATTTTTTAGGGTTTCTTTTTAATCAGGAAGGTTTGCTTTGAACTCTTATTAGTCTAGGAAGTCACTGTGAGTCACCAGAGAGTGATGTACACTAAAGCACTTGCTTCCTACAGAGTGCCAGCTGGCACTTGTGCAAGTCTTGTGAGTGTTACTGTCCTTGCCTCTTGCTTGCAGAAATGTGTGACTATCTAAAGGTAATGTAGAGACTGCCTATGGAAACTGTGATGCACAAACCAGTGTGGAACAGCAAAAGTGTCATTTAAAACCTAAAGTTTTAGTGAATTATCCTTAGTCATTAAGTCTAGATAGCAAGAAGCATCTTCAAATACGTGGTTTGGGAAGGTGTTAGTGCAAGGATGTGTTCAAACATCATGCAATTGCCAATTTGTGAAGAAATCAGCTCAGACATTTTCCAGGTGGTAGTTAAAGAAAGTAAATTCTGAAAGTAGCATGAATCTATCAGTGCTGCATTTAGGGAGATATCACAAGTCATTAGTCTGGGAGCAGGTCTGACTTCAGACTTTGCTTTTAATTTTAGCTTGGCAGATGTGTGACTGTAAGTCAATAATCTCTATGCCTATGAAAGACTTCAGTAAAATAAAGGTAATGATATTTACCTTCAAAAAAGGCAGGAATCTCTGGCTGCAGAGGTGGGGTTTTTTTGAGTGGGTGTGAAAAGCGAGTTAGCTATTCATTTAGTACAGGTGAATGCTGTTCTTATTTGGTATTCAGGTATACTTCTGTTTATGCACTAAGTTATATTCTACAGTATATGAATGATAAATATAGTTATAGCAAATACCTTCTTTCTATGGCTTCAAGAAGTATCTTCTGATACTGCTCAGTGCTTAATCTGATGTACTGAACAAATCTGTTATCTAGCTGTAGAATCAGCAAAAGGAAAATATGCTCACATGCTGTTTAATGAACTGTTTGAAGACTACTCAAATGCTCTAAGACCAGTGGAAGACACAGATAAAGTACTGAATGTCACCCTTCAGATCACATTGTCCCAAATTAAAGACATGGTGAGTAAGAGTACAGTTCTGTTTTTCTAAAGATGTGCAGAAATGTACTGGCTGTAAACCTTTTATGTGGAGTAGGAGAAGCAACTTGCATTTTGTTGTGACAACTTCAGTAGTGCTTTCTCACCAGGGTCATGTTCTCCTTCATAGATTCTTATCTAATTGCAACACTAAGACTTCCATTATAAGACTGCAAACTTACAGCTGCTGAATTGTTAAGACTTTTTTTTGTAGTTTAGGTGTTGTTATTGCACCCTCCAGGCAATTTTTTCTGAGTTTTAAATAGAAAGAGCAAATGCTTTTTCTAACATGCAATTAATTTCTACATGAATGCCCTATTTTGGCCTTCAGTAATCTTTTTATACATTTGGTTCAGCCAGATATATTTTTAAGGCAAAAGAAAATGTGTCTGGAAGGGGAATGGAAAATCACTTTCATGACTTCTGAATTACAACTTCAAGGCCTCACCAAGCTTTCAGAGAATTTGTTAGACTGAATCTGTTAGCTGTGTGGTATTCTGAAGCTTGCAAAAGGAAATTCTTAAGATACTGGGAGCCTTAGACAACTATGATTAAAGCTAGGGGGAGGGTGCAGGGGGAAAGAAGGTTTAGACAAGAGAAAGTCCAGATAAATAAGCTCCCTGTACAGTGTATGGGCATATGTACCTGTCTGAGAAGTGCTCTTGTGGCCTGTCAGCATTCTGGCCTATTTTGGGCTCTGCTTTAAAGCTATACAACAAACGCTGTCTGCATCTAAGATGTGATTTTTGTCACCTTCAGCTAGAAATATTTCTACATTTTTATGCAGGATGAAAGGAACCAAATTTTGTCAACTTACTTATGGATTCGACAAAGCTGGTATGATGCATACCTCAAATGGGACAAAGATAAATATGATGGGTTGGATTCTATCAGGATTCCGAGCAATTTGGTTTGGAGACCAGATATTGTCCTGTATAACAAGTGAGTGTGGCTGGAGAAAATTGGCTTGAATATTTGTCTGAGGGTGGGAGGTGGCTGGAGAAGGAATTGACCCACAGAATCTGAACTTTTGCCACTTTACCTTACCTTAGCAAGGGGTATGTTTGTTGTCTTAACATTTGTTGTTGATCATCTAAATATTTTGCAATAAAGTCATAGACAGGATTTGCCAATTGATTATGCTACACAGCAAAGCTGTTCTGAACTTCTCTGCACTGGGAATTGAATACCCTGGCAGTCTGAAGTGCTTTCTGCTGAGGCTGATGAAGAGCTCTGGAAGATTATCCACAGAAAAGTGGTACACAAAGGCTGCAATCCTTGTCTGCTCTCCCAGGCCAGTAGTGACCGGCAGATTATTTTCCTACTGTATCCTGTTTGAGTTCAAGTTTGAAGAAGCTATGGCCAGCAAATACAACATAGTTTAGCAGCACTGATTTTTGCCATTAATGGGCACTGGTACCTGCAAATAATAGATAATAGCAAGTTTCTACCAAAATTCAGTATAAATATAAATATGATTTCAGAAGCATGCCTTTAATGGTGTGAAACAAGGGTCTTCCCCCTTGTCACACCTTCCCTAGCCCACACTCTAGGTTGTAGCCTGTCAATCCTGACTGTCACTTTTCTGTCTTTTAGGGCTGATGATGACTTTTCAGAACCAGTGAATACTAATGTTGTGTTGAGATATGATGGAAAAATCACTTGGGATGCACCTGCTATCACAAAGAGTTCATGTGTAGTGGATGTATCTTATTTTCCTTTTGACAGCCAGCAGTGCAATCTTACGTTTGGGTCCTGGACCTATAATGGTAATCAGGTAGACATCATCAATTCTCTTGATAGTGGTGACCTCTCTGACTTCATAGAAGATGTGGAATGGGAGATTCATGGTATGCCAGCAGTTAAGAACGTCATCACTTATGGCTGCTGCTCTGAGCCTTATCCAGATGTGACCTTCACACTGATTTTGAAAAGGAAGTCTTCTTTCTACATATTTAATCTGTTGCTTCCTTGCATTTTGATCTCTTTCCTGGCCCCACTGGGATTCTATCTCCCTGCAGACTCTGGAGAAAAAGTGTCTCTGGGTGTTACAGTTCTTCTTGCTCTGACTGTGTTCCAGCTGATGGTTGCAGAGATCATGCCTCCCTCTGAAAATGTACCTCTGATAGGTGAGTTTTACATGCTTTGTCTTTAAACACGGCTTATTAATAGCAGGGCTGTATGTCAGGGAAACGTTATGTAATTTGTGCGGTCTGGTAAGATAAAGGTGATGCATTTTTAAAACAGTGAAATATTTAAAATGTGCCTGGAATTTGTACAGGTATGCTGCAGCTCTTTAAGGTCTTTTGTGTTTATTTTAAATTATATGTTAGCTGCTATTTTGTATTTACTAAATATAGTTAGACATTTAGAATTATTTTATCACATCTTGTAAAGGATTTTAGAACCAGCATATGAAGTGTAAGCAAGAGTTGTAAGCACAAGGTCAGACTCTTTCAAGATATGTTTCTGTTAAGATCCAGATGGTTGGGTGGCCTGGCTGGGACACTCAGGGTTGTCTTAATATCTGTCAATTGTTACATTGAACTGCAATGCCTGGCAATGGAGTATGCTGAATTTTAATTTAGACCTGAGTTCAGAAGAGCTGATCTGCAGTGAAAGAGTGGTGTCCTGTCTGCCATCTGCCAGGACTGGCCAGCCCCTTGGGGCAGGAGCCTGCCTGGCTGTCCTGGTGGGAGTTCTGGAGGACCAGGAACACAGTTGCCTCCACACTGGCTTCCAGCTTCGTTAAGATAATTCAGATCTCATTATTTTTATTCTTGTTATTGCTGTGTATATAAAAAACTACATGGCTTAACTGAGACAAAACACTGGTTAATGAATAGGACTGTTGAATGCATTTCCCACACCAGCAGCAACTATTCCTGCCTAGAATATGTGCTTGCTGGACCTTCCCTTCCCTTCCCTCCTATGGCACTGTCTAAATTAAGGAGCTAGGACCTAGCTTCAGTCTGCTTTCTCTATTCCCCTGCTCTCCCTCACCATCCTTTGCAACCCCTATGAAAACTGGGGTCACATCACACTTGTCTGTGCTGCATCGTGTCATTGATGCCAGCCTGTGTGAATGCAAAGATCCATCTGCTGGCGTGGAGTGCGTCAATAGCTCCAACAAAGCATTATCATCACTTTTGTTAATACATCAGGAAATGGGATTTCTAATGTGCCACGTGAAGCCATCAACATTGTGATTTTGAAGACACCACGAAAAGAGCAAGGCTCCTGATAAACATTTTTTTAAGCTGCTTTCTGAATGGGTGTATCTTGAGAAATCAGAGATTTTGGCTTGCAAATATTTACCATCCTAATACAATAGTCACTCAGCTGATAAAGGCATGCCAGTAATGAGTATGAGATTTTACTTCAATGGCTTTAATTTTTGTTTTTAAATGATAAATTAAGTGACATCTAAGTACAGAGAATCAGGGTGATTAAAAATCGGTTTCACTTGCATTTATGTTTAGCACTATGTTGTCACATTGTTATTTCTGCATTGAAGTTTGTTATTAGGGTAGCATCTTTAGTATGATTTTATTCTGTGTTCCAGGGAAGTATTACATAGCGACTATGACCATGATCACAGCTTCCACTGCATTGACGATCATTATAATGAATCTCCATCACTGTGGCTCAGAAGCAAAGCCTGTTCCGCAATGGGCCAGGGTGGTTATTTTGGACTACATGTCAAAAATCTTTTTTGTTTATGATGTGGGTGAAAATTGCACAAGTCCGAAAAGAGAGAAGGAAGAACGTAAGTTAGAGTGGGATGATGGGTGTCAGAAGAGGCACAAAGAGGTAAGGAGTCACCTTTCCAATAGGAATGATGACTGTGATCTTAAGGAGAAGCTCAATGGAAATTTGAATAAAAGCTATGGAGTTCATGGTGAAAATGTTAGGGAGACTGTTAATTGCTGTTCCTGTTACAAAATGCTGATTAAGAACATTGAGTATATTGCTAATTGTGTCCGAGACCATAAAGCAAACCGGGCCAAAGGAATTGAGTGGAAAAAAGTCGCAAAAGTAATGGACAGGTTTTTCATGTGGATTTTTTTTATCATGGTGTTTTTTATGAGTGTGCTGATCATTGGGAAAGCAGCTTAACTGAAGATGAACACATTCATTTTGTAAATCTGAATATACTGGATTAGCTTGTTTCAGCAGAGTTCCAGGACAGGAGTGCTTTTGAGATCTTTGTCTTGTGTTCTGTAACAATAAACATATTGATTCTGTACGCTGGGACAGCATGTTGAGGCACTGCTCAGCTGAGGGCTTTGCTAGTGACTGTCCTTGCCTTTTAGTACAGAGTGCAGCCCTGATGGAGGCTGCTGGGTAAGCACTCTGTGCTCCATCTTGATGGATGGTGGCCATGACTTCAGGCTGAGTGTAGCGGAGCATTGCAGTGATGGACAGCCTAGCAGGGAGTATGGTATTCACAGGGCTGCATCTCTGCACCTTGTAAGTTGACCAGCCCTTTCTCTTCCCCGGAAAAAAAAAAATAGTATTTGTGCCATGGTGGCAGTTCCTGGAAGTCATCCCTTCATGGCATTGCCTTGTTTTTTCCTTTTTTAGCTTGTCTTCCTAACTTACCCTTTTGTTATGGCTCTTTCTGATCACTGTTCCTATCATTTCATAGGCTCTACATGTCTATCTGCTGTGCCTTTCACTTCTAATACCATTGAGCTTCTTGAATATGATGGTTACCTTGATCATCTTCTTATTATTAATTATTATTCCCGCTGCTGAATATTACCCAATTGTCACCATGGCTCCAGTAAGTCAGGTTCCCGGGATTTCTTCCTCACCCAGAGGGCCTCTCTTTCATTCTCTTGAGCCGAATAATAGGGAGGGCTTCTCCTGCCCTTCCCAGATGTCTCATTCCCCTGGGCATTTGCGCAAGATGGGCCTTTAAATGCTACTTGAGACTACTAAAATAGGAGGTTGTGACATTTGTCTCTGCTCATTTTATTGACCTTAACCAATGTTCACCTCATGTATCCCTTGTCCACTCTTACATACTCTTTAATACATAAATTTTAAACTGTTTACAGTTGCTCTGTGCATTACATAGCACAAAAGCATGATCTTAGAGGCTTATTAAAGTAGTGCCATAATCAACACTACTTGTTCAACACCTTAATACTTACATGTATGTGAATGTGTTTGTCACTGACAACACCAAAAACCCCTCTTCTGTGTGTTACTTTCTGTTAACCCTCTCAGACTAATAGAGCTCTGGAAGATGTCTTTTGTAAAGTGAGAAGCTAGCACCCCAGGCATGCCCACGGCTGATAAATTGTTTTTACAAAGCACCCTGAACTTTGAAACCATGATATTCTAGATGCAGTAGGAGAGGCAGAATGACACTGTAATGGATCCCAGTCAAAAGTTCATGTGATAAAGCTCAAGTTCATAATTGTTGCAGTTAATAGGAGCATACCTGGGAAGCTGTAACTTAAGGAGGAGAAGTCAAAATGACAAAGTGATGTTGTTGTTATGCCCAAATTTATTGGAAGAAAGGGAATTTTAATTATTATTATTATGTAAATGATACATTGAATTGCTAATGGCAGGTTTTCTTTTGTATGTACAGTATTAATGCTGTAAGCTTATCTGGATTCTCATACATAATGCAAGCTTTAAAGTCCAGGTTCTAATGTAAAGCTAAACTGAGTGGCTAGCCAAGAATAAACTCAGTATGTGGAAAAAGTCTCAAGTGTGTTCCCTGTATATTATCAGTTCCCAGTCAACCGGAGTAACTTTGAATAGCTCCTTTAGAAAACAAGCTGTTCACTTTCACTGTGCAGAAAAATGGTTGCACCTATTTGCCATGGAGTTCAGGGTTTGGCACTTACACTGTCTGTTTGAGGAAACTGATTTGTTCTTTGTTGTGGAAGAAAATACTGTTCCAAAAGCCTGGGGAGCAAAGTGTTTAAAGATAAGGGTAAAATATTCAGAACATGAGTCTTCAGCATGGAAAACTGATAACCAAGGGTTTGTCCAAGGCTTATAGGTGGCATAAAAAAAGAGTTACTGTTCACTGTCTCTTCCAGTGTAGGAACTGGGTGCATCAAATATACACAGTGCGTGACAATGGAGAAGTCTGTACAATATGTGAGAAGGCTGAGGAACACCTTGCAACAGGATTTGGGAGTGCTGAAGGTTTATATGGATTTAGAGAAATGGGGGAAAATGTGAAAGAAAAATCTATTGGCATACTACTAAGTAGTCATGAAGTGTTGAAAGGTGGAGCAATATTTTAGTGATTCATGACTCTGCTCTTTGGTTGTGCCCATGCTGTTCTGTTCAAAACAAACTGCAGAATGTGGGTATACAGTTGTGGGCTTCCCCTGTGTAAGGGAAAGTTTGCAGTCAGATGGATCATGGGCCTTTTTATCATGCTGGTGCTTCTCAGTATGCTGCACACTTGGATGGTGATGCTGAAATCATACTTTCCACTTCCCTAGCATGTTTTATGTGAAGATGTGATAGTACTAAAGAATTCTTTTCCTTACAAGAATATGATCTGAAAATTATTCCTAGCTATTTGAATTTATTAACTATTAGATTTGCTTTTTTTATTATTTTCTGTTATCCTTTTCTTTGGATCACCAGGCATTCTTCCTTTATTTACATATCGTGAATCTTCATTTTGCTCTTGTAACAAACTTTTCTGGTTTTAGTTCATAAGAGCCAGATCCAATAAAGAATGTGAGCAGCAGATGATGTAAGCAGGTAGACGTTGGTACCTGAATTGTTATTGTCAAGCCTCATGCTAGGGCCCTCAGATTCACATAGAATCATAGAATCATTCAGGTTGGAAAAGACCCTTGAGATCAAGTCCAACCATCAGCCCTACTCTACAAAGTTCTCCCCTACACCATATCCCCCAACATCTCATCTAAACGACCCTTAAAGACATCCAGGATGGTGACTCTACCACCTCCCTGGGCAGCCTATTCCACTGTCTGACCACTCTTTCTGTGAAAAATTTTTTCCTAATGTCCAGTCTAAACCTCCCCTGTTGCAGTTTAAAGCCATTCCCCCTTGTTCTGTCACTAATCACCTGTGAGAAGAGACCAGCACCAACCTCTCTACAGTGTCCTTTCAGGTAGTTGTAGAGAGTGATGAGGTCTCCCCTCAGCCTTCTCTTCCTCATACTGAACAGTCCCAGCTCCTTCAATCGCTCCTCATAGGATTTGTTCTCCAGGCCCTTCACCAGCTTCATTGTCCTCCTCTGCACTCGCTCCAGCACCTCAATATCTCTCTTGTATTGAGGTGCCCAAAACTGGACACAATACTCAAGGTGTGTCCTCACCAGTGCAGAGTACAGGGGGACTATCACCTCCCTACTTCTGCTGGTCACACTATTTCTAATACAAGCCAGGATGCCGTTGGCTTTCTTGGCCACCTGGGCACACTGCCAGCTCATGTTCAGCCGACTATCAACCAACACCCCCAGGTCCCTCTCTGACTGGCAGCTCTCCAGCCACACCTCCCCAAGCCTGTAGCGATGCATGGGGTTGTTGTGGCCCAAGTGCAGGACCTGGCACTTGGCCTTGTTGAAGCTTATCCCGTTGATGTTGGCCCACTGATCCAATCTATCCAAGTCTCTCTGTAGAGCCTCCTTATCCTCATGCAGATCAACACTCCCGCTGAACTTGGTGTCATCTGCGAACTTACTGATGATACACTCTATGTCCTTATCAAGATCATCAATAAAGATGTTAAACAGAAATGGTCCCAACACCGAGCCCTGAGGAACACCACTTGTGACCGGCCGCCAGCTGGATTTAGCTCCACTGACCACCACTCTCTGGGACCGTCCATCCAGCCAGTGCTTGACCCAGCAGACTGTTCGCTCATCCAGGCCATGAGCAGCCAGTTTTTCTATGAGAATCCTATAGGGAACTGTGTCGAATCCTTTGCAAAAATCCAGGTAAACAATAGCCACAGCTTTTCCCTCGTCCAATAGTCAGGTCATCTTGTCATAGAAGGAGATCAGGTTTGTCAGGCAGGACCTGCCTTTCATAAACCCATGCTGACTGGGCCTGATCCCCTGCTTGTCCATTATATGACTTTTAATGGCAGTCGAGATGACCTGCTCCATGACCTTCCCTGGCACCAAGGTCAGACTGACAGGTCTATAGTTTCCTGGATCCTCCTTTCTGCCTCTCTTGTAGATGGGTGTCACATTTGCCACCCTCCAGTCCAATGGGATCTCCCCAGTTAGCCATGACTTCAGGTAAATCATGGAAAGCGGCTTAGCGAGCACATCTGCCAACTCTTTCAGCACCCTTGGGTGTAACCCATCCGGTCCCACAGACTTGTGTGCATCCAAGTGGTGTAGCAGGTCTCTGACCACTTCCTCTTTAATTGTGCTGACCACAACCTGCTTCCCCTCCCCATCTCCCAGCTCATGAGGCTGGGTGTCCAGGGAACAGCCAGTTCCACTGCTAAAGACTGAGGCAAAGTAGGCGTTGAGCACCTCAGCCTTTTCCTCATCCTTAGTTACCATATCTTTGGACTCGATCATTTTCCAGGGTAAAAACACAATGTGATGCTGCGTGACCATGCTTCTGGTGGCAAGGTTCATGCTACTGCAACCATATAAGAGCTAGCTGATTTAAAGCTAGCTCAGGAGTTTCTAACTAAACTGTAGGGGCTGTAGTTTAAGTGTCCTTCCAAAGTCTTCTGTTCCGTTTGTATATCTCTGTATTTAGCGATTTCATTAAGAAAAAAATGGCTCAAAATCAATCAAGCATGTTAGCAGTCAGAACTCTATGTGACAACTCTAGTACTGAGTGGAATGTTTAATTTAATTCCGTCTGTCCTGGACTCTTCTTCTTTCCTTTGTCTCATGCTTAGATCCAGTAATCTTCTGAGGAAGATTAAATCCAGAGATGATGAATGACTATGATTATAGTAACAGAAAAATAACTATTTATGCACTTGTCTGAGTAACTCTGCAGGCTTAACGTGAAGGCAGCAGGGTGACTTTATATTTACTGAGGACAATGATGCTGTAAAAACACTGTTTGAGATCTGTGTGCTACAGAGGCCTTTGAGGAATGAGCTGACAGATTTTTTTGTTGTACCATCTCTTAGCAGAGAGATCACCTGTCCCCTCTTGTATTGAGTCATTGCGGTGTTAAAATGAGAAGAAATATAAGCTATCTCCTGTGGTGCCTTCACTGTGCTTTCTTCCATCAGCAGGATTACAGAACTGAAGATGAAGTGTGATGGGATCTTGGGGTGTTGAGGTCCCAGTGGTGCAGAAAGGTAGGAGATGACCTTAGCTACCCCAAGAAATCTGTTTCTGTTTGTGGAAATTGCAGCCTGAGGATTCAGGCTAAACCCAAAAGGGTCATCCTGGACAGTAAAGACATCTTGAAATAGAGAAGTGGGTTTTTGCATGTTTCAGGAATTCAGATGTTACATTGTAAGTTATCTACATGTTTCATCCTCTGACTAACAAAGCTTTGTTCTCTGACCCTGCCAGAAGTATGGGAAGTGTCTGAGAATTGTTTCTCAAGAAGTGAAGGAGTGTAGCAAGAACTCCTGATTGTGCATTTCTGTCCCAATTTGAGAAGCGTAAGACCTGTGATGTTAGGAGATGGGAAAAGGAGAGCATGGGATGAGAGGGCATTCCTTTCATTCTGTTTATAAAACTGGGAAGAATCCATCTTTTCTTACAAACTTCTGTTACTCATTGACGAAAAGAATACATTGACTCTTGTTTTCATTCTTAAAATCTTTTAGTTGATGACAGAATGTGGGACCAAATGTGGCCTCTGGAGTTTGTGTGCAACCACCACTTTTGTACTTGCAGGCAAGGTGAGTAACCTAGAGCTCAATTAAAGGAGCAGAGGAAGCTGAACATCTCTTCTCACTGATTCTGAAGTCCACTAGAAAAGAGAAATCTCTCTTCTTTGTTAGAGACAAGTCCAGCTGTGTGGAAAGGACAAGAGGTAGCAGAGTAGTTTATCTCCTTTGTGTTGTGCAACTTAGAGCTTCATTGTCTCCAGATACCTTTTAAGAACTCCTTTCTGCAAGGTGGCAGTGAACAATACTGGTTTTACATTGCTTGCAGTAAGGAATAACTTGAGATTGAAAGTATCCAGCTTGGGTTTGTTCTTACATGTTTCTTTCTAAATACTTTTTGGGCATTTGATTCCTAGTCTGTAGTCCACAGACCACTGAAGGTCTGCAAGGCCAGGAATACATGGCAGTTGTTCCCTTGGGGTGCAGGGACTGACCTTGCAGCAGGCTAGTGGTGAACTAAATGATGCCATCCTTGGTCATGCAGGGTCCTGTGTTGCTTTGGCTGGCCATGACAGTGCTGCATCTCCAGGTGTAGTTCTAGCCATTGTGTTTGAGAAGACAATTAGGGGTATCTGCAGCAGGACAAAATCCACATATAACTGTTCAGGGAGGGATGTCAATTGTTGAGGAGCATACCAGGGTGGAGTATGTGGTCTGTGCTTAATTCCAGATGCAGTTTTTGCAGAGAACTCTTATGCCTTGGTCTGTTCTTGGGCACTAGATATCAATCTAGTGAACATCCAGAAGACATAGATCAAGATTAAAAGAATGGCAGCTACAGTTTTAAAGAGGATTTTTCATTCTAGTTCCTGAAAATATTTATTTAAAAAGTGATTCAGTACTATTTTCTAAGTAACCCACCTAGAATTATGGATTTTTCTAGAGAGCCAGTATTGTTGTTTGCTTCCTCTGCCATTCTGAACATTTATCTTTACCAGGTTCTGTGTCTTATGATGTTCATACAGCTACTCACAACAAATTTTCGCTTCTGTTGCAAAGGAACTTGAAACAGATTTTTATATGCCATTATTTTTATTCATATCACTCTTCATTGAAGAATATTTTATCTATGGTGTTGGGAGTTGCTGGGGACTGCACTCCACAAAGTCTGTTCTGCATTACCCTTTGGTTTGAAGAATGCATTGGTTTTGGTTACTCTGAATGCAGTGACAGAGCTGGCAAAGGAAGAATGTTGGAGCACAGAATAACATGGTTTTAAAGATTGCTTAAACGTAACCCAGATTATTGTAGGCACAGTGTCTCAGTGAATAAAATAGGTAAATTGGGATTCACTAGGTATTTGCTTGCTATGTGTCACCACTAACGGATAACTGATCAATAGTGCTCTTAAATACTGTATAATAACACTGTATTTTCTTTTTGTTTGCTTGTGAATTCTCCATTAGCATGCTTAAGAACATGTTAGCAGGAAATTATTGAGCCAATATTATGTGAACAAATAAAGAATGATACTGTGATTAATGCATGCATCTGTATGGTTCTGTTGTTAGTGTGCCATAGGTAAGTAATAGATCTGACTCTTTTCATTCTGTATTTTCAGTTCTAGCTGAACACTACCAAGCTGCTCACTGTATTCCAGTGGCAGGAGTGCCTTTTGTTAGTGTTTCACTGTAACGAAAATGGACTCTAACTAGAAAGTTAGATAAATGTTAGTGTCATCTGGAGTAGCCTCCAGAGGTTAGAAAAACCCTTCACAGATAAAGTATTTTGCTAGAATGTGTAGTCTATGTTCACTGGTGATGAAAGTGATGATGTGACATCTGTAGGGCCAAAGCTGGTTAGAGGAAGGCAGCAGACACATCTGTGTTGCAAAATAATGCTACATGGCTTTTGCAAAAGGAGGGTAAGGAAAGAGGGGAAAAACTAGCTAAAAATGAGGTAAAAGATGTGAAATTACCAAGAGTCTTGTTTATCAGCACCTGTGAGTTAGTTCACTAGAGCATGTTCTTGCTGTTTCATAGCTACTTCCATTTCACATCCTATTTACTGGCCAGCCTGTGTCCAGGGGTGGACTGCAGCATGTCAAATGCAGCTCCCACCCTGGGGCTGTATTGCAGCAGCAGGTCTGTTCTGGGGTAGGGGCTCAGTCAGGACAAGGGTGCTAGCTTATCCCGAGTCATGATGATGTGTCCAAGCTTGCACCAGCTTGTGAGTGAAAGGCGGGACCCTGAGAAGCCACTGCCACTACCTACTGGTGAACTAGTCCCACCTCATCCCTCTGCTCATTTCCCAAAGGTGTCTGGTGGCCCTTAGTATGAAGATTATCACGTATATGATTTGGAAGGTTGGCTTCCACTGGGCCACTTTATAGTTATAAATTCCTTCTGGCACCCAAGTATATTCAAATAATTTTCTGCCAGCTCACCTGCTTTCTTGCAGGAAGTTGATACATATGCTTCTGACATAGTTTAGAGCTGTTTAAATGTATTGTTGTGTCCAGCATGTTATGTCCACTTTTGTTCAGCATGTTAATGCACAAGGTGACTGCCAATAAGATATCTGTGGTGAGTAAAACTTGTGTTGCTTTTATTCTAGTGTTTTTAGCACAGCTGGATACAGAATGGTGATCATGACACAATCTCTTTCCTCACATCTAAAGAATGGGAATTTTTCATAATGACTTAACACTAACATCACAAACCCAAGGGTAAACTGGCCCCTCACACCCTTGCACTGAACCAGTAGTGTAGTGCAAGTGAGCCCAGGGGTCTGGTGTTCAGATATGGGCAAAACTTAATCACCTTCAGGTGGGCTGCCTTAGTTCTGCTTTTGAATGCCATGTTCACTACCCTGCAGAGGTTGTTTGAACTGTAACAAAGAGCATTTCTCAATGTCATGGTTCAAAGTGGAGTGAGCTGGACAAGTGCTTATTTGGCACAGCTCCACTGAGCATGAATTCTCAGCAGTGCTTCAAGCCAGCAAGTTTTGAGTCATTAGGAGCATTACACTGGGACCCTCCGTTCCTGAGGCCTCATCAGCAAACCAGCCTGGAGGTCCTGCCTCAGGGGAGAGGAGGAGAGGTGAAGGGTGGTGGTGTGAATGAGTCCAGGACCCAGGTGTCTCTGCTGTAAAAGTCAGCACCTTGCAAAAAGCTCCTCCTGTGGAGATGGTTCCTCACCTAAATTCTGAGACCTCTAGGGGTCATACAAGTGCTGTTCAGTTGCTGGGGTGCTTCAAGGTAGTGCTTGTAGGCAATTTTAAATTTTTTTTTTTTTTTTTAAAAAAACAAACCGGAAAACTGCTCTTAACCCTAAATGTTGTGTTTTCTCCAAGGTGCCACAAGTGATGTAGACTTGCTGTCTCGTTAGCATGGTTGTTGCTGCTAATCTTTTACTGAGGTCTAGGTAAATGAAGAATTGTGTCCCATGGGCCAGTGGAAAGACTGCTCTTCTTCCCCAGAATCCATGCTTTAATTTACACTGTGATCCAGGGGCTAATAGTCCTATGAACAGAGCTGATTTGAGGTAGTCTGTTAGTCCTCAAAGTACTGCAGATTGAAGGCTTCATGAGCAGTGGGGACTGCTTCTACATCTGGTCAGAACAGTCTGGTACGTTGCTGAGACCAAGAGAAAATGCCTGCTGAAGGCATTGGGTGCTATGGCAGGAGGAACTTGATCACTCAGCCAGGTCAGCAGAGATCTGTGAACTTAAGATTTCTGACCAAGTGGCCTGGAAAAGCAAAGGCTCTGTGCAAATGGATTTCTTCTGTTGATCTTGCTCTTCTCTGAGTTCTTCAGCCCTTTTCCTCCTCTAGTCCTTGTATTCTGTTATGCCCCAGATTACGACCATACTCATTATATGAAACAACTTTAGCATCATGGTACTGTTGCCTTTGCCCCACAAATGTGTCTCCTTGAGTTCAGTAGTCACAGATGTTGCCTGGATAGGCCAACATCCCTGACATGGAAGAAAGAGGGAACATTTGCTCTTACTATTACTTTACAACTAATCTTGTACTCTGCTCTCTGCAAACACACATTAGTGTGAAAGGGGGTCCTCTCTATGCATGAGACTGTCTCCACAGCCAGCTGACCTGAAGAGGGGGAAATCATGGCAGTTCTAGAGATGGCTTTCACTGCAAAAGGTAGACACATTGGTAAATGCAATTTCTAACACTTTTGAAGAAGGCAGAAGAAACAGTGTTCTGGCTGGTTCGTTGTTGTAATCCAAGCCTGCACTTGTTCCCAGAGATGATGGTCACTCTCAAAATGCCAACTTAAACTTCCACTGTTGCATCAGATTGCAGTCCTCTGGATGATTCCTGGACTGTGGAGACTGTGCAACTCTTATGAGGTAACAGATGTAATAGGGCTGTGCTGGAGGTTATTTGGTCCAGTTCAGGTGACCAACAGCACTTAAATTGCAGCCTGGTCCTTGCCTATGCTCTAACCTTCCTCCAGGACACTGTTTCCATTGCACCTGGTTCTGCTCCTCTGGAGCCCAGCTAGGCAAGTGATTCCTTCCCCTTCTTTCTTCATCCCGGAGAGACTCACACCTGTGTGTGGCAGACAGGAGGAGGCAATGTTGCTGAAAAGGCACAATGGCTTCAGACACTACCAGACTCTGTCATTGATCTGGATGTATTTGCTTGTATGATGATAGGGTCGGCTTGGGGAGCAGGACTTCATCTTTGTGCAGCAGCAAAACATATGTCATGTTCATTTCCACTGCGCTGCAGCTGTGACTGTTACATTGCTATTTTGTAGCATGTATTTTCTTTAAAACCTAAAACCCACAAAGATAATTATTAACCAGATTTGTATGAATATTGGCTTAAATCCATTAAATACATCAAGCCCTGCCTGTAGTGAAGGAGCATGGGACACTTACTGATTTCAGAAATTCCTGTCTGTGCAGGACATCTGAAAGGTTACAAGTGGTGAATTCAAAAGAAAGAAGTCTTACAGGGTTGCAGTGGGACCTAAAATTGCAGATTTTACACATGGATGATGGGGCTTTATCACAGACTGGAGAGAAACAATGGGCAGATTTGCAGTGGTTTGGCATCTAGTTTCAATGAGATGCTTTAGGTTATTAAAAATGAGGCACTGAAATATCATTATAGCTCTGGGCCATGGTCCTCCTGCTGATAGTCTTGCTGGGATTGAGGCCTACTGTTGTGGCTTGCCTAGCAGCAAGAAAGCACCCTCTGTTTTTCTTGCAGGATGTGTGAATAAATTGCTCTCGATGGGGAGGAATACAAGACAGAACAGAGTGATACAGGGTTTTTTTTTATTGCTTGGTATGTTTAGTGAGGAAGCTTAGCTAGGACAGTGTGTATTATTAGTGATTTCTCTATTACTTCTACTTAATGACTGTATTTTATTTTTGTCAAAATTGAGCATTTCTTGAAAAGTTTAGAGATGACACTTGTAGAAATAGAGCACAGTGCTAGAATAGCTGCTTTGGCTAAGCTCTGGATCCTGCCTAGGCTTCTGGCACCTGTGGGTGCTTCATGTCCTGGGAACAGGATGACTGCTTTGGAGGTGTCCCCAAGGTGTGTTGGGCTTACTTACAGCTCTGCAGTTCTCATGTGTTGACCTTCAGGTGCACCCAGGTGTTATTGCTGGATAAACAGGCAATTTGAATTACAGAGATAAAGATTTCTCTTAAAATTAATTAAATCTGCAGGGAAAAGGAATAGAGAATTACTTTAATCCAGGTAGGGCTGGGAGGAGGAGTAGTGGGGGGTGTGCTCAACAACAGAATTCATTACTCTTTACCTGGTACATGAGCATCCCCTCTTTTTATCACTCCTATGCATTATGCTGTCTCACTGCAAGTAATATCTCTCCAGAGACTGACTTTATAACAAGTAATTCACCTAACTGCATGCTATTGAGAGAAAAGGGTTTCACTCTGGTACTGAGCTAGAAGTTCCAAGGTTCAACTGCAAAACTGGTTGAAAAAGTATCTTATCAGGGATCTATACAGTCACTTGTAATTTGCTCTTGTTCCCTTAAATACCATCCAACAACTCTAGATCCCACATGAAATAAGTGGGTTCAGTTTTATGACATCAGCCTCTAACAGCTATGTGATGTTTTGCAAACCTCCTCCTGTGGGAAGAGCAATGCTACTTCCTTTTGCTGCAGTCAGTGGCTGTAGCACAGCCTAGCTTCTCTCTTGGATTTTCTGCTTCAACCTTGCTGAGTTAGATGCCAGAGGTTTATTATATGCTTTCTATCTGGGTTAAATTTTTTGCCCTCTGAATCTACTAATTGCCGTTTGTAAATTTTTCCGGTGGTAAAGGTCACAAAGATAACTTGGCCCCTATAACTTAACCTCTTGGTGCACCTCAGGTTATGAAAGGCAGTGTTGAAGTCTGCTGATTAAATTAATTGCTCTTCTGAGGTTTCATCATAAAGAAAGACTATTTTGCCTTTGTAGTTCACTTCCATCCAATTTTTGTATGACATCTCAGACTTGGGTTAGGAACCTCTAATTTTATTCACTGGAGTGCAATCAGATGGTAGAAACAGCTTTGCCAGATGTAAACCTAAACCTGAACTATGGTTGCACAGGTGCCTTCCCCTGCTTCATGAGCCTGGAAACTATGCTGTTACTTTTGTGTTTTCCTCTACCCTTTCTGCCTTTGCTAGGAACATCTCCAGACTGATGATATTGGAGCAAAGCCAGAGAATAAGACAATGGTGTGGTGGTGCCTAGAGCTACACCAGCCAGCACTGAGTGTCCACTCTACCCCTGCAGAAAACTTGCTCATGAAAGTGGGTGTTTGTGAGGGTCAGGTTTGCTTTTCAAAGCCCACCTGTGTACAAATAGGGGATCCAGTGCCCCAAACCAACCTGTTCCTGTTTGAGGGAACCAGAAGCAGTTGGCACCAGGGTATCCTCATAGGAAACTGGGGTCAGTGTGCTCCTTCCATCTGGCACTCCTGGTTTAGCCTTTGCTCCCTTGCACTGAAATACATGGGGCTGTCTCTGCTGCTCTTCCTGGAAGTCACAGTGGCAGTGTCCAGAAGCGCAGGTAGAGCTGAGTTAATCTCAAATCCTGCAGAATGCCCTTTTGTGTGAGCTGTTGGGAGCATGTGTATGGTGAGGATGTACAGAAGCAGCTGTTTGCCTCTGTCCTTTCTTCATGCTGTTTGCTTCAGCTCATCTTTGCCAAGGTGGTCCTACTGTGTTTTATCACTGGGGACAGCATTGCAAAGGTGGCATTGCAGCTTTTCTGGAGCTCTTGCAGGATAGTTGGTTGTGGTGGTGTTCTAGAGACTTTAAGTTTAGAAAGCTTTCCAGAGGAGCTGTAGCAGAGAAGACCACTACCTGCAGAGGCAATCAGCCCAGGAATGTGTGCAAGCCTCAGCTATCTCTTCTTTATGCTCCTGGGTACCTACAGACTGGCATTGCAGCCTTGCCTTTCTTGTCAGGAGCATCTCCAAGGCAGCTGTAGCAAAGCCACCATGCTACCTGTAAAACGTAGCTTATGAGTTTAAAACTAGGCAGTGAAGTACATTTATGGCTATAAAAATCATGAGGCAAGATGCAATCCATTACATTAGAGTCCTGAAATGCTTATGAGGGTTCATCAAAAATAAGTAACAATGTGAATTTTTTCATAGAATCATAGAATTGCATGGGTTGAAAGGGACCTTAAAGATCATCTAGTTCCAACTGCCCTGACATGGGCAGGGACACCTTCCAACTAGATCAGGTTGCTCAAAGTCCCATCCAACCTGGCCTGGAACATGTCCAGGGAGGGGGCAGCCACCACGTCTCTGGGCAACCTGTTCCAGTGTCTCGCCACCCTCACAGTAAAGAATTTCTTCCTTACACCTAACCTAAATCTATCCCTTTTCAGTTTAAAGCCATTACCCCTTGTCCTATCACTACAAGCCCTTGTCAAAAGTCCCTCCCCATCTTTCCTGTAGCCCTCTTTAAGTACTGGAAGGCTGCTGTAAGGTGTCCCCAGAGCCTTCTCTTCTCCAGGCTGAACAACCCCAACTCTCTCAGCCTGCCCTTATAGGGGAGGTGCTCCAGCCCCCTGATCATCTTTGTGGCCTCCTCTGGACTCACTCCAACAGGTCCTTATGCTGGGGGCCCCAGAGCTGTACACAGTACTGCAGGTGGGCTCTCATGAGAGCAGAGCAGAGTGGGAGAATCACCTCCCTTGACCTGCTGGCCACGCTTCTCTTGATGCAGCCCAGGATACAGTTGGCTTTCTGGGCTGCAGACACACGTTGCTGGGTCTTGTTGAGCTTCTTGTCAACCAGCACTCCCAAATCCTCCTCCTCAGGGCTGCTCTCAATCCACTCATCGTCCAGCCTGTATTTGTGCTTGGGATTGCCCCAATCCATGTGCAAGACTTTGCACTTGGCATTGTGGAACTTCATGGGGTTCACACGGGCCCACCTCTCAAGCATGTCCAGGTCCCTCTGGATGACATCCCTTCCCTCCAGTGTGTTGACAGCACCACACGGCTTGGTGTTGTCAGCAGACTTGCTGAGGGTGCACTCCATCCCACTGTCCATGTCGCCAACAAAGATGTTAAACAGCGCTGGTCCCAATACTGACCCCTGAGGAACGCCGCTCATCACTGCTCTCCACTGGGACATCAAGCTGTTGACTGCATCTGCAACCATCCAGCCAATTCCTTATCTACTGAGTGGTCCATCTGTCATATCCATGTCTCTCCAGTTTAGAGACAAGGATGTCATGTGGGACAGTGTCAGATGCTTTGCACAAGTCCAGATAGATGATGTCAGTTGCCCTTCCCTTATCCACCAGTGCTGTGGAGGCTGCTTTCCTCTCTGCAAGTCCAGGCCTGTGGGGGTTATGCAGAGCCTATGAAGGAAGAATGTAGGCTGTAACATCTGTGTCCTGTTGTACTGGGGAAAAGCTCATTTTAGCTGTCAGCCTCTTTGCTGGAATATGTTTTAGCACAGAATATGAATGCAATGATTAAATGTACCTTAAAGCAGCTTTTCAGGCAGTGTGTGGTGGAAGCTAGGGTGGCTTTAGAAAAAAAGGGTCTCCAAACAAGATCTAACAGCAACATTCAAAATTATTCTTAAAAAAAATGCATTTGCCTACCTTCACTTTCCAGAACATCCAGTCCTCATGTCTTCTTTTTTACTCATTTCATATAATTTTTCCTAAAGCCCAACTCTTCACAGCTCCTCTGCTCCTTCATTTCCCAACTTGGAAATCATTTGCAGCATGTCCTTTGTGCATGATCTCAGATAGATGAGATGCCCAACTGAAGCCAGGCTTCATTTCACCTTGTGCACAGGACAGACTGGGTACATGAGCCATACTATGCCCTGTATGTCCATTACATATGCTCCATTTCTGCTGGCTGTCAGGCTATATTCCTAACCAGTATAGTGTTCAGGCATGATCTGAATAGCCTGAATACCTATGGCAACCCCTGGCACAGAAGATGCCATCTACCTGCCAATGCAAATCGCTTTCTGCAATAGCGTGTATGTTGTAAGCTTTAATTGTTCCTGTGGGCAGAATGTGGCTGCTATTTCTCCATATGCTAATCTTGAATTGCCTTGTGGAAAGTAGCTATTTCATCCATAACTCCTTCCTTAAAATCAATGGCAACAAATACCACCATTTCAAAAGTATTCTAGATGAGATTTTCAAGGGCACATTGCTCTAAACTGAGGTTAGTATCTCAAAAAAATGTTTTTGTTCAAGCACCAGAATGAGGGCTAAATCTTCAGAGTTGTGGAGCAGCCACTGCTGGACGGGTCAGCATGTCAGAATGAAACACTGATCATCTACCACTTCGTCTCTAAAGGTGAATGCTCCTTCCCACCTTCCCCACAATGAGACATTGTTCTTCTACGTTTCAGGCCCAGGAAAGTCATGTATAGTTTAAATGGAAGCAAATATGTGACAAAGTAAGGGGAACATACAAAGTACCTATGCAAAATAAAAAGGATGGCTGATTGAGCTGCCTTCAGTTTGATTTGAGAGAGTACTTGGCAGAGATATCTGTTGACAGGTACTAAATAAACAGAAAATAATGCTCACCTGCAGAAATCCCCTGAACTGGAAGAGGCTGGAGGAGTGCTTGGGCACAGTAGATTAATTTGTTCTGTTCTTTTTCTTCCCTGGCTATTGACTTCTGCCGTTGCTGGAGAATAAATCTTGAGCTAAATGCATCCTGCATCAGACTCAGCACAGCTGCCCGTAAGTTCTGACTGTGTACCTGCTAAAGAGATGGAAAGATCTTCCCGGGGAATTTATGAATTCTCTGTTAGGCTGTAAATGGTGTAGAAGCAAATAGATACCATCACTCTGCTTCTTCTACACCATTCATCTTGCACTACTTTGAAACAACATCTTCTCTCTTGACATTCCTTGTAGTAGCAAGTTAAGTAAATTCAAGCTACTTTGCAGTTTGGGCTGAGCAAGTGTAGAAACGAAAGAATTTAAAGTAGGCAGAGTTGTCTCTCTTCTGGCAAAAACCCCACATACTATGTTGGACCAGAACAGCCATTGCATGAGGCTCCTTATAGCAGGAGTGTCCAACCAAAAATCAAAATTTCACGCGAGTGGTCACTTTGAGAACAGACCACTAGCAAGCTGTCATCCAACATGCTGCCAGGGTAAGTCTTCCTACCAAGTGGGGAGATGTCAGCAGCTCGAACTCGCAAGACCCATCCCAGGAGCAGAGGTGAGGGGCCAGGGCTGCAGTATGGGGACTGATGCTACAGCTGCCCAACGCTGCACTGCTCGCTTGACACATGCGTGGTTGTCCTGCTTGGGATGCAGCTCAAGTGGGTGCCTCTGAACAGCTTTTTGGCAGAAATCTTATAATGGCTTGCCCAGCTTTATTATTTGCTAGTTCCTGTATCAGTTCATCCTTGACACTGATCCTTCTATGTCTATTTAAACATCTATTTCTAGATTTCATCAGTTTGAGCCTCATGTTTTTGAAAAAAATGTGCTTTCTCATGCCAGTCACTAGTTGTCCAAAAGTTGCTTTCTTACTAGAAAATTGTAATCTGCTTTATTTACCCTTCAGTTAGAGATATTTGCTCATTTGGACCTGGCTCTCATTTTTGATCAATAGATCCTATAACAGCCATCAAAAGCTTTTGTTCTGTCTGATCAAAGCAGAAAAGTAAAATGTAGAGGATCGTCTCTGTTTTCCTTAGCAGTCCTTTGCTTTTTGTGGAGGAGAGCCCTGTTCCTTGTCTGTTCTCTCTTCTCCATTCTCCTAAGCCTCATCTACTATTAAATCTTATCTTTTGGGTTGCCATTATCTTCTTGGTACAAGCAAAGCCCTAATTACACTGAATTTCTGTATTAAAAACACCAAGCAGCAGTGCCTTAGCCAGTCTGCCGTATCTGGAGTGAAGCAGCTGCTTGCATAAAGCTGCCCTTTGTTTCCCTTGTTGACCTCTTGCAGGTTTTTCCACTCTACCTTCACTTTTTTTTTCTTCCCCCTTCTGGTTTCATTAAAAGAGTAGCTTTCATCTTTTGTTTTGGGAGGTGTGTGTTCCCATGCGCACTCATGTGCTGGCCCTTTTGTACTGCTTTCACGTCAAACTTGACAGAAGTGGAAAACTTGCAGGGAACAAGACCTGAGACTTCTAAGCCCCATCTGACCCCATGACATTGTCCTGCCCATCACACCAGGGTTGTAATGTCAGGCTCCAAGGAAAAACATTCTGGGAGTGTACGTAGATACAATTTTGTCATATAATAAGTATACTCCCACCCCTTCTATTCACTATGGGATTTAAACCTTTTGGGGCTTATGGATTGACCAAACTAATAAACAGACAGGTAACAATTAATTAAAAAAAAAAAAAAAGACTGTTCTGGTAAGACTGGAATCAACAATAGGAAAATACAGAGAGGCTTGAGGAAAGCTTGCCAAGCATAATTTATAACAATGCTTTTAAGTTTGTAATGAACTATCAGAAGGCTATTCTGAAATATCTTTCTGACAGGCATGTTCTCTTTTTTTCCCACCATAACGTGTGGTGCCAGGATATTTTAGTAGTCTCTTCTTAAGGACTTGTCTTGAAATATCCAAAGTCATTGAGTTATGAGTATTTCAGATTATTATATGTGATTGCTCATCTTATACAGGTCATTTCAGGGGGTTCCTAAGTTTTGTCAAAGCCAAATTTTAAAATGCTTGGTAGACATTTTCCATGGTTGTGGTAAGATAAGAAGAAAATACTTCTGTGCAGGTGCAATCTGAGCTACACCAGTCAAATCAGACGCGCAGAGGAGTGATGTTACAGGAAACTTGTTAACCTTTTGATTTTCATTAATTTTTTTGTCTGTTCCTTATTCAAAGGCAACGTAACCTCTGTGGACCACAACAGCCAGGTCAGCTCTCCCCACAGCTTTTGCTGTTTGCAGACGTGAAAACCCAATTCTCCAGTGAACTGAAGTCAAACCTCTTAAAGGTGAGGGAGTGATGGTGGTGCCTGTGGGAGCGCTGCCATCGGTTGGTAGGATCCTGAGAGGATGGCAGGAGAAAGCTGGGGGAAGCAGCAGTGGGGGCGGCACTGGCATGTGAAAGAGCTATGGGTGCTTGATCCTCCTCTTGCTGATGGTGCTTGCTGCCAGCCCTACAGCCCTTCCAAAGCCTTGAGGAGATGTGTAACACCATTACGCAAGCAGCAGGAGAGAGGCAGGAAAGCAGATGAGGAGAGGCTAGTGGAGCAGACCCTGGGGGAAACACAGCTGGGCTGCTGGCAGGGAGCGTGAGGCCGCACTGGGCCCAGGAATTATCTTTGGAAAAAACCTACTCACAAGAATAAACGGGAGCAGATCTGCCAGTTCATAAAAATGGCTCATAGCAGGAGATACTTGGGCTGAGCGTCAGCAGCCTCACAGGAAGAGTCACAGTGCAGTTATAACAAGTGGCATTGCCCAATTTCATCTACAAGATGTTTTCTGTGCTGCAGGTGGGGCTTTTGCGTTGCTCAGCCATGCTCACCTGCCCAGGGCATTGCTAGTTGTGTGTTTCTCACGTGCTCCTGCCACTGTGCCCTCGCCATTGCCCCGTGGATGGCGGCAAGCTGAGACGGGAGCGGATGCCGGGCTGTTCCTGGGGAGCTCCCTTGGGCTGCACCGGTTCTCCCCTCTGCTCCTGCCTGTGCCAGTGCAGTGGTTCATGTGGGGACGTGGCAAACCGCATCAGGAAGCTGAGCCTGGTTAAACACAAACCCTCACTCTTCCCCTTCCGCTCGTCCCAGCTGGCAGGGGGTGGCAGGGCCAGCACCGGGGTGGCAGCAGCCCTTCTCCCAGGATGGTCACGGGTGCTTGGGGTGCATGGCTTCCTGCTTTTGCTCTGGGCTGGTCAAAGCTGAGCCAGATCTGGTCTGGAAACCTGGATGTCATGCTCTTATAGCACCTGAGATGAAAAACCTGGCTTAGCCCATGCAGATACACAGCTAGCATGTCCCAGGGGATAGGAGCAGTACCTTTACAAAGGTACGTTTCAACTTTAGCTGTTATCTTGCTTAGGCCAATGCTTCCATGGATTGAGCAGACTGTAGCAAAAGGCTGTTTAAATAGTCAGACTAATGTTGCCCTAATGAATACTCTAATATGTGTGTTAGCATGTGGGAGTGAAGCCAAAGAGAAAAAAAAAAAAGCAAAAAGCCACAGTTCTCAGAAATCAGCGGGCATGACACCCTCAGCGCTGGAGAAGACAATCTCCAGTGACTGGCACTCTGACAACAGCTATCGCACCCGTCAGTTGTTTGCAGGGCAGTTCTCTGTGCTAACAAGAAAATTGCAGTGTGTACCCTTGTGGGCAGGACAGACCATGCCAGGGATAATTCATGGACATGGGCTGCAGAGTTTCTTGCACATCTTCTGTTCCTCAGCTGACAATGCTGACTAACCATTGGCTCACCAAGGATGCTCCTCCACTCATAACCTAGCCTAAAGTGTCTCAGAGGCGTGGGCTGGCCTTGTCGCTGTGGGGACTACTTGCTGCTCCCTGGGGATACTCCGGCAGGAGGGAGGCACCGAGTTCATCCCAGCCTCTCCATGCCAGGGACATGATTCAGGCTGCTCATAAAATAGTGGGGGCATGTTCCCAGTCCAGGGTGGTGGCAACCCTATGCTACTGGCTGGGCTGAACTGGCTTCCTCTATCCCAGTACACCAGAGTGCCTGGCTCACCGGGCACCCAGCTTTCTTTTCAGAAGTTCATGGTATTGCGGAGGTGAAGCAAAAGTTGTAAAGCTTGCTGCTTTCCAGAGTGATACGGTGTTAAATAACTTTCTAGCAACTTACATGTGGTTAATTGCTGCTGCTTTAGCTCAAAAAGCAGCTGGCTTTTGGAAAGTTGTTATTCATACTCTGGTTGCAAAAGCAAATGGTGGGCAATCCTCACCTGCATCTAGATGACATGTCCCTAAATGCCACAGCCAGGGAGAAATAGTGAAGCTCACTGAGTGTTTTCAAGCTAGGGAAGGATATTTGGTCACAAACAGCTGTCCTGTCCCAGCCTTCCCTATGTTAAACCACTCTGTTGCTTTTTTTTTTCTCTTGTGGGCAAATCATTTACTGTAATTTAATGATCACAACCACATAAAATTCACTTCCTTGTGGTAAAAAAAAAAGATTAAATGTCTCAGTTTATCTTTCCACGTAGGTCACATGGCCAGAGCTCATTGTAAAATGTTGTAAAACTAGTTTGAGGTGTACCCAGTGCCAAGTGCTGTACATTTCCGTATTCTCCCTCCCCTCCTATTGCTCACAAAGACGCCACAGAAGACAAGGAAGTTTGCTTTTTCAGGGAGTGGATTTTTTAAAAAATAAATTTAAAGCAGCATTTATTATTCTTAAATTTAATCCTTTAAGACCTTGGTGCTGTCCTAGTCCCAACCCCAAAAAGAACAGCCCGAGAACTCATACAAAAGCCAAAATTTGGAACAGTCACTTAAAACAATCACTGTCTCAAAAACCCACACATGCAGTGAAATTAAGAAATGCTAGGTGAGCTCGGAAGAAGACCCTTGTTGAGCACATAGCCTCTTGTGCATATAGCAATGCAGTTCCCTGTGATTTTGGGGTATCTACGCACCCCTTGGGGTTGGGCTGGGGGCTCAGGCAAAGGTGAAGTGGCTGAACCTGGCGAAAACCCGCCTGCTAGGGACAGTGAGGAGATTGCTGGCTGGATTGGCGTTGTGTGAGAAAAGACTGAAACCATGGGAAAAACACATTGCTAATTAGAGCATAACTATTATTTAAAGTGCAATTGGCAACATCCTTGTCAGAGTATGGATGCTGTCTGCTTTTAGGAAAAGCAAGTGACAGGTTCTGAATGAGCTTCCAGTAGTGCCTATGGGGAAGAAAGAACCTTTCTCCTAAGCTGAGATGCACTTAATATTACACCTTTGATGCCTACCATAATGATGTCTGTAATCTTACTGGTGTTGATGATGGTGGTCACCTTGCTGGTACAGGATTGCTCAGCATCAGAGCTGTTTAAAAAGCATCCCTCTTATTTTAATATTGAATACAAAACCATAACTTGATTTTAAGTCAGTTTTCATATCTGTATTTGACTATTCCCATCTCTTGGAGAGGAACAGCTTTTCTTTGCTATATGACATATTCTATATATTCCCTGGCAAAAGGTAAATAAGCTGTTGAACCCAGACTGACAGAATTATTTCTTCTATTTATTTCTGTTTTGTAGGATTCTGAGAAAAAAATCCTCATGGGGATGGAGTGGGAGGTGTCAGCCAGGTCAGCTTTGCTTACCGTCCTCACCGTCTGTGTGAGAGCAGGCAGAGGGCTGGGGGATCAGTTCTGGTTGTTTCCAGCCCATTCTCTTCCCCCATGTGTACTCTGGGGAGGGTTGGCTTCAAGGTGAATGCAGTATCTGTCAGCAGAAACAAGACCAGCCTCTCTGTACCTCTCCCTTCAGAGGTTCTAGGAGGAGAGAGGGGTGTGTATCCAATGCACTCATGTCACTGCCCTTTTTGGTGAGCAAAAGAGAAAAGCAGGTATTTTTTTCTGCCTTTTGTGGGTGTTGCCTGACTTACCCAGCCAGTGTTCTCAGTTTGACAAGCTAATAGTGGGGAAAACCCCTGAATATGGCCAGGGGCATCAGTGAAGGAGACCTGCTTTGCACACCTCCATGGGGGCAACTTCAGTGGGGAGAGATGTGTGTCTAAATTAAGGACACAAAACAACTTCTTCCCTGCCACAGGCTGACACCTGTACTCTCTGATCAGCTTTCCCACAGGCCAGGGCCTCAGGATGCCACCCCATCATCGCAATTTCCCAGTTGGTCTGGATGATGTACGTCTCCACCAGTACCTCATCAAACATCTCACGACTCAGGCTGCAAGTCCGAGTCAGACATAATGCTCTTCCCCATCTTTCATTTTTGACATGTATACCAAGCCTAATGTACTTCACCTCGTGCTTCTTGGGGCTCATCTGCAACATGAGAGCCTTTGGGTGTGCTCCAGGGCCTTCTGCAGCACTGCAGGGCCAGGGGATGGCCAACAGCATTGCCAGAGAAGGTATGTCTGCATGGGGTGTGCCACAGCCCTCTCAGGCTGTAGCACTCCATCATGTGGATGCAGTCTTTCTTTTGGAAGAGTTCACTGCCAATGGTTTGGGTGGTAGCAAGAAACTACCCAGCTGGTGGTAGTGGAGGGTTAGTGGAGGGCAAGCCTGGACTGCTTACATGATCCTAAAGGGCAAGGCTATTGGGCGTTTTCTTGCTTGGATATGACCTTGGTGACCTGATCATTGATGAGGTGCTGGTGCTTCCCAACATTTTGTCTGTCAGAGCCCTCCTGAGTGCTCTGCCAAACTCTCGGCAGCTGCACTGTTGCTGCTTGGAGGATTGTAGGACAAGTGCCTCCACAGTGTTGCTTAAATGCCAGTGTCACACCTGCTGACTAGGATTGTGTCCCTCTGCATCCTGCACAAAGGCTGGTGAGCCAAGGGATCTGTCTGCCTGGAGTGAAGCCAAGCCTTGAGGAAATCCTTAGCTTATCCACGTGGCCAGGAAGCCTTTCTGCGAGGGACAGAAGCTGAAAAGTCAAAGACTAGAGAAACTAAGGATGCCTGGTGTATAGCTAGTGCATGCGTAACAAGTAATCCCATGCTCTGTTGAGTGACTGCAAGACACCCAGGTACATATCCTACAGATTTGTTACATGAGTGAGAACTGCTCATTGTAGTTATTGCTTCAAAGCTTTGGAACAAAGGAACTGCTCTAAGTGTAGGGTGGTTTGCCTCTGACCGATTTAAAGGCATCTCTCTCTCTGCTGGTTAGCTTGAGGTCACTCCTGTGGCTTGTGTAGGCTGTTTGCAGGGGTTTTTTTCATGCTTCAGGAAGATCTTCTGGCTCACCTGTGGCTTCCCGCTTCCTACCAGCTCACAGATCACAGGCAGTGGCTCAGCTAATGCCGAACTTCAGCGACATTGCAAAAACGTGCCAGGACAGGCTCAAAGTGCAGCCTGGCTGGCAAAAATTACATGTGTGTGTTTGGAAAGAGGTAAAAAAAATGAACAAAACCATATGTTGTTTCAAAGTAAAACTACAAGTGTGGGCAACCAGACCATGAAAAGTGACACAGCTTCCTTTAGTTATGACAACCACCCTACAAACCACCTGCATGCAGAAGTGCAGAACAGTCAGGGTGGGCACAAACCCACAACTCGTTTGTGATCTGACCTCTTCAAATGCCCTGGGGAAAGGTGGCTATGGGGAGCCCTGGGTGGTTGGAGGAGAAGCCCTGGGTCCTGCTGTGGGGCAAAGCATCGACCAGCATAGCCAGTTTAGGTAGAGACATCTGTCACTGTCTTGGGAAGACATGGCCATTCGGTGCACGTGGGACAAACCTGAGCACATCTGAGCATTTTTCCCCATTAAGTTTTCTGGTGAAGACTTAGTCCTTGACTGCTCACCTCCCACATGCAGGATCTGTGGTTTTGCCCAAGTGAGGACTGTGAGGCAGAGCTTCTGTCTTATTTGATTAGGAAGAAGTGAACTCTAGTCCTGGTCTTCTGGATGGAGGAAAAAAATCTGGTCTAATTTATCAGCTTGAGAGGAAATACTTCATATGGAAGTACTTCTACAGTACCAAATTTCTAAAAGTTTCCATAGTCTCTTTGCTCTTTGGGATCTTGAACAATTATAATTGCATGGCACAGCCTGCCTTTGTTCCAGGAGGGAAGGGCCTGGGGCCACAAAACTGCATTTTTTTTATTCCCTAACTTGCAGCTTCTCCCTGCAACACCCCTCCGACCATTTTCTTGCCAGACAGGACTTGGCCCTGAAACTCAGTCCAGTGTGATTCAGCATTTAATTGACACACTGGAGCATAAAACCTGACTTTGCTGGCTTTTAGATGCACAGTAGAGGTAGTTTCTCTTGTTATGAGGTAGGTCTGGGGTTTATTTGTTTTACAGGTCAGCATGATGGCCCAGTTTTGTGGCTGATAGGCATACAGGGAGCAAAGGGCTCAGCATGTGCTCAGGACCCAGTCAGCCCAGAGATGTTAGGGGTGTAACACCAGCCACAGAAAAGGAGATGGGGTACCGCATATACCTTTTCAGACATATCAAAGATGCATTTTGCATATACTTTGAGCTCTAGTGCTTATATAAATGAGATATTGCAATATCAGAGTGGTGTTAATCCACTTGAATTTCTTGTTAATCTGTATATAGTAGCTGTATCATAGTTGTGTTAATAGGTGGTGTTTCCTGAAGAAAGTCAAAGCTGGTTTTTAGCAACTTAGGTCGATACCAGCCAGGGAAGTTGCAGGTCTGCTCTTCAAGATCAGAAAGGCAATGGGGTCGACTTGGCAGCGTGTTAAGTTGTCACAGTGCCCAAGGCCTCAGCAGAGCTCCTGACGTTCCCAAGGCAGCAAGGTCATCTTGAAAGCACAGTTGCATTTCTGTGGCATTGTTTATGTTAATATCCCGAGAATGACTTGCATATTTCAACTTTACCATGGATTAATCATTAATTAAGATCTTACAAAACTGAAGTCAGAAACCAGCGGTCTAAGAAAACAAAAAAATTATCTAGTAAAATGTCTGTGTAGAAAAAGCTGCATAGATTCATTTTAATCTTGGGTAGTTTGAATAAAGGGAAGGGGGAAAAAGCCAGAAACACGTTTCAGTGGGGCACAGTTCTTCACCTCATTTGGAAAATGTTGCTTTTTGTGAAGGGCATGCCTCATGTCTGAACACCAGTAAAGGGCTGTGTTTTGCTGGTGGTTACTTGCTTCTTTCTCATGAGAGAAGGAACTTGGTGGACCTCTAGCGAGTGGAAAGGTCAGCAATGAATTGAGGAGAAGACATTAGTCTTCTTGTGTGACTTGATGATTTGTCTGACAGGTGAGTTTCCTATTGTGGCTATATCTCCTTGAAAGCTGTTTTTAGCATCATGTTGATGACCCATTCTCTGAGCAAGATAGATTGACCTGAAATGATTTCTGGGCCACACAGACTCCCAAACCAAACCTGCAATGTTTATACAGGGAAAACAGGCAAAATTAGGTGACTCTATCCCCATCCCCAAATCCTGCAAAAAAATTTTAAAAATGTATTTTCTTTCCATTTCTGTGCACAAAAAAAGATTAAGGAAACCTCTCATGATTAATATCCTTCAGGAAAACCAAGGCATGTTGGCATAAAGTGCCTTGTCCTAATTGCATTATGAAAAATGATGCTAGAGGTAGGAAGTTACAGACACTTTTTGCTTTCTTATGAGGGACGTAGAAGCTCATGCACTATTTATTCTTGTCTCCTTCTCTTTTGGATTATTTACTAGCGCTAGTCCCTGCCTTGGTGGCCAACACCTCTCCCATCTCTCTGCTGTGCCTCAGTTTACCTCTGCTCCCTCACATTGCTCTTCTCCCCAGACTTGGTATTTGCAGCAAATTTTCCCCAGGTGGACTTACACCAGGGAAACAGCCAGGCATTCTGGAGGACTGCAAATACTGCCAAGAGGTACAGCTTAGCTTTCTGTGTGTTTGAAGGGTGGAGCATGCTGAGATGAAAATGACATGCCAGTCCACAGCACTTCTGCCCTGCAGCGATGACATGCAACAGAGCTACAGGAGTTTTGTGCACTGGGTGGATGGAAAGCATGGAGGGATGCCAGCTTCAGCTTCACTGGATGTGAAAAGAGATTTAGGCTGATCAGAGGCTGCTGGAAGAATGGGGAGATGCCCAGTAGGCCTGCTGGGAAGGTCCCTGTCCTCTGCAGGCGGTGGGGTAGGGGAGCCAGTGGGCCAGTGCATCTCCCCTCCCCGCAGGAGCCTGTGGGGATGTTGGCTGCGGCGCCCCGCTCCCCTCCTGCCCCAAACACCCTCTCTCTAGCTCAGAGGGGAGCACAGCTTTGGCAGAGTGGCTAAACCTGGCAGTGGGATGTGGCAATGAAATAACAGTCTCCATTTTTAAAGAATGCTTTATTCACTACATCCTAGAAATGTACCGTAAATGGAGCAAGAACTAAAACTCAGAGGCTTCTGACAGTACAGAGAACAGAGATACAATAAAACATCTAAAATATCAGCTCTTTTGAGAATAAGGCACACTAGTTCTGTTTTGTTTTTTTTAATATATTTTTTTTTCTTTGAATAGTTTGTTCTTAACCTAAAGATGTTCACATTTCAAGTTATCAGACTTACCTCAGTAGTAGTGTACATGAAATGGTTTAGAAGCAAGTGTAAAAGACAGGCCATGGGCGGAAGGCTCAGCTGCCTGCATCCCCAGGTGCTGCCTGCGTTCCTGGGTGCTGCCGGCTCCTGCCTGCTGCCAGCTCCTGCCTGCTCCTGCTGTAGCGCAGGCAGCACCCACCGGTGGCCTGGGGTGCCTCGGGGTTTGCCCTCGTTGGCTCCTTTCTTTCCCTGCACCTCTATGAGTGGCAGGACCCTCATCCTGTTGGTGGGGAAAGGATGAGTGGGAAGGGAGCTATCACCCTTCATCCCTCCTCTGTGGGTCGGTCGTGGCCTCGTGCTGGAAGGGGGCCAGCAGAGACCCAAACAACTAGACTGCATTTTCCCGACCCCAGGGGTGTTTGTGCAGGGCCCATGGATCCACAGCGGCATTTAGTGTTGAGCCATGTAAGGCCTTAGCCAGAGGGCCGGAGGAGAGAGCACCGGCCTCCATGTTGGGGCTTCCCCTGTGGGGCTTTGCCCAAATCACCTCTTCTCACCCTACAAAGGGGCAGGGCCTCAGGGCTAAGGTCTGGGTGCACTTTCAGAGTGCAGGGACAGACAATAAAAGTCTCCCAGGATGGGGCGCAGAGGGGCAGAGTCCGACCTAATGGTTAACCTCACAGTGCTTTCGCTAACAGGTCGACAGGGTTAAGGAGAGCTCAGCTTGGCTGAGCAAGAGCACCTGAAAAACAACCCCTCAATTTTGAGGCAAGGAAAAAAAAGTGTATTAAAAGGTCACTTAACTGAGCTGGGCGTGGTCTGGAAGCGGTTCAGTTGTCAAAATATACTCAATATGAAACCCCTTTGGTTGGTACTTATACCACAAAAAGTAAAGGAACATTGTTTACTCACTCCCTGCTTCACACCTCATGTCACTGGAGCTGTGTTTGCAGGGCTGATGCACTTCATACAATGGGCAAGATATTTCTTTACCGTTTTACTATATTTTACATTCACCGCACTACTAAATAAAAGCCTTTAAACAGGCCACAAAACACTGCAATAATATATTTACTTCTTAATAAAACAAACTTTTTTATAACATTGCAATAAAATGTTTTTGTTTTGTGACAAACCACATACCATGTAAATTTGCAACATAAAATGACTTTTAAAATGTATATTAAAAGATATTTACAAGCTCTATGTCTTAAAATCATCAGGTCTAACCGCTCCCGCCCCTGATGTGCATGTACAACTCCAGTTGCGGAGAAGGGGAATTAAGCGTGGAAGGGAGGGCGGGAGGGAGGCTAGACCTGTTTCACTAATTCCAGTATCACTACCACCCCTAGTACCTCAGAAATTTCTCATGGAACATGATGGAGCGATGGGTAAGTAATGCTGCACATCCTCTCAGCGAGCGCGCACCTCCTCTTGCCGACGGCAGCATACATTCTCAGTCACTACAACATATACTTCAAAGAATAAAATATAGAGCGTTGAAAAAGAGCCTAGGCTTTATACTGGATGAAGATCTAACTCAAGACACCTCGCATGAAATATCGGCTACTTGTTTCTGCACGTGCTCCAACTACAAGTAGCTTCAATAAATAGAAAATCCAGTTGTTAAGGAAAACTCAGAGCCTTTCCTTTACTTAACACAAGCCTGCAAATCACACTGTGAAGAGGTTTGTGTGAGGAGGCTTTTTTTCTCTTTCTCCCAAAAAGGCAATATTAGTTACTTCTGATTTCAAATAAGAACGAGCAGATTGTATTAATGCCAGCACAAAAATTCAGAGGTCTTGCACATTTTTCAAATTGCACTTTCCAGTATAATTTTTTTTAAATAAGATACTTGTTGTTTTTTTCTTTAAAAAAAATCTAAGGTATGTATTCTTTAAATATTGAATATATTCTTCAAAATATATTGTTAAAAGTTTCCCTAGCTGCTCAGGTGTGCTTTTTAATATATAGCTGATATATTATTAAAGGCACTACAAAATAGACATCTCTGGAGTGCAGAAGTTACTAAAAAATAACCTTCATACCACAAATATATTGAAAATATAACTGCTAAAAAAAAAAAAAAAGACCCTATGCAACCCCACTAGGATGCGTATAAATGCACGTCAGCGGTGGGCTGGATGCATTGAGGTCCTTTAGAAATGTATGAATACAGGCATGTTAAATTTTAAAAATAGCCTAAAAAAGTTAGTGAAAACTTCAAGCGTAGAAAATATTTCAAACATGGTTTTCTATGACATTCTTCACTTTCTGCATCAGTTTACCAAGCCCAAACGTTTACTCTTTCGCAGACGGTTCTTTCTTCATAAATAGTAAAGTGTTCCTTCAGTGTGTGTTTCTCTGCCCCCCTCCTCTGCCGACAGTCTCAGTACGTCTGGTAGACATCATGGATGGGGACCTGGATGGTGGCGGCCGGGAACGCTGGGGGGATGTAGCCGGCGTATCCCCCGTAGGCAGCGGCGGCTGCAGCAGCAGCAGCTGCAGCATTCTTCTGTAGCGTGGCTATTGTTGCTGTTGCCGCAGCGGGTGCTGCGAACGGCACGTAACTTGTCCCGTAAATCCCAGCGGCGGGGATCCGCTGCACATTGGGGGCCATGGTGTACACCGGCGTGATGGGGCGGCCCTGGAAGCAAAGCATTGGGTTCAGACCTCTATAAAAGTGCTTAAATTACTGTAACACTTTGTTTCCACCCCCTGAATTGCAAACCCCCTAGAAGGGGAGGTGATAACGGGAGGGTAGGCAGCGTGTGCCCTGTTGGTTGTGAGTTACGCTGTCATGGGGGACTGTTCCCTCTGTCCCAGATTTGGTACCCCATAGGGGGAGAGCAGCTGTCTGAAGTGCAGATGTCTAAGACAGGTCAGATGTACTGCAGGGCTGTTGGGCACCACAATATCCTCTACAGCACCTCCTGAATGGGAGCAGGGCAAGAGACCAGGCTTTCCCTGGCCCTGGGTATGCAGAGCAGGACGTATGGGAAGCGGGATGTGCGGGAAGTGGGATGTGTGGGAAGCAGGGATTACGTGCTGAACTCACCTGGAAGGGGGGAGGCGTTGAGACAGCTGGTATTACAGCTGCGGCTGCAGCTGCTGCGGCAGCTGCCGCGCTGGCTGGGTCCTGCTGGACAGCTATAGGGTTGATGATGTGCTCGACAGTGTGGATTTTGCCGTCTTCCATCATCTTGGCCGGCGGTGCGGCCTGAAACATGGAGTACTGGGCACCAATGGCAGGGATGGCCACTAGGAGAGACCAGACACATCAGGTGCATTAGGAGAGGGTCTCCAGGACCTCATCTCAAAGAGCCCTCCCTCATGGCTGCGCCAGCTCTCCCACAGCAGTCCTGCACTGCTCTCATCAGGGCAGGTAGCCCTGTGTGCTGGCAGGGGACCTGGGGCACCATGGCTGATGCACAGTGCTGGGCTCGGTGCTGCCTGCTCTGCCCAGCATTTTCCCCCATGCTCCTGGCATGGGTGTTCCAGGGCCAGAGCCCTGCTGAGGACTGGGAACTGAGGCCTGGATTTACACAGCCCCTTCTGACCACCACTGTCCTCGCCCCTGGCCAAGAGTGTGGCCTGAGCACAGGGATGGGTGAGAGTGCATATTGTCCTGGTGGGGTCCCTGCTCCAGCTGTTGAGATCAAGGGATGTGTAACTACCATAGACAGAGCTGCTCTGGGAAAGAGTGTGGTTTGTACTTCAGAAGTTGCAGGCAGCAACTGGTCCAGTCTATATGCGATCCTTTGGCCAACCCTGCAAAATATCAACTCATTGACTATTATGCATTTCCCAGGACTGATTCAGCTAACTATGTTTTATCCCATCTCTCTGCTACAGGATCAATCTATTTAATGACACCAAAAAAAAAAAAAAAAAAAATTGCTCTTTAGAGAATACTCCCTCATGCCAAAATTGGAAAATGCAAAATAATTAGAGCTAAGGTCTTTCAGACAAAGGGAAAACGCTCTGGTCAGAATGATGGTGTTCAGAGATGGTGAATTTGTACATGGTCCAAAATGGAGCTTCGTGGCACTGCTTAGGGAAGAAATGTGCTTTGCTGAACACTCCCAATAAACACAATAATTGGACATGAGCCGGCAGTGTACACCCACAGCCCAGAAAGCCAACTGCATCCTGGGGTGCATCAAAAGAAGTGTGGCCAGCAGGTTGAGGAAGGTGATTCTCCCCCTCTACTCCACTCTCGTGAGAGCCCACCTGCAGCACTGTGTTCAGCTCTGGGGTCCACAGCACAAAACGGACATCCAGCTACTCAAGTGGTCCAGAGGAGGGCCACAAAAATGATCAGAGGGCTGGAGCACTTCTCCTGTGAGGAAAGGCTGAGAGAGTTGGGGTTGTTCAGTCTGGAGAAGAGAAGTGTCCGAGGAGATCTTATAGTGGCCTTTCAGTACTTAAAGGGGGCTACAGGAAAGATGGGGAGGGACTCTTTATCAGAGAGTCTAGCGATAGGATGAGGGGTAATGGTTTTAAAGTAAAAAAGGGTAGATTTAGATGAGATGCAAGGAAGAAATTCTTCACTGTGAGGGTGGTGAGACACTGGAACAGGTTGCCCAGATAAGTTGTGGCTGCCCCCTCCCTGGAAGTGTTCAAGGCCAGGTTGGACGGGGCTTTGAGCAACCTGGTTTAGTGGAAGGTGTCCCTGCCCATGACAGGGTTTGGACTAGATGATCTTTAAAGGTCCCTTCCAACCCAAACCATTCTATGATGCTATGATTTCCATCATTGCCTCATAGTGCACACTTCAGCATTCAGCTTGTGAACCTTCAGCAGTAAGGATATTCACAAGGTGAACAGAGTAATCAATAAATGATGGACTAAGAGGTGATGTTGGCATCTGTGGGAGGTGCAGCCAGTAAGTCAGAAATGAAGCCAAATATGCACACGGGTTTCTTTCACTGGGATGAAACTTTGCAATGTGGAAGTGTGCAATTCTGCCTGTAGGAAGGACAGGTGCCAGCAAGCAGTACTCTTGTTTTGATCTGAGAGACTGCAACAAGGGATCTGATCGGATATCTTTCAGGCAAAGGTGTTTCCAATGCCAGTGGACTACCACTATTTCCTCACGCAGAGACCTCCACCTGTGAGCTTTTCCAGTTTTCCTTCTACACCAAGTCCACCTGGTCAGCTCAAACCAGCTTTATCACTGGTTTAAATAACCTGGATAATAATTTCTCACCAAAGCAAAGGCAGAGAGCTCGTGCTCCATTCTGCAGTAACTTCTGGCAGAAAAGCAGTAACAGGCATCTGTGATTTTGGGGTGACCTCTTAGGAGTTTTCTAACCATTTTCAAAGAAATGAGCTTCAAAGTTGTTCTAAACAGTAGGAAACTTTGCAGAGTTGGTACATGTCTATTCCTCTGTTCTGGTAATGTGCTTTCAGAGCCATACCCTTTTAATAACAGAGGAAAGTCTCGCCTGTGGTACCTCTTACTAGATCATCTGATCTGGTTGGGGAAAACAGGTTGGGTGCTTCTGTGCTCAGAGGCTGTGCTGGAACCATATGAGAGGGGAAGACCCGACAAAGAAGTCTGAATCTCAACATGCTTCAAGCATAGAAACATTTAGACTTGAGCTTCAGGCTTTTGTTTGGCAGTTGAATGAATTACAGACTAATAGGCGTGCATTTCAAAGCCCACTTTTCAAGCATCCTTTAGTAATACCTGGAATTCCTAAAGTATCTTTACAAACATGCATAGCAGTATTTTCTGATTGTGAGTGGGCAGTTTTCTCAGGAAGTCTGATCTTCCTTTGGAAATGGCTCTAATCTTAACAGCCTTCCTTTGTCTCTGGAATTCTTCTCAGATTCTCATCCAGCTGTTATGAAGAACTCTTCACAGCCTTCATTAGATGCAAGCTGTAGTTTGGAACGTGTTTTGGGAAACCACTGTAGGTCCATTATTAAACACCACTTAGGTCCTGCAGTTATAATTTATTTGGAGAGAGGAATGGGGAGAACACCTGAGGACTTCTGCAAGAGGACTTTCTCCCATCACCTGCAAGGACCTTCTTCCTCAGGATGCTTTTCCAAATAAAAATCTTTCCAAACAGGATCTTGAGGAATTGCAGGGCTTCAGCCTTCATCCCGTTCACCTGGGAAGGGCAAGGGCTGGATATTAAGCTGAGGATGTGGCAGAAGGTGGCAATCCCTGCCCTGGCCCTTTTGGGTGGGCACCCTGCAGCCCAGCAGAGCTGAGAGCTCTCCTGTAGGCGCTGCATAATGGCAAGCTGGACCCTGAGGGCTCCTTCCATTGCTCCATCTCCATGCTGCTGCTGGGGACGGAGGAGCTTGCCTCAGCGATGGACTTTCTTGCAATGGGAAAGCCCCAGGTGCTTTTCCCAGCCTTGTAACACTGGAGAAAACAAACTAAGCAAGGGAGAGGTCTGGCCTGGCTGGAAATCTGGGGTGGGAATCTCCCAGGCTGAAATTAGCATTGAAGAAATCAAAAGAGAGGAAGATTACTCTTAGTCACCATGCTCTAGTGTGAATGACTAGATGGAGAGGAAAGTCCTCTTCCTCCTGAGAAGGTGCAGAAGGGGACAGGAGGAGTGAACACAGCTTCAGCCCCTTTTTTCTTTGGCCTGAAGAGCTCCCAGGTGCTCACGTCCCCTGTCCCTCTGCATGCCTCTTGTTTGCAGAAAGCCTGGCTAGGGTCATGAGGCATCCGGCACAGGGGAGTGCTGAGCTCTGGCCCCAGGGCTGTCCCCACTGCTGCAGCCATGGGCTGGCCCTGGAGGGGTCCCCACATGCCTGACATGGGGCTTGGAGTGGGACCTCACCCGCAACCTCTGCTTTCCTCCCCTCATTGCACATACTAACCTGCACCAGGCTTAATGGCCACCGGATTGACTGCAGGTAGCTCCAGGTTGGGTACCAGCTCATATCCTTTCTCTTGCTGTTTTCCTTTGCCTTCGTGGTACCTGCTGTAGATGCCACGGCCGGCGGAGTATCCCCCCAGGTAGGAGCCCCTGGGGCCTGGGGCTCTGTTGCCAGCTGCACCTCGCCCTCTGCCTCGTATGCTGCCTGCTTATGATAACAACATAGAAGAGGATGGTGAATAACAGAGAGCGACAGCCCTGTGGGGAGCATGAACAGCCCCAGGCTGAGATCAAGAGGCATGTGCTTAGAAATGAGGCTGCTGAAGTTAGTTTGATCTGAGTCTTAGTGACTTTGCTTAGGAAAAGAGTTTGGCCTTAGAAGCACCCAGTAAGCCTAGGCAAGATTTCCTCTTGATGTTTCTGACCATACATTAATTGCTTATTTATACTGATGCAACTCTCGTGGCCAGTGTTATGGGTATAATGCACTCAGCAGAGAGAGGGGCTCCTCCAGGGTGATTTCTATGCAGTAGGAACAGCTTCTGCTCTCATCTGTCCTCCAGAGGAGACCCAGCCTCTCAGCTGGCCATGATGGGACCCTGCAGAGATGGCCTGAAGTTGTACCTGCCCTTTAACCAACCTTGTCCCACCATCACATATGTTTTTACTAGCGTTGTTTGCATTCTCTGCTATTTTATTAGTAATGTGAATATATCCCATCTCCAAAAATATTGCCTTTATTTGTCTTAGCGACTCCATGCACGTTATGATAGTACTTTGGACACTGCAGTATTAATGCACTCTACGATGGCCTAATTGAATATTTAGATTGTCAGTTAACTCCTTTATAGTTCATTTCAAGTACAAATCTGGAAATTGAGAAGAAGCTGAAATTTTTGATCAACTAGGGTTAAAAATATTTCTTGGTTTATGTGGGTGCCTTAAGAATATATGCATGCTAAACTGCCTGTTATATGGAAATACTCATTGCATTTCAGGAAACTATAATTCCTGTAAGTACAGGATAATTGTAATTATAACACCAGTTATAGCTGCTAGGGTTTTTTATGAATAACTGATTTTTGGTTAATTTTTAATGACTGTAACAGATACCTAATTAAAGTATACATAGTAAAAGAATTATTTTGCACTCCCATGATTCCTTCTGCTTGTAGTTCTCAAATGACTTTATAAAGGACACAGCACTACTGTCATTTTAACGCAGAGGACAAATAACACCTGGAGAGCTCCCGAGGCTTCTCCTGACATCCCTTCTTTTGGATGACCAGGTCACCGTAGCCACACCTCCAGGAGAAGGCAAAGGGAGCACTCTGTCATAATCTCTAATACTGAGACTCTGGCTCTTTGGAAGGAGGCATCAGAAGCTGGAGTCCTTGGACTTGTTCAGACTTAGTACAGCACTCATAAAAACCAGCTCGCTCTCTTCCCCATCCCATGCTTGGTCCATTAGCTCATTCTTAACCATATTTTTGATGCCTCCCTCATACTGGCCTATACATTAGCAATTATTTATAGATAAATACACTCTGTATAGTCACAGATTAAAATGATACCAAACAGAAATATGACAAAAAGACATATAAAAGAGTGTTTAAGAAAAAAGTGCATAGCACCAGGTGTCCTTTGGCTCAGGCAGACCTTGGGTCACACCAGCCTGAGCTCAAACCTGCCCATTACATGCCCTAATTGTGCTTACTAACCTTTCACAAAGTAATCTCTGTTGGGCCCGATCAAGGCATTGTATGGATATCCATAATAAGCTAGTGTGTATGGATCACAAGAGTAAACATAATTAGGTTGCTGAGTTACTTCAGGCGTTGCTGCGGCCCCTCCTTTTGCTGCTTTCTGGTAGCGAGTATATTGCTCCTTGTCTACCGGCTTGGCCAAGGTAACCTCCAGGCACGAGCCTTCCAGTTCAACACCATTAAGGTTGTTCATGGCGTGAATGGCATCTTCCCTGGTTGTAAAGTGCACAAAGGCGTAATCACGTATTTTTTTCACCCGCTCTACACAGCCAGGGTTAAACTGCCCAAAGACCTTTTTAATGGTGTCCTCTGTGGTCTCAATCATTAAATTCCTCACATAGAGGATTTTAACAGTCTCCATGACATCTTCATCCACATCTATCTCTGGTTCCGCCCAGTCAACAGCAATTTGGTGTCCCCACAGCTGGATCCTTCCCGGCATGAGTTTCCTCCTGGCCATTGCCGCTGCTCGATGGCTCTCATACTCCACGAAGGCGAAGCCTCTGTTCTTCATCTTGTCTGCAGCACTGGCATACACGATGACATCCAGCACGCCTTCTGTCACCTTGGCAATCTCTTCCAGGATCTCCTCTCTCTTCTTCATCTTGGGAATGCCTCCAATGAAGAGCCGGCAGTTATCCACACTGCAGCACACACCCAGCAGCCTACCGGGGCGGATTTCATAGTTATTCAGCTCCCTGACAGCCCGCTTCGCCTCGTGCTTCTGCGTGTACATCACAAAGGCGTAGCCACGGTTCTTCCCATCAAAGTCCATCATCAGGCGCATTTCATAGATGCGGCCGACGGACTCAAACACAGGGACGAGCTCATCTTCATAGACGTCACGGGGGATTTTGCCCACAAAGACTTCGCAGCCGCGAGGAGGGTGCAGGCCCTCCCATCCAGGAGGAGGGCCACCGTACTTGCGTTGCCCGTTCTCCTGGATCATGCTATATCCAGTGCGCTCCATGAGGGCCAGCAGAGCTGCCTCATTGGGCGCACCAGCAACACCTTCAGGGACTTTCGTGGTAGCCACATTGGAGGAATCGTTGCTCATCCTTGCAGTGGAGTCCTCAGCAGTCATGGTGTCAAACTCATTCACAGCCTGATAAAGCCTGGGCAAAGGAAGAAGGAGGACACTTGTTAGAAGCTGTTAGCTAACACCAGAATCCCACCCCTCTCTTGTCTTCCTGTAGTTGTTCTGCGAGTTCATTTTCAAACTGGGACTAAGGTTGCAGAAAAGCAGATGACAAGCCACACCAGCCTGAGTATTCATACTATAGGGGGAGCACATTCTGGATGTAGACACACCCTCTCTTTGAGGTGGGCGGCTGAGGATCACCTGCCCATACCACCCTGGCACTGAGAGCTGTTGCCACAGGAGGCTGAAGTCTCATGAACAGATGCCACCAAGCACCTCAAAACCTCAAGACCCTGGGAAGGCTTGTCTCGTCTTTGAAAGGGTAGGAAGGAGCTGGCACAGAATTAGGAAAGGGAAGATACTGCCATGAAGCCAGCAGTTCCCACCTCCAGAGCCCTTTCCTCCCTCTCAGTCATTCCTCAGTTAATCCATCTACTCCTGAACAGCACAAGTGGCAGGTGCCACACTCCATGTCGAAAGATAGCAAATGCATGAGAAGCACCAGGCACGGTTTCCATCTGATAACAACCCCTCACTCCTCTAGGCCTTCACAGTAACTGTTGAGTAGGAAATAATAAATACGCTTTAGCATCGGGGGGGGACCAATTCTTGTTCTCTTGTGCAAAGGGAAATCTGGCAAGCTTCTGATTGCCTGCTGCTTGTGGTACAACGTCTGATGTTTTTGTTTCTTCTGTTATTACAACAGGACTTCACAAAAGCTGAAGAGAATCACTCCCTTATGACAGGAAACTTGCTTTAGAGCAAGAGGCCAGCACAGCCCTGCAAGCCAGCAAGAGGAAGGCAAATCTCAGAAACCTCATTCTGCATTTGAACACAGGCAGAGAGTAGGAAATGCAGACACACAGGAGGAGATGACCATGCTAATGACCACAACTGCAAGACAGTGGGCTTCCTCTCTGAGCACAATTAAATAAGATACTTTGGGACTCTGAGAGAGTTAATTCATTGCATTTTAAAGCTGGAAAGGTCCATCAGATCATTAATGAGAGTGGTTGTATATGACATGGACCATTACATTTTCCTGCTATTTGCACATTGAGTCCTATAACATCTGAGTAAATCGTATCTTCCAGAAGGACCCGGGTTTTAAGGAATCAAAGAGCCATAGACCCCACCACTTCCCTTTATGGCTTGTTCACTAATCACTCCCTCAGACAAGCAAGCTTGCTGTGTTTCTCATGAGAATTTGTCTGGCTTTTGCTTCCAGCTAAGATTACTTGTTAAACCATTCTCTGATAGACTAAAGAGTTTTTCAAGGCCTCTGCTTTTGCCTTATGATGATATTTAAGTTGTGTAATCAAGTCTTTTTAATAAAAGTTGCAGGCTGAACTCCGGAATTCCTTCACAATCAGTATTTTTTTCACCTGAAATTGTTTTTGTGGCTCTTTTGACAGTTCTCTAGGCTTTCAGCCTTTTCCACCCTTGCTATATACAGGGATGAAGATCATCCCTTTTTCTTCTCCCCATGTCTCTGTATCACCAAGGCCTGTTTCTCCACACCTTCTCAGTAGCAAACCATGTGGAGTTTTTTGTCAATTCTAACCCCAAATCCTTTCCAGAAGCACCACTTGCTGGGGTTATGTCCCATGCAGCAGGCATGCCTTGCGTTTGTTACTCCTAAATGCCACAACCTTGTGTTCATCCCTATCCCATGCCTTTTGAATAGATCCCACCTACTGAGTGCTACATGTTGGCTCCTTCTCATTGTTTTTTACAACTCTATCAGCCTTTGCATCATCCATCGTTTCATTTGCCATGATTTGCATTCATGACCAGTTTGTTGATGGAACTGTCAAAAAACACTGGCCTCTGTAGGAAACTCTGCAAATCACTATAAGAAATGCCCCAATCTGGGTTTGACAGGATTGTTTTCCAAAAAAAGGACAAAGCTTCAGCTACATTTATTTATTCTATGTAGTTGTGTTATTCAGTGGGACACAGGTTTCTCTCTGTCCCACAAAAACTGTGATATATACCCTTTGTTAGAATGATTTGGCCATTTTCAATGCATTGGTTGCCATGCAGGTAGGTCTTTCACTAGTACAGTAGGCGCAAGTCCACAGAAATATGGGCGCAAAATTTAGGCACCTAAGTCTGATTTGTGTGTTCCACAAAACCCATTTAAATCCTAGTAATCTTAGCACCTCAGATTTTTTTCAGTAAATCTCTGCTGCCCAGAATTGTGCTGGTCTGTATCAAGAGATGCCTCTGCAGCAGCCAGGGCAAACACCACTGTGCCTGGTTCAGCTCCTAAATGTGTTTAGGATTGGGAAACCAGACCTCTGAGCTTTGATCTGTGGTAGGACCTGATCCTGAAGGTGTGTTTGGGCCATGGGTGTTACATGCTAATGCTTCTGAGTCATTTTAATTTAAAAGTATGGAGAGCAGAGTGGGAGGCAGAGAAGGTAGAAGTAACAGTGATGCTGGTGCCCAGGCATACTTTAGAAAACATAATTTCTCTGAAGCCAGGTCTTTCATGGAAGTGCATCAGTTTTGATAGCTTCTTCCTTTAAAATGTTGATGAACACGTTTCTCTCAGATTCAAATGTTCCCCCTTTTAAATGTGTCACATTTTCATTTTACACCTGGGAATTATTTGACATAATTAAAAAAATTAAGGCAGAGAAAAACATTTTCATTTTTCACTTGACAATTTGTTCCTAAAAATGTGACTTCACCTTTCCCTGAATGAAAGAAAAGCTTGTTAAACACTTTACTGGGGAATAATCATTACCTTTACATGGGCCACCTGTTGGCAAGTGAATTAGTTATTGCCTCAGGTTTGGGTAGAAATTTAGAAATAAGTCATTACCATTAGTTTTAGGTCAACTTACAAAAGAAAAGTCTCTGTATTCTGTCATCTGCAGGGCTCAGTTGCTGGGGCTACAGTCTAGAAAGCTACAGATGGGCACCGGGAGAGAGGAGAGATGGAGCAAAGCTTCCCCAGCCCACCAGAAACCAGCTGGTAATTCGGTGTCTGTCCAGGAACGGGCATGTTCTCCAGCACTTTGCATTGCACCAGCAGGATGATTTCTAGTATTGGAAGTTGTACTTGAAGCTGCTGCTAAGTGCTGATTGGCCACCTTTGCTGCAAGCACTACCATACACTGTCTATGATACTGAATAATTAAAAATTCTTTGTGAACCTGAAATGCACTTATCCCTATGTAATTTATTGTGAATCAGGATTCATGATCAAATGTGTTTAATTTTTTTCTGTGCAGGTCCACAGAGCTGGGTTTCATAAGTATATACTACTTAAGACAATTATAGAGCCCGTGTAGTCCTACTTGAGGTAGCTAAATACATACTTAACAACATTCATTGCCACATGACACAATCAACACCTTCATAAAGTTCAGATATCATCTACCTTGATGAGAAAAAACACAGGAGTGTCTGGTCTGAGAGTTCTCTCCTCCTGTTATTACTGACTTAGAAAATGGGCTGCCAACACAACCAAACCTTTTCATGTGAAAAGCAATCACTCTCAAGAAAATTGTTTTCAAAAATACCTGTTTCCAAAGTGTTCAACCCTACTTGTGCATTTTTTTTAGTCTACAGTAAACTGCTCATGAAAACTCGCTACCATGTGTTGTGGGTGTACACAAGGCATGAGCTAATACTGTGTGTTTAGTGGCCTTAATAAAGTCAGACTGATTTCAGTACATCCACCAAGTGTGATTAATGCTAGAAGAGGCAAAAATTTAAGCTGCATTAAAATGTAGTGTCTTGGGAAATGCAAGGGCTTCATTTCTAGTCTGTGAGGAGGAAGGTACACCTGATCTTGATGGCAAAGATTCATAAAAGAGAGACAGACAAAAAATATTAATTGCTAATGAGAAAGGTTGTGCTCTGGAGATAACTAAGTTTTAAATTATTAATTATCAGGACTGAAACAAGACTGGCTTCTTTTCTCCTCAGAAAAAGGTAAAGCCTGCTTGATTGTTCAACATCACATTAGATGGATGCTAACTGCTGCCAGCCCACCAGGAGCCAGGCTTGTGAGCCCTTTGGTTTAGCGTCTCTGCTCTAAGAACTCTCCCTCACACAGGTGAACTCTCAGACATACACGTTTCACTGAAACCATTCAAATTTCACTTCCCCTTGCTTATGAAACTCCTTCCCTGCTGCCAACTGGGAGGTGTAAATAGTTCTTTCCCTAAACATTAATTACCTTCTTTTTAACCTATCTTTCTTCACATCACATCTCGAATATTAAATGGAAAAGTTACTGTGTTGGCAGTGACTGACCTAAAGCATACTGTGAGCAGGCTGATATTAACTCAGGCAGATCTTTTATCAAATAGAAATACCACAGCTTGATTAACAACGAGGGGCCAAAGGCTGATGTCCCTTGTGCCAGGGCACAGGCAGCTCAGGGCCCCAGCGAGAAAGTGATGCCCACAGTCTGTATAGCATCTTATCCCTGGGCTTCTCCAGCACTAGGCAGTGCCTTGTGAAGTTGTGCATCCACCTGCACCTCTGTTGATCCTTCAGCTGTACAACAGGCTTTTACAAACACAGGGACACAGCCCGTGTCCTTGTGACGGCAACCATGTGTCCACTTCACTCACATGCTCCTATAAAATGGGATTGTTTATGTTTGCACTTAATTCATCCCTCCAGTTTTGTGTTACATAAATTTAGTGGCATCATGTGTCCTTCTGCAGGTGACACAGCCGCCAGCAGTCACACAGCATGGGAATGGGAGAGCCCAGGGAGACCTGCTGGCTGTGTGATAAATGGAGGGAGGAGGGGAAGGGACACCCGTGCCCCACCTGCAGACCTGGACCGTACAAACTCCTGCTGAGCTGACATGGCATGCCCTCACAGACACCTCATGGCCGCCTGCTTGCTTCAAGAAACCACCACAGTTTTGCATTTTAAGCCACAGCTGCTGCAGAAGGAAGGTCGGTTGCCGAAATTTTAACTAAATAAACCCTGTTGACAGATGGAAATAACAGCTACTGGTTTAAATGTGACCTTCCTAGTCTTTTAGTTGAAATAATAAGGGCAAACGGTAATCCTGCTGCTGATGTTGAGCAGCAGCTCTGGAAGTATGGCTGGCATTAAAGCTCTTTATTTTTAAAAGCTGACTCTTCTCACATGGCAACTTTAGATACATAAAATTTATATAACAACAACAACAGCTTACTAAGAACAACTGTGTAACTCTATCACAAACATGAGATATCCGCAGAAATGCTCTTGCTGAAAACACAGTTTGCCTGTTTACAGATTTATCAGCTGAACAGAAAACCACATCAATTAATGTAGTGGCTTGAGCGTTGCTTCAAATGTAATGTGCAAGTTATCTCCCCTTTTAAAGATAACTATAGTATCATTATACATCAGTTTTCTTTCTCTTGGCAAGGCTGTCACTCCTTTCCTATGATTTATTTGCATAAATGATCTGAACAAAGCCAGTGTCTTTGGGGCTGTTTACTGTCTGAGCCATGGCGTGCCTGACTGCAGGACCTGCAGCTGCAGCCACGGCAGGGAGCTGGCATGCAAGGTGCTCCTTCCCAAACTAATGGCAAAATAGAAACTCCCACCTCTTTTTAAGAACCTGCCTAACACAGCCACTGGCCCCACAAGTGCTCGTTGCCATCCCATGTACTTCCTGGCAAAAGGCTTCATCCGCTGTTTGCAATCAGCTTAGGAGACATCCTGCTGGAAGCAGCGTCCTTGGCTCTTCTCCATGTACAGTGCAGACAGAGGCCAGGCAGGCAGCAGGTGCAGTGAAAAAAGGGTCTGATATTTGGTGAAAAATATGTGCAGAGACTTAGCCTGACTCCAAATTAATTTATATTTCAAGTGTCAAAGGCTAGTCCTCAATGTGGTTTTCAACAGGAGTTGGACCATAGCTCTCTTACTTGCTGTTGCTAATGAAATGCAAACATCTGACACTGAATATTGTGGTGGGTCAGTGCAAGAGACAGTGCAGCATTTCAGCACAGCTTTTTGACTGAGGACCTTTTCTGAAAGACTTTCATACAGGAAACGGAAAGTTACTAGGGATGCTTGATATCTTCAGAATTTTAACAAAAAAAGCAATATTTGAGGCCAACAGGCCGTGACAATGTCTGCAGTGTGTCAGACACATTGCTTTACCTGCAGCTGAACTGGGTGAAGAAGTTGCCCCAGGCTACATTAAATGCTTTGAAAGGCGGATTTTCTTAATCTGGACCATTTTGGCAAAACTCTGTGGAGAAAGTGGTGAACTGTCAGCAGACCTGAAGGGGCAGGAGCATTGGCTGGCAAGACACTTGATGAGTTGCTTGTGATGAGCAGTTTGGGAGAGTAATCTCATAGATCAGATCAGCACTAGTTACTGACGACATGTCTGTCTGCTCTGCAAGTTATCCTGTTGCCAGCACCGCTAAAGCACTGCATATTCTCACCATCATGCACGTGCCTGAATTAAGGCAATCAAACTTGTCCATCTCCAGATAAGGTCACCTGAGAGAAACCTTCTGGCTCAGGTGCTGCATGGGACCCAAGGAGATGCACATGCAGCAGCATTTGCTGCACCACATCATTTCCCATATATGTTCAGGCATGAACATGTACAGCAGTGGCTCTCTGCCCACTAGAAGTACTATACTTAAATGTAGAGAGAAACAGTGGAAAGTACCTAAGGGGTAGGATAAGACTGGCCTACTAAATCCCCAGGCTAGATGCTGAAATTCCCACTTCTGCTAATGGTGACACTCGGCATCCTGACCTAGGGCCTATCACCAGGGGTCTGTCCACTGATTTCAATGGAAGAGTTCATATTTCAAGCTTAAACTTCAATTTTATTCTGGTCAGTTAGTCATGTTCTCCTTGTATGGGGCAAGTTAATATTCTGGGCCTGAAAAGTAGTTTTCAGGGTGGAGCTACTGCGGAGGGGGTCTGTACACAAATCTCAGTTGCTTAAATTCATCCTAAGTGACCTAAGCACGTTAAAAATGGTTGGTTCCATTTAAAACACACAAAAAACTGTTAGCTTCATCTTTTGATTGTGTTCTTTTCAAAGAAGGAACATAAAGAAACAGAAAATTAAGGGTGATCTTTCCAGCAGTACTCAGCATCTAGCACTACTCCCCCTGACATCAGTTATAAAACTCTAATGGCTTCTATAGGGATATATTTAAGACAGCAATGTGCACTATTGAAAATCCTGCCTTAAAAGTCTTCCAGGGACTGGTTATGTCCTCCAGGAACCAATCAAAAGCAATGTATCTGGCTAAAAAAACCAACAAAATTACTACAAATCTGTTCTTCTACTTCTTGCTCCTCTTTAGGAGGAAAGCACCTGAAATTATTCTGTAAATTAAAATCCTGGAATTTCCCAGGTTAAAATTTGAATGTTAGTTAGATAAATGAACACCAAATTTGTACAGTCAACAATTGGCTATAACTTCAGGCTAGTATTTGAAGGTTAAACTTTTTATTTTCATCACTATCATTAAGAACAATAACAATCACAGATCTAATTCTCTTAGCCATATTATACCAGTTCCCTTAGCCATATTAATCTTACCTCACAGCAATTTTATATACAATTTATAAAATGGAGCTGAAATTATAATTCCCCTACAAAATAAGGTCACCTTGTATTGTGCAAACTTCCTGCCTATTCTGTTATCAACCGTCTCTGTATCCTTCTAAGGCATATTTAAGTTGGAGTGTGATCCTGCAAAGGCTGTCAAAGGTTCCGCTTGCATTATCTATAAGCCCTATCAGTGCACAGCAGTGAACATTCCCAGGATTGAGGTCCCTCAACGACCTGACCTCTTGGCCTAGAAAATGCAAAAATATTATTCAATGAGATATCAATGATGATATCTCAAATAATAAAGTGAGAAAACTTTCCTGAGACTGGCAATTTACCTCTTGTCACTGCTTTTTGATGATCACAACTGGAAATTCTGTTCATGCATATATGGTTTTCCCATGGCAAGAGTGAAGCAATGCTGATGATAAAGTTATTGATGTGCCAAAGCACCAACAACACCTAGAGTATCCTACCAACACAGTTGTTATTTTCCCTGCTTCTGCAATGTGAATTCTGGCAATGCAATGCAATGAGTGTTTCTTGAGTGTTTTTATGCTACTGCAGTGCCAAACCAACCATCTCAGCTTAACCACTTCTGAAGGAAGTTTGGGTAAGTGAAAACCAGTCTCCTCCCTTATTTTATAATGCACTTTGCTGCAAGTCATTCAGAACTTTGTCCCAACAACTTGTGTAACCCATGTGTTGTACTGTTTGCCCCAGCTCTATCTTTTTAACACAGTCCAACTCAAAATAATTCTGTAACTCTCAGATGTTTTGATACAACGAGTAGCTGGCTGAGGCTGAAGTTATTATCCTGCAAGATATTGAAGCCGCATGTTGAGGAAAGCTGAGAAGATGAGAGATGGGTTGTGTAATTGTTCTTATCAGCTTTCCAAATCAGGAAACAGCACAACCCTTCCCTTCTTCCCAAATTCCCATATTTCAATCTAGTCAACAAAGTCTATTATTACCATGGTCAGACAGGAAAATGCGTGACATATAAAGTTCAATGTAGTCACTGGGTATGTAACAAGTCTTTCCTATTCTGCATGAGCTGTAGTTGATGGGAAACTTTTTGTGGTGTTAGTTTACCGTGTTTAACACAGTTAAACAGTGTTCTCTGTATAGATGCTGGCACAGGTAAGTGTGTCCTCCTCATTAACTGTCTGCTTTAAAAAGCATTCTTTCTAGGAAAGGAAGAAGTGTTTCATTCAGTGTGGACTAGGAGCTTGCAATCTTTTGCCATAGGAAAGACAGGAGAAACAATCTTCTGCAACTGAAAATCAAAACCACAACTAGAGTCATCTGTTAATTATTACACAAGAAAGATAAGACATTCTACCTGTTTCACTCCTTGCCTCTTCGAAGAAAAAATCTTATAAATGAACACGGTGATTTAATTTGATCATTGAAAATGTCTGTGAAAAGCTTTGCTGAACCTGGGAAGTAGGGACATGTGTGCACGTGCCTGTGATTTTTCTCTGTTATTGTAATGCAGAACACTCTTATCTATCTGTCTGTCTGTCAATCTGTCTACGTAAACATTACAATAACATGTTCCACCCTATGGTGCAACCAAGAGTATCTAAAAAAGTTCATAAACTATGGTTCCCTTTTCAGCCTTTCTGATTTAACTTTTTCAGTTAACTTATCTGGAGATCCCAGAGTGGAACATCCTGCCTGTTCACACCAGCTCTACTCACTTAGTCATTTTTTTAACAATAAAAATAGCTTAAGACTTTTCAGTTCACACTAATCTTATGCACTGTTTTTATTGCAACACACTCAGTTTTGTGTTCACTGTGTGAATGCCACAACAACGGGGGGCCCAACCTGCAACTCCGCTTTCAGCAGGGGTAGGGTTTTCAGGGAAAGCTGAAAGTGGCCCAATGTGTTCCCTCCCCTTCAGGTCACAGAAATGAAAATCAACATAAAGCAAACCGCAGTTGGGATGTGAATGTTCACTCCTGAAGGTACATTAAACTCAAAGCATTAGGCTTAGTCAGTGGCTGGGTGTTGTGTTTTTTTTTTTTTTTCCTTTTGTGCACTGACATTTGACCCCTTTTATAATATGCACCTTGCACCACTGAAACCCAGTTAGTTATTTATTAAACTCAGGTACCAATGGCTGACTTGTACATATCATGCTTTTAACTGCCTGGCGTTGCCCCTGTGCAGAGGAGAGGGGGATGAAAGGCAATCATCTTTGCTGTGAAATTCTGTCATATCGGCAGAAAGGAGCTGCAAAGTGCAGCAATTTGTACCTAACCTCTGATCTAAGAAGTTTGTACAAACCTTTGAACCTTGGATTCAAATTGAGAAACAAGGTTTACAAGTACAAGGAAGAGATTTCCAGCGCTCGTTACCTGTGCCCAGGGTTAATATTATAAATTAAGAAAAAATGTTTAACCAAGGCTGCGACTCTCTCAGGAGGCACCATTCCTGTGCTGGGTTAATTCAAGACAATTTAAGTCTACTGAAATTACAGCTCAGTTGGAAATACCTAGGATTGGTAATGAAATTTTTGTGCACTTCAAAAAAGGAGTGGGATTTGAGACAGATGTCATTTGAAATTAATGTTTTGCTGACCTTAACTGGGACTTTTTTTTAAATTAAAAGCTGAAGAAAGAAGACAAGCAACATTTAATTCAGTAACATTTCTTCAGCAAAGGATGAAGCTGAAATGCAGAATTGAATAGAAATTATTAAAAAGAGTAGCAAAATGGTTCCTCCTTTGTTAACTTTATTTTTAATATTTATTTTTATCCAACACATTATCTAATCTCAGTTATACAGTGCAGAACCATATGAGAAACCCATGGAAAAATAACCAAACCAACAACATTACAACAAGCTCTTGATAGATGGTCATATGGCCTTGTCTTCACGATAAAAGACATGTGTTGCAGTTCTGTTAGATTAACCATGTTAATTTAATTAAAAAGCTCTCTCAACTCTTTCAGACACTGGCAAGGTCTTTGGTGCAACATCATCAACTAACACCAAGATGTGCCTCTGTGGACTGTGTTGGGTGTGAAGGCCTTCAGAGATCAGCTGTGATAATACAATTGAGAAAGACACCCTTTCTGCAACCCAGCCTGTCAGGCCATGGAGCATTGCAAGGGATGGCAGTAAAGTTGTGCCGTGACATCCCTCACACGCTCTGAGCACTGGATGTCATCCATGGCAAGCTTGGGTGTGCAAAGGGTGAAGGAGCACTTAACACGCACATTTTGAAGCATGGCTTCAAGCCCATCTAGCTCAGGATGGGACACCATTATACACAACAGCTGCATCTGGTCCATATGTGAATAAATGATTTCGCCATTGGTTTTAACTAAACTTTACTTGCAACAACTACATTACCATTTTTTTAAAAAAAAATTTAAAGTGTTTTTATCAAGATTTAAGTTCAAACTTCACTATTGTTATCAGCACTGACACTAGTAAAGCAATAAATGAGTAAATAAATAAATAAGGGTGAACAGATTAATGTTATGTGTCCTATGTCATATACAAGCCTTAAATGTTTCACATGCTGCTTAAGAATGTGAATAGAATAATATCAGAACTTGATTCTCTTAAAATGCTATTAAATATTCAGGTTGCAGGACAAAGAATATAGACTCATTTGTATTAACAACAATTGCATATATCTTGCTTGCTCCAACCTCCTAGCCACCTTCAATCTACAAGCCCCGAATTTTGTACCTAAAGTTGATAATCCACTTTTTAAAGCTTGATTTTTTTATGTCAATCTCTTGAAAAAGCAGAACAAAATATCAGGCAGCACAGACAATGGCAGAAACAGCCCAATTGAAAACACAGCATAAAGTGGTTGTAAATGGCTACCTTTCACTTCATTAATTTAAGATAGTAGAAGAAACATCTCTCAGACCCGATTTTATTTGCTTTCCTCTGTCTAAAATATCAGTGGTTTAGTTTTCACCATTCTGACATTCGCTTTGCGATTTGCTATGCAAATTCTTTTAGATATTCACAAGTTGAGCTTAGAAGTAGTTGCTTTCTTCTCAAACAACTCTTTAGGACCCTCTAAATGAAGACAAAACCCAAAGCCGATACCTTGACAATGACATACTTTTGGTCTCAACTCCCTGATAAATGAAAACCAGATAAAAAGCCCTACAGAGCAAACAAGATTTCCCTTACCTCTCCGGTCCCACGATCGAAGTGTGACAGGTTAAGAGGACTTGTGCCTTTGCCCGAGCAACCTTTCTTCCTAATGGCAAGAGCTGTGTAACCTGGTTATACAGTTTATGCATCTCTTTATTGGCCAGCGAGCGTTAGCCATTTAAATTCCTTGGGAGTCATTTGTTAAGGGCTCTTAGGCTGAGGCTAAGTGGGTGGGACAGGAGGGAGAGGGGATGTTAGCGCTGCCAGATGCAGAGAGCTCTCCAAAGCGGTTTGAAGATTAATAGAAAACCATCTGCAATGAAAGAATCTTTGGAGGAAGGGCTGGGTCCAACCTTCAGGGAAGCACAGGAAACAGAAACCAGGACATTTTTGCAGGGAAGAGGAATTTGAAGAGAAAGATTTCATTCAAAATTCAAAACTTGGAAAAAAGGGAGTGAAACATGTACAAACAACTCCTTCCTAGCACAAGGTGTTGTGCAAATAGCTTGAGTTACTCACAACAGATAAGATAAGGGCATATTTTGCTTAACAGCATGAGTTTTTTTCAGTGAAATTTTTGTTTTTCTTTGTATGTGTCTGACAAAATTATTTCAGGCTGCGCTGAATCAATCTTTGGTTGTAAGAAAAAAAATGGTCTGTAGCTCCTGGAGCAACAGGTAGGTTTACTGATCTCAGCAGTGGCGGGATAGTAGGAATAACAGCCTGTGCCACATAGCCGGTGTGCACTCTTTCAGTGGCAAACACGGAAACTCAAACGTGTTTGCTCGTAAGAAAAAAAAGAGCCTGGTGCAGAAGTAAAAGCACAGGGGTGGTAAAACATGATTCATGACAGCAGAAATGGTCTGTACATAACAACGGAGCATTAGGCCCCGGGAGCACTTAGGCAAAGCAAACAACACACCTTCTCAAGCAGCCAAGAGGAGGAACCACACCGAAACACTCTTTGGATGACGGATTTGCCCAGTCGGCCAGCAGTGTGCGCAACCAGCTGGTGGGAGAAGAGGGAGCAGGGCATGCCCTGGGAGACGACTAATTTCTGGGAAAGGACACTGCCTGAAGAAGGTGAAAAGCAAACAGCATATTGCAGAAGCAAAGCAACCACAGCTTTCAATCATTTCTCAGGTTTTTTTACTGGCATAGCCAATCTCAGGGCATCCTAGTGTGAAAGAAGTGTCTTAACCTCTCAATGACAAACTATGCACAGGGGTGGATTCTGCAAAGGAAGCACTGTCGGTTTGTATCAGATGGTCCTACATAATAATTAGTTCTCGCCCTCCAAGTGGTTTAACCTGGGCATGTAAAACTTAATCACAGAATCACAGAATCATCTAGGTTGGAAAGGACCTTGAAGACCATCTACTCCAACCATTAACCTAGCACTGACAGTTCCCAACTACACCATTTTCCTCAGCGCTATGTCGACCCTACTCTTAAACACCTCCAGGGATGGGGACTCCACCACCTCCCTGGGCAGCCCAGGGAGACATCCTTACACTTCAGAGTCAGAGGCTGGTCAATAGAGAAGAGGGGTAGGGGAGTCAGTGGGTGTAGAGATAAGAGCTCTAAAATTAGAAGGTGCCAAGTTAGAGAAATGTGGAGGGTGGCAAAGGCTGGCAAAAGAAGCATCTCTGTGGCAATTTTTGAGAGTGAACAGGAAGGATAGCTGTTCTACTTATACCACAAACCCAGAGCGTGATTGCAATCACTCTGTTCTGGCTTTTTTACTTGTTTATCCACAGTACTGAGGCTGTGGTGTGTTAGGCAGTGCACAAACACACCTGCAGCCCAGATCCTGGTCCCAAAATGCCTGCAGCCCCTCTACTGTACAAGTCTTTCATCTTCAGAATTCCTCTCTGCAAATGTTAACTCATTAGCTACGAGAGCTGCAGAGAAGCAGGTATTGCTCTACAGGCAGGGAAGCTGCAACATGGAAATTAAGTGGTTTGCCCAAAACTATGGAAGGAATCAGTCTCAAATTTGCGGATAAAATCTAGGAGATTCTGCCAAAATTAGATCCATGCCCAAATCCCACTGATCTACATAGGGAAGTGAGTGTAAAATTAGCTGGTATAAACCTGCAAAACTCCCCTACCCCAGATTAATTGATTTTTTTAAAGTCCGTATCCTTCTCTTTACTTTCCGCTTTTCTGTTGGAAAACAAACTGAACTTTTAACCATATGCATTGTAAAGTGAATCCTATCAGCTACAATCATGCATGTACTTGAACACACAGGGAAGACTATTCTGGTGTAAGTGGAATGAAAAAACACCGATGCTAGTGAGCCGATGGGCTCTTTTTTAGGAGGCTCTTCAACATACCATGACAATTAGGCTCATGTAGGGTGGCCGCTCAAACACTTGACTTTCATTTTATACTTTCACTTTTAGCTCCAGCTTGTTAGTTTCCAAGTTGTGCCCCCATTACTGTTTAAAGCAGTGAACATCAGCAGATCAAGCTGCTGCAGGGTATTCTGAGGTGTTAGCATCCCCAATGGCAGAATTTGAAAATACATTAATTTGTCCTGCAGGCTGTGCTTTTATAGGGAATATAAGAAGGTTGGGCAGAATACTGCGTGTCCCCCAGCTTTCCCTAGCGTTAGGCACCTAATTCCCTTCAGCTTCAAGCACACCGTGTCCATAATCATTACATGACTTTTTATATGCCTCTTTATGATGAGCCTGGAATCATGAGGGAGATACACCTAAGGCAGAGTGGAAAAGTGTTAAGGGCAGAGCCATCCAAGCAGCAGGGAGGATGGGTTCTGTACATGCACACAGCCTCCTCTCCTCATACAGCATCCACTGCATTGGTGTAAGGTTATAATCACATCTTCTCTCCTAATGTACAGCTTGACTGCAACAATGAAGTGTTACCATCCATCACAATAATACCATAAATATCTAGTTGCTTCCTCTTTTTGATAATTGACTGTTAAGCAGGGGCCAAATCCTAAGAGATGTAAAAGAGAACAGTGCAGAGTCCATCCAAACCAGTCCATGCCTATGTTTCCCATAGATCTTCCATTTCCTTTTATTCTTTCCTGTAGTGGGATTACAGATGAAAGGTTTTTCCTAAATAATTGTTCTCCTGAATACAGTGATAGAAAAGGCTGGACATTTGAAGAAAAAAAGTGAGATTCACTGTAATGTGCTAGTTCCTATCAGATGGGGACCTGCTCCCTGACACAGAAAAGGCTTTCAAGGAGATGGTGCGCTTTGCCTCAGCTGGCTCTCTTCTACAAGCAGGCACATGATCTGGCCTCTGCTGATCGGGTGCACTGGGCTCCTCCATACGATGACAAGCATTAACAAAACATTGGTTCTACTCTCTGAGATTTTTACAAAGACCCAAATGCTTTGGGAGATCCACAGGCTGATCGCAGACTCATCATTTTATTGGGGTGGGGTTATTCTCTGGATGAGAGTGAGTATTTTTGATGATTGTGGTAGGAAATTGGTTTTCAGGAGATATTTCAGGGTGGCAGCTTGGCATTGTGTGACAGTACAGACACATGAGCAAGTGAAAGGAGAAGGAAGAGTAAGGAATGAGCTGTAGGTTGGCTTTTATGGTTATATTTGGTCTTCAAAAACTACGGAGAGACTGTAGTGGAATGAGAAGGGAATGTGCCAAGTGAAATATTTCACCAAAAGGATACATGAATTTCAGAGTGACCTGCAAGGTCTCTGATCTCAATCTCAGAAAGTCTGTACAGTTTATCAGTGTATTCACACATAAGCCTATCCTCAGCCACAACACAGCCACAAAAACTAGGATCTTATAATGTAACAGCCTCTTTTTCCTTTTCTTTCTCAACAAAACCACTTTGTGTTTGGTGGAACAGGTTCCCACATGTTTGTAGAACCATTTTATTGCCTATTGAATGTTTAAAGAGACAACACCACTTTATTTAAATTAATAACATGTTATTTTACACCTGTTCTTACACAATATGAGTTAATACAGCACAATTTATCATTTTCTGGTTTTCATAAGTTATTGCAGACCAAAAACTGGGGAGATTCTTTAGAGAACACACAGTCTGTACCACAAGACTCTTGTTTTTTTACAGGTGGATAGTATACAACAAACACACATATAATTATATATCTCAGAACAGCTTTACTATATAGTCTCAAGAATTTTTCAGACATTCAGTATTCAGGCACCCAGGTAGACACTTGGAGAAAACATCTTTCCAAATTATTTCACACCGAAGACCTTCCCATGCGTAACCTATGTAAGCGCTTTGACCTTTATCTTGCCACATCATGGAGGATTCCCAGTAAACGCCCTTATGAAGGTGGACTGCTCTGCCAGCCACATCCCCCATCCCAGCATGAAGAGGACAAAGTCACAGCCCTGAAGGTGGAGTCCTACCACTGGGAAATTTGGCCAAGGACACCTTGGGCTTTCCCCTTTTGTTTTTCAATCTTAGGCTTCTCTTGTTCATGGGCAGTGAGAGTTGCCTTGATAACCTTAACAGTCACTAGACAGAGGTTTTGTTGCATTTTTAGCAAACACTTTAATTGTCATTCTGCAATGAAAGTCAGCACAAAGGATCACCCTGGAGGGTAGGCTCAGTTTCCCCATGTGCAATTTTGTGCTTTCATTTAAACCTGAAAGCTGGTTTTGGGTTCCAAAATGTAAGAATACAAACACTGCATAAACCCATGGAGTGCAATAGATTTTAATTAGCACATAAAAAAAGAAGGAAACCAGCAACCCCCATAGGTTTTTTTATATAGGCACAGCCATTACATTTCTGTGGCATGTTTGCTTTCCATTAAAATAAATACAGGGTGGGTTCTGGATAGACATATCTACAAGGGAGGTTAATACAATGATTGCTCTTCAGTCTCTGGGTAAATAAAACACTCTATGGGAAAACGGTTTAGCCCTCACTAGTCTGATGTGGCTGCTCAAGACCAGTGTTTCACACCACAGTCTCACAAACATGTTAAACTGGTGCTGCCAACGTAAGGTCCTGCTCCATCCTTCCCACAGCTACCCCATGCAGCCTTCGCTTGTGCTGCCACAAGCATCTGTGTGGCTGCACCCTGCACACACACTACCTGAACACCTGTGCTGGCAGCGGGGAAGAAGAAGGTGGGACCAGTCCTTCTGCCAGCATTGCTGGCTTAAAGCATTTGTCAAATCACCAACACTGAGCAAATTTGTGGGAAAACAAGAGAAAGATTTCTTTTTAAGCCTGCTGAATCTAGTTTCACAGCAGAGCTCCCACTCTGGTGAAGCCGATGAGATTTCGCAGCGGGGTAGATAGGAGCCTTTCTGTAACACCAAGGAGCTCACTGAGCCATCCAGAGAGATCAGAGGGTAGAATAGCAAACTCTTTAAAAGTTACTCTTTGAAAGTTTGGATGTGGCCAGTGAATTTTAGTGCTGCAGGTATCGAGAGGCTAAAGGTACTGGAGGAATCAAGGAAGGAGGTGCAGCATGGTGGTGTGAGCTCCAACAGGTCACTGAAAAGCACCTGGTGGCCACCTTCTGGGGCTAGCAGGGATATCCAGCCAGCACAAGCCAACCATGTGCCAATCAATTTTGATAATTAAAAGGTTCCCAGCAAATAACATTCTTGCTGGTTCCCCCTGGGACCTTCTTGCAAACAAGAGCACCACAGGGCTTTGTGATACATGGTCACAAGAGGGAGGATAAAGACCTCCAGACTTATATTCACAGGAGAGTGAATAGGCTTCCAAAACAGGGTTATGAAAATAAGTGTGGTTAGCACACATAACCCTTGTTTCCTTTCTTCCAGCAATTGCTCTGCCCTTTTACAGGTTGCATAGAATGTAAGTATATTAAGTGAAAGAGCTTTTCCTCCAGCCAACAGGCATCATCTCTTGTTAGGGCATAAGCTTTTCTATTTTAGTTCTTCTTATTGAAAATAAGACAATGAGCATCACTCAGAAATTGTTTGTAAAAAGAGGTTATCAGATAAGGGAACTGACACAGTTTCCTTCAGGAAAACAAAATTATTTTTCTGCCTCCCAGTAACATGAAGGAAAAATTTAGACTTGAGGAGACTGAATGAGCTGCAGGGACATTTGCCATATCCATTAACTCTTGTGTCTCTTACATTACATTTTGCTACACATTCACAACTTCCATGTCTCAGAACATTGATTTCTTGTCAGAATTAGAAAATGCAGATTTTCATGGTGTTGGCAGAGTCTGAACTGCCATCCACAGAAAAGGGATTATTACTAAAGAAGTCTGTGTCAAGCAGACTAAGCTTTATACCAGTCCTATGCTGTCAGACTACCTGGGATGGGACTTTACATGGTAAAAAGCTGCTGTGACTGAGTCACCCGTTGGCGGTGCGTGCTGCTGGGAGTCGGGAGCAGTGTCACATCTCTTGGCCCATTGCCCTGCCTCAGCGCAGTGCACTTTGTCCCCACGACCCAGCATGGATTTGCCCGTGCCGTCACATGCTCTCGCCTTACCTAACCTCACCCCAGTGCCACGGCTCCTCCTCTGCCATTGTTTGCATCCTGTCTGCTCCACTCCACTGCTGACCTATGCTATGGGCAGGCAGGATCTGGGCTGCAAACCTGCCTTTAGCTGAGCTTTCTTCTCAGCAGCCAGCATTATACCAGAAACCAGCTGCCAAGACGCTGCTACTGAGCCACTGTGGCTTGCTCTGGTTTTGTGTTCATTTAAGCTACGCAACCAAAAGGACTTTGCTGCCAGTCTAAGATGTGCTTCCACAGCAGGGGAAACAGGATGGGTTTGCCTGTCATTCCATCAAACATGTTATCTACAGCACAGGCAAGCCCTAGAGCTACGTCTATACCGAGCCACTTGCACGGTGCAGAAACACAAGCCTCACATAAGCAGCTCTTGGTATGAACTTTGCAACCTTGTAAAATCACCCACTGTAACCAAAAACACTTAAGTAGTAAAAGGGCACTTTCACCTCTGCTGCTGTACCTGGGCTGGGGCCCACCACTGGTGCAGGGCTCTCAGGCATCATCCCCCCTCCCCGACTGCCAGAGCTGCCTTGTACTGTGGGATAGAGCCGGCCTAATTAGACCTGGAAGTGCTCAAGAGCTGTGTTAATGGGCAGCTCTCAGTAATCACAGGAAGGTGATTTTTTTTACAGGACTACACTTCTGCTATAAAACACTTCTCTCTCAAAGAAAGACCTCAGAGCACTGTTGACATAACTTACCTCTATAGATATTTGACAAGATAAAACAGGCAAAGTGTCTGTGACTTCAAGGACCACAATAGCTGAAATGTTTAGGAATGAGAAGAATGGTCTGAATGGCTGTAATTATTAAATCCATTAGTTAAATTGCTCTTTCCCTTCCTCAGTAAAGAAAATATTTTTACAGTGACCTAGGATCTGCTTGCTCTTGAGCCACTGACAACACCTAAGTGGGAAGTATATCTCATTCAGGACGCACCTAAGCTACACACTTCCTATCTCTAGGGGAAGGCTTGTATTTTCAAGAGGACATTTCCAAACTGGCAATAACTAAACCCTTAAGTTCAGACTCAGAAGCTGCATGAAAACGTCCTGAGACAGGAATATCCTTTTACTTTGGCTAAAGGAGTTGGAGACACAGAATGAGCTCTTCTAAGCAGTATTCCCACTCTCAGCTCTGCTCTATTTGTGTCTCCTTTCTTTTCTGCAGAGTGGATGCATGTAGATCCTGGGACTGCCCAGGGTAGGCACTGTGGGCAAGTCCACCCTGTTCTGAGGTGAAGGAGAAGACTTCAGCTAAAAGATTGTCTGTTGTGCTGCCTTTGGGTCCAGGGAAGAGACCTCAGCATATTTCATTTGTTAGCAGAGATGTAACCGATGGGAACTACTGTCCTCAACTGTTGGGCATAAATAATGCTCACCATGCACCTGAGATGTTAGCTGTTTGCAAGGAGGCATCTGCAGTTAAACAGGAAATTGCAGTTTGTCAGAGGGTTAACCCACTGACAAATTACCCTAACCCTGCAGATACTCCCTTTTTTTGAAAAAAAGTTAAAAATTTCTCAGGAACTTTAAAAGGTCAGTGACTTTACCCTTTTCAAAAACATGCAAGGTAAACTCCTAAAGGAAGCACATTTAATTGGTGGGAATACATAGAGTTTGCATTTTAAAGGTAAGCATGTTACCAAATACCAGAGACAGAGCTGCTACAGTCTCTTGTGAAGCTAAAATGGTTGAAATGTGACCTTTCTAGGGTTGTGTCCTGTCTTCAGAGCACCACTGGAGGTAAGTAGAGACCTACGTTTGAGGACACTGTCCTTCCTTCTACATTGCTGGAGATTATTCCAAAAGAAAAAGACATTTTTGTACAGTCTGTCCCAGTCTTACCCTGTTTGATTCACCAGTTCACGATTTAGCACAGAAGCACAGAATCTCTGAATATGAAAATGTAATATACTGCTGTCTAGTACACAGATTAATGTGGCAACAACCAGGTTGTCACCTGTCCTTCACCTGTCCCAAATACTTAGACTTCCACATCACCCTTGAGGTCTGAATTTTCTATCTGTAGAAGGAATTATTTGCTCTGTTTATATTTAGGGGTGTATGTGAAGAGATGGTTGAAATTCTGTTGGTGTATAAATTTATCTGAATGAAGCCAATTCACTCATAGTGCCACATCATCATGTCTGACATAACAATGTTACATCAGGGATTTAATTTGACTTCTCACATGTTTCAGGCTATGAAACTGGTGGCATGTACAAGACAGCACATCCCAGAAAATACAAATAAAGCCATCAGGTGGTGAGATTTTCCTTGTTTTGCACTTTGGCCTTTGTAAAATGAAGCAAAATCTTTTTCTGAAGATGTGTGACAAGACCAATGAAGAGTAGTAAGGTTATACTGAGGCTTTAGACTGCTTTTCTTTGGAAACTCTCAATTCTTTTTGGAACAATTATTGTTAAAAAATGAAACCTAAGTGGATTAAAACTGCCTTGCATGTAATTTCCTTAGTATATTGATGATGTCAACAAAAGAAAAGTAATTTCCTTACGCAGTCACTGAGCTATGTCATTTCAGAGAGGAAAAAATGTAGTATTTTGAGTTTGTACACTCCTGAAAAGACCATTTTATACATGTGGAAAGGTTACTTTTGCTGTTATTGATCGCTTTAGAATATTAAACATAATGTTAAAAGAGCAATTGCGGAGTACAGTGTGACGGTTGCTGTGCATGCCGTGTACACCTCCGCGGGGCAGGAGGACACCTGTCTCTCCTGAGAGAACAGGAGCCTCCACAACGACTGCCCGTTTCTAACAGACATACTCAGTTGTACTCAGAGCACAGTCAGCTTCGTAAAAAAAACAACCTTCCCATAAGCATAAGACGGTCTCTTGCATTTAGTGACTAGTGAAACAAGGCTTTTCCATAACCACCTCCTCTATGAACACTTCACATTGTGTTTTAGGGCATCTACTACTGCCCAGGAGGCTGAAACAGGCACCGCACTGACCAGGCTCCCTCTGACACAGCCTGCATCCCTTCTAAATACCATAGTAAATATAACCATGACCATAATACTGTCACAGGGTACGTTTACTAACCTACAGATCGCTCTTCAGCCAGCCAGCAGCAGCAGCCTTGTGCCCCACTAAACCGTCATGTGCCTGGTGCCACCGTCGCCGTCGTGTCTCCAGCACCCAGCCGCTTTGAGACGTTAGCCGGCAACTTCGTAGGTCACGGAGAAACAGCAGAACAGACCTCGTGCTTTCAGATGTTCTTTTACTGAAACTATCAAGGGAGCCTAAATCATTACAACCCCCAATGACGACCGGAGGTGATTAAAGGGCACTTTACAAAAGGTTCCTCCCTGGGTACACTGTGATCATGTTTTGCCAAGAGCAACCAGCTTCTCTCCTACCTCTGCTGGCCAAAGGTCAGCACCTTGCAGTGAACAAAGTCCAGCAGTAGCTCATGCTTAAATGGCTGAAGCCACTCCAGCTTACCGCAGGTGTTCCACAAGTAAAGCTGCTGTGACACTCAAAGCTCACAGATATAAACTACTGTAAAATTTGGAGGGGGAGGGAGAGCATTTCAGCACAGAAGACAAACAGCATTTGCCTCTGTAACTGAGCAAACAGGCAATAAATAGACTCGTTGTCTTTGCCTGGGAGTTAATTTCCCTGTTTGCACATCCTAGCACTTGCATGCTCTTCCTGGTTTTGCTGAATGCTGGTGTTCCCAGCCTGGTTCCCTAAAAACGGCCCCACGCCCCACCCCAGGCGTACTAACCGCCAGCCCCGTTCTCCCCATGCACCGCTTGCGGGCCTGCTGGCCAGCTGCAGCCAAGCGGCACGCGGGCAGAGAGAGGTCGCAGAGCTCACGCAGCTTTAGGGCAGCCAGGGCGAACTCAGAGAGATTACATCCGTATATGACTGAGCAGGAGGCAGTTAGAGCCGAGATTTTCCCCCACCCCAAGAAGCAGTGGCCAGCAGGGCTGTACAACCTGCAGGTGAGGGCATCCGCGGCACCCAGCAGCCACCCAACCTGCAGGAAAGGGGGTGCTGAGAGGAGCAAGGGAGGAATGCAAAGGGTGGGAGGATGGGAGGAGCTGGGGACATGGGATGGAGCTGGAACTGCTCTGCATTCCTACAGTGATACTGTAGAAAACCAGACTTAATAAGTTCTGCTATTCATAGATCAGCCAGTTATAATGATGTTAAATCCTCCAGTCCTTGTCTGTCAAATTCACACTGAGATAAGTAGGAACTAAGCATGCTCAAGAGCCTTTGAAGACTATATAAGTGCCTAGGTATTGGCTTGGGGAGGTCTGACTTTTAAATGCCGATGTCTTAAAACAACAACATATAAAAAACCAGTTCTGTCTTTCAGACACAAATTTTAATCATTGTATTGCCCAACTCACAGAAACCTTATTAAAATTACACAAAAAGTACACGGTTACATTCTAACCCTGAGTAAAAATCAAATTTCTGAAACTATGCTACACTTTCATTTCATTAAGCATATTACATTTTTTAATTAACCTAGACCCTAAAACGGTACTTCTGTCTTCAAAAACACTACATTTAGGCTTCCTTAAGTATACTACTGATATAAATGTAAAGTTACTGGAATGTCAGAGAAGAAGTAATGAAAACATCTAAAAGCATGGCCTACAGCAGAGAGAAAAAAATGGATTTTTGCACTTGTGGAATGGGAGGACATGTATGGACAATCCTGCTGCTGGTTTTGCTATTTTCAGTTCATTAGTGGAACCATTGTCTCCAGAGAGAGCTGCTTTCCTTCCTTCTCTCCTCTAGAAAGAGGACAATGCACAGAAAGAATGGTTTGAAGGATAAATTATTTTTCTCTTATCTTTTTCCATCTTTCAGTTGCTCTTTATAACAGTGCTTAATTTTAAGGCAATGGTACCACAGGAGACATACTCAGGAAGAGCTGACCTTCTAATAAAACAAGCAAGAAACACCCACGACAGGTAGAAATCTGAAGAGTTGATGATGCCCCTTAACAAGGATGTATAAGGGAACAATCGCACTAGTTGTCTGCTTGGTGGTTTGGAAACCCTTGATAGCTAATGTACTGCTCACTACTGTGCATTTATTTCAGTAAAGGGAAAACCCGGTTTATCTATTACCCTATTATAGGGCTTTGTTTTTGATGTCCTTACTCTCAAAAGCAGCAAAAGCACCAAAACAATGTATTGTTTAATACCAAACAATGCTCTTGTTTCTCACCAGAACAGGGAAGCCAATGCTTGCTCAACTGCACAGCCAGAATGAATATAACTATACATTTAGACTGGGCTTATCAAAGAAAATAAGGGACAGTGTGAAAGCAGGGAAAATTTATAATAGGAGCAAAGGGAACCCATCACTACTTGTCAGGAGTTTCAAGTGCCTGTCAAGCTGGGAGCACAATGCTTTACAAACCCTAGTGTCAGTTCTTAGCTCAGAAAGAGGAATCAACAGCTGGAGATATGGTTTGGGGAAAACGAATACGTTGCAGTCAGATGGCAGAGTGGCATGCAAGAGCCCCACCTGATGTAGCCGGGGCACAGGTTGCTGCTGGGGGTCTACATCTCAGGTGGGTTCTCTGCCCTCCTGGCTGCTTCAGAGCAGTTCTTTCTTTTGGTTTGGCCGAGAAATTACCTCCTGGACATGAAAGTTTAATTGAAATTGTGAGTTCTTCTGAATACTTTTGGTTCTAATCATGTACGCTCTCCACCAAAACTGTGTTTTGTTTTAAAAAAAACCCTCAACAAGCCATAACATAAGCACATAACCCCCTACTTGGCTCTTGTCTCTCAGAGAGGAGGAGCTGCAGATACTCCCTTTGAAGGAGGATCACATTTATTCCCACAAGGGGAAGGAGGAGATCCCCGGCAGAGGAAGGGCTGGACTGCTGCCTGTGCTGTGCCCCCATTTGGCCTGTGAGAGACCAGAGGAGGGTACATGTGTCCTTCCCATTGCCCCAGCTGGTAAAACCCTCTGCCTGCTTTGATCCCTGGAGCAGCTCAGGGCAGTCCCATGCACTCTGTACATCTGCGCCATATCACAGCTCAGTTCTACAGGTCATCCTCTGTCCTGGTCTGCCAAGCATCCACACTGCATCAGTGCTTGCTTTTGGGTCCTCTTTTAGACAGAACCAACCTGTTCTTCCTGAACACAGTCCAGATGTGGCTCCAGGGACAGACAAAATGGATTAGCCTGTGCCAGATGTGGTTGTCTGGGCTGATACAGCACAGTCCTCCAAGAGGATCCCTGCACCCACAGGTGTCCCTGTGTGACTCGGTCTTGCAGCCAAACACGCACCCTCAGTTTCGTGACACCCCTCTGCTACACTTCAGGAACTGACAGCTGACAAAAAGCATGATAAATTATAATTATGCCTTAGGACTAGGAGGGTCATCACAGGTGCTAGAGAAGACCTGGGACACATGTTGTGTGGATGAGCCAGCCTGCTCTGGAGGCGTTAGCGGACCACCACAGCTTCTGATATAAAGAATAAATTTATATTAATTTAAATTAATAAATTTTCTGCTACCTACTTTTTGTTTTCCCCTAAGCAGCACAGCATAGTTAGTAAATGTAAGTGAAAACTGCTGGTCACAAGTGTTACTCTAAACAAAAATAATGTTCAGTAGGCTAAATAAATTTGGAAATCTGAGGCACAAGCTGCAACTATTTGGTGTCATACCTCCAAAAGACTTTGTGTGATTCTACCTGCCAGAAAAACCCTACCCTGGGCTCAGATGAGGCAAAACTTGTTTTCCTTCTGGTTCCCTGGAAGTGGAGTAGTTATATGAAATGTAGGCCTACAGCTAAAAGGTTATTTCATTTATAAATGTAAAGAAACTCGCATCTAGCTTTGGAGTATTTTGTGGGAGGTGTAAATATTAATATACACAACCCCGCACCTGCCCCCACTCTCATGGGCATTTGCAGTGCAAGTGGTTAAAAAAAACCCTACAGAAATGAAAACGGAGCCTTCCTCTGGGAAAAGACAGGGAAGCAGATCAGACAGAGACATCTCATGGCACAGCCCGCCGCCGAGAGCATCAAATCACCAAACAACACGAATGAAATACTGTGCTGTTACACCCAGCTCGTACAGAAGGCATCCTGCCGCTAGTAAGTGAATGGGAAAGCTGTATTTCACAATCAGATTTCAACAAGGGGGTCATGCTCTGGAGATGAGAGGCTGTGCAAAAGAAACAGGCTATTTTTAAAAGTCAAGCCAAATACTTGAAGAAAACCTTCTAAAAAGTAGCCGCCAGCACAGCTGTGTTTATGGGTCTATTCAACCAGCGAGTAGCTGGCTCATAGGTTTTGAGTGCAAGTAATGATTTAACATCGTGACCCAGGCAAGAAACTGGAACACCCCGAGAAACTGTTTTGGCAAGGGTATATTTAATGAGTCAGAGTGTCCTGTTATCTGATGGCGCGTTTCTACATGGTGGGAGCTATTTTAATTGCTGTATAATAGTCTGAGAAGCTGCAAAGGGTTGAATGCTTCCCTCTTCAGTACCAGCCCAGTCAACACTGGTCATGTTTTCACATTGTCTCTCCCTCAGCAAGGCAAAATTGCTGTCAGTCCACCAGACCTACCTGGTGATGGACCTGGGGATGGAGCCACCATGCACATGCCCTTCAGACAAGCTGGGACTGTGAGCTGGTCTGCAGCTCTCCTGCCCTTTGCTGTGCGTTTTCCTCGCTTTTAGGCCCAGGAAAGGGATCTCATCTCCCTGGTATCTGTGTCTGTTCTTCTTCATATGAGCAGAGAGGAATAAATGAGAAATAGAGCTTGCTTGTGAATCAGAAATAAACCCTGTTTGAAAGCCGGCTTGAACAGATGATCCAGACGGGTACATTTATTCTGGTGATGGTTTTCTTAAAAAAAAAACCCACTTTCTAGACTCTTTACTCAACCCCACATTAATTTTCTAAAACAAACACCAAAATATTTGACCCTATCCATCTCTTACTGACAGAGCTGACAGGAGACTTAAACACACTATAAATTATCTATATGACTAAAAACTGCTACTCCCAAATATTTTTATAAGCAAACAGGAAAATCTATTGTACATAAAAATACCACCAATGTAATATGCTTATCTGAGGTCTCAAAAAGCTTCCCTCACAGGTAAAAATATTTAACATTTATAAAGTTAATTTAAAAAGTAGTGTTTTGTTTTGTTTTGTTTTGTTTTAAATTGGATGAAAGTTAGATCTGGAATGGCCAAATGCCAGTTGCTGAGCTATGTGCAGTGGCTCCTCTGTTGGGAACTGCCATCATCTCTAATATCAAAACTCCACCTGCAGATATTGGAGTATTGAGCGTTAACTGTCTTCTAGAGTCAAGGTGATCACCCAGATTAAAGAGGAGGAGCAGAGGGAGGTTAAGCTCACTGACTTGCTTGCAAATCTGTTTGTCAGATCCTTGCAGATACCCGCCTTACACAAACTGGCAGATCTTGCACGCTAACAGTCTGAAGGACACAAAACAGAGATATTTTTAGTTTTCCACTTCCCTTACAAAATACATGCCTGCTGTCTTAACACAGAAACTAGTCTACAAGCTAGAATAACCCATTTAAAAATTACTTGGACTTCACTCACAAAACATAACATTAACTATAAGTAATTTACATAATTACAACTCTGGAAAACCTGAGTTTAGACAAAACAGCAAGCTCCCTAGAACTGGATTGGACAAGCAGAAAAACAAAAGAGAAGACACAGATCCTATCTCCCATAGCCTGGCATGTTAGCACAACTCTATTCCCAAAACACTGTCAAAATTTGACTTCTTCAAAACAATGTTTCCCCCCTCCCCCCCTTTTTTTTAAATACATCTCTAGTATATTCAAGAACGAAACCATCAGGCCTCAAAGTTCAGCACCATGATAAACTTAAGTGCTGGTTAATAACTTGCCAAGCAGAGCAATCATGGACTCTGGACACAAAGTCTAGTGAGGTTCCTGGAGAGCACAACATACCCAGGGCTCACGGAGATCTCCACCACGAACTGCTGTTACGGGGTGCTAACACAGAGCCCCTTCCCTTCATCAGGGGGTAGTTTAAGAAGGCTGTTTGCCTCCGTAAGGGGAGAAAGGGAAAAACTCATGAAAGCATGCTTGCCCGTTTTGCTAGAATTCATCAGAAATTCTGAGATTTGACTAAGAATGATTATTATGCATGTTTTTGAGATAATTCCTTCTTGACTTCTTTTTAACCTAATTCTTCAGTTCGCCATAAAACCAATCTCTAATTAGACTCCCAGTGCAGCAAAGTATCTAAGCAAGTGAAAACAGTTTATATCTCATCTACATTAACACAATTACAACATGTTTAAAACGACACATGTGCTGGCTGGGGTGGATCCTACCTGCCTCTCCCAAAATGTAGCCAGAGGTCTCAGTAACCTCCCTGCCTCTGCAGTTAATGCACAGAAGAGCTTTCACTGTGTTTTCATGCTGCCTTGAAGACACTCCCAAGTAATTCAACAGTTTCTTTATTGAGACTTCCTTGTTTAAATGCAAATGAAGAGCAGAGTTGACCCTACAGTGTTGAATGAACTTAAATTGAAATGCCTCCACCACATTTCATTTCCATGCCTTTCCTCTTCTGTAGGGAAGATGTGTCATCATAAAGTTTAAAAGAAAGCTCTCTATGTATCCTGCTTCTGTTTACAAAAGGCTGATCACCTTTCTATCTGCCATTTTAAAAGCTAACTAAAAAGAAACACATTCTTCATCGAAAAAAGTCCTTTATGTTTGTGCAGAAAGGAGTCACTTTGAAAAATGCTCAGTTGCAGACATGTACATTACTCTGGTTAGTAAGAATCACAGTATTTGTATCCAACATCAGCACTAACTCACCAGCCATTTACATCAGAATACTCTGCAGCAGAAAACAGATTACTACCTAGCGCGAAAAAAACTTAGTATATGGAACAGCACTGTATTAACCAGCTGTGCATAACTCTAGTTTTAATGTTGACTATCTGTAATTATGGTGGTAGTATAGAATTACAATGATGCCTTTCATCCTGGCTGATCAGAAATAAATTATTCTCTTCAACCTCATTGGAGCAACTGCACAACACAAAATGGACCAGAAGTGTCTTCATAGACTTTAGTCCAGGGTGAAACCCTACTAAGGCTTTGCGGAAGAGGACTATAGCCTGTTGAGCCTGTCAAAATATGTTTCTGTTGGATTTATTGACCATTCCCCTTATCTCCAGATTGTGAAAAGGAGGAAGCATATTGCCTGTAAACCTCTGGAAATCCTTCCCCCTCAGGTGTGGTACATCTGACATTTTGATGTACAGTGGATATCACAGGACACCGAAGCACATGGTCTTTCAGAAGTAGAAAGGTGAAGAAAAGGGAGAAATCAAGAAGACAGGTTTGTTTAGGCTCTTTTGATTGTTCCTCAGCACTGCTGTCTCAGATTTCCACTCGGATGACCCCACTCTGCTATGGGGTGTGATAAGCACCTGAGACAGGCAGCTCCTTCGACATCCAGACAGCTGGACATTGGCCATTCTTGCAGCTTCCCCACTCTCTCCACCCACCACTCTCCCTGTTTGTTTCTGTGGTATTGCCTCTCTCCATGGGATTTTTTCACAAGATTTGTCTTGAGACACCAGATTCCCAGAGCTCCTTTCCTGCCTTCCAGCCCTCCCCTTGGCAGAGGGCAGCAGGGCTCCTCCATGCCCACCCCCATTTCATGCCCTCTCCTCAGAGAGCTCTGGGATCAGTGGTGCTCATTTGGGTAGACGTGCTTGAACATCTCACGCTCCTACCTATGATACTGATTTTGCAACCACTGTGATTATGCCTGTACTTACAGAATTGCACAGTTTCAAACTACATCCTCCTTGCTAAGAGATTCCCACCTGACTGCTGATGCAGAGCTAAGCTTTGTGCTTCAATACAGATAGGCAAGAAGTTTTAAGTAAAAATGAAGTTGTGGTAATAACTTCAGTAATCTTCACTGTACCCACTCCCCACCATCTGTACTGATACTACCCACCACCAAGCCAAACAAGATTTCCATTCAGTAATCCCAGGCACTCTTCCTACGTTTTCATGCAGATGTGGTGCCTGAAGAGACTTGTAGTGGTCCATAGGCACATCCTATACTTTTTTAGTACTACACCTTGAGTTTTCTCCTGGAACTCCATTCAGAGCCATCCTTGCCATTATGGCCATTATTTAATGGCCCAGGCAGGCATAGCCCCATCAGATATAGCATTTACTCATAAGCACAGCCTGATGAAGCCCCTTCAGTATGCAGTACCTAATGGCAATGTAGTTCCCAAGGATAATGTTAGCAGGAATAAACATGATACAAGGTAGAGAAGGATTTGCGGAATCAAGATTTTAGCTATCAGTCCCACCGATTAACACCAACGGACTGAGTAATCCCACTAAATTCAACCTGAAGCTGCCTATCCATGTTTTTTTTATTGTCAAGTCCTTAGTTTCAGCTTCATTTGTAAATTTGTCTGCCCACACAGAGCTAACTACAGGTGTGGTTTGATCACCTCTGGGAGCTGTTCAAGTGGAAGAGCTTCATGATAGAGTGGCTGCCCTGAGTATTGCCTGGAGAAGCATTAACAAAAGTGCCATAAACCAGGTTAGGAAAAGCTGTTTCTGTGCATTACAGAATGTTTACATAGCAATTTTCCCTTTAAAGCATCCCCAATTTTTCAGGTGCAAGTATTCAGTTCAGTAAAGCTTAGCATGATCCCAGCTGACAGTCTGCCTAGGGGCTGCTGCTGGGGCTGCTTTCAGTTGCAATTTCAGAAACTGCCCAGAGGAAAGAAGAACCAAGCAAGACGTGCATTTTTTCAGAAGACCATTAAAAAATACATTACTGCTGTAGTGCCACAGCATTTGTCTGATAATATCTTTGCAGAGGGGAGGAAGGACTGGAATAATGACTGTTCTCTGCAGCTCTTCAGAATGCATGAAAAGTCAGTAGAGGCTTCATGTCTGCAAAACATGTCTTCCTTCACTCAACACCCAACAAGATTTTGGTTTGAACAAGGTGTCTTTGTTTTTAAGCTAAATACTCAATAGATACAAGAGAGGCAATCTGATGACCTCTCAAACAAACTTGATTTCTTCAAGATACAAAGGTTAAACGGCACTGCAGCTTTTGCTCAATGTCTTTTGTTTTTCACTCTCATAGCCTGGGAGATGCAGGGAAGAAGACCAGTAAATCCATCTAAGTCAGGATACTGTAGTATGAGAAGTAAGCCTTTGTTTAGTCAGCCATCAAAAAATTATTTCTGCTAAAATTATTATTATTTCTACTTTTGCCTTCCAGCGTGTAAGCAAATACTGTCTGATATTGAGAGCTGTTGTTAAATATTGGAAGTAAAGAGAAACATTGTGACCCAGCACCAGGGAGGGGAGGTCAGGGCTGCCATTCATTTGGATAGCTATGTTTAATCATCAACTATATACTGCACTCTGATCTGTGCAACATCTGACTCCTGATGAGATAAAAGTTCTGAAAGTTATTACTGAAAACAACAAATTGCATAAAGAAATATTCTTATAGAAAGTACACATTGCAAAGAAGAAAAAAATAAATCAAGATCTAAGCATTCATTTCTCATTGACATCATTTGAAACTGCATATATATGCATCCAACACAAAATAATTTTGGTAATTAAGATAATTAAAGTTACTTCATTTCGCAGAAATTATATTTCTGTTCAGCTGCAATTCACGGGTTAACACTTTGCATTATTTTAGCAAAATTGAAAACCTGTGTTTTCAATGCATTGCTAGCACTTTTCCTCAGCTGGAAATGTGCAAGGGTAAGTTTGCTTGTCTCTAATCACTGTCCTTTAAGGTTTGCATTTTACCTGATCATTTCATTCACTGCAACAGAAAGAGGAAAACCAGCTTATTGTCACAAATATATGCTTCTGCAACTGGCTCTGAAAAGGTAAATCGTTTCCCTCAGAAAACTCTTACTCCTATAAAAGGCAAAAGTCCCCAGTAAAATTCACACATCTGCCTTAAGAAAATAAACTACTTAAATGCTAATGTTTTAAATTGCTCCCAAAGTAGCACAAAGGACCTATTCCGGTCATGTGGGTGTTGTACAAGTGTACAGCTATAGAAACGATTTTCCAATATTCAGAGAGAAAAGCAGGGAGCCGCATCTTCATAGAAGGAACGAGACCCCTGCCAGAGAGCGCAGAGCTGCTTGCTCTTCTGTCTCAAGCACAAAGCATCTGCAATGGCATTATCCAGCTGCCATGTGGCTGCTGTGTCACGGGAAAAAAAATAATGCCTATAAAGGTCTCCACTCCAAGTATGTTCTTAAACAAAGACCTCTAGCACAGCAAACCCCAAGTAACCCGTCTAATCCAGGTGATTTGTTGTCAACGTCTTTGAAATGGGGAATCAAGGAAAGCGATTGCAACATCTCACCCGTGGTGTGATGGCTGCTACACAAACAAGTACAACAAACAAATGAAAGCCGCTGGAACGAGCACTCGAGTGCGGGAGGTTGCTGAGCACACAGCCTGGACGCTCCTTGTGGCACCCTCCCAGTGACAGCCCTGTCACCCACCTGCGGAGAGCAGGGTCCAAGGCTACTCCTGCCCCTGAAAGGGCGCTGCTTGGCGTGCGGGGCCCTGGCACACGTGGACAAGCCGGGAAACCCTGACACTTTCCTGGGAGGACAAAGCAAGAGTTTTGCCATGACCGTGTTGCTCTTCTGTAATCCTGGTTGCACGGGGTTTTTTTGATTGGCAGGGTTTCTTTTTTCGCCATCCGAATATTTGGCTCTATTGAGAGTATCACTCCCTTCCAAAGTATCTGAAGGGATTATGTCCATTTTAATATACCCCTTTAGTATGGTCATTTCTGGTTCAAATATAAATTGTAAATTTGGAAAAGTATCACTGTGAGATCTTTGTGGGATCCATGATATTTTATTTTGTATAGGTCTGGCAATAACGCTTGTGTGACAGGGACTGCCTTTAAGGGTGAAGAGAGACTTCTTTTTAACTAGTGACTCTGTAACCAGCCCAGGCTAAGCATTATTCTGGGTCTTTTCCACCTTGTGTATCCAGAAAATATTTTGAAGACCAGGCTGTCCTCATGATCCTGTGCAGCCCTGCTCCTTTCAGCATATGTACACATGTTTAACCAACTGAAACTTGGTAAACAGCTGTGCCGAAAATCAAGCACATGGAATGAAACCTGCTTGCTTCATTTTAATGTGTAATAATATTTACTGAAACACTTTAAGTTGCTCATAATTTACAGATAGTTATGACCCCCTTGCCCTGAAACCTGTCTATCTAATGATGTTTTTCCTTGACTCTGATTCAGAGACGGAAAGGGGTTGGTGTTGCTCTGAAAGAAGTCCTTCGTAGTGCAAACAGGACTCAAAGACTGAACACATTTTGTCAACAGTCCTATTCCTTCCATTTAAGACACATAATCTTCCTTATAGTCACCAGCTACAACCCTATCTTTGTATGAGAACAGACAAGATAACATTGTCATCGCTGTCTTTTGTTTTAGATATTTATTTTTTAAAATTCAATCTCTGTGAACTCTGAGATTTGACCTCTTTCTTTAGTTACTGCAAAAGAAACTTCTACATCAGTTCAATTTACTGTCAAATACTGAAACCACGGTTCTTGAGAGGAGAGGGCAAGAATCACACATCAGCTATGACACATATGAAAATCACAGGCTTTAATCATAGTCATGCCTTACGTCTACAAATTCACCAACAGACTGAAACTACAGTGCAGCCTTTACCAAAATTTTTCTTGAATCATATTTCAATCCTTTAAAGCAGATACTTATGGGAATCCAGTTGCTTTGTTCTCTGGAAATTCTTTCCCTGCACTTTGCTCTAGGAATTTTAGTACTGCTAAGAACTGAAGCCACACTTAGACTACTTTTAATAAGGTAAATGTGTTACCACACCTCAGTACTGCCTAACACCACTGAGCATTTAGCAAGCATAAATAACATGCCATGTGCAAGCCCAATTAGCAAACACATCAAGAAAATCTCTATCACATCAGGGAGGATTGAAGCAAGCAACAAGCACAGCTAGGGCCCAACACTGACAAACTGGAAGCAACAAATTGAAAAGAAAAATCTCATTCTTGCATTTTGTTTTGCACATAAAACATACTGTAAATATGTTGTGAATACTGACTACACGTCAGTCATTTTACACTGAGCCCTCTCCAGGATTACTTGACAGTTACCTGGGGTGTAATAGGTCATTTTTGTGGAGTCACCGTATGTATTTATATAAAGACACATCCAGACCAGCAAAGCACACACGGAGGATGGTTCCTGCATGAACGAGTCAGCTTCCACCGTATGGTAGAAACTTTCAGTCACTGAGCAAACATAAAACAATCTCTTCAGCTTCACCTCTCTCAGTGGCATATGCATACTAGGAACTTAAATCCTGGTATTTTTCCTGTGTCTACTGTCTTGGAACATGAACCAAATCTTGAAGAAATTAGTCACTTTGCCTATTTTTGCAAAGCTTGTTCAAAAATCAGCAAGTATTTTTCGGCATGAGTCATGACCCACATCCCTGTTGCAATAATTGGATTACACATTTTCATTAGAAACTGGGTCTTGTTCCTACTCTTCAGTTAGAAGATGAGCAGAAGCCAGATGTTACAGTTTTCTTAGAAAACCATGAAGTTTTCAAATGCAACTGTGCATTAATTTTATTTTTTGTTTGAAGATACAACAAAATCAAAACAACTAGCTAATCAAGCATGGGTTAATCAACCTGTGCTTTAGATGACACCATGCAGTCAACTACAGTTGACGCAAGCAAACTGCAAAATAACAGTGCTAACTCCTTGTCTGACTTCTAGGGAGCGAACCTTTGGAAAACCTTATAACTGAGCACTGTTGCTCTTCTGCCTTTCAAAGCTAGGAAAAATCAAAGTGGAAAACAGTACCTGGGGAGAAGCTGGCGTGCTCCCGTGGGTGCTGGCTGCCACCGGGCTCCCGCTGCCTGCCTCCCTGGGCAGCCCAGCGCCTCCGCGCCACGGCTGCCTGCGCGGGTCAATGTTTTACCAGGCTATGAGCAGCCTGCTGTCCCACCCTCCCTGCAAACACCCTGTGGGGAAGGTAGCACTGCGGCCACGGGGGCAGAACCAGTGCCAAAAGGGTTGCCCCTCTTCTACCCGCCCTGTCCTCCACAGGGAAAACAAAACACACAAAAAAAGGGAAACCTGCTAAGAGGGGGACGTAGAGAAAGCATGTCATGAAGGGAAAAAAAAGGTACATAAATGGTGCTATTAATAGATAATTTGTGGCAGGTAAGTCACGATAACCTTTCTCCGTATTGTTCTAAGGCTGTGTGCAAGCCTAGGCGTGCCTGGCTGAAAGCTGAGAGGGAATGCTTAATTAATGAGTGTACATAAATTTCCAAAGAAATCTTCGGCATAAGAGAGTAGTCATTCAAATGACAGCTAAAACTTCAAAATGACAAGAAAAAGACCTGAAACCACATGATGAAATAACACAAAGGGAGCCTAAACACGAAGATGGGAGAAAGAAATGGCCAAGGCAGTCTGCGACGTTTTACCTTGCAGGTAGAGGTTCAGCTCCTGCGTCTCAGCTTCTTGGGAGTGCCTCAGAGTTAAAGCTCTACCTGCACTAACCAGAGCCTTCCCATTCCCAGTAAGTTAACAATTACAAGCAGAGGGCAGCCGAAAAGGGCTGGCAACTGAGTGTGGCGCTGACAAGGTGCTGCTGCCACTCTCCAAGGAGGAGAGGACATCCACTGAGCTTGGAAAGGACTCAAAGGCTGGGACTCGGTGGCTGCTCCCAACCTGGAAGACCCTTTCTGGACCTGGTACACAGATATATGCTCATGGAGGAGCAACGGGAAAATCTAGTCTACATTTTGTGTCTTGGTTTTGTGATACTGCCTCATCTGTCATGGTCTTTCAGTCCTGGTTTGGGGAAGAGTGATTAATTTTGTCTAATCTAGGATCCCTGACTTGAACAGTATATATTTTAATGCATGTGTTTAAGGAGAAAATCTACACCAGTGGCTGCTCTAGCTAGTCAGATTAGCTACTAAAACCTGACATGTAGTGCAACTAGGAGCACGTCCATGTGCTGGGTTTGCTGTTGATCTGGAGCTTGTATGGCCTTGCACAAGGATGGGGTTGTCCACTCTCAGTGATGCTGGGCTGAGGGACAGCAGCCAAGTCTGGTCAGGTTGGAGGGGATTTCTCTGCAGTGTACTTATGTGTGGCCAGGGGCACAGCTGCATCCAGCTCACCAGCTGGCACGCACATGTGACACTGTTTATTGGTGCAGCAACAGGCTGTGGCTGGACTTGAGCAGATGTGTCACCAAAAGCAGGAGTGCCATCCCTCAGCCAGGACTCCTGAGAGGGCTTCCTCATAGCCCAGGGCCCAGGGCAAGCCCGCAGGGGCAGATGTGTGGCCAGCCACTGCAGCAACTCAAGCCCTGTGGCTGCAGCCTCCGCTGCATGCCCAGTGCGCCCAATGCATACGAGCCTGCTCAGCTCTCCAAGGTGCCACCATTTGCTGTGGGTGCTTTCAGGTGTGGTGTTCCCTCATGCTGGGCTGCACTTCCCTCCACTTTTGCCTTGAAAAGGAGAGGGAGAAAGGGAATCTCTCACAGATTTGGTATTCAAGGCCACCATGGTGGCAGCCTGTGACTCCCTGGTAGGACAGGCTGTTGGCACAGGCAGAGAAGGCATATGGACTTCCCTACAGCTGCTAGACACAATTCTGCTGCTGTAGGACAAGCTGGAAGACCTGGCAATGTCTTTTGCATAAGTGTTATTAATTCCCAACCATCAACTTGTATTCCCTCTAGATAAAAAACCCTCACAGCTGCTTTACAGCATCTGCTCCCAACCAGTGAGGAAGAGCGCTGTGATGAACACACAGGGGAGGGAGATACCCCTCTTCTTCTGCCAGCTTCTCAGCCTTGCAGCAGGACACTTGTTACATCATGTTAGCCTCTTGGTACCTTGCTGATCCCCTAGCTGAAAGTGGAAATAATAACAACCTGCTATTCCACAGAGCTCTTTGGAGTCTCATCTGTAGCTATCACCTCTGAGACCCCCAGGCAGAAAGGGGTCTTATCTGAAAGGGCTTATCTGCACTTAAGACCCTGCCTAACCAGCTCCAGGGAGCAGGAACTGCTCCTAGCAGCTTTGCTCCACCTGGTATCGAGAGCTGCTTCCAGAGAGGTGCTCTAAGTGTGTAAGGGGAGAAGTCCAGCCATGCTGTTTCTCTCTCCTTAGATAAGGACTCCACCCAAGATCTCCCAGATCTTCCCAACAAAACCTGGTTGGAAGACACCATGTTTCTGTGAAAAAGTCTGCTTTTGGCAACTGGGTGTTTCCTGGTTGCAGAAGTGTTTCGGCAGAAGACTCTGAAGGAGCGCTGCCCACTCATCTGAATCAGATTTAGATTTTATCACCGTCATGTTTCATATCATGACACTGCCGATCTGATCTTTGGCAAGGTTGGAAACTTTGGAAGTGGAAGAGCGGCATGCTGGTACTTGGGTTATGGAGCCAGTTCAAATTTGGTTTGCCTGGCAGCATAGACAAGGTCACTGGCAGTTATGGGAAGGTTGTACAAATACTCAATTTTCCACAGTGCTAATATTTCTGGGAAGCATGTTAGCCCAGTACAAGCCTAAGAGAGTCAAATTGTGTGTAATATTGATCCACTGAGGCCAAAGGACTTCAGAGAAACCCAGTTATTAGTCATAGCTGCCAGGTGTAGCTACCACAGAAAAATGGCAGTTCTACTACAGTACACCTGAAGTTGTATCTGTCACCCTGGACAAATAGAATAGTGGACAATTTGATGGGTCCTCCCACTAAATCTGTCCTTGTAGATCAGCTGATATAATGCAACACAAACCAAACATTTTTTTCATTGTTGCACAAGCAATAAGAAAAAAAAATTATCTTCCCTACTTACAGCTGGGGGATCAGTGAGGCACCGAGAGGCTAACGTGATGTGGTAAGTGTCCTGCTGCAAGCCTGAGAAGCTGGCAGAAGAAGATACAGAGGCATAGCTACCACCTTGTGAAAACTCAGACTTTCATTCACATAAGCTTGTGCAACCTTTTCTCCAGTTTTCAGAGATTAACCTCTAAATGAAAATCATCCAAACCCAATGAGTTTTATCTTTCTTTGTAAGAAAGTGATAGCAGCAGTAATTTTTATGGGGTGTTACATAAGAAAGCAAGTTGCGAATATGAACGACTGGATTAAGTACCATTGTGAGGCATTTCTCTGAAGTGTTGATGCCTTTGGGTCTTCAATGGGCTGGGGTAGGCTGAGATAAAGTGATTTCCCAAAGGTCATGCAGCAAGACAGTACTACACCTGCAGTTAGCTCTGCAGGTATCATTGCCCATGTTCCTGAAACGAGTGTGGTTGGCTTCTGTCCAACATGAATTTAACATGCTTCTCCTTATTCTCTGCTCTCAGAGATGCGGCTTTCACAGCTGAGGGCTCAGAGAGAGATGGATGCTTCTCAGGAGGCCAAGTCTGCCCCTGTGTCACTCGGTCGGAGGTTCCCTGCACCACACTTTTGCAGATAACGGGAGGTGGGTTTCTGACTAACGCATAGCTGACATGAAGGACTGTGACCCAGACAAACTTCATGTTTCAGACTCTTAGTTCACAACCTTTGTCACAGAGCACAGGTTTCAAGGGCATCGTAACACTTGTATGTTTACTTACTGCAAATGGAGGAGGTGCAGGGTTGTACAGCACACAGACTGTAAAGTCAAACATTAATTTAGAACAGACACCCTATAACTTCAGACTGGCTTGAGAGCAAGTAAAGTAGAAGATATGGATATTAAAGTGAAAAAGCACCTAAAATTCGCAGGCTTTTGGGCAAAGCACTTTCAATGAAACACCAATTTACTTACAAAGTGTTAGAAGCCTTAACAACACATACATCAAATAGCAAAACTAAAACGTGGGGATCAGGTAACAGAAGGGGAAATTTCTGTGACTTTTAAGCGGAGTTTAATTTTGTTTGAGTTCTCTTTCAACAGATGCATTTGTATTTCATCCTGCATGGCAACACTTGCTTTGGAAAAGAGTACAGAAAGATCTAGAGGGGCTACTTTGGAGTCTTTAAAAACTTTACATTCCCAGTAAAGAATCTCCTGTATCTGAGCACATGGTGCTGTCAGGAATATGTTCAGACCCATCCCTAAGCGGTGTGTTGAAACCATCTCCTCAGGAAATACTGGAACAGCACTGATCTCCTCCGATGGGAGCTACGTCCCCTCCTCTGAAGCAGAAGGACTAGAAACTGCCTGCTGCAAAGAAACAGGTGGGAGGGGAAAAATAATCACTGTGAGCTGTGGAAGATCGTTATCGTACAGGAAAATAGCAGAGATGTGAAGCGTGAATTGAGAGGGCTCTTCAGCAGTGGCCTGAAGGTAGCACACATGAGGACACCTCTTCAGCTGTGGGCTTGGCTGGGTGTCTGGGCTCTTGGAAGTCGTACCCGGCCATGCCAGCAGTACAAGAGCTACAGCCTTGCCATATCTGTTCTTCCCTTTGGTCCATAATTTAGTGTCTTGTGCTGAGATTTCAGAGCAAAATGCCCTGTAGATCTCCATTTACTGCAGAATGAGTCCTCAGCACTGGACAGACAACATGCTGATAAGAAGAAAGAGATAGCAAGGGAATTATTTACAAACTGTCTCTACTAGCTGATCCCAGAGCTGTTTTGCTAGTGGTTTCACTGGGTAGAGTTTCAGTCATCACTACTCCCTTGGAGGTAACAGACCTTGTAAAATACATGAGATATGTAAGAAAACTTGCTCACAATTCACAGAGAAACTGAATGGTGATGGGAAAAGATATTTGCAAGTAGTTTCTGTAGAGCTGATTTGTTAAACACCTGGCTAGCAAAGAATAGGCAACACTGGTAGAAAATCATATGATGCCAGACTATAAAATCCCTAAAAGAGGTTTTATTCAAAAATAAAACCAACCCTGTCCCACTTTTCTTGTTCACTCCCTTATTTGCAGCTTTTTCTTTTTGCAAAAACAGTGTTTCAAAACTTTATCATCCAAAGCTTTCCTAAGAACTGCCTATTTTGACTTTATCTGTGTTTTGTATGACCACACTATGCTGGTGATTTAGCAACTTCACACTGCAGACAAACATTTCAAAATATTCCCTTCTTTGTAGCTGTTGAACCGCTTTTACATGTATTGCTGCATTACATGATGCCACCCACAGACGTGCTAAGGAAAGGATCGTGCTGGAAACGTGGTGATTTAAAATCACAGATGTGCATTCCCCATGGGTTTGATTTTAGTGCAAAAGTCCCTTAGCTAAGCTGCTTCTGGGATTTCCCTGATGTGACAATTACTGAACAGGGAGAATCTCAGGCCCAGGCTTCAACAGTTCTGGTTTAGTCAGGATCCTCACTGGGCAATTGAGGGGTCTGTGTGGTTTGGGTGCTTGAGCAATGGCCCCGTTGTGTCCCTGGTCCCTTATGTCTGCCTGTGCAGGCTGGGCACAGAGGAGCAAAGGAGTGGGTTGGCAGTGGTCCAGGGGGAGACGCCCCCAGGAGCACCTGCGGCACCAGGAGTACCTAGCAGGCACATTTGCTCTGACCTGCCATTGGGATGGTGCTGGGTGCACATAACAGTGTCCATAGCACATTGGGGAGCACAAAGGTAGGCCAGTGAAGCTGGAGAGCTTTTCAGCTGCAGCGGAAGATTACTACTACTTCAGGGGGAAAAACAGAGCATGTTGAACCATATTTTTAGAAGAACCCACCTCTCAGACACCAAAATAAGCTTGAGCCAAAAATAGAGCCCCATAGATTACCTGGGCACAGGTATCACACGAGGAGTTGCAAAGAGCAGAGCAATTTTGTAAATCAGACCCTTTCCTAGGGAGGTTGATGTGGCAGCTGCCACCTCTCAGACCGTGCTCAAGCACTACAAACACCAACCCAGGCCATTGGGCTTCCCAAGAGCCTGCAGCAGCTGGGCAGGGTCCGCAAGGAGTTCCTTACAGCGGGTGCCGTTTGCCACACAAATGTGATGCCAGACATGAAAGACAGATAGAAAATATACTAGAATAAAGTATTTACAGGTTTCTGTGACTGTTGCTTGGAAAATATAAGTTTGAAAAATTGAACAACCCTAATATCAGTATAGTGTTTTTACTAATTTCCTCCTTTAAAGGGGCATTACTAGGAAGAGAGATTTCTTCCACTTACATTTCAGTTAAGACATTTTTAATTACTTGCTTTAAATACATATATTATGCATACTAATTAAATAATTATAATCCACAGCTTGGTACATGACAGTTTTTTTCCCCTGTAGTTTCTTTAAGATAAGAATAAAAGTTTTTTATTTTATACAGGAGAGTACTTGAATCAACATCTATGGGCTGTCTGCCTATATCTATCTATTTATCTATCTAGTATCTATCTTTCTATCAAGACACATTATGTTTTACAATGCTTTGGGACACCTGCCTGGGTATGTGGAGCTGTAAAAATTAAGAATTTATAATAAAAGTGTATACGTGTGTTGCTAACAATGCCTTAATTCTACTTTCTTGGGCTTTAACATTGGAACTGAAACTAGCCTGTAGCCATTTCAGCAATGAGCAGTCTTCTTAGCACTGTCCTTTGTGCCTTATGTTAAATTTGGGCAAATATCTGCCATCTAATTCAGTTCCTAACATTTGATGACATGAAACATCTTCATCAGACTCCTCAAGTGCAGCCAGTTGCTTTGAATGAACCCCAGGAGATAAGCAATGTTTCCATTTAAAAATAATGCTTAAGAAGATAATATATACAGAGATTTTATAGCTGAATGGAAAAGCTGGGACTGAATCAGCCTTTCCAGCAGATACTGCCAAGCAGATGAATGAAATATTTTTTGTTCTTATCTGCTTTGCTGAGAAACTCAGAGGAGATATTGATACAGATCTCTGTGAGGCCAGTTCCTGAGGACTGTACTTAAATATTTGGAAGCTATTATTTACTGCTTAATTATCTCCATGCAACCAAAAACATCCCTCAGTTTCAGAACATAGTTGCCTTTTACAGCACAGCCACCTCATCACCAAATTCAATGCACAAGAAATGACATTTGTAGATGAGTGGGATGAAGGTCTTAAAGGCTGATCCACATAGTGGACCTCTTGCTTTGTGGTTTTCCTGTCATCTGCCCATGAGAGGTGTCTGGCTGCCTCTTGCTTCTCTCTTCTGGGGGAATCCCAAGGTGGAAGAAGGCTTCCTGAAACAGAAACAGCCTGAAGGAAAGATGGTGCCTAGAAGCAGCAGCATGGCTAAGACACAGCTGGAGCTAGGTGGGCAACCACAAAAATTTGAGGAAGATTGAGGATGCTTAGTATGGAGTCAGGGACTTGATAGTTGTCTGGAAGGAAGTCAACAGAGAATCACAGAGATTAACAGGCATGGTTCAGGAGGAACAGGAGTTGTGAACTGCTTACAGGGTGGGTGATAGCTGGAAAGGAAGGTGGGGTAGAGCTGGAAGGCATCTTGTGTGTAGAAGAGAGGAAATCCATAATTTCTGAAAGAAAAACAAAAATAGGATGGGACAGCCCAGTGCTGGGGTGAGGTAAGGTGTTTTGGAGGGACAACTGATGAGACATAGTAATGCTTGTGAGAAGGGAGAAAATGAGGGTTGGACTGGAAAGAGGAAGCAATAAATACAGAATTTGCAGACGATGGCTCTAAAGAAATGCATATGAGTCAGGTAAAATAATAGTGTACTGGAAGAACATAGCCAAAAGGACAGCTAGTCCCTGGGTGAAGGAAGAATTGGTGGGTCATCTGCTTTCAACCCAGACACTTGGCACCACTGTAGTGGGTGCTGGCAGCCATACTGGCACAAAAGTGGAAGAGATGGAGTCCACCTAGAGAGAGAAGAGGAAAAGAGCTGAAGGTGACAGCACAGCAGAGTCCGACCACAGAAAAACAGGGAGGTTAGGGCCAAATTTACTTGTGTGGTGGAGCTGGTCCTGGGGCAGTTGTTGGGATGCAAACCATCCAACTGATGGGAAAACCAAAGTGATGAGAGCTCAGAGGTTTAAAGATCAGAAAAGAAACTGCCTATGGGGTTCTGATCAGCTGGGGGGCATTTCTGTGACGAGGATAATTCATGAAGTGAAGCAGAGCAGTGAGGTTGAGAAGGCAGAAAGGTAATGGGTACATTGGACATCGAACAGCAGCCACTCCGCTGAGAAACAAGAGATCCCCAGGACAGCTGGGGAGAGCCTGAAGTGCAAAATCTGGGGAGGAAGACAACGGGGAGCAGTGTGTCTGCAGGTGGTTGACCAGGGGGAGGAAAAAGAGGCAATGCTGAGTGCTAGCTGAAGGGACCTGATGACACAGCAGTCCCTTGCTGACAAACAGTGGTGCAGCGTCAGAGATGGGAGATGCTGCCGCTGATGGGGACAGGCAGCTGCTGAGGTAGCAGGCAGGGCTTGGTGGGACAGGGCCAGCTACTGCCAAGGTGAAAGCAGGAGTGGGAACTGGAGGGGTAATGGTTCAGAAAGAAAAATGAAACAATGAAACTTTCCTGTTTATGATAAAAATAGCCCCAAGCAGATTTTCGTACTTATTAAAAATCTTAACATAAAAGGAGCCTAGGAGAACCAGCAATATCCTCTCTACAGTAGCTACATCACATGTGCAAATAAAATATGTTGCTAAACTTGTTTTTTTCCTATGTAAGGACTAAAACCAGATATCATTTACTTCTATACACACACAACCAGTAATGCCTTATGCTTGTAGAGTTCCCATCTATTGTATGAAAGCTGGAGAACTGAGTAACAAAATGTTCTGTACCAGAAAACTGCAGCATTTAGCCAGTGTATCAGTTTCCCAGAGTAGTTTTATGGTATTTCTATTTTTTTAGATCTTCTATTAACACTCAAAGTGGATCTATTTTTCCATGCAAAGGAATGATTTAAGAGAAAATCTGTAATGCCTACTCTGGCAAGCACATCGATGAATTTTTCGAGATCAGTGGCAAACTGATCTGCAATCTGGCTGTCCTGAGACTCGCAGCATGACTAGAGGGAAAATCCTGATTCAGACTCCCAAGTTATAAAATACATCTTGCTCCTACACATTTTTAGAATTCAAAAACCTTCCACCAGATTCTGCAAAATTTACATTGTAACCTTTCAGCTTAGGCAGACACTGTATTTTAAGAGCTGACATACACAACCCTGCTCTACTCACTACTGTGAAATCAGGAGCTGTTGGATACATGTATTTCAGTGGAAAAAAGTGCTATTTATAAGCACAGGCGCAGCTATTTGTGGTTGGCTGGGTCTCAGTCCAGCTTAGCTGCAGGCTACAATTCAGATTTGAGGCTTGGACTTGATTTATGTTAAAACTGGAATTACACAGGCTGCTCTCACTAACCTTTGCACAAGATGGAGGGACTCTCAGGACCAGCTTGTTCTTGCAAGACTTCTGCTTAGAACAAAACCTCTCTGAGGACAACAGTTTGAATTTGAGTTGAGCTGCATCTGTACTAGTGCCAGATCTTAGAGTCACAGAATCACAGAATCAAAGAATAGTTTGGATTGGAAAGGACCTTTAAAGGTCGTCTAGTCCAAACCCCATTCAATGAGCAGGGACATCTCCAACTAAATCAGGTTGCTCAGAGCCCTGTCCAACCTGACCTTCAATGTTTCCAGGGATGGGTATCTACAACCACTCCGGGAAACCGGTTCCAGTGTTTCACCATTGTCTTCATAAAAAAATTCTTCCTTCTATCTAGTCTGAATCTACCTTCTTTTAGTTTTAAACCATTACCCCTCATCCTATTGCTACAGGCCCTGCTAAAATGTCTGTCCCCATCTTTCTTATAAGCCGCCTTTAAGTACTGAAAGGCCGCAATAAAGTCTCCCCAGAGCCTTCTCCAGGCTGAACCACCCCAACTCTCTCAGCCTTTCCTCATAGGAGAGGTGTTTCAACCCTCTGACCATTTTCACGGCCTCCTCTGGACCTGCTCCAACAGGTCCATGTCTTTCTTGTGCTGAGGACTCCAGAGCTAGACACAGTACTCCAGGTGGGCTCTCACAAAAGCAGAGTAGAGGGGGAGAATCACCTCCCTCGACCTGCTGGTCACACTTCTCTTGATGCAGCCCAGGATACGGTTGGCTTTCTGGGCTGCGAGAGCACATTGCCGGCTCATGTCCGGCTTTTCATCCACCAGTACCTCCAAGTCTTTCTCCACAGGGATGCTCTTAATCCACTCATCCCCCAGCCTGGATCAATACTGGGTGTTGCCCTGACGCAAGTGCAGGACCTTGTGCTTGGCCTTGTTGAACCTCATGAGGTTCCCATGGACCCACTTCTTGAGCTTGTCCAGGTCCCTCTGAATGGCATCCCATCCCTCAGGCGTGTGAACTGCACCACTCGGCTTGGTGTCATCTGCATATTTGCTGAGGGTGCACTCTTTAGTTTTGGGGATTCAGAATGGTCCCTTAACCAGTGAGGATTTAAACACCTGAAACTATTTAATTTGATTCAATACAGCTCCATTTATTCCATGTGGATATTGAAGAGCACTGAAATTTTGCCTGTGTTGTGCACTCCTAGTTGGGTAATTTTTATGGTACTGCATGTCAGTCATGGACAACTACATTTTATTTGTTTCTTAAACATGGGGGAATAGATGTATGGAAACCATTGTTCTGAAATAACATACATTCAGAGTCCTAAAGAGATGTTGCAGACCACTGTGAAGAGAGATGACAAATGATATTTTAATGATTACCGAGATGCCAAGCATCACCAGATTATGAGAAAGGTCTTAAAAGATGCCTTAGGAAAGATTGCTAGGTGGCAGTCTAAGAGTCACACAGTCACCTATTTGTCACCATGAAAATATCAAATTCCAAACCCAAACAAACCTTTGGCACCCTGGCAATGTCGCCAAGTGTGAGAATGGTATTGCAAACCTGAAAACAGGATTTTTTCATGATTGATTGTACTTTCTTTTTTCTTTTGCAAATTATTACCTGAATCTAAACCCAAACTTGATTGGTATTTTGGAATAATCCTGAAGTATTGTGCAGTGATAGTCAGTATGTCATATTACAGTTATGTACTTGTGGGCTTTTAAATGCTCTTAATGGCTTACACTTGCTTAACCTTTCTCTCGAAGGAATCCCAGCTCACTTGTATTTTCACATAGTGTTTTCACCTCCTTTGACATACAGTCAACTTTGAAGGAGAACACTGAAATTATTAAAGTTAGAAATTAAAAAAAATACTTGGTTTCACTAAGGTTACTGTGAGTGATAGAATGCATTTATCTGATCTCACGCATTGGCCAGCTACTCGTTAAAATGTAGGGATGGCTACTCTTGGGAAACTTGAGCATCTTGGCCACTTCTAAAGATTTTCTTCTTACTAAAGTACAGCACTGTCTCCAAGAGTACCAGCAGCAAGCACCATTCATCCTAGGAAAAGTCAGAAAGCTCTCATCTATTTAATTATTAAAATAAAAGGACCTAGATCATGAATAGTATTTCCATATCCTCACCCAGTGATCGGGTAGGCAGTAGGGACACATGACTGCTCAAAAATTAAGAACTGCAAAGGACAAGAACAGGTACAATACAACAAAGAACAATATCTCTGCTGTGTTTTGTTTGGAGCCAGCCAAGGCTGCGTCTGCAAATTTCCTATTTGCTTCACTGAAAATAATAAATTATCTCCTGCTAGATACTGGGTCTGTCTGACCCAAGGTGAGAAGTGCTATTGCAGTGTCTTTTGCAGAGCTGTGGCACGCAGCCGGTGAGAGCCTGCCCTACCAGCCAGCACCACCTCCAACCAGCCTCATTCCTCCCTGCAAGCTCATTTCTGGGTTGGGCCACCGGTTCAGGAGCTGGGATTGAGAGCCTGTCACCAGGGCAGATCTCCTGCTGTCCTCCCCCTGCCCCGCTGTTTGCTTCCAGTGTGGCCAGGAGGATGCCAGGAGAGAGGGAGGCAGCTGGGGAGCACCCCGCCGCCCTGGCCACGCTAAGCCATAACCCCAGTGCATTCAGGGGAAAGGTAAGGTGTTTCTTCACACCAGGCTTCTCTCAGGACCGAAGGCAATGGCATGTTGGAACAATGTCACTCCTAGATACAAACAAGTGAGGGCAACACAGCCAGTACAAATAAACAAATAGAAGCACAGAGGGGAAGAAAAATTGCACCTTTTGGATTTGCTGTTATCCTTCACGTGCACTTTTCACACTTAGATGCTATTACAAAGGATGCTACTGTTCAGTTATTGATTGAATCCCAGTTCCTGAGCTCATTTCTAGTTCTTGGATGATGTCACTTTATTGATAGGTTGAATACAATTTCATTTGGTTGCGGTTAAGTGAATCTTCAGTGTCAATCAACATTTTCTTACAGTGCTAAGCCCACAAAAAAACGTGCACCAGGCAGAGCGGTGATGAATATAAGCCTCTGGGATCACACCGTGTGTGAGCCTGAAATTCCAGGCTATGAGTCAATCTGCGGATTGTGTGGCAGAGCCTGCAGTGATCTTTTGCAAAAAATGGCACATGGATTAACACTTGCTGAAATTCCTTTTTCATCAGTGTGTTGGTCAACGTTTTGGGTGTTAGCATGTTGCTGATTGCATTCTTTGTTAAGGAACAGAAAAGAAAGTGGTAGCTCACAGCTCCTTTGGCATGCGGATCTTCCACCCATGATACTGTGTCTCTGAGGGGGACAAATGAAGGAGAGACAGATTTATACTGAGGAGTTGCCACTGTTTAAACAAAGCAGCCTCCATCCCTGTGCTTCTACAGCCAGCAGAGCTGCTGGTGAGTATTCTGAGGGAATTTATTTTCAGTGAGCATATAGTATAACGTGGCCCATGCCCTAGGTTTGCATCTCTTGGGTGCCATATGGGATAAGCCAACACATGTCTGTTTAGTCCTGGAGGGTCTGTTCCTTCCACACTGTAACTGGAAATGAAGGCAAGGGGCTTGCATTGCCTTAATTCTGCTAAAATCCCTCCCTTGCCATCTGGGCCCATATGAAGTACTATATGCAAGGAAGGAAAGAAGATAAATGATGTTCCAGAGAAGGTAAAAGGAATTCTGCATGGCCTCGTTAAAAACACTCATCACTGGGAAACAGATTTCTAGAAACTAAATTTTCTACTGATTTTCTTCCAATTGAGTGAAGAAGGAAATGGTGGGACTACAGCAGTCACTCAAAAAGAGGTTTCACCCCTTCACATTGTTGGTGACATTCTTTTAGAAACCTGTTTCTCCAAGGTCTTTTTTGCTTTGTGACTAAGATGCAGAAGCAATATCCAAGTTAAATGCCTGCATTTCTAACCTAAAGAAAAACGATACAGTGCTCAATCATGCAAATTAATATATCAGTCAGAATCCACTGAGTTGTCTGGGATATCAGATTATGATTTCAGACAACTTCTTTTAACCTAATGAGTCTGCATTCTTCATTAAAGCAAATTAGCATAATTCCACTACAGTCAAGGTAGCTGTACTATTTCAGATATGTCCTTATACCATGCTTATCATCTGAGGACTTTACAGCAGAGCTTTAAGCAATGTGACTAATATTAGGAATAAGTTGCTTTATCCCCTCTGAGACAAAACCTAAAAATGCTACAGCAGTTAATACAACTTTAAAAATGCAGATAGCATTTATAAAACTTTTTATGAAAGTCTGTATCGCAGACAGTACAGAAATGTACAGGTCTCAAAAAAAAGTCCGTATGAAAACATATCCTAACTCCCTGCAGCCACAGAAAGAAAACTCACAGCTTACGACTACGTGCATTTGAGCACACATTTGACACAATTCTCATGCTTTTGTGCATGTAAGTGTGCACAAAACCTGCAGTATCACTTTTGTTGCTTTTAAAAAATTATTTTAAATTAATTTTTTAAATTATAATTTTTTAAAATGTTTTAAAATTTTTATTTAAATAATTTTTTAAAATTTCCTAAGCTATAGGAATATCAGAGAGATTTTTTTCTGATTTGTAACATATATTGCTTGTACTGTGCCACATCAGCACTCCAATTATAAACCTACAAAACACAGAGGACCAGAATCAGCTGGTCAGTCTCCCCTCCTCACAGCTTCAGATTTTAAGGCAATGGAATTGCACTGATGTAATATGGTTTAACAAAGTGCTCATCGTTGCTGCAGTACAAAAGAGGGGGATAAATAATGCTTTTTTTTTTTTTCTGGTGGTCTGAAGATAAGCCAGTCAATTTAAACTACTGAGTATAATGTTTCCTGCTGTATGTTCTCAAACACAAGGGCAATACAAGTTTCACTGTACTGCTGTGAAGGGTGTTTTACTTATTTAGAGGATAAAGGAAGTCATTTGGGTCATACAGGGTCATTTGTTAATCCAGAAACTTTGCAAAAATTATTTTAGTTTCATAAAACAAAGCACAGAGCTCAATTCTGAGTCTTCCTATGCACAGAAAGAGGGACAAAAGGGGGTAGAGGACACAGAGAAGAAGGTGCTCTTGACTAAGTCAATCTTGTCAGGCTAGTTTAACAGGGTTAAGAAACCTTCCTCGTGTAAATAATTGGGAGCACTACATGTGGGTAATACGGCTTCAAAGGGCTTAACCTGCATCTTACTGGACCCCCAGCCAACATACACCATCATGAAATGCTCCTGCCACTGAGCCCTACTGTATTCCTCTGCATCTGGTACCTATAGCCATGGTATAGCTGAGGGAAAGACCTACTTCCCCACAGGTACTGTGGTACCACTGCTCCCTGCAGTGCTCTCCCCTCCAGCTCAGGCACAGATGGGAAGACAGAGCACCCTGAATTCATCTACACATCAGAAAACCAGCACAAAATTTGTTCACCACCCGAATAAAATTATAAACCCAGTGTTATTATTTCAGATTTTTGGGGCTCATGTAGCCCAGTAACCTGTCTGCAGCAGTGACCACAAACTGACCCCTACAGAACAGCAAGAGCAGGATTGAACATATGTGATCTTTCCTGCAAGTCCTCTTCCAGCCTCCAGCCACTTTCAGCTCAGGGGACTCCTTGAGCCTGATGTTTGCCCAGTGGTGGACCTCTCTTCCAAGTACTTGCCCAGTCTTCCCTTGAATGCCTGAAAAAAGTGCTGCAATCATCATACCCTCTGGCAAAGAGTTTCACAGATCTAGTATTGGCTGCATGAAGAAATAGCTCCTTTTATCCTGAAAATGACTCCTACAGCTTTGTCTAACAGTTGCTGTCTCTTACATTGGAAGAAACAGTGAACAGCTCACCCTCAACCATCCTCTCCACACCACCCCGGGATTTGATAGACCTGAATCAATTCACCCCCCAGGGTGGTCTCTGAGCCTGAGCCTGAGCCTACTCAGACAAAAGCTGAGTATCACATGTATGTTTTGGCTGCTCGTTTCCAAGGGATTAAGGAATTTACTAAAATGTTCTTGTTGCCCAGGCTCCCAGTACATCCTCACCACAAAGCTTCACCCCACGCTCACTGGCTGGACACTGAATGTACTGAGTGTAACAGTCACACAAAGCCAATGATCCCAAATATATAATCACCAGTGTGTGAGCGCTGAATTCCCACAATTGCTCTCATCTTGGTACTGTGAAGTAACAAAGATCCTGCTTTACTTGGTGTGCTAAACTTGGGCTATTAAAGCTATTAAAGCTAAGATCCCCTCATTATTATTATAAGCACTCACTAGCTTTTAATTATACTACCCGACATCATGTCTCCCTTCCATCGCATCATTCTGCCACATTTTCATTTGGCTTATGGCTTTCTTTCAGTTAGCTGTAAGAGTCAGCCAGGAAGTGGACTGTTTAATGATATGAACATCATCAGCACAGTGAGCACTCATATACTTATTGTTATCTGCACATGTCTGCATGTGATGTTACAGAGAAATAACCCAACTGACTGGACTCTCTGAGTGTTTCAGTTGCCCTCTGAAAACTGAAAGTTCAGGATAAGGTCAGCAGATCTTTTTAAAAGCTGGCTTCCTAAAGAACAACTTATAATACTTCATGGTTTTCTATTTAAACTTCTCTCAGTAAGCCATCTGTAATGGGAATTCTGCCTGATCATGCAAGTCCTGTTCAGGCAACATATTTTCAACTGATTTTACATCTATTCAGCAGAATGATCAGCTTTAAAAACTTATTTTATGTCTAGCTAGAACATGACCAAGTAGGTTTAAACCAGGTACCCTGCATTTGCACGTGCACCATATGGCTACTTGGTTTTCCTCCTGTACTGAGATGGGAGGGCATTTTTTTTATGGTTTACAGCAGAGGCAGCTCATCATAACCACATCTGTAAAAAACAGCTTGACCAGCTGTATTCCTTGCAGGTCTGTGTGTGCTAAGGCATCCCAAGAGCACATCATGCCCTGCCAACTAGACAGACCTTCCAGGCATCTGCTCCTCTGCTGAGGCAGGGCCACTCGGGCCTGAGCACTGGCATCCTAAAAAAGAGCAGCTGGAGCCAGGAACGAATATATGGAGAATGTGGGGACAAAGGTATCAAATATCTCAGGTTAACTGCCAATCAGTTAAAGCTGATGTCTAGGCAAGCTCTGAGTATGTTGCAAATTCAGGTCTGAAAGTGGTAGATGCTGAGGGCTCACCTCTCTGCAACTTTAAAGTTAAAGAGAAGATGCTGATATTATTTCTCAATTATTTACTTATTTGTTTCTACTATGTTTTGAGATGTTTCAAAGCAAGTTAAAGATGAGACAGAAGCCAGAAATAACTCCATGGCAGCACCCTCGATGGGGGTGACTTGGTCAAGCATCACCCTCAGCGGAGGTGACTTGGTCAGTGTCACTCCTACTAGTACAGGTGTTTTGAAAAAGAAAACTCTACAGTCACGGTAGAGGAAGATTTTACAGCTGGAAAAGTGCAACAAAGCTATACCCTGCTAGCCACTACTCATAGTCTTCCCCTCCAGTCTCAGCCATGACAATATTGCTCCTTCCCCCAGAGACCTGCCTGAGGGGCAGTGTTAAATGCTCCATGTAGCACCATGGGATCCCTGCTGAGAGAGGCTGCTGGAGAAACAGCCTGGACTGGAGAATCACTTATTTATGCTCATAGGTGGGCTTTGCATGGTCGTGGCCCTGGTCCTGCAGCAGAGCTAGCCTCAAGTTAATAATTACACGTTTAGCTTATTACACAAGCATTCACTCCTGCTCTTTCACTGGTGTCCATTCTTCTACTTTGTGTTAGTCTCTCCTTTTCTCATTTGGTTTCATGGATGACAGGAGCACAGGTCCCATGGGCATCAGCATTCCCTCCCCAGCTTCGCCTACTCCGCAGCAGTGACCCCATGCTTCCTGGGTTAGGACCTGTATGCTCCTTAAGCAGCCTTTCTTCTGGATTCAAATTACTAAGATCAAAAGTTCAGCAGGTTCAATCCTCACTTGGTTTGCTAATGTATTTATTTGTTCCAGTGACCTGCCAGGTCTTCAGCAGTCCTACCAAACCCATGAGAAGACCCTCGGTTCTCTTCAGAGCTAGACTGACAAACCGAGGGGCTGCTTTGGAGGAAGAGCAGAGACTGGGGGCTAGTGAAGGATCATGAAACAATGTTTTGAGCCAGCAAGTTACCATTAAAGAATGCAGCCCACTTATGTAGAAAAACTGGGTGCCAACTGCTCGCCGACCCTGTTATTCAAGTTCTGAAGCCTGCAGCAAAGGGCTCCTAGAATTAGGTCTCCCAATCTGGTGGTGAGACACCTCTGATGTCTGCAATAGGTTTGCCTTGGGGTTGTTAAATATCCACTCCATGTGATTGGGCTAATTAAAAGTTTTTAAAACAAATCCCTGTTTGTGAAGGTATAAAAGCTAAGAGGATTAGATGTTAGTTAAACTAGACATAACTGAGAAACAAAGTTGTTGCTGTTAATTCTTAGAAATGCTACCCTAGTGCGTGCGGGTGAAAGGAGTGGATAACGAAATTAATCTGTGAAACAAAAGTCTCAGATGACAGTTAAATTAGGTATTCCATAGAAAAAAGTGTCTAACTTGAATTCAATATTACCATGTAAGAGGGGAAGATTTTGTTCTATATACATAAGGCAAAACCAGCTTTAATTAAAATAGTTTCATCTGCAGTATTCTTCTTGTAAAAGAAATGTAGGTATTTTCTGTTATTCTATAGATGCCCACCGAGCATACAGGTATATACAAATAGCGCCGAAAGCTGGTTAAGAACAACATAACTCCAAACTTTCATCTGTTAAACTGAGAAAGTGTCCGAGTCTCATTTATGTTGTACTGACCAACTGGGAAGTCAATGACTCTCAATGACTTTCCACCCTGTCCTTCCAGGGGGTCTCAGTTACAAAGAATTAGCTTCTTTTGAGTTTCCATGGGAATCAGAAGTCAACTATTTTCTTCCACCAATAAGGAACTGCTTACTGCTTCCAGTAAGGATAGATTAGGGAAAATGGAATTTAGATCTACAGCATATTTGTGCTGAACAAATGTTCCCTCCCTACCAAAAACCCAACAAAAATAGGCCATTAGAGCCTCAAGACTCCTCCTCTCCCTCTGAAAACACACTTGTATGTCCACTCAGAAATTCCTGACTTTATTCCCAGCGAGACTTCACTTCAACAGCAGCCAGCAGCCCTCACCCTCAGCATCTGCTGTTACCTGTCATTCTGCCTTGTTTAACTGCTTCTTCCTGGGCAGACATCCCATGGATCCCAGGGTTTTATCTTGATGGCTCCATTCTCCCCCACCAGCCTCATTCTATAACACTTGCTAATGCTGGTAGCACTAATTATATCTTTATTTGAATGTAAATACTTTGCTTAGGGACATAATAAGCATACACCTGATTTTGGAGCCTCTGAAAGAAGGATGTTGTGCTGATCAGTGCCAATAAGGAAGGGGGAGATGTAAGAACTACTGCTCCAGAAGGAAGTTAAATCACATTAGTGAGCGTTCCTGGGTGCTGGAAACCAATTGCACCCTTTCAAGGCCAGAACAGCCCCCGACACACTTTGAACCCATGTCATTTGAATACCAGTTACCCAAACCAGAGGACAGATACTGCTCTCCTAGGCACAGGCTGGGGGTTAGAATGAGCTCTGGATCATTCCTAACACACAGTTTGGGTGCAGCCATACAGTTTTGGCAGGCAAGACAGCATCCTCCTCTGGAGGCAATCAGCCTCTGTGCCAGGGAGCGATTCTGGGCATGTTTAATTTACTAGCAATGATGTAGCTAATGGGGAAGAGAGATAGAAAACCAAATCCCTTCTTTAACAACCAAAATAAAGAAATCTGTTACATCTGGAAATATTGAGGCAGATGATCAAATAATTAGCACTGCAACAAGTTTGTACTGCCTGCAGCTAGAAGAACTGCTCTTTATGGAAGCAGGAATGTGGTTGAGCCTGCAAAAATGCGATAAGGGATCTATACCTAATATTTTTGGATGGTCTATGCATGTCACAGCTAAGTTTCCATGGAACTGAAAAAGCATTCAGGCTTGAAATCCCATGTAAAAACTCCCTACTCAGACCAGCTGAGGATGGCTTGGTCAAGTGCCAGTGCCACATCTTTACTCCTTCTTGGAAGGTGAAAGTATCAAAAGTAAAGGTGTGTAAACAACCTTTTTTCTTTCTATCACAAATTGACCCTTGAAATGACAATAACAAAGATTCTTTTTCCTTGCTTTTCTCAACAAAACAAAAAAAACCAATTTCAGTTTGATTTTTTTTCTGTAGTGCTTCTTTTAAATTTCCTACAATTTCCACATAAGGTGCTCCAAATTGAAAAGCAGAAATATTTTCATTCAAATTTTTATTTTTACACAGAACAGATTGCTTTGCAACTTGACCCAAACTTACAAATAGTTTTATTTTTTACAAAATGTTCACTGTTTGGTAAGTGTACTGTTTACATTTTTTTTTTTCCCCAGCTGGAATCCTGAAGAGCTTGCATATTGTAAGGAAAAAAAAGTACAGGTATGGATTTCTATGCTGATGTTTCATCACATGTGTGGGCTGATGCTGGCTGTAGGTATGAAATACAAATTTAGTATATACAGATCTTGCTGATCTAGTAGAAGGATTAAATAACACATCTCCTGGCCCTTTTACAGAAGGATGATTCAAGCAATCCGTAGGTTCCTAGGCTGCTGCACAAGATCACAGCCTGATCACACGTGTATGATGGCATAAATAGATGAATAATAGCAACTGGATTTTCAGTCCCACCCACATTTCATCTTATTTTTTAAAATCATGTTACACCTACACACAATGCTTGGCTAAGGCTGACAAACACAGAGTAAAGAAAATCAATATATTGCTTTCCTGTGTGTGTATGTCAGGAGGAAACAATAGCTGGTGTTTCTTTTTCCTTTTTTTTTTTCCCCTTCTTTTAAGGAAATATATCTGAGAAAACAGCAGGCAGGTGGTGAAAGTCATTAGTTTCCATGAGATTTCAAAAGGTAAATCCTCGCACAAGTGCATGTAGGATTGGACTAGAGTGGGAGACAGCTGACCTGCTCTAAAATACTGCTACCTGGCTTCCCAGTTGGGCTGTGGTCGGCTCCAGCATGCACCATGACCTTGTCTCTTTTGAGAGCTGGAAGAGTATTGCCCTTGACTTGAATGGAGGCAGAATCAAGCCCTACCCAGAAAGTTTCATACGCTACGTGTCGTATGTGCGTGCCAGCATTATGCAACGGGGTGAAAAATGAAAACCTGTCAGGCACAGAACTGGTGCACTCAAGGACATACTGTTATTTGTTTCACAGCTTTGCCACTCTTAACAGGGATTAACAATGTGCCATTGATAGCTGCCATGATAAAGTCAACCAAAACACCTCATTTTTTAACTTTCAGAACATGATCTAAACTTTTGAGGGAAATGGCTGGCTTGGCCTCAAGGTTCTATTTTTAAAAAAAAAAAAAAAAAGAACCTGAGAAAACATTTACTTTTTCCAGCCTCCTTTCTCCAATTTTCCCCTCCTTTGTCCCCCAGTTAACACAGGAGCAGATTGAATTCACCTCCCAATTCCTTTATTATTTTTTTTTCAACCAAGTCGGTAGGCATTGTAAGTCGCCAACCTTTGCTTTCTGGAAATTCTTTGGTGTATTACTGCATAGCACAGTGGTGTGACAAGGATAAAGAGATTAGAAGTAATTTCATATAACTCCTTCTTCTGTCAAAATCTGCAGAGGGCTTTTACTGGTAACTATGAGTGTTGCTGAAATTCTTCATTAAAAACTTTCAATATATGGGCAGGAAATCTCTAAGCACTAAGAGAGTAACCAAAACAGAGGGAGAGGAGGAATATTAAATCCAAGTCTGAACGGAGAGAGAATACAAAGGGAAAAAAACCTGCTCAAGTACAACAGTAATAATGCATGTTATCTCCAAGGGGGTTGATGCCAATTCAGGTTTGAAAGCCAGATAATCACGTGCTGATTTTCACCAGTTTCAAGTAATTAGGCATAACCAGTGCAGACACAGGCTCTCCTTGCCACTATCAAACAGCCAAGGTGGCTGTGAGCTGCTGCTGGATGGTCACTACTGCAAGCTGCCATGGCTTACACAAAATTCAGCCTGTATGTTGTACCAGCACACTGTATATACAGCCTATACAGACAAAATCTGGCCAGCAGATGAGGAGCTTTTCCCAGTAAGGTGGTCACGTATGACCCCTAGTTTTGTCAGTGTGGGAAAGCAGGAGGGAAGCACAGGGAGTAGAAGGAATTAAATATGATCTAGCCTACACAGCTGGGCCAGCCAATGCTTGCACTGGAGACCTGACCAAAGCTTTGAAGATGAAAAGAGGGCGGCTTGCATTCTCTATCATCTTCCCATTAAATGAGCAGATGAATGGACAGGCATGAAATGATAATGACAATCCTGCACTTTTTGAAAAGTTACCATCATGTGCTATAAAGCTGTTGTCATGCATTGCAGGTCCTCCTCAAAGCTGGTGACCTTGCAGAAGAACAGAGAAAGTGCCGATGAGCATAGATGCAGGTGCGTGAAAGGGAACATATCACTACCACACCAGGTTAGAAGTTTAAACGCTGTGTCCCCTATTAGAGGGGTGCAAAACTCTTCTGCTTTTTTTTTGGGTCCTTTTCTCTGTTCATGAATCATCCACCCACTAGTTTTCATAAGCATGTTCACAACTTGGGCTTGCTCAATGAAGACTGCAGCATGATCTGCTGCATTTGAGCCCACTCGGGACAGCAGATTTCATCCTTCTTCAGCCATTTGCTATGTGTGAGGCAGGTTGCTCTGAGTGCTTAGTTTCTGACTCTGGATTTCAAGCTGGTTGACCCACAGCTGCCTTTCCCTCAGGTGTCTGTGGTACCCAGTACAATGGGCATCTTTCATTTGTCTGCTTCTGCTTTAGAACAATATATTAAAAGAACTGAATCTTTTCCAGTTTACACTAGCTGGGACATTTAATGCATTCAGGCTCTGATCCTGTACCTTTCAATTCACAGAGGCTTTTGGGATGGCTCTAGTAGGGTGAAGCAACCCCCTTGCACAGCTGTGCCTCAACCCTAGCCTGTCTGAAGACAAAAGTGCAAAGCAGAGTCACAGCACTGTGTGGTGGGCACCTCCAAGTGCACAGTCCCATCATCTCAGTCTCATATCAATCTCCTATTCCTCACCTGAAAACAGCTTAACTGCAGGTAACTATCACTTGCAATTATGATCCACCAGGAAAAGGAGAGCCAAACACCCTAGCAGCACAGGGTGGATTGCTACCTTTGACTCCTGCTTTTACAAGCCAGTTTTATTAAAGAGATCTCTAAAAGAGGTGTAATGTGGTGGTCAGAGTCATGCTGGACATATTCCCTAAGTGAGGAAATGTCTAACACTAGGAGACCTAGCAAGGGTAATATCCTGGTCCTCAGCCCTCTCTGCACTATTTGTCTTCCATAATGTCTTCCTTCTTTATCCTTCTATCTTTTCTTATCATGCTAAGGACACCAGCCTCATTTATCATTTTCAGAAGATGTTTTTCCAGCTGCAACAGTGTCAGTGAAAGAAGGTAGCCCTGCAAGATACTGGGTCACCAGCTCTGCTGGGCCAGGTTCACCAGCTCTCCAGCCTACCAGCAGGGATGCGTGTGGGACCGTTGCATCCAGAACCATCCTGAAACCAGCCCCTAAGCCAGGGCAATTCAAACCGTGGGTGGCTCCCACCCATGAGAAGCCAGTGTTCGCTCCTACCTCTTTTACCCCATGGACACACAGGGGTGTGGATAAAACACAGAAACAGACCATGGCGCAGAAGAGACATAGCGGGATTCCCCCTTCCCAGACCAAAACCTAATCAGCCATTGGTGGCAAGGATGCCTCTTCTTGTGGGTTCTCCTCCTGGCCCTGCACAGCTCCCCAGCTATGCAGTGGCAGGGGGCTGGCATCTCCCCACCCTAGCTGCTTGCCTCTGAGTGTGCACCCCAACACAGGCTCTCTGGTCCAGAAGGGACTGAAGCACTGCCGTGCTCTTCCTGGGTACCCTCCAACCTGGCAGGCAGTACCGCCACCCTCACTCACATGTTTCACTAGGTGAAGGTGCCAGCCCAGGTCTGGATGGATGCTGCAGACCCGTGCATGGGAGAGTGAGCCCTGCAATGTGCCGCTCCCCCCTGAGAAGTGCCTGAGGTTCCCTGGAGCACCTGATATTGGGGAGCTGGGCACTGCAAATTGGATCCCGCATTGCACTGGACCCTCATGGGAGATGATGGCCTCCTTCACTCGCCGTGCAGTGCGAAGGGTGGCCCTGCTCCAGCAGAGAAGCTGGGCTCGAGCACTGATGGTGACTGCTGTCCCCACCACTCTCCCATAGACATTGGAGGGGATGTGGTGCCTGATGCACTGCGAGAAAGGGGAACTCATAGCTAAGGCAGATAAACAGGCTCTTGACTACTGCTTTCTGTCTTCACTCTGCACATGGATCCTGTGTATCACTGGCCAAGTCATTTAAACCGAGCTTTGTACAGATGGTCACTGACTGCATGTTCCTTATTTTTGGGTGGGAACATTTTCTGGTCTGCAATTTGTTTGCAGAAGCAAAGAGCACTTAGAGCTGCAAGTGAACTCGCTGGGAAATGCACTTTGAAAATGTGGATCTTAAGCAAAACTAAGTTTTCTGAAAAATAGAGTCATAAGGCAAGCAGTGCGACTGACTCATACTGCTAGCTGAAGAGCAAATGAAAAAAAAAAGGCAATTTATTTTGCCCCAAGGCAAACATTTCACTTCTGGATTCTCTACCCCATTTTAATTGTTACATTTAGTCAAATTTTTAAATTAAATGTCATTCTAAAGCAAAAAAATGTGGTTGCATTATTTCAAAAATGTGGAAATAACACTTCAACTTATTTGCATGTGTTTATTTCTGATCATTCAAAATAACCTCTTAGCTTGACATAAATCTATAGCTAGAACTGGTTAACCCTAAAGCACATTTTTCAGCGAAGATGACCTTTAACTAAAAAAGTTCACCTGTGCTGGGCCGTGGCTAAACTGTACAGTCAAAACCGTGGTAAACTTCTTAATTTATACTCTGTGTCCCTACAGTTTTTAGTAAACAAATATCAAATGGTTGTTGTGCAGATTATCTCACTACTGTTTGTAAGTATTTAAATACTATAGAGATGAACACCATTAAAAAGCCAAAGAGTAATATATCTCTCTTCAGAGCAAACCAGTGTAAGAGCATGAACCATTTACATCCTGAACAGCAGAAGAAAAAAAAAAAATTAAAGTACATTGTTCACTGACCACCCTCCTTTTCACACATGATATATGGCAAGGATCCTACAACAAACCTCAACAGTACTGAATGTGTCAAAAAGCCAGGATCATACTATAATAATACATAACAGAATACAAATTAGGATTGTTCAGACTATAAATCTGGCATTATCTGAATTACACACTTCATATTTTTTTCTGAGTAGGATATATCTGTGTCCTGTTTCCTAAGCTTGTATGGTTTTCTTTTTTGGATGGAAACTGAAACCCAACCCCAAATTCCATCATGTGTCATCCTACTGACGCATGTGTCACCCGGAGGGGTAGCACATGAGATTTACCACATGGACTTCTGCTCCACGAAGTAACTGAGTAAATCACAGAGGCAGGGCAGCAGCCCAGCCTGGCATTTGCTGGCAGCAGCAGTGAAAGAGGGAAAAGGCAGGAGTAGGGGGCTCCTTCCAGCTTCCTAAGGGAAAGGTAGTGCTGAGAAAAGTCACAGATTCACATCCCCAAGCGCTCCGGCTCAGATGACCTGCCCCATCATCCCCTCTTGCCCTTGTCTGATACCAGTGCCCCAGGCTCACACCATTACCTCCCTCCTGTCATTACCTCTCACCCCGAGTCCCCCTGCCTGGCGGGCTCCACTTGCAGCCCCCCATATCAGACCTTGCTCCCAAGTGTGCTGTCTCCCTGCCCAGCCACCAGTTCTCAGTCCCTTCCATTTGAGTTATCCCCTCAAATCCTTCTTTTCCATCAGCCTTCTGACTCCCCATCAGCTTTTCCAGGCAGAGAGTTGTCTTCTCTCTCTTCCTTCCTTGTCTCTCTTCTCTCCTCTTGCTCCTAATCCAACCTGCTCCTCACAGCCTCAAGCTCCAGTACCTGTTTCTTTTTTGCCTTTACCTTTAGATGCTCTGTACACTGCTCTTGAACTCAGGGACAGAGAGCCTAACAGCCTCGTACCAGACCTCCAACTAAAGTCCTCCTCAGACTGGAGCATACACAGTGTGAACAGTGGTTTCTGGGACTTGGATGTTGAAAGTTGAATTTTCCATAAACGCATGGGAACTGATATTCAAAGGTTTATATCCTGCTTAAGTCTGGGTACCTCTGCAGAAGAGCCTCTTCTCTGCTAATGGTCAAGTCACTGCCCTAGGAAGAGGTTGCAAAAGTTTGAAAAAAAAGCAAATTCTCTAACTTTGATTTTCAGAAACGGTCAAATCATTTTAGGTTAAGTGACTCTTGGGCCTCTATCCAGGCAAATGCAGAACAATTCATATGCCTCAGGTGGACATTTTGCCATGCAATGTTTCAATCCAAGGATTTAAAGCTTTGCAAAATTACAAGTCTCCTACTAAAAAATGCAGGGCATCCTTATTAATCAGAGCTGCTCTGTCTTCTTCCTTTTACATCTGCTTGTACAATGGGAACTTCTGGATGCAAAGTTTCATGCACCTGGAGCAGTTACGATCCCAGATCTCTAAGTTATATTGCGTGCAGAGTTTTCTTTTCCAGAGAGGGCTACAACAGTTGTGTCTATTTACTAATACTAAAGCTACAGGCCCTTTAGCAGTGCATTTCAAACTGCTTTTCCAAAAACAGTGATCTGAAGCAGAAAGCTGGGACTTGTCACAACCAGCACTCTGGGGACTCCTGAATCTCCCCTGGCCCCGGGGTTTCACAGCAAGCGCTGCTCACCCACTCCAGCAGCAGGACTTTGCTTTTGCTTCACAGGGGCACAACTGGAGCACAAAATGCAACCTGCTGGGCAGCTCCCTACCCTCCCTTGATGGCTTGCGCCACTGGTGATTAGAGACTTCCGTAGCACCAGCAGCACTTCCCAAAGGTCTCCTCGCCCTAGGGCTGGGGGGCAGCTGAGGACAGTGTAGGAAGACAAGCTGAGGCAGGGAGCCCAAGGGCTGCCAGATGTTTGGGTTAGGTGTCCAGATGATGGGCACCTTCTCTCATCCCTCCCCAGGGCTCTTGCAGCACAACTGCCCAACCCTATAAAAATGGAGGTATAAACCAAACACAAGAAAACCCCCTGAGATTTCCCATAGCTCCCCAAAGATTTGCCATAGCAGATCCTGCTGCAAGACCTCATAACCCAATGGGATGTTCAGCTATACCAGCAGAGACCACTAACCACAAAACAGATATCCACAGCAACCAGAAACAACCCACTTGATCGTACTGTTGTTAACTCATTCGTGCCATTTTCTGTGGCAAGGCAGGGACGTGAACCCAAGTTTCCTAAGCTTTATACTGGTGCTTTTCCTGCAAAACCAGTCATTCATATACTTTTTGCTTCTTGCCTGGCTTGTTCTACACCCTATTGCACATATATATACACAATAGTATGTGTGAACTCAGAAGAAACCTTTATTTAATAGTGATTGACATTTGCAAGCACTTTAAGAATGCAATGATTTTGGCATCAGTTACTTTCCAGGTAAGGATTAACAAACCGATGAGTTAACAATCAACTGATGTTCTTTGTTTAAAACAGGCTGCATTTCAAAATGGAGGCAGCTTTCAAATTTTTTGCAGAAAGATCGTGCTTTGATTTGGAAATAGGGAAGCACAGCAAGGATTGCAACACAAAACAGATAAGATTAGACTAACAGGAAATGTGATAGAAATGGTTTGAATCTATAGAAGGAGCAATAAAATGCTGTTCATCTCACATCATTCATGTTACAGTGCTTGTTTTAGGAGACACAGAGGCAGTGCCCCCTTGTTAGAGGTAAAGCAGAAGCTAAGCCCTTCCTGCATTTTGGCATCATGGCTGGAACCCAGATATGAACAATGTAGAAATGCAGTGAAAATGAAAGCCTGGTTCCTTCACCTTGCATGTCATTCAGAGCTCCTGATGTTGGTGGGGAGGGGGTTCATCCCTTCTGCTTTTCCATGCACCAGCATCTCTGCATCCAGCTAGGTAGCACTCTGAACTGGCATGTATATGCCCTGACGCCCAGACCCCTTGCTCAGCAACCCCTCACTTTGCATTCCTGCAAACAGGCATCCTGCTCCAGAATCCCCAGCCACGGATCCAAACTCCCTGATGGACACAGGCAGAGCAAGCAGAGAGCATGGAGGCCCCAGAAAGAAGGTGAAGGTGGACATCATAGGATGGGGAAACAATGAGTCAGTGGTAGGTGCTGCATGCTGACTGTTGTATCGCATTGTATGGATGAGTCTGGCCACCAAGGAGTTTCAATCCTGTGGTTTTGGCCAAGTTTTGCTCTGAACCCAAAACTCAGAAAGGAACTTGCACAACAATGAATATCAGGCTTATCTAATCCTTTTTGCACCGGCCTTAGCTCTGGAAAGGGTTTGTCCAACCCGTTTCTGGGTATTCCAAGGGCACGACTACACGCATGGGAAGAGATAACTTCCTATCTGTCCTGTGGTAGCATGATTACAGGTTCCAAACTGCAGCAGGATCCTTTCTGATTACTTTGGAGTTCAAGAAAAAAAGAACATACAGTTGCCTACATATTAAAAACACGATGATGTGTCCAAAGATACTATAAACTTGCATTCCAGCTTACAGCTCCCGTTGCAGTCCGTGCCTTGGGCACCCACAGCATTGACAGAGAGCTGTGGTCTTTAACTGATTTTCACTATTACCAGTATGAAGCTTTATTGCAAATCTAACCTGCTAGCCTTACAGATACATGGCATTTTTCATAAAACTAAGTTTATTACACTGCCCATAGGTAGATTGCACCATCAGCAGTTTTGCTTTCATTTTGTTTGGAGACCCTCTGTTTTTCACACAGCTTCTTTATTTAGAAAAAACTGTTGTGTCTATTGGAAAATATATAGAGTGATGCTTCATGCTAGAAGCAGCTGCATGCCTATCCCCTCTTGTATATACGTGGTATGTTCTTTAACAGCATGTCTCCTATGGCACTCCTCAAGAGTGCATTTCTAGTGTTTCAAAAGAGAAGAGGAAAAAAAGACGTATTTCCTATTTATTGGTCAGGGAACTACGGCACAGTGAGGAAAAATGATCCTGTCAAGTTCATCCACCTAAACCAGAGACAAAGGTGGTAACTAAACACTGACAGCTCACTGACGGTTCTTTGGGAATTAAAAATCCAGCACTGAGACTGATTTTTGTTGATACCTGCTGTGCATATACAGAGAAGCCTACATCTGTTTAGAAGAAGCAAGGTATTCCCCAAACAGCTGCAAAGTCAAACTTACCAAAGCCTTGTTCTCTGCACCTATAGAAGTACAGAGCACTTTTACTGACTTCACTGACTTCAGTGTAGAAGAAAGGCTACTATTTGCACAAGCAGTGCAATAACATATAAATGTATTTTTTTTAAGTTTATATATTTATATAAATATAAATAATATACTTTCCTTTTCATTTCTCTCTCTCTTTTTTTTTTTTTTTTTTTTAAAAAAAACCCTCAGCAATCTACAGATGGAAATGCCAGGATCTGGCTCAGATTTCAGCATGTTTAGTAAAGCCACAAGCTGAGACTGGTCTAACAGGCTCAGCTCTCTGCTGTGTTGCTTTACGGGTGAGATGGACACCACAACAGTGCCAACAGCCTCCTTGCAGGAACCCCACAGCCCAGGGGCTAGCAGGGTCATGAGTAACACACCTCTCAAATCCCTGCTGTGTTTTAATGGTGCTTCTTGTCCCGCTAGTATACCACCACAAAACCATCTTTGGGAGATGACAGGAATCAAAAAGCCACAGTTAAAACTTCAGATAATGCTGTAATTAGAGGGGAAAAAAGCCCTGGAACTCCTCTGTAAGCAAAAGAGCCATTTGCCCTGGACTTTTCTCATTCTGATGAGAAAGCCAACAGCCAAGGCCACCAGTGCCTCCAGTTCAGCAATACTTAACTGCATTTACTCAGGGCTTCTGGCAGTTCATTCCACATCCTTCAGAGCTGTAGGTTTTATACAGTGCCCCATATATCAACCAGACAGTGAGCTGATAAACTTTCCCGAGGCAGGTGGCCATGGGAATGGCCTGGAATTTGCACAGGAATTTCAACAGGAATTTTCTTACTTAGACTCATAAGGTCAGCAGACAGTAAAAACTAAAATTGTTTGTCAGTATGTCTTGCTGCTTACCAGGAATGTAAGCTGGAAGATGAATACCTGCAGAAAACCAAAATTTTCAAGAGAAACAAAAATTGAACGTGGGAAGACATGGTCTCCGATCTTCTCAGCGCCTCAAGTAAGGACCTGCAAACACCTGTGGTAAAACACAGGTCAGAGAAAAGACCTTCCAATATCAGGAAGGGCTCCAGGGGCTGCAGGCTGGCATGTTACAAGGCAGTGAGGAGCAGAGCAGCCACAGACGTGTTCAGGAGCCGCTGCCTGCCTTGGACTGCATTCCCACTGACCACACGCCACAGGAGACAAAGCACCCTCCTGGCATACCAGACACCCCTTGCCACCCCCGTGGCGCTTTGGAGGATTTATTCAGCACATGTACAGTCTGACCTGTGACTCACACAGGTAAGATGAGACTTGGAACTTCAGTATGTGGAAGAAGCACGTAGAAGCCTTTTTGTTTATTATTGCTCAATACAATTAACTTCTACGAAAATCACTATTTTTTTCTTCCTTGCAGGACAACCATGGCCTATTTGGACCATGGCCAGGTCAAAGCTTACTCCTGGGCCCTGGGGCTGTGCAGCACCACTGGGTACATCTGCAGCTGTCCTGGGCCTGGGTGCTCAGGGTGAGCAGACAACCTTGTCAGCAGCATCTCTTCTCACTGTTTACTTCATAAACACTTAGTAAGACACCACACATGGCAGCAACAATAGGCACGTTCAGATCTTCTCAATCCAACCTGAGGTGCCTCCAGCTTCCCATCCATCGAACACATGCACTCAGCAAGTCAGATAAGGTGGGTCTTCTCTTGCCCTCTTCATGCACCCAAGAAGCCAAGGAGAGAGTCAGTCTTCAAGAGCCACAGACTGTACAGCAATCCCAAAATTTGAATATACCCACCCATGAAATCTATGTCTGCTTGCAGCTTTACCTGCGACTATGCTGTGAGCTTCAGACACCTTATTACTGTTATCTTTAATGGGAATACTAATGACAGTGAAACGCTTCCTGTGAGGAGTAGCACTCACATTAGGATGTGGGTACCAGTGCATGAACTCTGGTGAAATTGCAGTATCCACAGCCAACAGAAATTTTACTGCCAGAAGCATGCACATGACATGGACATGACCTAAAGTCATGTTAATAATGTGAATATTTTATTAAGGTGAGTTGATCGTGCTCTTTTGTTGTAAAAACATCTTGAGGACATGTCCCTGCGTGCACATTCGTGTTTGACTATCTTCCCTCCTTGCCTTTGGTGCCTTTTTTCCCAGCTCTGGCTTTTCCTCCCTCCCCAACCTTGAGTGCTCCCACAGTTGCACCCTGCATGCTGCCTGCCCAGTCCTCATGCCCTCTTTCTCACTGCAGCACACACTCCAGTTTTAAAGACCTCAGTGAGCCACACACTCTTCATACTTCCCTCCCTCCAGGTCCTGAAATCTTGTTCACAGCAAGGCTTTCAAACTGTAATGAAGCATCTCTGTCTCAGATTTTCCCTAACCAGGATCAGACTATACTCAGTGAGTTGATCTTCCCCCCCCTTTCTCCCTCGTCTTCCCCCTTACAACAATCCCTCCTTTCCCATTTACTCCCTTCCCAGCCCTGCAGACACCTCCCCTTCAGCCAAGTCTACCACATTCCTCTTCCGGTTTTGATTCTCCATTTTTCTCTTCTCCCTGTTGCTGATTTATGGTGATGACCTATATCACCCCCTCATCATGCTGTGTCCATTTCACCTATTGCCTTCCTCTGCTGCCCTGATCCTTTTCTTTTACTGATAAAAGAAGACCATTTATTTGGCATGCACTGCTCAGACTCCAGGCTCTCTACTGCTGAATTTTTCCTGCCCTAACCTTCGAGTGGCCCCATTTAGCACTATCCATTAGCCTCCCCCATTATGCCCCACCATTCAGCCTTTCTGTGATTTCCACTCCATCAACCCTGGTGACTTCTCCTTTGCTTTTAACCCTGGTCTTTCTACCAAGTTCAATTGCAAATTCTCCCTACACTTCAATTTCCTTCAATTCGCTTTCCTGTAATATGTAGCCCAGCTGATGCCCCTCACCCACTTTTTCTGCTGTCTTCTGAAAGACTGTCTGCTGAAAGCCTAGCCATTGCTTCCAGCTCATCATGGATAAAACAGAGTCCCTAGTACCCCCATTCTCAAGGAATACCCAAAATCTATTTTCACTCCTTTCCACAGTGACAATTACTGCTTTGTTTGCAGGCAGGGCACAGTTTTTATTTGGGCAGCCTTGCTTTCAAGGTACAGCTAAGATCTGTTGATGTTTTCCACCTACACGTCAAAGGCATTGCCTGTTCTACCTGCCAAAACCCTTTCCCAGGATCTCACCCTTGCATTAGCTCAGTAATGGCGACATCCTTTTCTCTGCTTTCATAATTGCAATCTTGAGCCACTGTTTCATCTTCCAAATACCCCTACAAGGGTCATTCTTGTAGCCTGATGCTTCAAGTGTGCCACTCATTTTTGTGCTTCTGTTGACCAGCTCTCCATTTTCTAATAAATTAAAAAAAAAAAGTGTCCTTACACACAACACTTGCACAGGCAGGCAGAGCTGAATGGCAAATGGGTGCCTTTTGCAGCTTTTGAACACCCACTTTATGTTTCCCATCAAACACCTTTCTGTTTTCCCTCATAATTCCTCCCTGGGACTACCTCTCTGGTCACAACTGCAGAGAAACTTTGCTCATCTCTCCTAATTCCTACTGAAATCTCTCCTTTGCTGCTGAAATAGTGCCACAGCAGCCAGGCTGCCAGAGTGCTGTGCCTGCTCTGTACCCAGCTGACCCATCTCACCATTTCCTTGTGCTCCACCCCACGTCTAGCCCAGCTCTTGCCTCTTGCTGGGTATTTCATGCATAAACCCTGCATGTCAGTGACAGTCCTTCCACTCCGCCTGTGAAGCAGATACACAGCAGTAACACCCCAGTCAGGAATCCCAGGTCTATGACAGTGCAATAATTAATGACATCTTTAATGTTACCGAGATCTCAACTTGCTGAGGCTGAACCTACACCCTGACTTGTGGTGGAGCCTACTAAGTTTCTCTGATAACAGACAGAAATGCAGAAGCAGTATTTCAGTTTATTTCAAAGGCAGAATGCAAGCCCATCCATTGGGTACTCAAAAGGCCAAAACATGAATGCAAACTCCGAGCTACATCACTTGTGGTGGTGCTTCTCCAAGAAGAAATCTCCCAGCGGCTCTCACTGGCAAATAGGACAGAGAGCATTTCAGTTGTCAGTGATTGATTAAGCCATGCCCACTTTGGAAACAGCTAAAAGTTACTGTCGTGTCATGATTCTTGGTCAAGGATTCTTGTGTGTTTGTAGTTTCTTCCCATCTTGTGCCAAACAAGCCCATTTGTGCTGATTTAGTCTCAGCTTTATGACCTAACTAGGTAAAAGATAACATCCAGACTCTTAAGTATATCTTGTAAAACATACTCTTAAAAAAAATATCAAAAACCTCTCTCTTCTTTTCAAATGAAATCTTGCTTGTGATCATAGCAAATGAAAGACTGGAAAGGACAAAAATGCCCTCAAATATCAGGTAGTCAGCTTTGCAGTTACTAAGAAGTTGCTTTGCTCTGTTGAGTTTATTGTGTCACCAAAACCCTTCCAGCCATTGCTGTACAAAGCCTGCATTGTCTCAGCAAGGCCACTGAGATGTTACTGATCTTGGCAAGAGCTAGGTGTACCCAGAAGCATTTTATTGAAGAAAAAAAAAATTACAACAGCAGAAAGAAATATTATTTTAGGCCTCTTACTGGAAAGATAAAGGTCAAAGTCCTTCCTTCTGATAAAGCAGCACAGAAAAATATCTTGTCCATTATCCAACAGGATCCATCTTACAACCTTGAAAATTCCACGTAAAAATCCCCATATGAAACAAATTTCAAAGTGACTCAACATCAATATAAGGAAGGATCTGTGGGTTTAAGTCATCAGTAATTTGGAGATCTCAACCCCCTGATGAAAGAGGCAACTACAAATACCCATACACAGGCATGGAGGTAGTACCTTCATAGGTAGTCAGATCTGTTTCCTTGCTACAAAGCAAACCTGATCTTTACGTTCATCTAAGTCATTGATTTCTTATCTTCAACAGGAACAGGATCTGGCAACATTTCTTCACAAAGAGCACATATTTTCCCCTATTAAATTTCTCAATAAATCAGAGCAATGTTGATCTGGGAAACCATGCACAGATGATCAGGGCCTGGGGTTTGAATGAAAAAGCCAAGATTATACTATTGCTTCACCTGTAAGTGTAGTATAACATCTGCTGGAATTTGTCCCTCTAATAGTGCTGTGGGCTCCTATGGTAAACCAACTTGCATACCCACTCTAGTGTAACCCTTGGATCTTCTTCTCTAGCTGTAGGATACTAATGCATTTTGAATATGTCATTGCCAAGCCAGTGAATAGGACTTCATATACACTTAAAACCACAAAAATCAATTTCACTACTTGTCAGAGCCAGTAATAAGCCTATGATGGTAGAAGTAAGAACTGCCATCTATGTTGCTGGGATTAAATAGTTTTAATCAGCTACCAAAAAAGCATTATTTCCAACCTTTTACCCAAGCAGTCTTAATTTTCACAGGGGGAAACAGCTGACAGTGGAAAAAAAAATATATCCACAAGCAAAAGCAAACCCCTCTGCCTTCTGTCAGATGTTCTCACAGCTTTTTCAGAAGGGCATGTAGCATTTCACAGAGTGGTAGCAAAGGAGCAAGAGGGCTCTGCCACATGGAGGAAGTCGAGACCCCAAAACATGGGCAACCCCAAAAGCAGACCTCCATGCTGCGGAGAGCCCTGCTGAAGCCAGCCAGGCATGGTCTGCACAAGGTCAAGGTTTCAGACCAAACCGCCATCAAAACAGTATTCCCTGAAGGCTCTGCCATCTCTGCTGCTTATGTTAAATACTTTTATTCCAAGTTTTTCAGCATTTTTTTAATCTGGTGTATTGAAGACAGCACATTCCTTTACTTTCTAAAACTTCAAACAAAGATTTCGCATCCCAGGCCACCACAAGGACACACAGAAATAATTATCAACCATATTTACATGCCAGCCAACTCTAAATATTTCCCTAACGACACTTAGGCCCCGGAGCCTGTGTCTCCAAAGAAGTCGGTACCCAAAAGGAGGGAAGGGAGCCAGGGTCTCCCCAGGCAGGAAGACAAGGTGGGAGCACCTGCCCTCAGCTCCCGGTGGGATGCACAGCTTTAAAACAAGGCAGGAGAAAAACCTCTCCCAGGACAGGAATATGCAGGGAAGTGGGGGGAGAGAGAACAAATGGGCAAGAAGAGTGTTTGTCTCTTCATTTATCTCCCAGACAGCAGTCTGTTAGCCTTTAGCACTCTTGCTACGAGTCTGCTGGACACCAAACAGCGGTGTATTCCCAGCGTTATCTCCGTTTCCTCTCCAAGAGAGCGTGTTGCCTTCCAGTTTTCCAGCTTTATACCAGGCTCCTCTTAACACCGGGGCAACCCCTCACCCCCACGGCCTGGCACCTGCGGCGCGGGCGCGCGGCCTGCCGGCAATCCCGCTGGCAGCCGGCCTGCGCCCAGCTGCTCGCCGCCTCCTCCATTGCGAAAGGTGCCTAGTTCCCCCTCTCACTTCATGTGAACTCGGCTCGACTGGTAAAGAATAATTGCAGGCTTGTCCAAATTATCATTTGCAAAGTCTAGGAGGCACGTAAAGGCACCAATATTCAATTTGTGTTAGCCTCAGGCAGCTCATTTCAGCCTGGTCTTACACTCCTACCCTCTGCCAGGTCAACCCAGTTGAGCTGATAAAATTTAGGAGGGGTTTTGCGACCTATTAGATCCCAGCCCATCTTTAACTATTATAATACTTTGGCTTTAGCTCAAAGTTTTGTTTTAAATTCCTAAGAAGAAATGAGGTGTGCAGCTTTCCTTCTAAAAAAAAAAAAAAAATCAGCTATTTCTTTTAACATGAATAAGGAGTTCCTGGTATTTCTCATCTAATCACACATACCTCAGAGTGAAGGAGATGCTTGACCTCCTGATCAATACGTGTATTTTAAACAGTCATCAGAAACTTTTCCCAGATAAGGTCCCATTCTTATGCTAATGTCTATAACAGAGTGGCAGACAGCAGCCTATCTCAGGGCCCTCTCATCACCTCTCTGTCACTTGTGCCACCGCTCTGCATTCTGCACCAACTACACTGTTTGAAATGTTGAAAAAGAAGAAACAGCCATACAAACAAAATACTCCTTCCAAAATTTACTTCAAGGACATTAGGCATGTCACGCTGTGGTTTTTCTTTGACATGGAGAAACATACATCTTTTAATTTAAAACTCTCAGATCTGCAGATCACTTCCTTATTTAATACCTGCTTCTGCCTCTCATCTGTCATCTTTCCTCAGAATCACCAGAAATCTGTCACTTGGAGTCACCAAAACTGCACCAAGAATCTCTGCAACCCTCTCCGTTTGCCTTTTCGCCCTAAAAATAATTTTAGATGTATTTTCTAAACGAAATCCTGTCCTCTTACGTTGTCACCCCAGTCACAGAAGAGTAAACCCTCAGGTGAGGACAGAGGGAGAGCAGAGCAAACCGAAAAGCGACGGTACCTACCTGGAGCCCGCCTCAGCGCCCAGCACCATTCGCAGCAATGGCAACGTTTCGGGGCAGCAGCCTAATGCATTTTCCTTTCTACCGCGCTGCTCAGCGAGAGTTGAGCAACTCCTCACCCTGCTGCTTGGAGCAACAGCTCTCCCAGCCTTAACCCCTGCTCTTGGCTCTTTTTTTTTTCTTTTTTTTTTTTTTCTAAACAGAGTTTTTGAGCACTGAAACTTGCAATTAGTACCAGCTAAGCTAAAGCCCCTGCTCGCCCCTGCCCTAAGCCCCACATTCCAGGGCGCGGAGCGGGACGCTGAGCTCCGCCGGCACCGCGCAGCTCTTCCCCTCCCAGACCCGACTTTCTGCCGACAAACTCGATAAGGCTACAGGAGCTCAGGAACACGCAGTGAAACTCGGGCAGGGGAAAAATTGGTCTCTCATCCCCAGCCTGGGTGGTTTTTTTATCCTCCCGCCCCCCACCCCCTCCTCCCTTTCTCTCCGCACTCACAGTAGCAAGGTTGTCTTTTGACTACTCCCTGCCTTAAACTCACCAAACCAGATTTTTACTCCCAACACCTTCCCGTAAATCTGAACTGAAATTTTACCCTGCTCGCTGAGCCTTGGCTGGCTGAGGGCCAGTACAGCATTCCTGTTGTTTTAAGAGAGCAGATAAAAAGAAAAAAAAAAAAAAAAAAGACGGGAAGGAAGGAAGAAAAGAGAGAGGGAAACCTGGAGAGATGCAAAGGCTAGAAGGAAGCAAACTTTTAGAGCAGCTTTAATAAAAATGTTGTGGGAGGGAGCGATTCCCTTTTATCTTTAAAGGGCTAAACCAGTGATTGTTTTTTGGCATTGTCAGTCATGAGAAAATACTCTCCTCAGCTGTCTGCATCCTTCAGGTGGATGGAGATTTGAAAAGAAAATAAACCACTGGTACTCACCTGAAGGATGGCATCGCCGGCGTCAGCATGGCAGGGAGAGGAGCCTACACCTTTGCCTGATCCGGTTACCCCAAGGCAGCGGTAAAGTTGGTTAAAGTGCCACATTTTACCCTTTTCTGACCTAAAGTTACATGTGGTTTCTAGAAAAGGAACAAAAGAGAAACCAGTTTATAAAAAAAAAAAAAAAACAAAAAAAAAAACCAAAAAACAACCACCCAGCCAAGCCTTCTTTCAACCTCCGGGTGATCCCTCTGACCGTTGTCTGGAAGGCTTAAAGAAACAATGAAGCAAGACTGTAAACTTTCTCACCCCCTTTTACATTACCTGTCTGTGCCTGGCTATGGGCTTTGATGTATTGAAACAAAGCACAAGATCTGTTTATAGTAAATGAAACCAACCAACAGAGAGATCTAATTCAGACTTGTGACTAAACAAACTGGAACAGGAAGCACACACCAACAGGTTTTTTTTTTTTGGGTTTTTTTTTTTTTTTTTTTTTTTAAGTAGTAATTCCTGCTTGCATTGTCATGCAACAGAAAAAAAAAAAAAAAAAAAAAAAAAGAAAAAATTTTCGGCTTCTTCATTCAGTCACTTTTGTTCAAATGCAGGGTTTTTTTGCTGTAAAGCTTAATACAGGCAATGTTTCATCACGTATATGCAAATATTTAACAGAACAACATTTACCACCAGTAGTGATCTAAAGATCTTATTCATCTATTTGTTTCCCTGTGCAGGACGTTTCTGCAACTGATTAGTATCCCCCTCCCACCAATTAACATCTGTAATTGATGACTAGATGGAGGATCTTCATCTAGGATAGCTGCACAAACAGTAGATTAGCAGCCCTGAAAATTAAATCTTTAAAGAATAAATAATATTGGAGGTTAAAACTAGTGACAGAAATTAATTCTTCATAATTCTTCATAATTTAAAAATATTTTTAATTCTTAATTAATTATTAGGAATTCTTAATTAAGAATTCTTCTTAATTCTTAATTTTTAAAAGAAACATTCAGAGTTGAGTACACACTACGCTGCTATGTTACTGTTATATTACCTATGCTTTTTGAAAGAAGTTTGTCCTTCTAAACATGTATTTCTCTAATTGTATTCATTTTCCAGTAGAGAAAAATCCCACAGGTTTTACCTAACCAAATCCTTGGCTCCCTAAGAGAGTTTTGCTTCGGGCAGAAACCGATGAATCAAACTACTATTGGGATAACATGTAAAGCTACACAACCAATTGTTGCAAAGTTCAAGTTAGCAGTGTGTCCCCTCCAAACCATCACAATTCAAAAGTTGATAAGGGGATGTGATTCCAGTTTCAGCAAATGCATCAAGCATAAAAAAATATTTCAGAATTTAGAAGTATTAATGAGCAAATAATCATGGGGAAAATTGTTGTCAAATACTTGAATTAAAATGAGAATTCAGCATTATCTGCAAACATTTTGTGCAGTTAAATTCTTTAAGGAAAAATAGTCCAGAAAAGCAAATAATGAGGGTCTTAGTGGTACAAAAATCTCTTAAGTATTCTAGCATCATCTTCCTTAAAATCATGGCCTGTTTGTCCCAAGTGAGGCTTTTCCATAGTGTCTTCATCCAATAAGTTTGCCAGTAAAGTTCTGAGGAAATCCATCTCACACAGAGAGAGCTTATGCTCCATTTGCTCCATTTAGAGGAGCAAAATTAGCATTACTGGCAGAAGTACTTCTTTGCCAACATGTACAGATTACTTCTTCTAAATTAGAGTCTCTATAATACAATGAATAGTATAGAAACTGGAAAGAAAGACATATGAATGTACTGTCTTGCATGTCCAGGACACAGCTATACTACCACGAGCTGTGGTTGCACCAGTGCGGTAAAGCCAACTGTGTAAAGGTATGCTGCTAAAAGAGTAACTCTGCCTGTTTTACTGACTCTTCACATGTGCTTGTGAGTCTCACCTCTGACTGACATACCTCTGAAAACCAAAAAATTCCTCTTATTGTAACAGCTGTACCAGTTAACCTACCACGAGACTTCCTTGTCAGTGCTGGTCAGACTGGATTCAACATCCTCTCTGTAAGCCAGTTCATGCCTTTCTGGTGGAGGATTCAAATAGGTTTGCTTGTAAGAGACTAAAGATAGGAAAGAGTTTGTCATTTTTCTTAGGGCAGTTCAGCTGCAGGTGAAGAATGTCACAGCACGTGGGGATTTTAGTCAGGCCACAGCTCATCCAACAATTAAAATACCCGTTACTGCTGGCTCTGTCTCTGTGTGACAGACACTTTCCATGGACTCAGGTGAGACTGCAAGATACCACATCTGTCTGCAGATCCCTGCACATACAGGGATGACCGCGACACATCTGCTCACAGCTTTTTAATGGATTTCCAAACTTTGGTGAGGACAGTGCTTTCTACACTGCACAGTTGCCAACAAAACAGTAGTGCAAAACCTCCACTATTTATTGTTTGTAGCAATAAATAGAGAATTTCATACTGTACTCTGATTCACAGATTCCAGTTCAAAGGCAAATGTTGTCAGGTCGTTCCTGACGTGCCCTTTCCTTTCTCAGCACACAGCAGCCATTCAGAAGACTGTAGCAATTCAGGAAAGTCTCTTTTTGACTGGATCTATCACAAGCTGAGATGGGATGAAAGCATCCTTGAAAATTTATGATCAGTCGTAGGGACTGTGGCCATTGGGCGTTCAGGTCATCTAGAATTAAACATTAGATCTAATTGATCTAATGGTAGTCTGAGCCATTTTTAACATCAGAATAATTTTTCTCCCTCTGTATCCCAATTTTTCAGCTGACACAATGTTTTAGGGGGTTGTGTGCTCTTTACGTAGGAAGAAAAGAGTGACCCACCCGTAATTTGCTGCAGCACCCTTCAGTCTATGGGTTAAAATGAAAGAGCAGTCACAACCCTGTAGCATGGAGCAGAGATTTCCTGTTCCTCTGCCAAGCCATGGTAGGGTTTCTGACCAAAAGAAAAGAATTTAATGAGTCCATAGCAAAGCAAATTAAGCTAAGTGCAGCATGATTAGGCTGTGAACACTAATCTTTAAAGGCAACAGTATTTGATTAAGGAAGGCATCCTCCAAAACTGATCTTAAAATTGCAGTAAAAAATGTCTGGCTATGAACATTCAGAGTTGGGGAGCTGGGGGTTTTTTTGGGGGGGTGTGTCTCCCAGTTTATAACGTTTCTTTCTGAATATGGCTTATTGTGGTATCAGTTGTGTAATACCTATTGTACAGTTTATCACTACTGCCAAGGGCTGTCTTTCCTGCAGCAAGAAACTGCATGTTGAAAGTTTGGCATCTGCATTTCATTCAGGAGATTATGAAAACCCTTTTTTTTTTTTTTTTTCCCTAATTGGGAAACTATGAAAAACACAAGTGAGAAAGTGTGTTACACTGTAATTAAATGTTTCTAAATATCAGAAAACTAATTGGACAAGTAAAATATTTGTTACTTCTGTAAAAAAAAAAAAAAAGTTAAAAAGCCTCTATTTCAACTCCAAATTTTTGTTTAAGCTTTCTAACACAGAATGTTTCCTAGTACAGGTTAAATGCTTTGATATAATTCAGTAAGCAACGACAGTCTGCAATTAAGTCAGTCATCTTACAATGTTTGATATTTTCCCCAGTTAAAGTTGAAGCTCGGAGAGTGAACATTTCTGATAGTGGTCTGTGGAATACTATAATTTCCTACATAAGAGGCTTAGTCTGTGACACAGCACAGACGTCTCCTCCAGAGAGGTCTTGTAGGGAGCAGATCTGGGACCCTGTTTTTCAGGAAGAGGGGATGAGACAGACAGGGGCAGCTAACAAGGAGGGTAGCAGAAGGAAAGCGAGAGCCTAACAAAGCCCTTGCAGATCTTCGGTCTCCCAGGACCATCCTGTCTTCTGTCCCATCCACTCTCCTGGGAACTGGCTGAGGCCAGCATAGCATCAGAGCAGAAAAATCATCCCTTTGTCAGCACAGCCGAAAGAATCAGAGCTGGCTCTGTCTGTAGGTTTAAATGCCTCTTACCAACAAAGCTCCTCATATTGTAAACATTCCACTTCTCCTCAGAATGCATTTACAGGCATTTTTCTACTGGTACCAGTAGAATTTAATTATTTAACTCTTATCACTTGGGATGCACAGAGAGATCCTGTGGCTTGGATACAATGCCTTTTACTAACAAAACTTGTCTTGGTTTGAGATCATTTTCTGCCAAGACCAAAAGAGTGTAATATAAGAGAATGAATTTCCTTTCAAAGATCAAATCCAGACACATAACTTCATGAAAGGCATCACAGGCTTGTACAGAAGAATTTGTTTAGAAATGTTTTAAGGGTAGGGGAAAAATCATGTCTCTTTTCTTCATGTGGTCATGAAAACACATTGAATGCAGAAGTTTAATGGAATAGCTCAAATTATTCTTGATAATCCAAATTATAAGGATTACAGTTTGAATTATTAAGAAATTCTAGCAGCTGAGACAATTTCCCCCATCCTCTTGTCCTCTCATGTTTTGCCACCTGTGCTGTTTTCTCTCTGACATTTCCATGCAGGCTGATTGCAATCTCTGTCTCTGTGGCTTTCCTCTCTCCCCATCGTCTCCTCCCAGTCTGTACATCTTGCTTTCCTACTTGGTGGTTTGACCATCCTATCCCTCTCAACAGCCTCATCTTCTATCTACACACTTTTCAGATCCAGGCTTTTGTTTAAACCCTTCATATCTCAGCCCTTCTCATTCTTGTCTCCATCTCAGCACTTTACCTCTACCTTGCTGTGACTCCAGCAATGTCAGCCCAGGCCACACTAATATTTGCTTTTCTACAAATAACCTCATGTGTTCTTCCATGTTGCCCTCACATCAAATACAATCCCCAAACTAAAGGAAGCAGGTAAAGCTGCCAGTGCCTTTTCCTTGAGTCCCTCATTAAGACTGCCTGTTGTGATAGCAGTGAGATTCCCAGTGTTATGTTTTGGGATGGAGATGACATGCTGGGAAACGTGCCCTCACCTGGCACTGGCAGCAGCTATGAAGCCTGCCTGGCTGTGCTGCAGCTTGCTGTCCTCTTTTTGCCCTTCCTCTCACTGCAATAACTCTCCTCCACCTCTAAGTCCCAGCTGTCGGTCACAGTTCACCCTGTGTAGCCAGTTACACCTGTGGGAGCCATGTACAAAGTGGTCTTTTGATTTAGAGGTTTGCATTTGCTGTGCACAGGAGCCCCTGGCCACAGACGTGCAGCCACAGCGGCTCCGTGGGCTGCTCGCCTCTGCCCAGGGCCTGCGAGCTGCCAGGGGCTCTGCCCCCCAGCAAGCCCCAGTGCGGGGATGTCACAGCAATGCCTGTCTTTGATAGCAGTGGCTCTATTTTATCTTTGAAGTAAGCCCTTTACTCAGGGGAGCAGGCATGCTTGGTATGCCATGTGCTCCTGCTGCGTTCGGCCAGGAAATACTCCTTGGGGGTCCTGGAGCCAGAGAGGTACATTGGGGCACTTTAGTTCAGGGATGTCTGCATGATGCACCTTGGCTGCATGCAAACATGCCCTTAGATAACCCTCACTGCACTTCCAACCAAATCCACAACTTGCAGGGTGCTGCAACAAGCTGCTGCTCTTCTTCCCTCTTGATTTTATTAAAGCTCTGCACTTTCACATAGCCATGAGCAGCACCTCCTTCAGCACCGAAATAATAATAGTAATGTCATTTCTGTTATTATTATGCTGAGCTCTCTCACATATACAAAGTGGTTTTCCAGTCCTTGTAATAAAATGAGGACCTGGAAATGCTAGGGTAAACCCTTCTGAATGTAGTATTGCTCTTCTCTCTTAATTTCTCAGCTCAGAAGAGTGGATAGTTTGCACAGGGGATCTCAGAGACATCTTCTGCCTTGTGGATGGTTGAGAATTCACAGGTGAAAACTTGGGCACTGTCTTCATAGCAAACATACATTTCTCTAGCTTAAAACTGGAAGCCACCGCTGGTGAAAATAGAAGCTGAGTAAAATCACAAGGCTATGTGGTCAGATTTAACTCTGACTAGGAGACACACTGAGTGCTGGTCTGGTATTTACTCTTAAGTCACTTCTCTTGGAAGGGAAGTGAAACAGGCAAAGTGCAGCAGAAGCAGTTCAGCAGGAAATTATCGTTATGTACTGAAGCAAGCTCTAAGAACAGAACAAAAATCACGCCAAGTAGAATTCAGCTATTTATTAATCCTTGTAAAAGGGGAAAAGAGAACAAAAGAAGTTGCCTAAGTTCACAATTTCTGTCTCTCAGCACACAGAATAAGCAAGGTTGAGAGGCCCCAAGACGACATCAGATACCGCTGCAGCGCATGTAGACACTTGTGTGCTCGGCTGGGTGTGAGCTTGTGTGGGGGTCAGGGGAACAACCAGGAAGGTTGTGCCTGTGGGAGGGAGGGGGTGTTCACACACATCCCATAATAGTCATGGGTGGTTAGGAGGAAAAAAAAAGTACTCAAATTACTCAGTGACTCAAAAATAATGCTGAGAGCTGAACGCTGTCCACTCTCCAAAGGACAAAAGTACTCCAGCAGGACACAGGACACAGGCTGTGGGACTGTAATGCAGAAAAAGGAACCCATCAAACAGGAAGGTCACCCAGATATGCGAGATCTTTGTCCCACATAAGCCTTATGCTAATAAATACTGACATTCTTTATGACCTAAATAGCTAGGTAAAATTAAAAGGTTTTTTTTTTTTTTTTTAAATTAGCAATATGCAAGAAACCCAGGATCATTAATTGCAATTCAGACTACAGAAATATTTAAGTGCATGATATCTTGGACACAGGAGAAGTCAAGTAATCATGAAATAGTTTATTTGTAGCACCAGATGACACTAAACCAGAAGGCCCCTCTGTGGACTTTTGGTAGGACTGTCCACCTGCACTGTTGTTCACTGTCCAGCATCTTCTCTGTTCTGTGCACTAGCTTGCAGCTTCTGAGCCTGAAGTTGTCTCCGGTCTACCCACCCACCCAAGAGTAATGTTCTTGAACTTCTAACCCTAGAAGGATATATGCCCAAAGATGAATTTCAGCAGGAAATTATAGTTACCTTTGCATTTGCCTTGGCTTTCAGCAAAGCTCCGTGTTGATACTCAAATTTGGAAACTGTTCCTGTTTCTAACATCCACTCTGGTACAGGATCTTGAAAGCCTTTGACAGCTACCTTCAATAACGTGTGGCAGGTGTCACAAACCAGCTTCCATGAGATCTAACTCATTTTTGCAGTAATTCCTTAAAATATTCCCATGGGGTCATGATATGGCAAAAAGAAAAGTAAGATTGGGCCCTTGACTGCCTTTGGTCAAACATTACCCATGTTTCCTCATTCCAGGCTTTGGGTAGCTGCTGCCTGCCCCACTGGTGAGGAAATTCCAAATGCCAAGGCCAGGCCAGTGCCAGCATCTGGCTGCGTGTCTCTCACCCTCCAAAGACGACACAGAAATCAATAACTGGTGATGCACAAGGGAAAAAGAGGGTACAGACTACTAGGAGAGTCAAGCATCAGCAATGGTGATGGAAGGAGTAATTAAACATTACAAAATATCCACACACCTTGCTGGTAAATAGGGAAAGCAAGCTATGTGACAGAGAACTTTTCAAGGTCACAATATTTTCACAATATTTTCTCTCTTCTTTTTTTTTTTTTTTAATTAAAAAAGCCAAGAACCACAAAAAGAATACATATCACATTGAACAACAAATTGCACCACAAGCCATTATGAGATTTGGATTTGCACAGAATAAGTGTCCCATCTCAAACCAGGTATAGGAAAGTTAAAAACACTTGCCTGTCAAGCCAGCTTGAAACCTAGAGAGAGTGACCAGCTCAGTCAGGAATACTCTGAGAAGCACTGAAGTCCAGTTTTTATAATTTCTGTGATAATTATTTTACAACTAAGCATGTGAGATAATGCTGGTGGTAATTATACAACAGCAGCACAGTGTGTCTTGTTCCAATATTTGAAGAGGAACCCTACCCTTACCAGTTCCTGTATATTCATGGCAGCAAGATGAACAGTACAACACAGATTTGTGATGTTATACAGAACCCATATTTATCAGTTCAATCCACTTGTAGTGTCCTGCAGTTAGCTAATGATGAACATCTGTATCTTTCCAGTTTTTTCTCTTTTTCAATAACTCCCAGCATCTTTTCCGCTTAATCTGACGGTTCAAACAAGGCAGTTCTAATGAGGAATTAAATCCTCCCTAGCCGAAAATTTATTAAAAATGTATAGTATAAAAGTGAAATTCACCCAGCCTACATGAAAACTGCAGAATGTATATACATGAATAAAAGACATGACATTAATATTCATGTATTATTTTAGACTTCGTTGCAATATTCTAAGCAATTCACTGTTCTTTAAGAAATTAACCTAGAAGCAATGTTTAGCATTGCATATATTAATTCACACAGAAAAAGAACAAGATCAAAATAAAACTATGACTTTCAGTTATACATACATGGTAAGTGGAAGAATTTGTGACAGTCACAAACAGGGTCATGGATACAGTTGGTTTGACTTTAACTAACTATAAATAATAACAAAAAAGGTAATTCTTGTTGGATAATATTTCCAGTCCAGGTGTACTCTACCCCAAGGAAGTCCTGTTGACAAAGTCTATTCAGATTATAAATTCTGTGGGGAAAAACATGGGATGTGATTCGCATTTGACAGCACTTAGCATAACAAGGTCCTGATCCATGACCAAGTCCCTCCAGCCCTACTATAAAATGAACTATAACAGCAATCATAATAACCATTAGCTCCTCTGTAGGTTTTCTCATCAGGAACCCTGATGAAATATTTAGCAGGTTGATTAATGGGATTCACTAGAAGAAAAACTAATGGCTTATTCTGGTCTTAGTAAGAGAATGCCAAATAAATCTGTGTGCCCTAAAATAGTCTCTTACCAGCAAATGCAGTGCCTCTTTGACAGAAGTGTTGTTTCATACATTACACTCCAGTTCCTGGCTGTACTAGAGGGGTGTCACGGGCAGTGGTGGTTGGAAGCCGTGGGGGGGTGATGCTAACAGTGTCTCAAGTGCTGCCTCCACTGAGGATAGGTCTTTGCTGAAATGAAAGCTTTAAACAGGAAAGTAAAAAAGAAGGAAGCAAGGAACACTTGCTGCAAATGGATGGTGAAGACATGTCCTGCCCAGCTGGGAAGGCAAAGGGGATAGTTAACCTGGGGCGGAGTGGAGTAAAGGGAGGTGGCAGGAAGCGGACATGAAGATGATGAGGCCAAGGGGTTTACATTTAACCTAAGAGTTCAAAAAGAAATCAGTACTAACTTACCTGTTCATTCACTAGTTTTAGTATTTCTCTTTGTTAATTAACCAGAAAGAAACCTAGACCAGAAGGAATTGCTTCAGTTTAATTATCACAGAGCTATGACTAATCAAAGTAATCAATAGATGAACATTCCTTCACCTAGGAAATTAACTACAAATTCAAAACTAGCTTTTATTATCTTGCAATAAGCAGTTTTCCAGATCCCCTCCCACCTCTGCTGAGAAGTATGAGTTGCCGCAGACCTGATGACTTACACTGCCTGGAAGCCAGCCAGGACTTACCTTCAGCGCCATGTAATGGACTCTGCCATTGCTGCCAGACTGCTCCTACAAAAGCAGAGCATTTATATGAATTTTATAGGCCTTAATTGTTTTTTTTTTTAAATACTATTAGCTTAGTAATTAGTGGTTTGTTAATAATAACCTTGACAAAGCCAAAATATCTACTGGCATTATAGACAGAATGGTTTTAAGCAGGAGAGATGGAGAGGAACACGGTGCACTGAGTCAGAAACACCTCCCCTCTAGCCAATGCTGACACAACTGTGTTAGCAGCACTTTCTACTGTGATGGCCCAGGTGCTTTTGGTTTGTTTTTTTTTTTTCTTCATGAGTAGTACTCTGATTTCTTCTAATTCTTTTTTCTTCTACTTTCATAATCCTTACTACATTTCACTTCTTTCTTTTTTTCTCCTTTTCCCAGATGTACCCATCCAGCCCCAGTTTATCTCAAAATTCACCAGTTTAACTTGCAAAAACCTAGAAGGGTCTGAAAAGCACCTACTCCCTCCCATCTGCTACCACTCCTTTAGTACAAGCTGAAGTTGAGCCAACAGAGAAAAATCATGTAAGCACTCCCAAATGTAATTCAGGTCATCTAACTCAGCATAAATAGCCCCTGAGCTACCAGCAAGGTGCTACTAGGGGCAGTAGGGAAGGTAATGCCTAGCTATCAAGGAACAGACACCACCTGGGAACAAGCCTGATCATGCGCTACTGCAGCGGCACCAGCTTCATGCCATCACAATTCTCTTCACATCATCATCAAGAAAGGTTTCACCAGGTGAAATATTTTTCCTCTTTCGAAGCAAGGCTCTTTATTATAATAGTGAAATTTTCATTAAAGTGTGCTCTTGTTCTTAGTTTTCTTGTGGAAGATAGAAAGAAGAGCAATGCTGACAATGGCTTTACAAAAAGCTGAATCTCTGTGATACGGTGTTTTCATTCTCCAACATAAATCTGTTTCCATTGAAGCAGATAAGAAAATAATAGTTTTACTATGCATTGTTGGTTTGAATTCTAAGAAAGATCATTGGGTTGAGTTCTCTAAACTAACAGGCAGCAGGACACCTACTGCAATCCAGGCTCCATTTCCAGGCCCATACGTTACAGATACCACAAAAAGCACCATTCTGAACAGGGAGCCTGCCATTAGCAGATAGAATCATAGTACGAGTAAAGCGTGGTAATGCTTGGAAGAAAATAGTAAAATATTCCAGAAAATTTTTGCATGGCAGGAGAATTTTGCACACTTATCAACAAGCTCTTCTTGCAGATGGAAGGATGTTTTTTCCTAGATGATAGCTGCAGCCCTGCAAACAGCTGACTACCTGAAAATCAAGCTGGAGTCCTTTTCTCCTCATGTTATCACAGAGTCACGATGCTGGAAGAGACTTTAAGAGGTCATCCTGTGCATCCCCCTGCCTAAAGGGATGATCAGTTATTCCCACACTGTTTCTGACAGACACTTGTCCATTAATCATCACTGCTAATAATGATCCTGGAGACCATGTTGTGCCCACAGTGCTTGCAATGGGGGCTGTACAGGTGAGTGATTTATTAAGCTCCTCCTGATGTACAGTATTGTAGGCAAAGGATCCAATTCTCTGTTCCTTACCTGTGTTGGCTTAGAGGAACAAAGAAATCGAGAGGAGAGGGGAAGGAAATAATCATTTACGCTAGCAAAGTGTCAGGATTCTGAACACAATGGTACTTTTTGTGTTTTGTTTTGGTTTTTTTAATTAGGATCATAGTTTGTAATAGTGATCATGGGAGCAATGCATGATACTTCCTAGCAGAAATCACTCAAATTCCTGCAAGAATTTTTGCAGTATGCAGCACTTTAAAGCAGAATGGGCTTAGATCCACAAATTTACTGCCTGTAAACTATCAAGGCTATACCGAACAGATTCAGAATCCCAGAAAGAAAATTCACTTGCCATCATTTAAGCTTCTGTTTCTGTGACACTGCAAAAACCTGTAACTGCCATGTGCATGTGATGGGTCCAAGCAGAAGGCTTTGCCATGCCCATCAGTGCAAGGTAGGAGCCGAACAAAGAGGTGTCCACCGTTTTGAGCAGTCCCAGGAACTGACCATGCAAGAGAATAAATCACAAATAAATATGCTAGATGGGATGTCAAACGGCTTAAGAAATGTCTTTTGCAGAGGCAGAAGGCCTAGAGAGGGAGTAGAGGAAATGAAGGAAGGTGAAGTGGCTTATTCAGCTTCTTCTACTGTTTTGGATAAGAAAAATATTTTCTTCGCACCAAGTCAGCAAAAGCATTTCCTGATGTCTTGGTCTCTTTGCTGCTTTTTTTTTTTTTTTTTTTTCCCCTCAACAAAAGCAGTTTTTTAAAAGGCATTGAAAAATGTGGGTGCTGGTCAAGGGAATGTATTTAACTGTCTGTCTCAAGGTTTCACGCTGATTCTGTTACCAGAGCACCCAGGCACTTTCCATCAGGGATGCTCCTATGCTGAGGGTGAGCTTCACTTACACAAAGCACTAGTGCACAGAGCAGGCAGAGAGCGCAGGGGATGAAGCAGCATGAACCAGCAGCCAAACAGAGCCCGGGAGGGCCGACAGCAGGAGCACCGATGTGCAGAAAGCCAGTCGTGGGTGTCTGATTTAAACCAAACCCTTAGACAGCTTTCCTTCAAGCATTCAAGTCTGCAAGGTGCTTTCGGGTTTCCCTCCTCTCCTCCAGGCGAGTCTGCCGCCGGGTACAGCTCAGGGTTGTGCTCTCGCCACCGCTCAGCTGCTGTGAACCGACTGGGTTTTAAACTTGTTAGCGCTGCGTGAAACAGCAGCAAAAATATTTCTAGCAGTAAATCAAGCAGCAAGGAGGACCTGGGGCAGGGTTTGCCTCTGCTCTTTTCTGAAATGTAAGAGGTAAACTGGGACTTCTTTCTGCATAGAAAATCTTACCCAGGTAGAGCTGATTTTACTTTTATGGGACTAGTTGTTAATACTTTCAAATCTTTCCTATTTATGCCTTTTATTGTTGTTTTAGTGAGAACAGGTGAAGTTTTGCAGTGCAGTTGCCTAAATGGCAAAAATCTGTTCGCATGATTTGTAGAACTCTAGGAAAACAAGCTTAAGAAAAAACTGTAAATATTTTTAATTAATGTAAACTACTCCACTCACAAATAAGATTCAAGCCCGTGTTTCATCCTTCCTCCCAAGCCTGAAGTGAGCAATGAGGACAGCATGGGGAGGGGAAAGAGCGGTGGGTGCCTGGGGAGGTGACTGCTGCAGGGCAGGGGGGCTGTTCTGCCAGAGGAGGGGGACACAGGGTGGCTGTGCCGGGGGCAGCTCTTGCTAAGGAGGGTGGCACAAGGTGGCCATGCATGTTGTTTAGAAATGGCTAGTGTTGGTCAGAAACACGGGCTGCACCTTTCCCAACCTGTAGTGAAGCCAGTGTCCCTGCATGCCCTGAGACAGAGCGGTATTTCTTGTCCAGATTGTTAAGTGGTGAATGTCCTCTTTACCTCCCCCACACAGCGATTTATGCAATTATGTCCTATTAGGACACTCCAAACAGACAAATTATTACGAGCACATGCAGTGCCCTGGATGACCTGAGTGAAATCATCACAGCAGACTTGTGTTTTGTTTTTCAGGGGTGTAGAGCAGTCCTTCCAAGACTGGACAGCAAATGGCAGCTGCAGGAGTTTTTACACTGCCGCTGAATTACGGAATTGTTAACGCATGTCTTGCCAGACAAACTTTACAAGGCTGATTCTGAACTTGAAGTGAACCAGAGTCAACTGCACCTTCGTACTTTGTGTTGTAAACAAATGATGGGCAGCAGCACCCCATGACCTGGTGTTTTAGGGGGATGGTCATCTAATGAAGAAAACACCTTCCACCAAATCTCTCCATTATGTACTGATTCTTTTTTATATTCTCAAACTAGGTTTTCTTTCCTTCTTTCCCGCCTTCCCCCCCCCCCCCCCCCCCCCCCCCCCCCGTTGCTAATGAGCACTTGAGAATTTGATTTAGCTCCTTGGAATGACTGCCACTTACTGCTAGAATGTTAATCTGTCTAAACCCATTCAGCTCCTCTTACTTGGAAGTCAATCACCTGGAGCCTGCATTTCAAAGAGATGCTGGCTAAGGCAGTCACAACAGCAGAGATGTTTTGGGACAACTCCCACAGTTGGGAGTAATCTTGGGAAACTCAAAGCTACTAGACGACAAACAGATTTGTGTTGATTCCCTGAGATAAACAGAACTGGAGTCATCCCCGACAGAGTCCGAGAGCCCAAATGGCAGGGAGACAGGAGGCTGCTGAGCTGCAGATCACACAAGGGATGCTGCACTGATATGTTGCATCAGCTCCTCGAGGGGACAGTCTTTACTTAATGGTGCAAATATATCCAGGGAGGATGTAGGTAAACAAGAACAGAGGAGGTATGCCAGGACACAGTCAGAGCTAAAGCTTTAAAGTGTCAGAGGAGGAGTCTGGCTTTCCAGAAGTAATTAGAGAGATGGTTTATTTTGTCTTGTACTGGCCAATTTTTTAACCCGTTTGGAGGGGGAGAAAATCCCATACTAAATATAGGAGACATAGGCGTTACCTAAAATGATGTACTGGAACTGTGCATTTGTGGATCATCCCACCACACTTTTCTGGAAATGTTTCTCTTTTAGCTTTCTTAGCACGAACCCCAGCTGTGAAATCATGCTGCCCAAGCCAGAGGGGCAGCCTCAGCTGGGGATGAATGGGAGAGCCAGGATCTAGGGATTGCACTGGGCCCTGCCTGGGAGTGGAGGGGACCATGAAATCCCTAATTGCCAGAATTGCTCCTGGGCATTGCGTTGCATTTGTTACATGGGCAAGGGGTGTTTCACCTATGGGGCACCCCACCCCATCTCTGTCACTGTCCTCTCACTCCCTGTGCAGTTCTCTGATGGCAAACTTTGTACAAACTACACCCTTGCAGAGGGGAGATGCAACAATTTAATAGGAAAATGGTTGCTCTGCTGCTGCTACAGAGGAGCACGCTGGTCCTGTGATCCCATATGAAAAAGCACATTTTGGGAATAAGCAAATATTCAGAGTGGTTAATTGCTCTTTGAATAAAACTTCTGGTTCTTTTGAAATAAGAAATGTATCTTTAGAATGCATCCCTAGAAACCTCATAAGTGAGAAATGCACAGGGAAGGTCATAGCATGTATTTTGTCAGCATATACAATCCTCTATGAACAAAGACAGCCCGAGATGGAGCTGGGCTTCATTCACGTACTCATACATTTGTCTGTTGTCATAGTTCTAAAATGGGAGAACATAGAAAATTGAAAGTAAAAACCACCATTATTATTATTGATTTACAAGCAAAATGGAAGATTATGTGCATAAGGCTTAGGAGTAGCACCTATGCTAACACCTTATGTTAGAATTTCTTAAGAAGGAACTTGGAAAAGAAACTTGACCAGCCTTATACACTCACTACAGAGTATGATCAAAAGTATATTTTGGCTGTAGCATATAAGCCTGGAGTATGCACACACTGTAATAACCTAGTACCTAACTTTTGAAGTAAACTTTCTTAGAATTACTTATTAGTTAGCAAAAGCAGTTTGAAGGATTAAATAAAGCAATTAAAACAAGGTTTCAAATTCTATTCAAAAAGAGTTTTTGTTGTTCATTATGGAAGAGCTACATTTGTGAACTTCCTTCTAATTTTCCATAGACTGCAAGAGGAAAAACTGGGAGAAAAGCAATATTTTTCCCTTCTGAAAATTTCAGAAGAAAGTGATGGATTCAAATCTCTTCAGTTAGTAACAATGCACCCACTGCCAAGTCCCTTGGGGGAAGGCCTGGTACACTAGCACTAGCAGCCTGCTAAGCCTAAGATCATTGGAGAAAAGAAGCCAAAAAATGGCCATTTTTGTCTCTTTGACTGCCAGGATTATTCCAAGAAAGGGATGTTTCCAGGAATGAACCTTTGCTGGAAAACAGAAAGAGCATAAAGTGCAGACAGGACGCTGAGCTAATGTGAACGGCTGGCTTTGTTTTGTGAAACCAGAAAAATCTGTCCCTGCTCATGTTGTGACCATACAGAAAAGAAAGTGGTCTTCATGTGTGAAGAAATGAATGTCTTCTCCATTTATTTACATCAATGTTTGGTGAAGAGAAAGAGAGATTGTAGTTACTTGTATAAGCACACAAGCTTTCTAAACTCCTGTCAACTGGAGAAGCCATTTTTTAAAATGAATAAATCCTCAGCTTATCTTCAGCTCACAGGTTTTAAGCTTTTTTTTTTTAAAGTTGTAGCAATTTCTGTTTGATTTTAAATATCTGAGGTCTAAAGCAAAGCTAGTTTTTGACACATGAGAGTATTCAGAGCTTTTGGCAGTGATGGGAACATGATAAAGCAAAGCTTTTTAATGTCTGGATGAAATAACCAGACCTGCCAACAGATTCCTTTGGGAGGTGGAGGATGGTGGAGGAAGAGCAAACTTCAGGCTTTCTCTCTCTATCATTGCAGCTGAGTGACAGATGAGCACCTTGCACCAGCGAACTGATGCCTGTGTGACAGCCACCTCACATCCCTCTGCATGGGAGCAGCCACCCTGGGCTCTGAAGTGTAGAGGGGACACAGGTTTCCCCTGCCCAGCCAAGCCATGGTCCCGATGGTAGTGCAGCCCTGTCATCGCAGAAGAATTAAAAGACCTTTTATATTTGGATGACCCAAAACACAGCCATTCTACAGCCTGCTTCAACCAAGCCATTTGCTTTCATGAGAAAATGAGGTCCATGTTTTTTGCTTGCAAATGCTGGAACAAAGACTGACTTTGAAGGAAGGTACATTAGTGAAAGGCATGGGAAGTGCTATTAGATATTTTGAATCATACCTGCATTGCTTTGTTTTGTGCTTTTTTTCAGATTCTCAGAAATTTGTGATGCCTCTACTTTACCTGTTAAGTAAGCACAGGCACAGATGATGCTTAAAGCTATTGCCAGCTTAACTACGTTGTAAGCGCCAATTTAATGACTTAGCCTGTGCAAGAAAAAGACAGTGGCTTGGCAATTAGACTGGCGAAATAATTCTTTGCTCTCTGTTAGACCATATACTCTCAACAGACTATTATTTTCCTTAGGTACTAATGTTATAAACTATGCTGGTAAAGAAATACTTCAACTGCTACAAACTACCTTGGTAAGAGGCTCTGCCACTCAGCAAATGACACCTTCCTAATGCAAGCAAGGGGCTGTTTGTCAAATCGCAAGGGTATTTGAGGTACCTAAAGATCTTTAAAAAGTATGTCAACCACGAGCTTGATCTTTCAATATTTTGCATGAGTCCCATTCCCTGAAAAGTAGAGATTTATTGTTAAAGATGGTTGTCAGTGACTGGGGTTAAGCTGTAAGCTGATCTGGAATTTTTTTAATAAAGTGCCTATTATTTGCAGAAAAACTGCTGAGTAAAGCTGTTCATTTATATAATGCCACCCTATAATTACAAACATCATAATAATGTAGAGTTAGGCATATATTTAACTGTGAGGTCTTGCAAAAGGTGTGCCCCAGTCAAACTCCAGTGCACAGCACTGGTACAAGTTATATTCCACTTGTAAGTGTGGCTGTTACAAGAACTGAAACCCCAGTGCAGTCAAATAGTCAAACGCCACGTAGTTTCAGGTGTCCCGAAGAACAGCAAGATCCATCAGTACTGTCTGAGGTTAAGAGTCTCAAAGGCCTCCTACTGGGAAATTGTCTTCATGAGTTTCAGCTGCCTGAAAATGTCCAGATACAAACTCCTTCCAGCTGAACTTGACATCTCCGGCACAAACTCCTCACCCAGGCCGGTTGTCTTCTGCTTATGCAAACCTCATGTCTGGAAGCTGATCTCACTTGTATGACCTAAAGGGAAAAACATTCTGGAAAAAAACTGCTGCTATGATTTTCTTCCATGTGTTCCAGTCTGGCATTTTGAAACCATGGGCCAAATCCCAGTCATTACTGTTGTCAGGAAAACCCAGAAAACCACTGTCTATGTGAAAATTCCTGTATTCTTTCCCACACTGCTCACCAAACAGTTACTAGCTGACAGTAATCAGACCTGCACTGGGATGTAAAACTTCTGACAGAACTATTGAGTTTCAAAAAGCAATACAAACAGAAGCTGGTAAAATCAAGAGAAAGGGAAATGCATGTCTTTAGGAGGAAAACAAAAGCCTAGGAATCCTCTTATTCTAAATGTCCCCTTTCTGGTGGCACACCAAGAGAGGTCCAGGCTCCAGCCTACTCTGGTGAAGGGGGAAAGGCAGGCACAGCCCAGACTTTTTCTTCCCTCTCCACTGGAGCAAGCAGAGCTCCTACGCCTCCAGCCTGATGGGACAATTGAGCTTTTTACCACACCCTGGTCTCCTGCCACCTCCGAGAGGTCAGCATCTTATCTCAGGGCAGGTCAAACCTCCTGGGTCACAGCTAAGCTCTTGAGTTCCCCAAGTAACCACCCACTGCCCTCAGGACAGCAACTCACCCTATCTGGTCCTGGCTCTAACAAAGCCTTCAAGCCCTTCCCAGAAGGGAAAGGCCTTATAAAAAAAGGAAAAAAAAAAAGAAAACCAACTGATTCCAGGGGACAACAAATGAAAAAAAAGGGAAATGGTGCAAAAGTTACAAGGTCGAAAATGGATCTGTAGGGGACTGGAGGGAGACAACAAGCAGAGCACCCCCAAGAGCACCTGTCACTCCTTGTAGTCCAGAGGCAGTGGACACCACCCAGGGGTGCTCTGCACAGGGATGTTAGAGGACAAGGTGTGGTGGACACAAGCCCACAGCCACCAAGGTGCCCCACATAGCTTCCTCCTCCTGGTGGCACATGTGACCAGCCTGGCTAAGGCCAGGAGGCTGATGAAGAGTTCCTGCAATGCTACTGCTGCCAGATGCTGGCTTCTTCAATCCCTTATACTAGGATGAGAAAGGTTTTTTGTTATTAAGGGCTTAAATATTCCTTCAAACCCTTTGTCAGGACACAGTGGTCCTTCTGCCCCAGTGTTATCCCAGGTGAACCCCCGAGGTGTCATTCCATGCATGCCATGGTTTGGCTGCGTTAAATGGTAGGACAGGCCTCCTGTTTTCCTGCTGTGACTTGGAAAAAGCTGTTTGGGAAGGACTGGAAGAGGCAGATGCAAAGTTAAAAGCTTTCTTTTCCTAGCCCTCACCCCCTCTGATTTTGAAAGTGAATATCAGCACCATTTTACTGTCTTGATGGCAATGCAGAACTGCTCAGAGCAGCAGCTTCCTTTGAATATGAACTCTTCAGCAGCATACAGACTCTGACAATGTAATGCTGAGGCCAGAGAACACCCTTCAAATTTAAACCCTTTGTATTTAATAGAAAACTGTTAAAAACCCCCTATTTACATGGCTATTTAAGGCAAGCCTATTAAGTTGGACTTAATAGTCCTGTGCAGAAAAAATATAACTCATGGACTTCGGGTTACAGTGAAATAACCTTGTCTTCCTCATAATGAGTCATATCATATAATAGCAATATAACTCATTTGGGTAACACAGCAATCGAAACCAAGAGTGCTGTGCTCCTTTGCCATTGCAGGTGTTGTGCTGTATATGCAAATTGTGCTTACAGAGTCGGGCTTCTCTGCAAGATCTCTGTGGTTAGTTACTGCTGGTAAATGCTAATCACCGGGAGGAAGGGTGGAAGAGAGGGAACTCCAGTCTTTGTGCCTTCCCTGAACACCTCAGGAACAGCACAGGACACACTGAGCCTCAACACCGAAAGGTGAAGGATTGTTATCAATTAGGACTAAATCTCAGGGAACAAAAATCTAACCAAACAAAAACTTAGTGTTTCCTTTACAAAAGGCTTTAAAATTATCTTTTTTGCTTTTTCTGCAAGCATTCCATATACCCTGCTACATATATTCAGTACAACCAGCTAGCCATTCCCATAAAATACATGAGCAACAGAATTCAGAAATACGGCTCTCATGAAAGGCTTCAGACAAACCAAACAGGTGAATAAAAGTTCAGTAAGACCCTTTTTGGCCTGACAGCTTTATTTATAGATACACAAGCTTTTGTTTAGGTTCTTGGCATTTTGCAAAGGAGTCAAAGGGGTCTAATATATAGGAAATCTAGAAGATGGAGTTTTATTTCTTTTTTTAAAAAACATTTTTTAAAGCATTCCAGTGCATTGATTGTGTATAGATCACCTCAACCACATCAAAGAATGGAAACACAGCTATGCAAAAAAAGTCCCTCCAGTGTAGAAAAACATTACTTTCCAGTGTTGCAAACACATCATTGTATTAAACAATAGTGTCAAATTCTCCATCTAGAGCAAGCATTTGTAAAGTATTTGGGGAAACTTCAGTGAAAGAGAAATATAGCATGTACAAGACCTAGGGCACCTCTCTTAAATTACTTCTGAGATCTGTAAAAATTACAGTTACAGATTTTTATTTTCTTTTTAAGCTGGGTTGCAGACTGTATCCACTCCCCTCAGAACTCTCAGCTGGCTTTAACCTAACGATGTGCTTTTTTGATGAACAATAGGCAAAACTTCTAACCAGCATCATTACTTGGCTTCTTTTCTTTTGTGCTGGTTGTTGAAATATAGATTGTGAATGTGGACAAGTGAGCTATTCAAAATCAGCTCTAGTACAGATTCCATGCATCCAGCAGAGTAGCAAAGGCCTTATAGCAAATCCTGCAACATCTTATACAGAAGTTGAGAAGATAAATAAAGCTAGTGTTGGAGTCTAATGGAAAAAGAGCACGTGCTGAGTCTACCACTGTCAGGCAAAACAGGTACAGAAATTCTGTGCCTTTTCTCCACATATATAGTAAATTAGGTAACCCATGAAATGGAAGGCTTTGGAAGTCTTGAATGACAGAAAACTGTGTTGGTAACCCAAAAAATGGCATATGACTTCCACACACCCTTGAGCGAGTCAGGTAAGCTACCATTTCTGGTTTCCTCATCTGGCATAACAGTACATTAATTAGTAGTATAACAGTCTTTCCTTGCTTACAGGGCTGCTATGTGATCCAACGTGGTAAAATTCTGTCATAGTATAATGCTGACTGAATATTCCAGAATTTTGACTTAAAGTGGCTTAATTATTTTCAAGAACTGGCCAGATTTTTATGAGCTGAAAGTACCAAGCAGTTGAGCATTTCTGGGCGTTATGTGAAAGACTTGGTTTGGGCTTCAAATTTGTGTCTTTGTGTTCCTGAGATGATATAAAGTAGTCAAAAAATCCTCCGGAAGAAGTAGCCAAATATTCACCTTGTTACAGATAAATGCTCCCAAAAACTGAAGTTGGTTGCAGTACCATTACTGTCTGTCCACCTTCCACAGAGCAAGGAGTTTGAGATAAAACACACCAGGGTCTCACAGCTCTTCCAGATCTGCAGCTGTGCAGGTACTGTTGCAAGCCTGTGGTTCCATGGTTTTTTTTTCAGTAGGGGTGCAAATATAATCACTTCATCCTACTTTTTCCATTTCTGGTGCTAGTTTCCAGCCCCCATAGAAAATTTCAGGTTTGCAGGCATAAATGTGGGATGAACACCTGGGAGATGGAGGGAGCTGCCTGCACCGGCACAAGTCATCAGGAGAAATGTCCTTGCAACCACAGGATGACAAAAACTTTCTTCCATCCCTTTTTTGGCTACAATGAGCAGTGTGGAAGCACTGATAACACTTGCTTCCCTCTCTGCCCAGCTGCTTCTCTTCTTTCCCTTTCCTTCCCTCCTGGCTAAATCCAGAAAGAGTATGTTTAAACGCAATGAGAATTTAAAACCCGTAAGAACACAGGTAGCCACAAGCACAACTTTTTTTATCAGATGCCACATCTGTGAGGAAAGAAAAGGTAAAATTAAGAATAGGTCCAATTCAAAATTTCTGTTCCACTGGAGCTGTGCAGTATGTAAGAAACTGTACATTTTAACTTTCTCTGCTTAGGTTAATTCTCCCTTGCAATTGAATTTCAAAACTTTACTAGAAATAAAATTCTTACCCAGGAATATGCTAGACTGGTGAAATAATACTAATCCCCATCTCATTCTCTGACATTGTTGAACAGTGGCTCTTTGTCTGATACTAGGATATTTAAGGAAGCTCATATATTAAGAGAAACCTGTCAAAAACTGTGATGAGAGCTACATAATGCAGGTCTTCAACTTCACTAGCACCAGATCACACATAATTTAAAAGCACAGCTAAACCAGGCCTGCAGATTTCCAAGACCAAAGTGAAGAGCCTACAGTTGGTCTCTGGCTTGTATAAGCTCACTAGATAGGTTTGCCTTGTTTCTTCAAATGAAAAGCTTCTCCTGCTTCCTAAGGACACATCTGAATGATGCATTTGATTGGGAACCTGTTTCAGCCCATCTCATTCACCTTGTGAAATCCGGCATTTACTAGTGCTATTTGGCATCATTAGCAACTCCTTTATGTACCACAAAACCTCTGGAAATCAGTGTAGGACAAGTTCTAGTCCAAGACTTCAAAGCAAGGCCATAGTGACATGTAAGAAAAGCCTACACAAATATAAACAGCCATGGGTAAACACAGGAATAGTTTAGTTTTCTAATATTCCACTGCATGCACGGGAGCAGGCAGATATATTTATTAACTAATTGGTATGAACTAACATGGATCTTCCTGGGTCTACTTTAGTGGTAATTTCAAATTCACCATGCATAGAGGCAGAAAAAGGTCACAAGGTACAACTTTCATTTATTTGCCATGGAGTAAAGGTCTGGAGAACAGAACAACAAGATCTAGATTGCCTGAATATTACAAGCAGTGAAGGGCTGGATTCACTGAAGCACAAACACGGAAGCACAAACATTACGTCTTCTACCAGCAAAGTCTCTGCTGGCCCATGAGACTTTCAACGCTGAAACTGTTGAGCTTGCTCCTGACATCTTGATTGTGTATGGCCTCAACAGGGGTATATAGCTGCTTGGTCAGTTCTGAAGGAGATAAATATGGATCATTCTTTTTTTGCTTTTTTTTCTTGCAAACCTTTTACCCCTGGGTGGCTCTGGTCACTCCACCAGTTTTCTGAATCCTCTGTTCTTCAGCAGATGGGGGTCATAACTGGTATACAGTTTCGCAGCTTCTGAGTAATTTCTAACCCACTCCTCTTGAACTGAAAAGGAAGAGATTAGGAAGGTGGGCTCTCTCTGCCTCTGATGAATTTAGGGGACGATTTACACCTCCATCACAGTGATGCCACCATCACTGGGGACCTCCAAAGTTAAAAGCCGAAAATACTATAATTTAGGCTAAAGCAGTGATGCTAACATGACCAGCTGCACACCAGTATATTTTTGCCATGACAGGAACAGAGGAGATGTTCTACTCATTGACCCAGTACAGTGGGTCTGACTACTAATGACTGCTTTGGAAAACAGCCCTGCCTTTTCTGCCACATCCAGGTTGCACTCTCCTATATTAAAAGCCATCACAAAGAACCCTCCAAAGCAGTGGCCTCCAATATTGTGCCTCTTACACAACCCAGATGGTTTGAATATGAAAAGTGAGGAGCTGCTGGCACACTGCCTTACTATAAGAGGTGAAAGGGGAGTTAAAAGGATTTTCTGAAGGGCAACGAGTTGCGTGGCAACACGCAGCACATGTTACCTGTAAACAAAAGCAATTAGTGGCAGGGGCAGGCACCAGGCCCTGTGGGGTGGGGAGAAAAACAGAGAACAGGGATAATAGCAGGAAGCCAGAACACTCTGTGCAGCACAAAAGGGGGGAAAAAACTGACAAAAATGAAATACCTCTATGGATTTGAAACAAAGGGAAATGCTTTGATGCTCAGCTTTCTGGATCACTAAAAGCATCCTGCGAGTCATTGCAATTGTTATCCCCATGTTCTACCCAAACAATTAATGCTCTGCCTTCTCTTCATGTTAGGAAGGAGTGGTTTGCTAGTTTTGCAGCAGAAAAATGAGGACGCATGTCGTTACAAATGATGCACAAGAAGTGCAGCTGAAAGTTCAGTAGAGATTATTGTTGTTAGGTGCATTTTAAGGTTTTACTTAATAAAAAGAAGCATATCAATGACTCCTACTAAACTAGCAAAGTCTTTAGCTTCAGGAATGTGTGCATGTGTGCATGCATGTGTGTCAGTCATGATTTCAGGAATGCATAATCGATTTCAATAGTTTTCAAGGACATGGCTATATTTTTGACAAAGCCAGCATTCTACTGCTCATGACATCAGAGCAAAAGTGCAAGTGCAAAAGGTTATGAGACCACATCATGAAACTACCTTTCTTGGTTAGCTACTTGGGTACCCACCCAAACACAATTAAAAAAGAAATGCTAGCAGGAGTTTTAATTGTGGTTGTTACTTTGAAAACATTAATGCATGACTCTGCTTGAGAAGGCTGAAAAATAATAACTTTGCTCTTAAGAAAAACTTGGAAAATGAGGTCAGGTACAGTCCAGATTGCTTATGATTCCCCAAGAGTAATGTTACAAATGAAAATAACCCCAAGCCCAAATATATTATTAATTACCTATCAGGGAGCTAAAGGGCACATAGTAAATGCAGATGATGAAAAACTGTAGTAAATACACACCAGTAATTTATCATTTTCAGGGGGAAAAAAAGGATTAGGGACTCTATCATTTAGAGTAGACCATTGTATAGGGACACTCCATTAAAATATACTACTCTTTCTTATTGCAGCAAGAAATGTCAGAGTAAGACCCACTCCAGATGGAGATGCCCATTCACTACAAGAATCTGTGTCAAAACAGAATACTTTTGCTATTCTTTTGCTCAGTATTTAAAACCAAGCAGTTCTGGTTTGATAGATCTTCCCAGTTTGTTACAAGCTTGGGGAATATAACAACAGAGGCAACATAAATTTAAGGCAACATTTCTTCAGAAATTTGATGTAGTTGACTGTAAATTCTACCACTTCAACTCTAGCATAAAAAGATACAGGGATTATTTCCTTAACAATGCTATCCATCAACAATGATAATTTGAAATGTTAGTCCATGAACATATATTTTATTGCCTTTAATTTGTGAAATTGAGCTAGAATCAAGCCAAACTCAGATGATACATTTCTTATCTTTTAAAATCAAACACCATATTATACTTATTTATGTCTACTTATATTTTTATTAGCCATGAAAAAAATGCTTTCTGTTTACATCCACATCTTTTTTATATAATTAGAATATCAGTGATGAAAATATTCATCCAAGTCCTACATAAATTTAGAGGGCAAATTTGAGATCCTTATTCTTGATTAGAATCTAATAAATAATTATGTTACAGACATGGATGATTACCAATTTCAGACCTTTCAAACCTACATATATTAAAGCTAAATCTGTGGAGCAGGATCACTGCTCTTAATGGATGCCAAAGCATTGTCTGTAATGTTTTAAGTGAAAGCCTGGAGCTATATTCACATGAAGACACAACTTATCCCACCTTTCAGGCTGAAGATAGGGTGATAGTTGAAAATATACAAGTGATGAAAGGGGAAGGAAAATAACTTTCTTTGTAGTCTGAACAGGGTGGCAGATAAGTTTTGTTTCAGGAGAGAGTAAACAAAGGAAGGGCTCCCAGAAAAATGAGTGTGAGGAAGATAATGGTGCACATTCATCCCTGGGTCTCCTCTGGACTTTGAAGTAGGACTGAGTCCCTGCATTTCCTGATGGCACATCAGCACAGGCAGAGAACCTGGAAAAAGTCAAGTTGCCCTGACTTTAAAAAAGTGCAGATATAAGGTGATATTCAGAAGCTGTGTAATTCCTTCCCAATAGTATCGAAAGTAGTTCCATTTTTATTTCTTCAGATTTTTGAATGCCAGCATTTCAATGCCCAGCCTGTGTGTGTGCATGCAGTTGTTGGGGTGCAACTGCACCAGGTTTACACCTCAAGCTCCACCTTTCTGTTTCCAGCCTAAGATTCTTGCTTGAGGGTTATCAGAAAAGTTATGGAAAAAGATGCCAAACCCACTGGATCTTCAGCTCCCTACTTAAAAACAAATATCCATGACAGTTTCACAATATTTTACACTCATCAGGATCTTGGGCAGGCAGATGTGGGGATGTTCCTAGAAACCCCCCAGCATGGCATATGTGTAGCCACAGTCTCCTTACATCATCTCCTCATACAAAAGTGTGGTGATCCTGTCTGGTGAGGCAGAGGCTAAAAGAGCCCAGCCTCCTATTTTCTTCCTTTTCAGTTCAAGACTTGCACAGCTCCATAGAGACTGCTCCCAGCCTGGCTCCTCTGTGGTTATCCCATGTGACTGTGTCCCATTTCTACCTGATCACAGCGACACATGCTAAAAGTTCACCCTTTTGATTAAAGGAAGGAGAGGATCTGACGTTATCACTAAGTCTGACACAGAAAGCTTCCAGAAGCAGCTCTGGCTTTGCCTCACCCATTCTTTGAAAAGGAGATTTTGCTGTCCCAATCTAACTGAAACAATTCCTGACTGTAACTCTGTGTGTGGCAAGACCCACATACATTTATTCCTGGTGAAGTGGTTGTTAATGCATTCTTTGACCATGTGATGAAGTAGGCAGATAAGACAGACTTCATCTGAGTAAAATTCTGCTACTTTTAAATCTGGATTTAGGAGCATCTCAGGCTGATATAACCAGTAGACAAAAAAGCAGAAGGAGAGTATGGCTGGAAATTAATATATTCTGCAAACTGTCATGTTGATTTCCATGACCATGGTCCTGGAGCTTTGAGGAAGTGAGCAGACCACCTGAAAATGCCTATTTCAGATGCAGCATTAGCTGTGAAGTTCTGGATCCATATCTAAACCCAAACATTGCTAAAGTATATATTTGGATATTTTCTACCTGGCCTGGAGGCTGCTTCTGCTCTACAGTTCAGATGCACACCCAGTGAAGGAGGTCATAGTATAACAGCCTATCCCAGAACAGGAAGCTCTACCCGACCTGTATGTCGCATGTTTATAAAAGTCATTAAGGCAAAAAACACAGTGTAAGTATCCAATATAACTTTGTATTAATTCCTTGTGCATGAATGGCAAATGCTTTTAGGATCTGGCCAGTTATTTTCCTGTTTATTACAGTGCCCAGCTTGGTGAATGAAAGATAATATGTCTTGGTCTAACAAATGCCTAATGAGAGAGGGAAAAAAGATCACTGTGACACTGCACAGTTTGAGAAAGAGACATGAGGACCAAAGATAATGACCAAATCAGCCAGCAAAATCTAACCAGAGGGAAGTTACTGGATAAACCTGATAAGAATAAAGCCCACATCCGACAGACAGCTTTGCACTTGCTTAACTTAGAGCATGTAAGTTGTCTATTTGCTGCCATTGTTCCCTGGGTCTACTTGCATTCCTACTACCCCAAAAGTACAAAAGTGTGTGTGGGCACAAGGGTAGGAATGAAATCAAACCCACACAGACAACTTGTCACAGGGTCTGATCCTGACAGAGCACTACCATAAGATAAATGAACAGTAAGAAACAAACTTCCATGAAAAAGAGCAAGAGTATAGACCAAGATATGACAGTAGGATTAATACATTTTAGTAATGAAACAGACCAATATACAGGTAAGGTACAGGAAAAATTATAGGCTGAATAGATGGCTAAACTTCCTTTTATCCACAGTTAAATATCGTGCACAGTCAATGAATTTAGGATGCCATTTTAATTTCTTTTGCTTATGTTGCACTATTATGTTTGTTTAAAAATACTGCACTAATTAATAAAAAGCTAAACAAACCTATACCTTCCCTTTCAACCATATTCATGTCTCTTCTACCTGGATTGCACAGCTGTCATGTACTCAGTTGTTAATGACTGACAGCCAAAACTCAAAAAATTTAGTATTGAGTACCCAACATCAGGGCCTGGAAAACACTGTCTAATTATATGATAGACCTTTTACTCCTCCACAAAACTAAGAATAAATCAGTAGATAGTAAATGAGTCTCATAAATGTCTTATATTTGACCTGTTGTACAGTAGCATAGACAAAGGGGAACTTGCCTTACTAATGATCACAGGTATTTTTCTTTAGGATTAAGTTGGAGAGAAATTGGCTGCATTGTTCCTATAACTCCCCTTGCTGGACGAGTGGTAGAGATGCAGGGAAAAAAGGTAGAAGAGTCACTCCTTTCTCCCTGTGCTAAGCAATTGCCAGGACCAGTCATTTTTCCCGAGCTGAATGAAACCTTTCATCATTTAATAAAGGGAAATGTCTGAAAATACCTGCAGCCATAATGAAGAACTGAAATGGTGCAGTTATACGCCACCAGTCCTTATGGAAGAAAAAATGTTGCCTCCTGGCTTGCATGCTTGTTAAATACTCTGAGATGATCCTATAGCGAGAAAAAAATATACCAGAATCCACTGATAATTACAGTGATATACACATTAGTCAGTACCAGCCCAGACATTTAGTTTCACAGCACTCAGATAACTAGTTGAAAAAACAACTCAAAAGTCAGCATCCCTATTACAGGGATTGACCTTGCAATAACATTACCAAGATCAGTGGGACCCCAAATGGTGACCCTTTTACCCAGCCAGCTCTTTGAATCTAGTTAAATTTCAGTTCATGACCCTTATCGAGGAAAAAACAATGTCTGAGAAGTTTGCCTCTCAATTAGCATTGTGATTTCTGCTCTATTTCAGGAATAGCAGACCCATGGGCTTTTTTTCTTTTTTTACATTTAAAATGTTGTTAATGGAAATGTGGTGAAAAGTGCTGAGCTGCCAGTCCTGAAGACTGGCATGTACTATTTACCCAGAGGGAAAAAAGCATCCATAATGTAGCCTTAGCTTTGCCATACTACATTATAAAACCTTCAGCAAATTAGTTTTTCCTTTGGAAAACAGCATATAAAGCTACTGGTGCAGGAATTCTATCTTGGCGTGTTTTCCTGAGGTGTTCAAATACGTAAAGACCCTCTGCACACCTGCTAGTTTGAAGTCCTCACATAAGCACTCTTTCTGTGATAGAGCTTGCAACGCTTTTTTCCTCCAGTGTGGTCAGGCTAGAGAACATTATCCTCTTTACCAGGATGCTGCTGGTGCATGATGAGTTTCTCTGCAGTCAGTGGTATCTTTTGTCCTATATTTGCCGCCTTCTTCTTCACAGGTCTACAAAATCTAATTTAAAAATCTAATTAAAATGGCTTCTCTGTTGCTGTAAAGCTGGGCATATTCATCCCACCAGAGCCACAGAAGAAAGGCTATATAATGCTAACTATATTATTTTTCTACTGGTTTTGTTGTATTTATTAACCACTCAGCACTTTAATGCTTTGATGTATTTCTGAGATTTAAATAGAAAATGCAGCTGTAAAACTGTAAGGGAGAGGGTGCATCTTCTAAATTTAATATTAAAATGTTTCATACCCAGCAAGTTGAGGAATACTTAAATTAATTGATGAGTCTTTCACTTTACTTTAAATAAGACCAAGCTCTATGTGCACTTTTGTTCAAAGTCCCCAGTGAAACACATGGAAGAAATCAGACACAACATATTCACAGAAATAAATACAAGAGATTCACAATGCTATGGCTCCCAGCTGCTTGCTACCCTCTCTGAATGTGTGCCCCTGTCTGATGGAGATTCTGCTGATGGAAGAGAATATACGGGCATTTTCTATGGTCCATGCAAAACCCTGCAGCTTAGCTTGAACTGCCTTGCACAACAGCTTCAATTAAGCCATCAGACTTTGCACTGACATGGCTGAGGAGTGCTCGTGTGTGCCATTCCACCAGTGATACCTAGCAGAGAGGCGATAACAAATCCTAGGGTAAGAGGCATTAGCTCTAACTCATTTGTTAAATGAACATATGTCTAAGCCTAGCTTTACTTTTGTGATGGACAAATGTGATGTATCCCTACCAACTATTGGTTATATAGGAGAGTGAGATAAATGGAGAAGCATGGGCAAGAAAAATGAGGCTGTAGACCACTTCCCATTTGTCTTGGGTACTAGTAAAGAAATACTGAACTTTGCCCAGAATTGAGCTGGCAACACCTAAAGCTAACGAGGTGGATGGGTGAGGAAGTCACTTATGCAACGACGGGTCCTCAGCCTAGTTTAGAATTTGAAAACGCAGTGAGGACCTACAGGTTCACAAATCCAATTCACACACATCATGTACATGGAAACACCTTTATATTATCACACACGGGTTTACATACAATGCAAGCAGTGACCCCGGTGCCTTTGTGCCCCATCTTTTGTTGCTCACCAGTTTTCCCTACAGGGCCAGAGTAAGGCAAAAACCCCACAGCAACACCACAGGGAGACTCAAAATGCCTGTTACCTTGACCACACTGGGGCTGGTTTGGAAATGGAAGAGGGAATGGCTGTCCTAGCACAAGCCCAGGCCTTTTGCTAAGGCAGAGCCTCCCAGAACGGTGTGCGGGACTTGGCCGGGAGGTGGCAATGCAGAACTGGAGACCAGGGTCTCCGGCCCATGCATGCTCCTGAGGACAGGGCCAGAGCTTTCCTTGCACGGATGACAGCTCTCAGGCTGCATCCAAGCTGATTAGAGCTCCCACATGCCCAAGTGTTTGCATTTTGTGATGCATGATGCCGTAGATAACAATGTTTTTTTTCCCAGATTCACAACAGTCTGATTGAACCAGTTGACACTGAGCACTTAGCTACGCAGCAGTCTCTTTAATACCTGAAGTTTTCTGAACCAGCTAATGATGTTGTTCCATCTGATATTTTTTCACAGCAATTGAAGTGATGGCAGTGGATAGAAATCCAGAAAAAAAGTGCATATTGGCGTGTGGGGCTTGGAGAGGCCCTGATTAAATTCAGCTTAGTTAGAGATAAGCTTAATGATTTTTATCATATTTAAATATTATGTTCCAAACATGAAAAAGTTGGATCTGCAGTTTTCAGTGTGGGGCTGAATCCAAAAACTAACACCAGGTATCACACCAGGAATTCAGTTGCAGATGAAATTTGAGGTCTGGACTTCACAAGTTGGCCCTAACTTGACTTTAACCATGTGTTGTGTCTCCAGTCACAGTTTCTTAACAGTGAGCGAGATCTTACCACAGTGTGTGCTTTTCTGTTCTCAGAGATCACAGCAGTCACTCCTTCCTTTGATCCAAGACTTTCAAAGAGATGGGGAAATTTTCTTATTTGACTCCAGGGCTTGGATTCCAACAGCGAGAGATATAAAGACAGAACAAGGAGAATTTGGATATGTAGCGTTAATGCAATCAGATAACTGAGCTGTCTGATCAAACGTTGCCAAATTGACCATGTCATCTGTTGAACTCATATACATATTTTGTGTAGTAAATCTAATGTAATGCTACAGAATTTTATTGTAATGTTTAATAACAATAAATCTGTATTATTCTGGCAAAGTTCAACTTGGGAATATTGTTTTTACTCTGGAATTTCTTTTTATGCTAAGAAATACAGGCAGTATATTTCTGTTTACAAATGTTTCGATTCAGGTACCAGGACGTAAGTGTGACCTGAGTTCTGCAAGGTAAGCTGAAAAAGTGAACACTGCCAGGAATTACTAGAAATATAGGAAATTCAACAACAGAATCAGATCAGGTTTTAACTACCATTCACTGCTCTCTCGGTTGAAGTGAAATTATAACACAGCTCACAACTAGAAGTCTTTTACATCAGGAAAGTAGCCTCCTGCTCCATTGCTGTCCTCTCCACACATCCTGGGAGCTTTCATATCATGGGGGGGTTACTGCCAAGCAGAAGCAGACAAGTAGTGGAGCTGAAATCTGTAAAAGAAATATAAGATTTTTGCCATAAGTTCTGAATGTGATGTTGGACTTCGTTCTGTGAACTTGAAAGACAAACTTGAGAGACTAAACATAGAAGAGTAACCTGATGCTTATTTAGAAGACAAGGTTCGGGTTCATCATTGGAATATCACTGAAATTAACATAATTATAATTATTTCTCATTTTCACTGGTATACCTCAAGTCAAAAGTTTTGCTAATTAAGTGGCATGAAACTGCTGGGTGAATATCCTCAGGCAAAAGTAAAATGCTTTTCATTTATTCTAGCAACCTTTATTAGTTTTCCTAAGTGCCAGTCACCTGAATAAGTAAATTAAGAAAGAATGCAATTCCATGTAACAAGGGCATGTTTAATTCAAACCTTTAGCTCATACAGTTTACTCAAGTTGGGTGAGATAATATAGTATTTTGCATGTCCAGGGCTTGCTATGGTCAGTACTAAACTGCTGAAACCAAGGGGAGTTGATCTGAATGAAGAAGTCAGATATTTAAATTAGAAAAGAAAGATTAAATAATTGAGTACTCTTTCTGTAACTTAAATATAAATCTATTTGAGATCTTAGTTCAGAAAAAGGTGCTTAGACTTTCATCCCTTTATTTTCCTGTCATTGATACTTCTACAGATTAAGGGGAATTCAGACGCACATATGAAACTGCTGTCAGGAAGAAGAAAATCTCCAAATTATCCATAAATATATTGATATCAAACAATCAGTGTTTCATTCACCTGTTTAACAAGATGAAAACTCAGGGCCCTGCAGTCCTGTTAGGATTAATACTATCACTGCAGGCTTTAACAAGTGAAACAACCTCTATGTCATTTTTAAGTTAATGTTACGATATCCAGCGTACATATGCAGAATCAGTGACATATTAAATGGAAGCCTGATGACTGTTTTGATTTCATAGAATCATAGAATGGTTTGGGTTGGAAGGGACCTTAAAGATCATCTAGTTCCAACCCTCCTGCCATGGGCAGGGACACCTTCTATTAGATCAGGTTGCTCAAAGCTCCGTCCAACCTGGTCTTGAACACTTCCAGGGAGGGGGCAGCCATAACTTCTCGGGGCAACATGTTTCAGTGTCTCACCACCCTCACAGTGAAGAATTTCTTCCTTACATCTAATCTGAATCTACCCTCTTTCAGTTTAAAGCCATTACCCCTTATCCTATCACTACACTTCTTGATAAAGAGTCCCTCTCCATCTTTCCTGTAGCCCCCTTTAAGTACTGGAAGGCCGCTTCCCAGAGCCTTCTCTTCTCTAGGCAGAACAACCCCAAGTCTCTCAGCCTGTCTTCATAGGAGAGTTGTTCCAGCCCTCTGATCATCTTCGTGGCCTCCTCTGGAATTGCTCCAACAGGTCCATGTCCTTCTTATGTTGGGGGCCCCAGGGCTGAATGCAATACTCCAGGTGGGGTCTCATGAGAGCAGAGTAGAGGGGACAGATTTAGAACAGAGTAGATTTAGGACAGATAAGCCCACTGCTATTTCTGTTCAGGAAAGTTTTGCTCAATATGAGCACAATAGAGTGCAATGGGATTCAACGGCCCTAGTTATTAATATTAAAGAATTTAACCACTCAGAGAGTGCCACCTTATCACCAACATCCACTAAGTAATGCCAAAAGGCAAATAAGCCATGAAGTCAAGTGCAAGATATACTCAAGCCAGTTCTAAATAAGAACAGTGCATTTATGCTAAAGCCACAGGGAAGAAAATTGTCTTCCTCACTCTGCATTGACTATTCCAGTATTGAATTGATGACTTTGGCCTGCATGGAAAGAATGAAAACCTATCAGCAGCTTGTAAAACTAGTTTTCTGAGCTTGTAGCTTGTATGTATCTGTCTACTTTGACAGTATGATCACTTGAGGCACGTGCACTGCTCCTTGCCCACGAGACTATTATTAGATGCATGAAATCAGTTGGAAGGCTGTGTTTTCTAAAGCCTACCCCATTTTATAGAGTACTTAAACACTGCAGGATACAAGCTAGAGAAGTGACAGGCTTTGTATCAGGTCACTGCTGTTCTTCACTGCCTGAAAGAAACTGGGCTTACAGTGAAGAATACAAAGAGAGGAAAGGATAGGCACTGCGAGGATAGGCTCCAAGCAGTGTATGTCCTATTAGAAAAGAAAAAGCCAAGTTTGAAAGTCATTGGGGTATGTAGGTTACCTGTTTTACAGACAATAGGTCTAAAAAAAGCCACTAATCTGAGATGTGTCAGAAGGCACCCAATGACAAGCTACTTTTAATTTCAGGGTATGTCCTGAGCAACACTATGCCTCCTCTTTATCCTCCTAGCTTTGATGAATACTCTGATATTGCCTCTGCTTGTTGAGTGAATTAAGTTCTAATCTCTGGTTGGGGGAACTATTTCATTTCTGTTTGTTCAAGAATATGAAAATGCAACTGTGACTTGTCAGGACAAAGATTATGCCTTTTTGTTATCTCTGCTATGTATTGGTGAGAACGCAATGGTCATACTAAAAAACTTGTCGATTCATGTTATTAACACTATTTTGTCATTATTGCTGGAAAATCATGACAAAATATTCAGAAGGGAAAAATGGACGATTTCATACAAGGGCACTTATCAAGTGAGTTGCAAATGGTAAAAAGCAATAAATAGGAAAACAGTGTGTTTCTTATTCCTGTGACTGTATAATAGATCAAGCAACCTCATCCCCAGCCAACAATTTGATGATGCATGTGCACTGCCACAATAGCTGTATTGAAATTGGATTGCTTAAAGAAACACTTTTCACAAATCAGTTCCATGTAAAATATATTTCATAGGTAACTGATTGATCTTGTGAATAGGGCTGAGTTAAGTTAATTTTGAGATTTAAAATGCTTGGTGGCATTCCAAGGAGAGTTAGACTCATGGCTTTCTCTACAACATTGTTATCTGCAGAGCAGTGCCAGAGATTTCAGAAATAGGACTCAGCTTCATCAGAAGAGAAAAATATGTACAGGCACCATGATGAATGCTCTTAATCAGAAAGGTGTCCTGCAACAAACAGGAGTATCTTAAATTGCAAAGTCAGCATGTTGACATTCAATTGAGACTTAGGTCTTAGATGAATAATTTCCAGCAAGCAAAGAAAGCAGGAAAATTATGACAAAGATGCTAATTTTATGCCTTAGTTTATAGTTAACAGCCTGATCCTGTAAAATCTACTGGATTGTAATAGGATTTCTTACAATGTGTGCCTAGGTTGTTGAGGGTTTGAGCCCTGGAAGTATGAATCTTTTTAAGCTTTACAGTTTTTTTTAGTAACACTGCCTAACACATACTACAAACTTTTAAGAGACACGTGAAAATAGCCTGGGCTGAAAAGTATGCTGTTGAATGATAGTGAGTCACAGGGAAGACTACTGGAATGCAAGGTTTGTCTGCTAAATCACCCCAACATCAGGCATGGGCACCCTGTATAAACAGGCATAGCTGTAAGAGTTGTTTGATCTGGCAGACAGATACTCTTCATTTTATAAGTAAGAGGCTGGAGCCTCAGCTGGAGATGGAAGGAATTTGAAAACTGGAATTCCCCTCCAGAATAAGGAGGAAAATTTAACTAAGCTCAGGAAGATTCTTGGACATATCATTGATTGTGCTAACAGTAAAACTAAACACAGTAAAGTGGGTGTGTGTGGACACTGGGAGCATGTGTGTTCGCTTGGTTTAGACACACAGATATCTTAATGTCTCGTTTAGAGTTTACCTTGACATGTGACTCTTATAGAAGAGGCAAGATCAGAGGAGAGGCACAGACAGCAGTGAATTTGGATTTAAGGTACAACTAGCATGCACAGATTTGTGGTCTCTAACTGAAACTTTCCCATCATAGAGGGATATCAGCAACAGAGTGGAAAGCCAGAGTGGGGAAGAGAACATGCACAACCCCCAACACCAGTCCTCCCATGCAACTGGATACTTACAATTTCCTTGTGAATGGAATGAAAATTATTTGGAAGAATTGGCATAATGAACTAAGGATCCCAAGGCTGACACCACTGGTGGATATTACCTGGGCAGAGGCATGAGGCAACAAAGCCTGATCCTGTATCCCTGAACTCAGTAGGAGTGTTTAAATTTAGTTGAGTGGATGCAGGTGGTGAGAGGGAAGGCTGCTGGGGCCCCCGAATCCTAAATCTGTCCTTACGTCTAGTGTTACCTGTGCAGGGGTGCTGGAGAAGAACAGAGGGTCTCACTTCTTCACATCTGCTCAGGTTGTCCTAGACATTCAAGTTCTCTCTTAACCTAAGTTATAGAAGAGAGGAGGAAAACAGACAAAGTATTGTGCACCACTTTATACACGTTCCACAAAAAATGTACTAACAAGGCAGGTTATAATTTTACTTGCAACTGTAGTGACATGAACAAATCTTTTGAGCTTCAGTTCATTATGCGTTTATAGCTTCAGGGCTTTCCATTCTGTGTGGATGTGCTTACCTTTGTACAAGATGAAAATTAAATTAGTTGTTTATGTCACTAAAACCTGAACATGTTGTCCCTGACAGGTGAAAGAATGTTCTTTCTTACACCTTGCCAAACCACACAACTGCTGCTTTTTGGTGTCAAAGTATCTGGCTGTGCTTTACCTCTCTGTACTGTATCTCCTTTATCTTCCTGACAGACATCTTTGAAATTTTATTAGTATTTACATAAATCAACATTGTCTTGTACAAATGGTTTCTATGGAATGTATGCAGTACTTTTGTTTTTCTTAATAAACTATAAACATTGGCAACTGAGGTGACTTATATGTTAAATCCTTACATTTGAGCTGTAATTATGCAGAGAAACATCTGTACCGCTAATTGTTCTCCTGTTCTTAACTTCAAGGAATAATATTATAAATGTATCTACATTTATTTTAGGAACATCTGAAAGGTTTTTTTGTATGGATATGTCAAACTTCAGATTTGCTAAACAATATTATTTTGATAATGTCCATTTATGCTAACAGGAATTTCTGCCTGTGACGGAAATGTCTATGAAAAGTATTTGTGAATAGAAAATCACCGTTGAATCTTAACGCTAGCAGCAATGATTACTGTATTATCTACTATTGCCATCAGAAACAAGGAACTCAGCCTTGCATTTCTCTTGGTAAATAAACAATAGAAATGCATTTACATAACCTATAAATCAATGAAACTGAAGAGGAATGTGACTGACTGCTGTGTTTTCACAAAAAATCTTAATCATACTATTTGAAGTCTTGGAAAGTTAAGGTCACGAGTGCCAAAAAATGTTAATTATTGCTGCAATGATGGCCATTTCACCTTGCTTCTGTATGACTGGAAGCTCCACTATTCTTCTCTGCTCCTTCTTCTCTGACAGCCTCTGGCTAGAAACTTTGGCTTTGTTTCCTCTGTCTCTTACTCCTATTATCCCTGAAGCAGCTCATATTCCTCCAGTCCTTTTCCAAGCCTCTACCCATCTTATTAATAGCAACTATTCTAGTGTCTGATGTCCAGATTTCTTCCTCAGACCTCATCATCAGCTTTCCCTTGTCCTCCACACTTCAAATTGCTAAAATAATGCTTTATTTATCCTACTGTTTTCTACCAGGGTATTTGTTAGTCTCAAGCCAATTCCTGTTAGTTGTTCTGTGCTATTCTGAATTACAGTCATGGTCCTCCAAGCTATAAAATAAATGGTCAGAAGAGTGAATGGGGGAAAATTATAACATTCCAGATCAAACCAATCTTGTTTTTTCCTTATTATAAAGCATAATCCAAGGTTTCATGTAATCGTTATAAGAGAAAATTAAATAAAAGCACAGTTGTTGAGTAAAGAACATATCTGGGCAACCTTTCCAGTGAACAGCTGATCATTCTCAAGCTATTTGGCCATTAAATTTAAAAATAAAATTAAAAAAATCTAAAAAAGCTAAATGTCAAAAATTGTTTTTTGAATGAACCCCTTACATTTTTGGCTGGATTTGCAAGTAGACTAGAAAAGCAAGAGAGAAAGATTTGTTTTATCAGCTTTATTTCCTCAGTCAGCTTTCAGCTCACGTGAGAGTCCAGGAAGCATTTTGTGTATGGTTAAATGGTATTTAAGGTTGAAGTTATTATACTGCATTCAGATTAAATTCTAACTCTAACGAAAGACTCTCTGCTCTACAACTTAAATCTTCCACTTCTGAGTCAGGAGAGCTGACCCTAACCAGGATACCAAGAAATATTTTAGAAATACATGGTAAATGTAACACTTCAATAAGAAGGAAAGACAAAAAAAAATTTAAGGTAAGATCTTGTACGTCTTTCCCCACTATAGCTCCCTATAGGCTTTAAATTTAACACACAGTACTTGTTAAATGGTTTGAAAAGTGAACCAAAGATGTCTTTGAATCAAACAAAATATTACAGTGACTATCAGTTTTGAACCATCAAATTTCTGAAAATTTCTGCAACAAAATTTATTTTCAGTTTGACTTTTAAACCACAGTTACTCACAGAGCATTTAAAAGAGAAAACTGTTGAAGTCTTTGTTCTGTTATCAACTTCCAGTTGCTATAGAACAGATCGGTTTACATGTTAATTTTGCAACCTGTCTTGGGTCAAATAAAAATGACATCCTTCCTCATATATCTATCAAAACAGAGCAACAACACAAAGGGTCAGGTTCCATAGCCACCAAGAACCACATGATGCTAAATACAGACATGCCAGTTACACATGGCATCCTGGTAGATAATATTAATGACTTCTTATTTACTTTAAGTAAATTATTTACCGATCTTTTGTTATGAAGAACTTTGCAAGCTAGTAAACCCAAATTCCTGTGGATGAAACGAGTGATGAAAACTTCTACAGTGTGAAAGACTTGGGTGGATTGAAACTCATATGAACTGATCTCCTAGGTTTTGATATACCTTGTTGGTACCTGCCATGTCATTTGAAAAAAGTAAAATTTGGGGTTTCTTAATTTCTTTGAGAAATTCTGTCTTTCAGAAATGAGCACTGACAATATCAACATGTAAGAAGTTTGTGGGTGCTGACCAGTTTGGCAGATTTTGGTCTTTCTGCCTTTTCGTAATTTCTTATACTTGGATTATAGTTTCAAAATAAGAAGGATAAGAAAGAATGTCCTTGCATGGAAGAATAATTAATGAAAAAATAAAGTGAAAGTGTGAAGGGAAGTCACCAATGGAGTACTGCAGTAATTAATATTGGGAATTTTTTTTTGTCCAGCAACAACCTGGAAAGGGAGGGGAGCAATGAGATGAGATAGTTTGTCAATATATGAAAGTATTCAGAGTGGTGAAGATGAGGGAACATGTTAGGAATGAGGTGAGAAAGACCTTATAAGACTGAGTGGTCAATAAAACGACAGATAAAAATCAGATAAATGATGTACATAGGAAAAAAAGAGTCCTGGCTTCAAATATAGGCAGATGGACTCTTAACTGAAAGTTGCCACTCAGGAGCCTGATCTTGTTCCCATCATAGACAGTTCCATAAAAGTATCAACTGAATGCACTGCACCATCTCTGAGTTGCCAAGTTCAGGTTTTACCATGTCCAGTCCTTAAGTAGTACTATATATAGTTTAAACCACCAGCTTACATAAAAAAGCCTAATGGCTTCTTAATAGTCATCTTGAATGAAACAAATTCATATAACAAATTTGACAAGATTTAGTCTAAAAAATACACTCAATTATTACAACTTGTGCAGGAAGGAAATGAGATTTAACCTTTTATTCTGACTCTCAATGTTTTACTCTAGCTCTGTCAGCAGTTCATTCACGTACCACTTAGGGGGCTGAGCCTGCAAACTGGTGAAGCCACTGTAGCTCCCACTGAATAAACCTTAATGAGATTGCTTAGCTTTCAGGACATGCTAAGCTCCATGAAGAAAGGGACCAGAAGAGACAAAATACAGTATTTTTTTCTCCCTTTCCATGAATCAGTTGAAAGTATCCAGGCTAACGAGTCTAACTTAAGACACAAAGGAGTTTTAAAGGGGATTTCAGTGAGAGGACAGTAGCTAAAAATGTCACAGACAAAAAGGAGATGAGATGGTGGTGCTAATATGTATCTATTTTTTGAAAAAGACAAATAGTTTCAGGTACTGAAAATTCTTAGCAAAATAAAGAGAGTTTCTGCATTTGCAAATGAATGAAATGAATAAAACTTTCTGGTGCTTGGTTGAGTTTTTTTGGCTCTGATAACTTTTTTCTTTTACTTCCAACAATTCAGGAGAAAAACTTTAATTAATGAGTATGAATTAATCCAATGGACAAAATGATTGAAAAATTAACAGGAAAATATTGCCCTCAGTTACACATGAAGCAACTATTTGCCAGATAACGTAGACTCATACTTCCCCAAACAACAGCAGAATCTGACCCTGGTCTCGGTGCCCCTATGGTTCAGAACATCCTAAAACAGTCATAGTGGATCAGCTCCACTAAATTAACACACCAACTGATCAGTCACCTATTGCACGCACCTCTACTGTTACATAGACCTGGGTTAAAATGTTTTCCTACCCCTACAATCCAAATGTCTACTCCCAATGTGTCACATCCAAACATCCTTCTCAAAATGGCAATGCTACAGGAAATATCCCTGTAGTAGCTGGGCTTTGCCTGTTTTCCCATTCTGCAGAGGGCGATGGCCAGAGGCTCTACGCAGGAATCATTTCGGTGGGCAGCTTCCCCGGGCAGGCCCCTGCGCTCCCCTGACCTGACAAATGCAAGGAGCCCACCAGGAAGCTGAGAATGTTACCACACAGGACGGCTTGTCACACTGTATTCTGGCCAGTCCTATAAATTAGTACTATTTGATTTTTCAAATTATTTTCAAATATTAAAAATAATTTAGAAAATACTTAAGTGGGTTTTGGGGGAATGCTATCTTCTGAAAAAGAGGCAAAACAGACTTCCTGACCTTTTTGTTCCTCTTTGTCCATATTCATGTGGCTTCAGTGAGTGTGGCCTCTTAATTTTGACTTCTAACACAGTCAAACAAAAATAAGACAGACTAATCCATACTAATATAAGGGAAACAAAATTCTGTAATATTGCATTCTAACAAATGTAAAATAAAAGCACTGATGCAATATATTTCAAAATGGCAGCTTTTAATGAAGTAGTTTGCACAGGTTGAATTCTTGTCATAAGACCTCTCACTTTCCATGCTTATATTGAAAACTGTTTACAGAAACAGTATCGTGCATTCAGCTGATTCAAGAGTGGCTTGGTACCAGAAAACAAAACTGCCTTTATATTCATGTTTTTATTCCTTTTAATACATATATGCCAAAGGGAAAAAAAGATGTTGCTTAAATCTTTTACTGTGTCTCTTTTAATTTACTAGTCCCTTTTAATTTACTAGTCCAGGTAATGAGCCATTAGAAGAAGCAAATCCTCTCAAAGCGTATTTAATTTTCTAAACCAAGATGCTTCATTAATACTTGTGCTGTATGTATATAGAGGTACATGGTTTGTATGAGTTTAGCAGTGTCAAAAAACTATATGAAAAGAGGCTTTCTTTTAGCTCCAGAGAATCCTAAATCACATACTTGGAGTAAAGAATAGTCAGACACACTCCTCAGTGGGTGTTCAATACTCAGAAAAGGTGTACATTCAAATTTAGGATACAGAAGACTGTATTCCACTCCTTTAAATCTGGCTCAAGAGCCTACCACCCGAAGCAGCACTGCTCCGAACAGTTCTCATGCATGGGTAACCAGGAGACTGAGACCTGCAATTTTAAAACATCTCTCTCTGTCCAAGCCAGCAGAGTAGTGCTTTACGATATGGAGTTTAGATCACCAGAAAGAGAATTTTTAAATACTCATCAGCATCTCTCTGCTGGTCCGACCACGACCTGCTACATATTGTTAAATTACAATGAAAGTTAAAAATTTGTAATGATTTCATATAATCATCGGATATTTGAAAACTACTCATCTTTCCCAAGTCTTTTTTTCAACTTTCTGTTCCCATAAATCTGAAGAAATTATTTCAGTATTTAAACCATTCAGATACTTACGAATGATTTGATGTCTCAATTTATAAGCATGATTTCGATGAATTTAGACATACTCCAGTTTGTACTGGGAGTGCTTAATCCTTTACTTCTCATACAAGAAGAAATCCTATTGCCTTTAAAAGCACAACTTGATTTACATCACCTTCCTCTTCAAGCCAGTCCTGTTTGCAACTGATCTGCCAGCTCTGAATTCTCTCATTACTTTCTGGTTCTCAGTGCCAAGACCCAAATATAACTTCAGGAAGAACCTGAAATTATAAAGCCTGGTAAGAAGAAGGGATTTTTTTTCCCCAATCTTCGGTAGCAAAATAATATTCACCTGAATAATATTCAACTGAAGTTGAAATAATATTCACCTTCACTTTGAAGGCGAAAGAGTAGTACACCGAAATGACAAGGACATTGGGCAGTAATTTCCAGCCAGATCTTTTAAAAAGAGCTGCCATATCTATTTGGACAAAATGAAATAAACAGCACAAAATACTCCTTCCCATCTGCATAGTAGCTAGTATAGTGACCTATTGATCCACACAACCTATTAATCACGTATTCCTCCCCTTCATCAGGAAGGATTCAAGATTTGTTTGAACTGCTGTGTGCAAAGTTTACCCAGACTACTTGACTCGCTTTACAATTAATTGCCGCTGTTGCAATTGCAGCAGCGTCACTGGAGCATGTAGCAGAGCCACACCAGAAAGGGGTCTTTGTACCATCAGCAAACTAAGGACTGTTTTTAACTCTCCGAATTTTCTAGTCCTGTTGCATGCACTTGCATAGAGTCGTAGCTTGGTTGCACAGAGTCGCAACTTGGCTTGCTTAGATATCTTGATGATATTGATACCAGAAGGGGATCTGGCTAGAGACCAATTTTTTGGCAGGGATAACAAGCATTGGCTTGTGTGCTTCAATGGAGCTTGTTCCCAAAAAACTCTAGGACCTCACAATTTGTGAAAACACGGATGTGCTAAGATTTGTACTGAGCTTTACTAAATGTGAACTCAACCTAGACCAAAGACTTTGTTTTTGTGCAGTCCTACTGCAGAAGTGAGTCTGAACTTCTAACTTCCCCGTGTTAAGAGCGCTCGTACCTGTGGCAGATGATTGTGTGAGGTGCCAGGCAGGATTGTGTCAGAGAAATGACACACCAAAGGTCATCACAGATTTTAACTGAGTCATGCGGGATCTTCCTCTATTCAGGAGAGTTTAAAATTGCCCATAACAGCACTGATGTAATGAAGTTTATGGGGAAAAAGTAGATTTCTGACAAGGTGATTTATTGGTTGATTATTGCAATAATTTCAATATTTTTTTTTTTAAATAAAAAGTCTGGAAGCAACTTAAAAGCCTGATCCAATTATGTGTTTTAAGACTGAATAAAAGCTGAGGTTGAGACAGCTAAAACATTACGAGAGCATGGTGTATGGTAATAGCACTCTGCTAATTCCAAGTGCAAGCGACCAGCACCTTATCTGGGGCTGTTCCTGTATTTGTGGGATTTCCAGTCCTGTAACTGGTGGTGCGTCGATGCAGCTCGGAATGCAAGCGTTGATAAGATTTATTTTTTAAAGTGGTCATGAAGTTTGGAAGAATTAATACTGTTTGGGGAGTGTTTCTTTTAAAAACCATTTTTCACACACACACACAGGCGCACACGTGCGCGCGTGCCGTTGCCAGGGTGGATCTTGGCATTTTCGTGTGGCTTCGGAATGACTTGGGCGACCCCTCGCACACCCCCGAGGGCAGGGCTCGGCGCGGGCCCGGGGCGCCCAGCCGCACTAACGCCCCCAGCGCCTGGCGCCGCCCCGCAGCGCCTCCCCGCCCGCCAAGGCGCGAACCACCGCCCCCGGCCCGGAGCTGGTGCCCGGCGGCGCGGGCCGGCGGGAGAGCTGGGCAGGCGGAGCCCCCGCGCCGCAGCACAGAGCGGGGCGGCGTCTCCTCCCGAACGCAGCGGCCGCAGCCCAGCCGGGCGCGGGGCCGCCAGAGCCCCTCGCCGGCGGTAAGGGTTAACGGGGGTATGCGGGCGCCGCTCCCCTGCCCGGCATGGGGCGGGGGGGCGGAGGGTAACTGCAGCCGCGGGAGCGGGGCTCCAGCGCCCGGCCTGCCCCGGCGCGGCCCGGGGGAGCCCCTCAGGCCCGGCGGCAGCGTAGGGCAGGCCGCTGGCGGGGCCGCCTCTCCCCGCAGCGCCCGGCGCCACCATCCCCGGAGGGAGAAGCGAGGGGGAGAAACCCTGTCAGTTAAAAAAGGACCCTCGGGTTCCTGCCCAGGGAGAGGGGTTTGGGTGTTGCCCCGTCCGCGCCTGTGTGGTTTGGGGGAGCTGTTTGTTTTTTAAGGCCTTTCAGCCCAGTGTTTCAGGAAGCCCTTTGCGTGTTTATACAAAGAGGTATCTTTTTTCTGTGTGACAGTACTATGAGTTGACAGGGACCGTTTCTCATAAATAAAGGGGAGTTGGGGAATGGTCTCGTGGCTGGCTTTTTCTCCTGACTTTCACTAATCTTCCCTCCCCTCCAGCTTAGTTAACTGAAGTTGGGGACAGTAGAAGCTTTGCCATCCATTGTAACTCTGTATCAGACAGTTGCAGTTGCTGTTAGAAAGCAGGTCATGTATACCCATAACATTAGTAAGACAAAAACCACAGTATATGGCTGTCAAAGATTTCCTGTGTGTTGGTGTATGAGGAACCATGTGAATGCTCACAGAGCCACTTTTCATGAATTCCTGTTAATACGAAGTAGTACTGGGTGGCCAGCCTGCCTGCTGTACCTGATACAACACAAATGCTGTGGGGTTGTTTGTTGTTTATCTTTTCCTGAATTGTATCGTAGAGGCTACTGACAAAGGTGATAACTGAAGAAATAAGAAAAATACATGTATTGGTATATAAACAGAGGAATCAGTGACATTGATGGTGTATGTATCCTATGCTGTGTGGTGAATAAATGTCATAATTCTGTTCACTTGAGTTCATTAAGTCAAAGCTGGAGCCATCCTTCAAGCTGAGTGTTTATGATACACTAGTTACCTTTCACTTTAAGCAAAGTTACATATATGCTGGAAACATATTTTTATTTGCTATTCATGTGGATCTATATTATGTGCCACAAATACTGTATTTGTCCAGTGCTGTTCATAATTGCAAAACTGTATGGTCTGCGGACAGCTCCGCTTGAAACTGAGAACATTCAAATAAATGAATCCAATTTTTCTTCAATTCCATTGGCAAGCAGATTAGCTAAAAGGGTAGTGTATCTCTGGTATTGGGAAGCAATGATTAAAGTGCACTCATGGATTTAAACCTGCTGGTCTTGAGAGAGTTCTGTTCAGTGGGCATCCTGTGAGGGTGCCTGATAGATACCTGATGTGTTACTTTTTCCTAAATGGTTTAGGGAGTGAGAAAAAGGTTACCTCAGACGTCTTGTTCAAGAGCTTCCTCAGAGCATGAGCACAAAGTCTTTGTTCTCTCACCCACATTCTCTTCAGGTGCTCTTCCAGTGGCTTTTCTGTGACCTCAGTTTCACATGTGTTGAACATTTCAAATGTAGAGCCTGCCAGAGCAGCTGAGAGGTCCGTTCAGTCTTTGGAAGAAGGATAGGAAAAAATGTTGTGAATGCCTCCAGGCCTCCTACCTCGCACTGTCTGCCTGTAAAGCAGTGTGGTCCGATTTAGTTCTCCAGCCTCCTCTCTAGTTCTCACTCTGCTATTTGAAGCCTGCTATCTTTTTATCTTTATTGCTATTGTTTGTACTTGGATAACAGTAACTTGTGTTACGGGAGTCTATCTGCATCCATAATAGAGGTGTTTTCAGAAGAGAGATTTGTACATCCTGTTGCACAAATAATGTACACAAGAAGCACCCCCTTTGCATTGTGGGGCTACTGGTATTGCTCGCTGAACTGTTGTGCTCACAGGGAGTTGTCCTGGTCATTGCGAGCAGTTTAGTGGATTATGACTTGGAAGCAGAAGTGGGGAGATACTTTCTTGTCTGTGTTCTGTGCCTTCACAACCAATATTGTCCTGAGATAGGTGCTTGCTGTTTTCAACACAAACTGTTTACAACAGCTGTCCCCTAACTGTCCCTTAAATTTTAGTCACAGGTGCCTTTAAGATCCTTTCTTCTGCATACCCTATTACGACTCTAACTTGCAAATATGATCAAGCTTAAGGAAAACAGTGTGGAAGTATAGTGAGAAGAACTTGGAAACTTTATTTCAACAACAAGTTTCTGCTTTGTAAATGAGGCAGTTGTACCTCTAGTCAGCCAGTTCGCTGAGAGTATGTATGTATTTTTACCATTGAATCAGTGTGCTAAGACTGTATGGAGAGATGCTGGATTTGGGTCCAAATCAGTTTGATTTAACATTTGTAGCACTCTGGAATATTAGAAACTTTGATTTTATTTTTTTCTATCCTCACATTCTTTTTTCATCTCTCTGCAGCAACCCCCTTGAGATTCAGCTCATTTCTTCCATAGACAAAGGCAGGGTCTTTTCTCTCTTCTCTAGTCCTTCCCAGCTGAACTTCATATCATTCAAGCTTGGTGTTCAAGCTTGGCCCAGAGTTCAGTAGTCCAAGCTGTGATTTACAGTGTTGCAACCATGTAGTGTCTGCACAGGGCAGAGCACTATCATCCCATCTTTATTAAGATGACATTTGTCTTTTGTGAAAGTGTGTTCATCAAATCATCTTAATAGCAGCGTCTTGTGAGTCAGCAAAAATAGCTTTGGCAAAGAAGTCACTGACAGTAATTGGGAACCCTACGAGTCTTTGAAAGTCCTGACACCACAAACATTAGTTCACTTGCTACATGTTCTAAAAAAGGAATGTTTAGTGTTCAGCTGGAGAAAGGGTTTGAGCTCCAGGTCCCTGTTAGATCCTGTCCTCGTTTCTGTGAAGTCATGCACATGTCTTGTGGTCAAATTAGTGTCAAACATCCTGAAAGCGTTTATGATTTTTTTTCCTTTCTGAGCTCAAGAATTTCAGTTTGGTTGAGGTAATCTGGTACTTTATTCCAGTGGAGAATAGTGCTTTCTTTTGATAACACTGCTTGTCCTGCTTCAATATGGCTTCATAAAATAAATTTACATTTGCTCCATGGATCCATCAGTGCTGCATCTAACACTAAAGGTGTTGGTGCTTGACTCCCACAAGAAGCAGCTCTTTGTCTGAGGCCCAGGAGCTCTGTAAAGAGACAGTAAAAGTTGCTTCTACAGGGTTAGCAGCTCTCAGTTTTGCAGAGCATATTTTGGGAAAGGGAAAAGAGATGTGGCCTCCTCCACATGAGGCACCAGAACTCAGGAAGCAACACTGGTCGGTTGTCGAGCATGCTGGGCTGGGCGGACTCTGACTTGGAGAAGGGAGGCATGGGCTGAGTGTCACCTGTGTTGGGGAAGGGCACTTTGAATGGGAGAATGCTGGCTCAGCATGGGGCATTTCATGGCTGCCTGCTGGAGAAGTAACAGCTTGTGTTCCTCCTTTCCCCTCCAACCCTGCATGCTGCCATCCTCCTTTGCCACTATGTTTTGTGTGATGGGGAGGAAAGGGAGAGGAAAAAAGGATGCTGGGCAAGTATGTCTGACCCATATGTAATTTATCCTGAGGAATGTGGGGGATCACAGGGAAAAAGCTTGAGAATGCTTGTACTGAACTAAATTATGTAGCAAAAGAGAAGATCCTTTCTATTTGGTCAGAGTATCACCTTCTTTTCTGGATCTTTAGACTGGCAAAAAGAACAACATCTGATATTCGTTGTTAATTCTAAAATATCCAGAACTATTTTCAGCACCTGATCCGTGCCTAGCTTTCTGTGCTAAAGCTGCTAAATTCCTCACAGTTCTCTTGTATTATTCTTCTCTAGACAGGAAGACTAGTTTTACTTTTTTAAAAAAATATTTCCTCTGTGACTAAATTTGTCTTGGCTTAGCTCTCTTCTGAACATTTAACGTGACTTCTAAGCCTCCAAACATTGTCATAAATGTATGTTACAGCAACCAGAGAAAATGGAATAAATCCAAGCACTGTGATAGATATACTTTAAGTAGGTTTTTATGTGAAACTTAAGCATATTTTTGGATTCAGCTAACACTGGGGACTTTTTATTTTTCTCGAAGCCCTATTTACCTCTGGGGAAGGCAATTTTTATTTTACTGTTTATGTAAGATGCATAGAAAATTAAACACACATGGATGTACAGCGAGTTGGATAATATATTCAGAGCCTGTCAGAAGGATTTCCTGCATTTAAAATTGTGCTCTTTAGGTAATACTTTAAATACATTAACACTTAGGTGATCTCTATTATCCATTTTTAGGAACAGTCACGCAGTTTAGTGGACATGTGGAATTTACTGCAACTCTTTTCAAGATGGTTCCTCTTTGGAAGAGACGATGGCTGCTTTGAAATTTCTGTAGTGTCTTTATTAAAGGAGAATTCCTAGTAAGAAATACTATTCTGTCTGCAATAATAATGCTTCTTATTGGACATAGAGAATCAAGTCTCTGCATATAGTCTGTTTAGGATCATTTACTGTAAAGCACTGGCCTCTTTGAAACAAGTAACCAGTCTTTCTATCTGCATTAGTGTAAATAAATAAGGTAAGAAAACTATTAAATGCTTTTCTACTATATCTAAGATGATAGATATATAGAAGGATAGATGATATATTTATATACATATTTGCAGGAATAGAGGCTAAAAAAGAAAATAGGTTATATTGAAAACTTGAAAATGGAGGGAAAAGTGTATTCTAGTGAAAGAAAATTTCATAATTCAATACCAACTTTGTTTTTTGCAGAGGCAGCAGGATTTTGACTTGCACTTACACAATCAGCCACTGGAAAAATGCCAGGTTCTGAAAGTAACTTGGTGTCTTTACATGAGGATGTTACAAATGTTACTTCAGACTTGAGTGAAATGAAAATTTCAGATGAAAAAGGATCTGTTGAAAAAAGAACAATGACTCTGATTGAGAAGAATGGCTATCATGACTCTGTATACATAAATGCAGCTAAGATTTTTCAAAGCATTCGTACTGAAAAGTGTAAGGAAGGAATATTGGTGCAGTATGGTGATGACTCAGTATCTCCCATGCTGACTTTTAAAGATGAGTATTCCCAGTATGTATCTCATGAACTGGCTTTCAGTGCTCTAAAATGTAAGTACAAAACTTTTCCAAGAATTGACAACAGAAATGATGCAACAGAGAAAATACAGAAAAACTAAGTGTTTAGATTCTGCCTGACATCGGAGATCTGGGGAATTTTTTGTTCTTTGAATTTTTTTGTTCTACTGGACTACTCGTATCCCTCAAATATATCTAAGTGTTGTTAGCATTTTGTGAAATCAAACATTTAAACTCTATATTTCTTCATGTAAAGGAATTATTTAGAGTTGCTACTCTTTGTGATTGAAGTTGCCCTTAATTTTCATAATGTTTAAACTTTCAGCTTCTTTAGTGATTTACAAGTTGTTTTTTTTCTTCCGTAGAATCTTGTAGATTTCATAGTGTAACTTGTCAACATTTTCTTTTTTTGCAGATCAAGATCTTCTTGAAGAAATACTGTTAGATAGTTGTGTTTACCCATGCCAGTCTATAGTAAGCAAACATTTTCTGTGAGGAAATAAGTTTTGTATTTTCTGAGTTGATGTAATCAGAATATTTTCTGAGGATTCTGCAACATTCTTCAAAACAACATTTGTTGTTTTGAACTACATGGTAGCCTCAGCCTGAAATACTGCCATCCTTTTCAGTTGTCTAAAGCATCAATCTCTGAAATTCTAGATAAGTTGTTTGTGAGATTCTTATTGCACCTTACTGCTGGGAATCAAAACCTTCAAAGAAAGAAGGTAGGAGAGTGAACCATAATGCTTACTGCAGTGTAGTACTTGCTCAGAGATGTTGTCCATGAGCCGGTCCATGTCCATGCACTTTCCTTCCCAGCTGTGTCCCCTTGTGAGTGGGGAAAAAACTCAGGTTCCCTTCCTGTCCCTGGGTGTTGTAAAGCAGGGAGTGGACCCCATCAGAAAGAAGAATACATTGAACCCATGTTTCATTTCCTAGTTAGTCTTTGATGCCTTTGAAAGTTACAAGATGAATTTGAACTGATGTTATTTGTGGAGATTGATGTGAGCAGGCAAATGATAAAACACATTTGATTTTTGTCTTGTTTTTCTAAGGAAGTAAGACTTACGTGGTAACACTTTGTATGTGGTAGTATTTCCCTAATAACTTGAGTTTTCTAGCTACTTCAGGTAATATTTGTAGGAAGGTAAGAATTTTTGAAGTCATAAGAACTGTAGGAATTTCATGAAAAGAGGTAGACAAGAGAAACTGAAGTGCTGTTAATTACTGTCTCTGAGAAGGAGATGCTCCCTGGTTTAAACATTTAGACATGGAAAGGAGATTCTACAAGTGTCCCAACTGCAGAATGGTTATTATATACTGAGCTTATTAGTTGTTATATGCTGAAGAATCCCACAAGAGACAAATTGATAGACAAGTTTTTGTTCACTTAGCTATTCAAGGAACTATTTTATGAGGAGAAAATAATTTCAGAGTTCAAATTCTGATAACATTAAAAATTGTTAAGATACAGTATATTATCTGTGTTTATGGAGAATGTTTTTAATTTTGATAAGCTAAATAACCTTTGTGTATTTTGAGTTTTTAAAAAACTCTTTGGTGTTTTACTAGCTCTGCATGAGGAATTACTTTGATATTCTTACAAATAAGTGTTTCATTGGAGTTTTTAATGCCTCTTACATAGTAGACTGCTGTTTGATATGGATCTTTTCGCAGAAGTAAGACATGTTTTGTGTCACTGTCGTGGTTTGAGCCCAGAGGGCAACTGAGCACCACGCAGCTGCTCGCTCACCCCTTCCACCTCAGGAATGGGAAGGAGAAAATAAAGCAAAAAGCTCAGGAATCGAGATAAGGACAGGGAGGAATGTCTCACCCATGGTCAGGGGCAAAAGATAGACTTTTTAGCGGAAGAAAAAGAACATAAATTTAATTCAAACACTAACAACAACACTTAACAGACAGAGTAGGACAGTGAGAAGCATTACCACACCTTGGAAACACCTTCCCCCCACCCCTCCTTTCTTCCCGGGCTCAGCTTTGCTCCTGATTTCTCCCTCCTCTCCACCAGTGGCGCAGGGTCAGGGGATGGGGAGCGCGGTCAGTCCTGCAGCTCCTTTCTCCTCAGGGAGGACTCCTCACACTCTTTCCCTGCTCCAGTGTGTCTCATGGGATACAGTCCTCCATGAACTTTCTCCAACGTGAGTCCTTCCCACAGGCTGCAGCTCTTCCTGAGCTGCTCTGGTGTGGGCCCTTCCCACATGTTGCAGTCCTTCCAGTGCTGAACTACAACAGCAGGGGCTTACCACAGAGTCCCAGTCTCCTTCACGCACAGCCACCCGCTCCGGCGTGGGGTCCTCCATGGGCTGCAGGGTGACTGCGTCTGCTCCACTGGTGACCTCCATGGGCTGCAGGGGCACAGCCTGCCCTCTCACCACGGGCTGCAGGGGGGAGTCTCTGCTCCAGCAACCCCCCCCCCCCTTTCTCCTCTCTTCTACTGACCTCGGTGTTTGCATAGGTGTCCTCCTCACAACTCCCCCTCCTCCTCCAAGGTTCCCCTTCTTAAATATGTTATCACAGAGGCATAGCCAGCATCGCTAGTTGGCTTGGCCAGAGGGAGGCCCAACTTGGAGCTGGGGAACTTCAAGAAGCTTCTCACAGGGGACCACTGCTGTAGCCCCGTCCCCTGCTATCAAACCCCTGCCACACACACACACAAACCAACATAGTCACTTTCTCTATCCAGTTGTTTTTCTGTTGCAGCCAGATGAATTGACCAGCTTGCTTGTTGTGATGCTTTATGATCTACAAGACCGAAAGTTTCAAGCACGAGAGATTTTTGATGAAGAGGAACCTGTAGCAGAAGTTCGGAAAATAGAGCATTATCTAAACAGGTATACATGCTAAGAACTTTTTTTTGAATCATGGAATCATTTAGGTTGGAAAAGACCCTGTGTTGCTGCTGGATTCAGAATAGCCCAAAAAGTTAATAAATATCAGTGCAAGGTATTCCTGGAGGGTGGTAAGCAATAAATACACCTTGACATCTGAAGTAGCTCACTGGTAATTTTTATTTGCTTTAAAGTATCATGTATCAAGATTATGCATAAAGCTTGTGAAAAGAAAAGACTGGGAATATTTCCTCTGACATTTTCATGTAATAATAAAACTGACTCCTGGTTGCCATCATACTTGTGTTGTTGCTGTACACATTTAGGGGTCAGCTTTTATCAAATGCTCATTCTGCACATATATGTATTTATATCTTCAAACATACAAAAAAAAGCTGATGATTGTATTCCACAGATTGCAGTTCCAAAACATTGAGGTTTTTTTAGCTTTCTGAGAAAATGGATATATTTAGGAGTTGTCTTGTAATTCATAATTCCCTTGTGCATTTAAGTAAAACGGTCTCAGCTATGTAATATGACCTTGCATCTACTGCTGTTTGGGGTAGAAAATGTCCTATAACTGTGTATTTTCTGTAACAGCGTGCAAAATAGGCCCCACGTTTGGTTTTGGTTTCTGAGTAAGATACTATTGTAATAGAAATGTTGCATGTTAATAGCTGATGTAAACATTTATAGAACTTATTAAACTTGTGACTATGCTTTTGTAGTTTTAGGACCAAATTGGCAGCTGCGCTAGCAAGATGGCGTGTCAAACATGATGCTCTTTCAATTGAATACATTCTACCAGAAACCATACGGAAGCAAGAACAAAGGGCTTCTGCTGTACCTTTATGTGTTTGGATAAATACATTTAAAATCAGGTAAGGTCTGTAAAGTATCATTTAATATTGAGGTTTTTACATATGAAGTGGTATAGTTTACTACACACTTGGTTTAGAATTCCCAGGTTATATTAAATTTCTTAACAGTACATTCTGCTTAGTCCAGTGACATTATGTTTGTAGTTTTTGTATATTGCAGTAATGGTATTCATAAACTGTAAGAAAGATGTGAAACAGTTTTTCTTACTATTCTGTTGTTTGTGTGGGTCTTTCACGAAATAAATGAGGAAATAAAATTAGAAGAAACTATATGGGTGAGTAAACTCTGTAATGAAAAATACAGAAGGAGAAAACTTCTTTAAAAGTAGCTGTATTACTGTAAGCCATAACATTGGCAAAGGGTGTTAAGACAGATACAATACTTAATACTGGTGTTTATTCTGTAAGGATAGTGTAAGCTTGAAATAAAAATACACTTTTTAAAATCCGTATATTCAGTGGCCTACTATATAGGTAACACTGGTCTTCCCAGTTCTGTACTAACTGATACATGAACCATACCAGGTTATCCTGTTACGTGTTTTGTTAGACAGGTAATCCATTTTATTATGTTTTCAAGAATTTTGTATTCATACTCTTGTCTTGGACCAATGTTCGGTGCTTAGGTTATATAGGGTTTTCAAGATAGAGAAGGTGTCTTAGTCTGGTTGTGATTTTGCAGCCTTTAAATAAGACTGAACTAAAAGCTGCTGCATTGATCCTACGTTTAATGTACCATGTAAGCTTATGGCACTATCTGAAACTGCATTTCAGCAAACAAGTCTTGGTGTATGTACTTTTGAATCTTTATGATATTTGAATTGCAAGCCTCAGCATTTATGTCTTCATTACATTTACAGAAGGATTATTTCAGTTATCAGCCATTAAATTCATTGGTGAGCTGGGCTAAATTGAAAGCAATTGAAAGAACTAAACTATTGCAGCAGTAAATTTGCTACAGTGTCTCCTGAGCACACAGACGTTTATGTTTTGATGCTTTGAATCATCCTCTGGAGACACATACCTCTTTCTTAATTTATTTTATCAGACTTATTAACTTAATTGTTTCAAACCAGAATGTATATGCCTAAACCAGAGTGAATTCCCCTCCTGCATTAGGCAGTATTGCATTTTTTATATATATATATATATGCATATGTATATACATGCACACTAAAAGAATAAAAGGCAAAAATCCATATAATCAATATGGACTATATTGCTTAAGTAACTGTTGTGTATTTAATGGTCAGAGTTATATGTTAACAGCCTTCAAGACCTTTTCAGCGATTTGAAGAAGAAGGGATTCACAAGAGTTGAATCTGTGTCAGACTTCGACCGTTACACATACTGTGTGGACCAACATTGCCATGATGTATTGTTTTTTCCTTCCTCTCTTAAAGAAGAACTGCTTAATTTAGATCTTTTTGCAGATTGCAAACTCTTACTGCAGGTGAGTTGATGTCACCCTTGAGTAGACACCTTGAATTACCTGAGCGTGTCCAGAGAAGGGCAACGAAGCTGGTGCAGGGTCTGGAGCACACGTCGTACGAGGAGTGGCTGAGGGAACTGGGGTTGTTTAGTCTGGAGAAGAGGAGGCTGAGGGGAGACCTCATCGCCCTCTACAACTACCTGAAAGGAGGTTGCAGAGAGCTGGGGATGAGTCTCTTTAACCAAGTAATGAGCGATAAGACAAGAGGTAATGGCCTCAAGTTGTGCCAGGGAAGGTTTAGACTGGATATTAGGAAGCATTTCTTTACAGAACGGGTTGTTAGGCGTTGGAATGGGCTGCCCAGGGAGGTGGTGGAGTCCCCATCCCTGGAGGTGTTTAAGAGTCGGGCTGACATAGCGCTGAGGGATCTGGTGTAGTTGGGAACTGTTAGTGTTAGGTTAATGATTGGACTAGGTGATCTTCAAGGTCTTTTCCAACCTTGATGATTCTGTGATTCTGTAATAATATCATTGCAAACTAAAATAATTGCTTGGCATTAGAATGAGGTCATGTATTGTGTGACTGTCCTATTAAATCAGGCAGCAACATACTCTCAAAAGGTTTTGGATGTTTTTAATAATCATAAGGTTGGAAACTGATTCACTTAATAAATTTAGCAGGTAAATATTAATGCTTATAATTAATAGCTACAATTAAATTATTAAAATGGTTTAAATTTAATTTTAAAATTGTTGAAATAAACATCAGAAGTGGTCAAAGAGGCAGTCTCACTTCTGAAAATGTGAGGAAAGTTTCTGTGTAACTCTACATGCATTACCCTCAGTGAGTAGATATAATAGTATGCTAATACAATAACATCTTTGCCTCCTCAATGGCATATTTGGGATGGAATGATGATGGTTCTTTGTATTTTGTGCAGTGTGGTTCCTAAATGTCCATAAACCCCACTGGTCTTTTTCCTGACTTGCCATCATTAGCCTCTCCAGGCAAGAGGTTCCTGTTGTAGAGTGGTGGTTTGGAGTTACCCTGCAACAACACACAACCACAAATTATCTGAAGTGTCTGGTGACCTGAGTGCTTAGCAGAAACATTTCAAAGGGCATTTTCCCTTGATGCTTAGCATTTTCTCGAAATTTTAACCTGAAAATTTATTACTCTACTTACAAAGTAATTCTGAATATCTCATTTCAGTGTGTGTATTTTGAATAGGAGACTTACAGAAAAGAACTATACATGACAGCTCCACAGGTCACCAGAACAAATTCTGACTAGTACTGCTTAAGAATAATCAAAATTAGGAAACAGAACCCTCAAAAACTCCATCTCTGTGTGGTGAGGTCGGTGGCACCTAAATGGTGTAAGTAGGTACATAGACATTAATGTGAACTTAAAGGTTTAGCGCTTTTTTTTCCTTAACACCAGTATTTTCCAGGTGTGGTGCAAAACTTGGTACCTGTAGTCCATATCTTCACTCTTTGCCTTTTTATTAATTTGATGGAGATGTTTGATATGTATCTCTCTCTTCAGCATCTGTAGTATGAGATCACTCTTGTAAATGTGCTTTCTGCATTCAAATCTGCCTCAGTGTTGAAACTTCCGCAAAATCTTAGTTTTTGATTCGTAAGGGCTTAATTTCTCCTATAATTATCTTCAAGAGCTGTGTGAATAGTTCTACATTTCTCTGTTAAGCTGCCTCTGAGGATGAATTTTGCATATTGTGGCCTATGTCTTTTCTGGAACTGGCTGTCACTAAGAGTTCCTCCTCGTGATATGCATTTAACATTTCTTTTCACCTATAGATATTATGCTTTCTTATGCATTAATTAGAATTAAATTATTTAAATTGAGTGTGTTTAACTTAATAAGATGCTTGGGTTTGTACTGTAATTCTGTTTTAGCAGCTATCCATGATTAGTTTTTCTCCTCCCCTCTTTCTAGTTTGTCATGAAAATGATTAAATACTTTCCTAACTTGGAAAGGAAGTGTGGCACTCATAGAAACCAAATCAGTTGGTCATATTTAATTTTGTGTCATTGTTTTCTAGGATAAGTCTCGCAGCCTTGCTGTGCACTCTGCCCAGGCACTGTTGAATGCAGGTGATGACATTTTAGTGGCTCATGTAGGTTCCCACCTGACCATTGCCCATATATCAGCGCTGACAATTCACAGCATGTCCAGAATTTTTGTTTGTGGTGTAAAATCTTCAGCAAAAGCAGACGAACTGAGGGACTTGTTCAGTCACATGGGATGCAAAAGTAGGTGTTAAAACACGTTGGTGTGCATAAAGTATTTAATGTACATGTTTGTGATATCTGTAAATATGTCATGCTTCTGTCAGGATTCAGCGATCTCTTGTCTGAGGATTTGCGGAGGGCAGTAACAACTTATTTTTTGCCATAAGGTGAACTGACAACTCTTCAGCTACAGTCAAGTTAATCAAAAGTTGCAGAGTAACCATCATAGGTGAAGGCTCCTGAAATGTCAGGGTGAAGTTTTCCGTATAAGTAGTTACTGTAGAGTGGTTGGTGTAGCTGGTAGCTGGGAACTTTTGGATCCATTTATTTGGTGTCTTGGCTATTGCCTTCAGTCTGATTTTTCACCTGTTTCAGAGAGTGTTAATCCAAAACACATGCACTTGTCCGGTTTACCCGGAGGCACAGAATCAGAACAGAATACAACAGGACTCTGGAACCCCATTAGCAGACTTCTCAGTGCAAGATGCCAAGGTCTAGTCCTTCGGTCTGTTTGAAATCAGTGGGACATACTTTGGGGGACCTCGGTCTAGCAGCCTCTAGCTCTGTGGAAGTCTGTGTAACACCAGTCTCTTCACCTTTATCACATTAAAATTAGGCAGGTTTGCTTGCATGTAGAACTGTTGAGTTTTTCCCTTTTTTTCAGATATTCATTTGTTACATGAAGACTTTACTGAGATTGGACCAACAGACCCGAGAATTCAAGAGGCAAAAGTTATTTTGCTGCTACCACAATGCTCTGGGCTGGGCGTGGGCAACCCAGTAGACTTTATTTTAAATGAACACAGAGGTAACTTTTGATACAATAACTAGCTCATGCTTTCTGGTAGAAGTAGTAGTCAACTACTGTAGTCTGGACATCGTAGCTGCTTCAGTAAATTGTATAATTTTATAAAATACCCTTCCTTTTAGATTTTTAGTTTAACTACTATAAAACATATATATTAAATAACTTGCATAATTCTGTATGTCTAATGTACATGCAGACTACTATGAAAATACAAAAGAGAATAAATAAATTACGCAGATGATTTTTTCACACATGTTTGGCCTAGCTTACGATTCTCAACAAGAAAACAAAATCTTTTTAGGTGGCACTGAAGGATTAAGAGTGTTTTGTAAAGGCAATTTCAAGTCAATAGTATGACATTTGAGGGTTATTCTGGACAGCAGAGTGTATATAGCCTTTCTTTTAAAGTGAAAAGACTATAGATAGAGAATTTATTTCAAGATACCAATGAATATATATATTTTTCCCTTGATTACATTCCTTTATTGATTGTTTGTCTAAGTCTATTCACTGTACAATTTTCATTAAATAGAAACAAATAAGAGGCAGTAGTAATTACAGGTAAAGAAGGAAAGAAGAATCATTTGGGCATTCCTTGGTATTGTAATTCATACAACCTACCTTCCCACTGCACTAGTAATAATCAGCTCTGTTACCAAAGCATTTTCTGCAAACAGCTGAATTTTAAGACACTACTACAAGTTGCATTAATAAAGTCACAACTCTTTACATTTAGATGCAGGACTGCTAAGAGACTTTTTCCAAGGATCTGTATCTGAGGATAAGCTCAGTATTCTTGCTGAGAGGCAGCTTAATGAGTTGATGCATGCAATGAAATGTAAGTGTGCAGCTCTTGGATTTCTGGGAACACCTTGTACTGCCATTTCCATTGCACTGCCACCAGGTTTTATATAGTTAAAAATAAGCCGATTACGCTATTAGTTAACGGTAAGTGTGTAACTAAACCCCCTAATCGTCTCGTCAAGTTTAAAGGTGTATCTGTGTCCTAGTATTCAGCAGCTATTAGTACAGTGATCTTCAGCATTGTATCGTGAACCGGCTTACTGGCTTAGTCATACTCTGCTTTGGAAAAGTTGTAAATGTAGTCTGACTCCATGTGGCCAGTTTCTGCCCCCCTCCTTTGGTAGCTGTGTGAAAACAGTGGATGCAGCCCCGAATTTCTACTGAAATCTGCAAATATTTGAAAATATTTTACTTATTAAAACCCACTAGAGACTGAGTACTAATCTGTGCAGGAGGATATATTTTATTTGTAAAAATGACATCGAAGCAAAATTTTTATGCTGGATTCAGTCCTTACTAAACCACTGTGTGTATGAAGAATTTGAACAGTAGAAAACTTTGTTTGTTTTGTAGTTAACAAAGTACAAGCTATTGTTTACTGCACTTGTTCAATTTACCCAGAAGAAAATGAACTAGTAGTGAAAAAAGCACTGGACTCTGGAGTGGAAGAAAATCAAGTACAACCATATAGGTATGGAATGAGGAGTTTTGTCTATGGAAAAAATACGTGTAACTTTAAATTTAGCATAATTCTTATCCTAGACTGATCTGTCTTGCATTAGATTAACATTTAAAATAGGTTTTTGCTGCCTCTCATTGCATTCCTTTGATGTTATCAGAGTACTAAGTAGCATCCTCTTGACTTTTTCGTCTAATGTTTTTGTTCCCATCTGAAATTGAGATGGGAGGAAAGCATCACTGGTTGGAACTAACATTGTGGTGAGCTTCTGATAGAGCTTTCATCTTATCGGTATTCAGAGAATGAAGCTAGTTGAAGGTAAAATGGAGACTAAAAGTCAGGGAACTTGCTAGCATGCTCTCAGCTTCTCACTTAGAAGGATCAGTTTCAAAGCACAAAGAAACCCAGTCTTAAAATGTGAGAATAATAACAACCTCTGCTGTACGATTGCTCCTCCCTGTATTCAGATGACTAACTTCTGGGGGGATAGGTTACAGTAGAACATCCTGTGCAATCGTAACAAATACAAATCTACATGAAAGAAGTTTGTGCATTGTATACTTCATGTGTAGTTAAAACCTGTCAGCTGGAGCAATGTAAAAAGACTGATGGATACTTTCTGGATTTTCCTTTCAGTCACAGTAGATAAATGCAAACAGTTGGCACTTGCTCGCATGTAGATATAATAGTTGATTGCAGGATGCAGGTTAAAAGAGTTTATGTTGCCAAAAGCACAGGAGAGTAAAGCTGTATTTTTAGATTTTATATTAACTTAGATGGTGTTAATGACTTGGCCACTGTGGGGAAAGGTACTTGTGGGTCAAGATAATCATTCCGTGTATTTAAATTTTGCATAATTAAAATGGTAAATGTTAACTCTGGCCGGTCCAAATTAAAAAGAGGTATGTTGCGCATAATGTTAAGATACAGTATAACAAAATCCATCTTTCTTGCAAATCACTGATAGGAAAGAGCAGCCTGCTTGAAATTTTACACTAAATGGGATGAAGTCAGGGTATGTCTTGCCAATGATGCTATGCTAGTCCAAAAGCATTTATGGATTCTTGCTGTAAAATGTGTTTTCCTTTGTGATTTGAAATTCTGTGACGTCTGTCATGTCTTGATGTCTGTACAGCTATTACTCTGTGGAGAGAACTACAGGGACCTTGGAACATAACAGTCTCTGAATTATTTGAACACAAATAATGCATAAATTCATTATATATAAAACCAAGAATTTATCTTAAAAAAATACTGGTTTTTTTTCCCAGGAAAAAAATCCCCCCTGTCTAGAAAACCCCTCCTGCCAAGCCAAACCAAAATCTATTCAGTGTTTTGCAGAAACATGAGATTTGTCATATCACCAAATTATACTTTTACTTTCAGATAGAAGGCAATCTTGGATGTAAGAAAGGGAGAATAAAATTACATTAGGTTTTTTGCAGACCTGAGCAAAGTCGTGACTGAAGACTGAATTTCATAAATGATGATTCCAGAATCAGTTCCTCCTTCACAGTTATGCGCATATCTTGGATGTTTTCATGCGTAGGTCTTGCTACAATAAAGCTGCTGGTAACCAGTTAAACAGAGCAGTAATAGAACACCATAAATAAAATATATAGTGTGATTATGAGGTCAGCACAGTTGAAGAGGAGGTGGTCAGAGACCTGCTACACCACTTGGATGCACACAAGTCTGTGGGACCGGATGGGTTACACCCAAGGGTGCTGAAAGAGTTGGCAGATGTGCTCGCCAAGCCGCTTTCCATGATTTACCTGAAGTCATGGCTAACTGGGGAGGTCCCATTGGAGTGGAGGGTGGCAAATGTGACACCCATCTACAAGAAAGGCAGCAAGGAGGACCCAGGAAACTATAGACCTGTCAGTCTGACCTCGGTGCCAGGGAAGGTCATGGAGCAGGTCATCTCGACTGCCATTAAAAATCATATAATGGACAAGCAGGGGATCAGGCCTAGTCAGCATGGGTTTATGAAAGGCAGGTCCTGCCTGACAAACCTGATCTCCTTCTGTGACAAGATGACCTGACTATTGGACGAGGGAAAAGCTGTGGATATTGTCTACCTGGATTTTCGAAAAGCATTCGACACAGTTCCCCATAGGATTCTCATAGAAAAACTGGCTGCTCATGGCCTGGATGAGCAAACGGTCTGCTGGGCCAAGCACTGGCTGGATGGACGGTCCCAGAGAGTGGTGGTCAGTGGAGCTAAATCCAGCTGGCGGCCGGTCACAAGTGGTGTTCCTCAGGGCTCAGTGTTGGGACCATTTCTGTTCAACATCAGTAAATTTGCAGATGACACCAAGTTAAGCGGGAATGTCGATCTGCATGAAGATAGGGAGGCTCTACAGAGAGACTTGGATAGGTTGGATCGGTGGGCCAATGTTAATGGGATGAGCTTCAACAAGGCCAAGTGCCAGGTCTGCACTTGGGCCACAACAACCCCATGCATCGCTACAGGCTTGGGGAGGTGTGGCTGGAGAGCTGCCAGTCAGAGAGAAACCTGGGGGTATTGGTTGATAGTTGGCTGAACATGAGCCAGCAGTGTGCCCAGGTGGCCAAGAAAGCCAACGGCATCCTGGCTTGTATCGGAAATAGTGTGACCAGCAGAAGTAGGGAGGTGATAGTCCCCCTGTACTCTGCACTGGTGAGGCCACACCTGGAGTATTGTGTCCAGTTTTGGGCACCTCAATATGAGAGAGATATCGAGGTACTGGAGCGAGTGCAGAGGAGGACAATGAAGCTGGTGAAGGGCCTGGAGAACAAATCCTATGAGGAGCGATTGAAGGAGCTGGGACTGTTCAGTCTGAGGAAGAGAAGGCTGAGGGGAGACCTCATCACTCTCTACAACTACCTGAAAGGACATTGTAGAGAGGTTGGTGCTGGTCTCTTCTCACAGGTGATTAGTGACAGAACAAGAAGGAATGGCTTTAAACTGCAACAGGGGAGGTTCAGACTGGACATTAGGAAAAAATTTTTCACAGAAAGAGTGGTCAGACGGTGGAATAGACTGCCCAGGGAGGTGGTGGAGTCACCATCCCTGGGTGTGTTTAAGGGTCGTTTAGATGAAATGCTGGGGGATATGGTGTAGAGTAGGGCTGATGGTTGGACTCGATGATCCCAAGGGTCTTTTCCAACCTGAATGATTCTATGATTAAGATGAAAGCTCAAGCCATTTAAGATGCATGTACTACTTACAACAGTTCCTTGTACACTTTCCTTAGAATTAATTAGGTAACTTATTTGACTAAAAGAATGCAGGATAGAATGAAAGACCATTGCGGAATTACTAGCCTATGTTCACAGGAGCGTCTTTGAGAGGCAAGTTATAACATAACCTGTGTGATCATCACAGATCTACTTAATATTAATTTCCTCTTCCAAGAAAATTGAGGGCTTCCAGGAAACTCTTATGCCAATTGTGCTTATGTGTATTATATCTTTTGGAATTACTTTGCAGTGCTGGAGTGATGCTGAACCAAAATAAGGCTGTGCTGGAGTTTGGGGTCATACAGCTGGTCTTAGGGCTGTGAAATTGTAAAGGTGATTTCAAATTTACCCACTGTCTAAGATGAGCTTACCTTAAGGATATGACAGTTTATAGCAAAGGCTTTACCTTATGTAAGGGTACACATTGGGAACAGATGTGTATAGACAAGACACTAAACCATTCATGCATTTCCCTTTGGCCTATCAAATTCAAGATATTTTTTGCATCAATTTTCACGGTCAGACCATCTTGTTGAAGGGATTCCTGGTAACAGTAATCTGTATATATCAATCAAAATAAAGATTAGCACTTTTTTGCATTGAATGACCAGATCTAAAAGCAAAAATCTCCTGTGTGTCATAAGACACAGAGTTTTAATTAGTAATGCAGGGAGGATGTGAGCCTTTGTAGTCTTGTTTTACCAAGTTGTGAGGGACATATAAAAAAGTCCAGATTACAGCGAAAACTTGGGAACAAACGGTTTTGCAGACTTCCCATTTAAAATGGACTAGCCAGCCAGATCAGGATATTGCTTACAAATACTGAATGTATTTCTCTGTAACCATCTTTGAATAAAGCTCTGTCTCAAGAGGATCAAGGGAGCATTGAGGAGGGGCTGTATCTTACAGTCCTGAGCAGTGCGAAGAGGAGGGGGTAATAATTGCATAAGGATATTTTGATAGCATTTGTCTGTACTGAAACAGTTTAGTATCAGTTTAGCAGCCTTATGAGCTAAGTCCTTGAGGCCTGTTTCTGACAGCTAGGGATTACAGGAGTACAGAGAGCACATGAGAAAAGGCTAGTCCTTCCTTCCTTCTGCACTGATGCATTGTAAAACTGTAAATTTGAAAAAAACAGCACTCAGTTATTACAATTTTTCTAACCTAAGATTTTTAGCTTAGATAGATGTATTATTTATTATGAGCATATACTTAATAACTCCAAGTTAACACCTCCACAATTTCTTGTGTACTGGTTAGTGTTTTCAGAGTGTTCCCCAACTTCATGGACAACTTGATAATCCAGTAATTGCAGACCCGAGAAAGAACTGTTAATTATGCTCATACATATTTATTATCTGGTGGTTAATATACTTAATTATTAGAAAAAATTAAATGTGAATTATGGGGAAAAATGGAAAAAACCAATTAATTCTAAAAAGATGAATTCCCATGTCTTTCTCGAATTGCAGTTTTTTAAAATGAAGATAAGCTTCAATAAGACTATCACTGAAAGACATAATTTGAAAATTACTTTTAATACATCCTTGTTTATTTCCTTTTATATCCTTAAATATTATTTTCTGGTCATTTGTTTATTTTTTACAGGCTTGTTCCTCCTGTTTTTTCTACTTGCTCCAATTCAGAGCCTTCCACTGAAACTTTTTTCAAAACGGAGCCATCAGAAATTTCCAGTGGCTGTTTTCTAGCTGTTCTAGCAAGGGAGGTAAGATAAGAAATTTACCATTTAAAAACACTTTACAGAAGAAGAATATTGCCATTTTCCACAAAAGAACATATGAAATGGAACATTTAAAAAAAATCCTGGCTATTCTTCAGTTGTCTTAAGAACAAAGAACAGGTGAGCAGTTGAAACGTGCCACTTCTGGGGTTTTATGTTGAGCAGAGCTTTCCAACATGTGCCTTTTCTTCCGGAGCTGTTCGTGGTCAGAGCAGTCTCAACCTAAATCAGTGGTAGGACTATCTAGAGGAAATACATTGTTGCTGTCACACCTTAGAATGAAATACACAACTTGATTAAGACTCATGATAAATGGTGTTTATAGTAAAGTTATTTGTTATGTCTGTATGTGTCACCAAATTTTTCCAGTATCCAAGCAGACAGTGTCACCCGTAGGGATTAAGAGTTTATTATAATTTGAATAAAGTAGGTATGAATATGTTTCCTTCCAAAAGTAAGGCGCATGCAAATCTGGCTTGAAAGGCGGGGGGCTTTTGCTGAGTAAATGGAAAAGTCTTGGCGTGATTCCCAAGGAAAGGCATTAAAGGGCTAGTTTGCATCTCTGAGCATCAACATTTTCCTGTTGAAGGAAGGAGGGGAGCTAATTAGAATTTCACTGAAAATTAAAGATACGCAATCTTACTTGGTTATTTGTACCACTTTCTGTCATACTGCAATTATAGTGCTTGAAAGAAGCTTGTGTCTTGGGGGAAATTAGAAGATTTTATTAAAAGTAAGAGAATCACACATGAAAAGCCTTTCAAGTTATCTACTATTGACCTCTTTCTTTTCAGTGTAAAGTATTTTTTAATCTGGCTCCCTGAGCTAATAAGTTAATCATGCTGTGTATATCTGTCTACCATACTTTCTCTTGCCACAGAAGGAAATACTTTTGTTTCAGGTAGTTGATTTGAATCATTTTTTAGTCAGATTCTAATGCACAGAAGCAATTGCTCCAATGGCCAATTTTTAGGTGATTCTGGCAATGAACATCTTCCGCAAGGCAGAAAATGTGTACTTACAATTTAAACTGAAATTTCTGGTTTACAGAAACCCTTCTTGGCTAGTTGTAAATAGTTTCTTCCCATTGCTTCTCTTTACATGCTTGGATGTTGACCTGGTTCCTAGTTAATGTAGTTTGAGAGTTCCTTGCTTATCTATTATGAGCAAGGATTGTCAGTATCATGAAAATTATTCATGTTTAATGTTATTGATAGTATTTATGTATTTAAGTAACTATTTCTGATACACACACACACATATATATATATATGCATGTTATTACAGACATGTTACAGAGGAAGTCAGTGTGGGAGATGTAGTACAAAGTCCAGGATTCACTTTCCCCTCTTCAGGCCTGCAGAGGGCAAAGTCTCTGAAGAGCAAATGCTCAGATACCTCTTTACACAACAGTCACATTCTTAATTTCTTGAATGAATAGTTTGGTTAGCATTTATCACGTGACTTAAGTCTTTCTGTTAGATTCTGATGTAGTTCTCTCAAGGAGTAAATTCTGAGGAATCTGGGATTAAAGTACTGAGTTTGCAGTTCTGTGTTGTGGCTTAGATGTGTTGTTGTTTCCTTTGAAATTTTCAGAAAGGTTCTCCTGAAAATGTGTCTGTTCAAGATATTTTGGCTCGTGCTGCAGCAAAAGGACTGCTAGATGGCATTGTTGTAGAAAAATCAAAGGAGAAGAGTCAAAAAGTAACACAACGAACACAACACAGACATAATATTACTGGTAGTGGTACAGAGCCGAAGACTGCAAAGTTCCTTCGCTATCGAACTGTATCTAATATTAAGGCTGAAGTTTGCGTGTCTAAAGCAGTCAATACCAAACAACAAAAAGATGTGAACCGCACAAAGGGCTATGTTCAGCTGAAGAAATCTGTCAGCCCCATTTCAGGCACAGCTCTGCCTAAAGTGCTGAAGCACACGTCTCATTTGTCACCTGCGGGCAAGGCTTATGAGAGACAGACATCTACTAGAAAGGCACATGCACAAAAGGAAAGGCTTGTATTGAAGCCCGTGGAAATTGTTTTGCCTCCAGTGATAACACCATATGGAAGATCACAAAGAAACAAACCCAAGCCATCAAATTGCTTTCACGGCTGGACTGGAGCAAAGGGCTGGGCTGGTAGGATGTTTCCACCACCTGTCTAAAGGGGTCAAGGCAACCGAGCTGAGCTGTCCTCGACCACGGCTGTAAGAATCTTGCAAACTTTGCCCTAACTTTATACAGAAGGTAAAGATTCCTGTATATATTAATCAACACACTTAGATTACAGTAGACCTCTATGCAGCATAATCTTGCTGTGGGAAAGAGATATATTATGGGATATTTGCATAGAAATATCCATATTAATCATTTTAAAACCAGTAATCACACTTTGAAGAGAACGCAGCTCAGCTCCGTAAGGTGGATAGACCATTGTTGAGAGTGAGGTCAAAAAACTGTAGCTTCTTGCTAGACACTTTAAAGTGACAAGTTAACGCATACATTCTCCCCTGCCCCCCCCCACCTGCATAGATCTGTAGGAATACTCAATTTCAAATTGATTTTTTTAAAAAGACTGCATTTTTTAAGTGGCCTTTTCTCTTTACAAGTGCTAGATACCATTTTTGTGAGTTCCCATTTAGACTCTGACACATGGAAAGTAAGCCTTGAACTGTAAGCCACACCTTTATTTCTCACCTTTAAAGCTCACCTTTATTTCTAAAACTGTATGTGAACTTTTGTACAGGCAACTGGCCAAGTACACTAAAGCCCATGCATAAGCTTTCTAGTACTTACTCCCTTGGTTTCTACTCAGGTGTGTTTCAAAATATTAGTGAAAACTAGATAAAATATTCTAATGTTAAAAATACTGAATTGTGATCATAATGTCATGTGGACTACGTCGTGGCTCATAACCACTCTTCACCGCCTTTCTTAATGCAAGCGGTTCTTAGTTGAAAAGAGTTGCTACTGTCAAAGTAAGTTATTTTTATGTTACTGCTAGTCAGCTGAATAATGACTGAACACACAGTAGTTTGTCTCTGGAAACAGCTGTGGGCTTCTAACCTGCTCTCTCTTGCTAGCAAATACAAAATAAAATAACTATAAAATATCTTATAATGTATATCTTAGGTCTTGTAATCCGAGCAAAGGATAAAAGGGATACGCAAGGATACTTTTAACAATAATCTGATGTAGTATTAAATATGGACATATAAAGAAGGAAAATGACGAACAATGACAGAACCACAGCAAGAGGAACCTCAAAAACTGTATTTAGATTAGAAGTGTTGTAGAAATGAAAGAAAGACAGCATAGCAATATAGAAAGGCAAAGGTAGCTGTGGCCCAGAAGAGAAATTTTCCTCTAGGCGATCATTTAAGATACTTGGCAAGAGTGTTGCCAGTAGTGTCAACAATATGGTATTGAATCTTAATTTATGTGACATAGGAGTCTGGATTTAGACCATCCAGATAAAATGTTTTAACGTCTCTATTTTTTTCCTCACCCACACCAGTCAATGTATCAGCACTACCTTTAGAAGAAAGGCTGTGAAGTATACTACACCAGCAGTGCAGGCAGCTGGCTCTTGTTCATCAGATAAATATCCTTGCTTCACTGAGGAGTGAAAATTTCTTTTAGCATTTTAATCTGAGCCAGCTGTCCTATTCAAAGGCATCACTCACCTGCCACATATCCCTGTGAGTAACCCGTGCTCCTTACCTCTTCCAATAAAAGGATGAACTCTGCTTTTGTTTCTGAACAAACTTGGAAGGATAGTTCTAGACCTCTGCCCATGCAATGTATAGAACTGAACAAATCCCTATTTTATTTCAAAACCATCTTGGAGGAGGTAGATAAAAGGAATGGACCATAAGGAGATTTCAGGGTTTTTTCAATATGGTTGTTAAATGCTTAAAACAAACATAGAGATTCTGCAGTTACAGAAACTATTTTTTTAAATCAAAATCTGTATCATTCATTAAATATAATTAAAATTACTTGTAAAAGAGCATACATGTGTCTGATGACAGAATTTCTGAACTATTTATGTAATATGTGTCATGATGTCCCACAGTCAGCCTCATCTTGCTTTTAGCAGTCTGTGTCTTTGAAATGTTATGGAGGCTAAACCAGTTAGAATCTTGATGTCTTACCGAGAATATCAAAGAGCTGCTAGTGAAGAATTTGATTCTGCAGGTCAGGAACTCTGAAGCACTGAACATCCCATGCTGGCCACATCTGGGACTGACTTCAGATGGCTTGTAGGTAGAAGCCTGTATGCTCAGTTAAGCACTCGACTTCTTACAGTAAAGCTGTATCTTAAGTAACTGATTTTCTGTAATCCAGTTCTGTATCTGTAATTTGCAACTAGAAACTGTTGATTCAGTTTTCCAGATACAAAAGTGTCCATCATACTCCCATTGCCTCTAAACCACCAGTATGTTTTTCCCTCCCCTCAACCTCAATTTGGAACAGAAGAAATAATTTCCCCGTTTCATGGACCAGTAACAATTGAGACAATCATTTTATGCAGCTAAATTTATTCTCAGAACATATTACATTTAAATGTGGAGAAGTGGTCAACAGCAGGGAAAATTGTTCTTTTTGGTGTCAATCAGGTGCTTTACGTAAGACTGAACTCTGCTAATAAACAGTGGGTGTGTTTCCTTCTTTCTTACCTGCTTTTGCTGACTGTACAGCACAAGTTTTAGCAATGTATTAATTAACCTGCCCAAGAAAGGAGTAACGGGGTTAATGGTAATACTGAAAGGCTGAGCCCATATTAACTGCTGAAATGAGAAAGTCCTCTTTTCCAGAGGTGATTTACTAACAATTTTAGGTCCCTAGTTAAATGATCTATGAAATGCTTGATAAAATTAAAAGACAGGGATGTAGAAGTTTTAGTGACACAGAACTGGTGTAAGCTATTAGATACTCCATAGTTTTTGTTCCTCTGTCACGAAAGGAAGGGCATGTTGTTTCAATAGGTGCAGGTGCCTCTGCACACTAAATGTGTGACTAAGAACTCATTTTACTGTGAATGGATTCTATGCCCTTCCATGCGATTTTTGTTACTCCTGTTTAACCACCCTGTAGGCAGCCTATCTCCCACACCCCCTTGCTCCCCTTCAAATGAAATCGTAAATGGCTTAAATAAACCTACAGCCAGCACTGCAGATTCCAAAAGAAAGGCTTTTATCTCTTAGTCGTGGACTGTGAATATAAATTGCCTTGCTTCTGCAAGGGAGCATATTAATGACATGACTGACATGTGATACTTACCTCTAACTTACTACTTGCATTGAAAAAAATTAAGAAATTAGCTTTGCTTTACATGATTTTTCTACAGGCTTCAATAAAAACGTGACTACAAGTAATTATAAAGCCTGCCTTTTTTTAGGCAACCTATAGTATACAGAGTGGAGAATGTTACAAGAGCACATCCAGTAAAGACAATACATCAACATAATAATGCAGGATATTTCAGTAAAAATAGAATAAATAAAATAAAAATATTTTAAGCTGTATTTAACAGGTTAATTTAAAATATGGCATCAGACATACAAGGCATAGTGAACATGGCTGCCTGCCTACAGAATCACTAGGTATTATAAAAAAATGCATAGATAACTGAAGGGTTGCTATAACATCAACTAAAACAGTGGCAGTTCCTCAAACGCACATATCCCATACATACTTTTTTGGCCATGGTAAAAGGAGTGTCTTAATATATTGTTTAACAAAAGATAATGGGCTTTGCAATATTAGGCTCTGATTCTGCAAACACCTGGGTGTATATTTAATCTTTTGGAGAATAGGGAGCTCTACTGAAGCAAAAAGGCCACATATAGTCAGACCATTAAGCACACTACTTAAATATTTGCAAAATCAACAACATTTTCTTAACAGACACAAAATTCTTAAAACATATTGGCAAGTGACCTACGGCTTTTCAGGTACCTGACTGGCTTCTCCTCAGCCCTTCCTGCAGTCTCACACTTTGCTAGTGAAAGCTGACTAGATGTTCATAGCCTTGACAACACCGATGCAGAAGAACCTTTACACTGCTGTTTGCTAAGTGTTGGCTTAGTTTAAAGAAGTCCAGATCTCTCCTGGAGAGAATCAGCGCTGTACAGATGCACCTACAAAATTTAATTATACTGTTTAAAATTCACTGTTGTAGAACAGTTGCAAATTCCAAATCCTGGCATTTTCAGCTGGAACTTTTTTTAAAAAGACACTGTCAAAGTATTTTCTGTAATTTAAAATAAAATTTGAATCACTAGACGATGACAAATAAGGGAAGTTTCCTCTCTCAGCTTTACAATCCTACCTAAAGGTACATCGTTAGTCACCACATTTTGGTAGCAGCCACGATAGGAAGTGAGTTTTTACACCGCTGCGAGCAGACGTCACTGGGATCAATACTAGAACCTGAACAATCACATACGCAAGCCGCCACCTCTGTGCTCTGTGATCTGCCCGCAGGGTCAGTTTACCTCGCTGGCACTGCTACGAGGAGTGGGTTTGTTTGCACCCCCTCAGCTCCACTCTGTGTTCTCCCTGCCCACCCGGCAGAAGCAGTTTCTCCTCTGGCTGTACAAGCACTAGGGCTGGTGCAAAGGAGGCGACGGGAAGGCGAGGCTTGGGGGGGCAAACAATCATTTCAGTGCCGGGGGTGCAGAATGGTGGTCATAAAGAGATTTGAGATCAGTGGAGGATCAGCTCTTTTGAGGGTATTCTAGAGAGCTAAATTTAACTACAATAGTTGCATAGCTAGCCTTCACTTGACACTTGCTCATACATCATGCTGAGTTTAGTTTAATGATTTTTCTGCAGTTTTCAATGCAGAAATTACTTGAATCATCATTCTCTTCCCCTGTGTTCCTAAGTTGCTTTGCCCAGGTGTTGCCGTTAATTTCTTTAAATAAGGAAATAAAAAAATATTTTTTTTATAAGTCTCTTGCATAGTAAAATAAAAAAAGAGTTCTTGTAATAACAATCTTACCATTGTTCTTTTAAAATTAGAGTATGACCAGATTTGCAGACTTGGGAGACAGATACAGTTTAGAACATAACTATAAATGGAGGCAAACGTTTTTAATGTTAGTTAAAAATATCTTTACTGTTCCCTTTCCAAAATTTGTCCCAATCTGCAGGTCTAGACAGATGGTAAAGTGAGAGACTCAAGATGCATAACTGCATTTGAAAATTAGCCTGAGGTACAATTTTAAGGGGCAGTACTGGGCTGACTTTGTCAAGGTCTGCAGCAGTGTATAAATCAAAGCAATTAGATGAAGCCTTTGAAGCAAAAGCATTGAAATGAAGTTGTACCACCTGAAGCACTGTCCTGTTAGAAAACAACTCTCTTCTTATTTTGTCGCAATAGCATTAAAAGAAATTTCATAGAATTCTGTAAATAACAAGAAACATGATTGTTCTTTTTGTGGCATGTTAAGTATTCAGCAACAAGCTCTGAGGCAAAGGGGGAACTGTGCAACCAGATGTTGAACATTTCATACACCACTTGTATGAGAAAGGTATGGAATATTTTAGTCTCTGTAAGAGTTGTAAGATGTTAAAATTACTGACTAGTTCTTTCTTAACTCCTGATTGGTTTGAGCCCTGCATGAAACAAATGGTATTTCTGATGAAACAATGGCAGATTTAGGAGAATAAATTTAACAGCCAACAGTTGCATTTGTATGTTTAAAGCTGAAAAGCTTCAGTGGATCACCCTGCAACTCAATTACTGAAAACACTTCTGGATTTTTCAGCACTGATTTGGTATGAAACATGATTCTTCTCTAAGACCATAATGTATAATCAGGAGATGAAATAATGACACCATGATTCAAAAGCATGTCAGGGAGGTGGTTGCTGACCAATGCTGACAAACAATTTAAAACTAACAGGTGTAGTTCTGTAAAAAATAAAACTTGGTATTTAGTCTACAGTGATTCAATAGTAGCTAATACTTGGTACCTACTCCAGTGTTGAGAACAGAGCAAAGTGCTGTAGGATTTAAGATTGGTTTGTGACAAATCCAGCTCAAGACGGTGAAACTCAGACATCATTCACTCCAAGGACTTTAGCATGAGTTCACTGGGAGGGACGTGGCCATATTCTTTTTTTGTGTGAGTTTAGGTAATGTTCATGTATTTACAATCAAACAGACCTTCCATTGCTCATGATGTAACTCACTGACAGCAAAAAAATTATTCATGCTTCTTTTCATATCACACGATGGTGGCAAGAACGAGAGAACATGCTTGTCTAACATTGTTTCGATAAGGGTAAATTCTCTGAAGACAAAGCATCAGCAGTTTGAAATGGAAGGCCAGACACTGTCAGTTCGTTTTTGTTAGTGTAGCTACTGTTATCTTCAGTTAAATGTCAGGAGAATCTTCTCTCTTATGCAGCTATGGCATCTCAGTGACTGGGCGTTTCTGTTTCAAAGTGTCAATGAGGGACAACACTCCTCTTTTTACGTTAGTTGTAACTCTTCTAGTCACCGAGTCTGCAGGAGGTGGGGGCGGTCGAACTTTCTGTGAAGGAGGTCTGGCTACTAAGCACTTCTGATACCGTAACTGCAACAAAGCAAAAGCATTCTGCAATACTTACTGTATCCAATACTTTCACAGAGCATTTTAAATACACTTTTAATACTTTTTCATTAAATGTAGTCAAATCTCCATTTTGGCTGTGACAAACAGCCGAGATGGCGTTAATGAGACATTGCTCTGTCAATCTGTGGGCAGAAACTGTTCATCAGCACAAGACGGATACTAAATCATACGAACAGCCCTTTGAAAACTGAAAAATGAGTTTTCTAGGTTCATCTATTCTTGAACAAGGATTATTCTCACTACATTGTCACTGGATTGTATAATACAACTTCAAGCAAAATGTTTTTCCAGCATTAGATAACTTGTGTAGTGAAAGAAAAGATTTCTAACTTACACAGACATTGCAGAGGTTAGGAGGGAAGATGATTAAAGGGGCATTGTTAACTAAATAGAAATTTCAAACTTAAAAATGTTTGGGTTTTAATTGATTAAATATATCAGAATCCCTATTTTTATCTGTTCTTTTTCCATCTTGGAATTAACATAATTGCAAATATGATTATTTATGGAGGCAGTGAAAAATCTAAGTGCTATTAGATGCCTTTGAAGAAGGTCACTTACCATACAAGCAGCCTGAACAGCTTCTGATACATTGCCTGCATTTGGTTCACACCAAAAAACGTGGCACTCAAAATGCTGGTTTCCTGTATCCATAATGAAGGCGAATGTGTGAATGTCCTTGCCTACTCCCATGAAGGACAGGAACCGCACACGACACTCCACCATGATTTCCTCTTCATTCTGGTTATGAATCAGATGATTGATCATTACTATTGGATATTCTGTAGAACTTTACTTTCAATTTTAAGTTTGTTAAACAGGGGGCGGAGACACAGACACTGATGCAGTATTGTGGAAATCTTTTTTATCTCTCTGCATATACCCAATGTGCTCAGGCCTGGGTTGGATCTCCCCTTCTAGGCTATCACCAGAAGACCAAGGCTTTGAGCATTAGCACTGAGCAAGCATACTGTGCATTTCAAAGACTGCTTATTTTGTGAAGAAACAAAACATCGTGGCTATCACAGCTCTAAAACATGCTCCCCTATCACTGGTATATTATAGAGATGTTGGCTTAGTACCTCATCAACAGACATACAAAAAAATTATTTGAAAGTTTCATTGTAATAATCTCTATGGAAAATGCTCTACAAAAGGACAGTGATGTGGAACACAAATTTTAGCACTATTCTTTGCTTCCATACCAAGAATAAGGTAAATACAGTTTAGAATTTAGGATTGCTACTTAGAGCTTAACCTACAACATTTTAGGCTCAAAGTTTCTAGAAATGACACCATTGAATTTGTTTTAAGTATCTAGTGAATACTTACAATAATTTATTTCTGAGAACATGCTTGGAATGGTAAATAAAGCTGAAGCTGATACAAGCAGTAAGAGTCTCTACAGAACTAAAATGCAAAGTAAGCAAATGAATTCTAGTGTAAATCAACTGTTTCTATTAGTGTTTCTGTGTTCCTGGTTTTCAACACTCATATTACGTTAAATGCGTTTTAAACAAGACAGCCTTACTCTTTCGCTAATGACTGTGACAGTAGCGTCAGCAACATTCATGGTAACCGGCATCCAGTCTTCTTTGCTAGAGGAAGCCATTAGACTTTCGATGGCACTGTTCAGAGTATCCATTCCTAAAAGAGAAGAAAATGCAATAATGAAAAATAAACACGTAAGTAAACAGTAACAAAATTTTAATTTTCACGTAGTAGTACAGAAAACAGATTGTTTTGGAGTCCTTATTAAAATTAATTTGATGATGGAAGGAAGGGTTGTGAAGTTGGTTTTCTCCATCTGCAAACAAAACAGGTGTCTCTGGCTTAGAAGAACAGGATAGCATCTTGTTCAGCTGCTGCACCATTTCAGTGCTCTAGGGCCCCTCTCATTAGTAGCAGAGCTCATATTCAGAGAAAGCAGTAGAAAGAAACTCCGCCTTCTTGGCAGCTCCCAAAATACTCTGATTGCAAAACACATGTTCAAATGAGGCCCTGAATATTAGATGTCTTCATGCCTGACCCGCATGAAGTACAAGAGTTGCTACCCTTTGAAAATCATGCATTTACACTTGGCTAGCCAGAGTCCAGCCTTTAGAGTTTATGCAAGGTACTCTGGAAGTCACTTAAGTGTTACATACCCACAGGTTTAGCTACAGGTAGCATGCCCAGGTACTGGACGTGGAACTTCTGTACCAGTTCTGTCTTTGGTGTTGGGAAATCTACTGCATGGGAACAAAAATCACTTTCTGTTAATCAGCATTCACAGAAGGGAAAACCACTTTCGTTTCATCAATAACATAAAACAGTTTACCCAGTAACTGTGCTCTGAAAGTACTGTATTGATTAAAACAAATTTTTACTCCTTCTGACAAGGACAATGCTCAATAATTTCTAAAGGAATTAGGGATAACTTTGCATCACCTAATTCTTGATCTACACTAAGAATAAGGTCATGTTGTATTGCTGGCATATTAAAAACCAGAAAATATATATGAATGTGTCTCTGAGACAGACCTAAGTTTCACTGTGTAACTATGTAAAATTTGGAATCTGTTTTTAATACCATCCCTGTTAATATGTTAAACAGAGTCTATGAGTAATCGATACCACTATCACATCAGACAATTACACAAGCTGATACATGGGTTAGGAGTAAGGTATTCAGTATAAACTGGTGGATCTAGAAGCATATAATTTCCTGTAAAGCTAACACATAGTATGTTAGTTCTCCTGGACTACTTTCAAAATAACAACTATTAAGCTATGACTAATAAAGGCACGCAAAGACAACTTTCTTCTACCATGCAGAGTATGCAAAAGACCTTTAAGTTGGATGACAACCCATTTGAACCCCTTGCCTTGGAAGCTGCTTAAACAGATGCTGAAACCTAGGAGGAGTCCTCCTACAGCTTCTCTGAATCTAAGTGATTAACTGGAATATATTCTGGTTTAAAGGAAGATTTGGCCAATTTGTGCAGTCTCAAGTCAGGAGGTATTTTGATTTGAAAAGTACAGTAAGTGCGAGTAGCCACAAATAAGTAAGACTATGTTTCCAACATTTGTATTTCAAAATAAAAGAGGAAATGCACAAGTTGACATAACTGAGTAAGACCCCATTACTGTCAACATAACCAATAAAAATGTTTAACGTAATACAGTAACAGTTTACAGTCAGATACAGTAATTAAAAAACAAGATTACATTCCTGACCTCTCTACCCAACATGCTCCATTTTGGTCAAGGGCAGCATCAGAAACAAAACATGTCCCAAGGATACTAGCTGTAACACAGAGTACCTTGCAGAGGAACATCAAGGGTGACATTTGTCCTCTCTTGCAATGAGCTGCAAGCCATAGCTTTAGCATTCTTCCGTTCGGCCATAATCTGAAGAGAGTGAGAATACAACATTTTTTTTTTAAAATACAGTACAGTAGCAATTACAAGTATAAATTTACTCCTTTTACAACTCTAGTTTCTGAAATCTGAAATAAGTCAGAAGCTGTATGACTGAACAAGTTATTCTTTTTAAATAACAACTTTAATTTTCCTCCAGTTTATTCACCATTCCTTAACTACATAAAGAACTTAAATGGTGTCCAAGCCTAGATGAAAGATAGGTGGAGGAGGAAAAAAACCTCTAGCCATTTTTATCAACAGCAAAATTGCAGTAAGGAGTAATATAGCAAGAAACGTTAATATTTAACACAGAGAGAAGAGTGTTCATTATTCTTGTTCCTCTCTGATCCATCTTCTGCTGTGTATAATTTTTTCCTCCATTTTTATGTTTCTCCTGGAATTAAAAATCCCATGCAGAATACCACCTGTCCTTCCCTCAAAATGTATAATATTAGCAAAAGTGGGAAAAAACCCCACAAAACATTTCAAAATAACCACTTTGGATGATTATTCCCCACAAATATATGACTGAGAAGGGACCCTGGGAAGCTAACAGAGTTTTTCCAAAGCTCGTATATGAGGCATTCCTAACTGTTAGTTGTAATTAAGTTCTAAAGATAACTGGTTTTCCAGCAGACGACACTTGGACTGAAGATGCTTCTAGCAAATTTCTCTGTTCCGCCCCCCCCCTTTTTTTTTTCTTTTAGGCTGTATATTTTGAATCTATTTTCTGTTACAGGGACACATTATAATATTCCCCCCTGCAGATGAAAAACAATACATGCTAACTTAGGAAGAAGCCTTGACTCAGCAAAGAGGTCCAGTGTGTCAGTCAGTACATGCCAAGTGCTTCCCTGAATCAGGATTACATCTATTGCTGAATTACAAAGGAACACGCTCTACTTGACAACACTATCCTGTTTTATTCTGTGTTACTATTAGCTATAGTTTTAAATGCTTATTGCTCTTTTATCGAAAATTAATGGCAGGAGTTTCCTGTCATAGTTACGTATGTGACAGCTCTACTCCTCCTTTCCGATACCCTTGTTTGTAGCTACCATGTCATTTACCTGATGTTGCCCTTACTGGATAAAAGCAGCTGTGGTAGGGCCTGTGTATCATGTTATTCCCTGCTAGACTTGTCAGAAACACCTGTGAGAATTGAGAGCTGGAGGAGAAAGAGGAGCGACATAACAGGTCTAGGCTTCTCCAGTCGGCCACTGCTGCAGTCCCCAGTGCTAAACTCCACCAAGCACAGCCTGCAGCTCCCTGGCCAACCTGAGCAGCTCCCTCAGTCCTGCCACCTGTACTTCCTTGGGCACCCAAGCCCAGACAGACCTGCCAGGCTTTGCACAGTTGCTGGGCTACCTTCTGGCTCTGCCTCAGGCAAAACTCTGCTGCCCAAAAGGTTACAGTAATGCACACCGTGTAGATGCTCACGTTGTTTGCATGGAACATCACAAGTTCAGTAGCCATGTCTGTAGTGTTGCAAAAATGAAAAATTTTTAGACTATATAGCTGGCTACAGAGGGGAATTTGACATGACTGATTCCATTCACTAACATGAAGATAAAAATGTAAAAAGCAATGACAGGCATACAAACCTGGAGGTTTCCTAACTAGCTTTTCTAGAAGAGCTGTGACTCATGAGTAACAACAAGTTACACAGGGATAACTGATAAGGTTATTCATCCCCATTTCCTGTGGTGCAAACTGACATGTTTTAAGGAAGACCAAAATGAACAGCATAATATTTTTAAAAAGGGGGATGCAGCCTCAAATCCACCATGGCTCAATAAAAGAATAAAAAAGAGTTTCAAGTAGACCGGTTTAACTGATTCTCTATAAAGTTTCAATCAGATTTGCCTGCTGCAAAGGATGTGCTGCCTTGCTACCACTGCATGAAATGACTGTACAGAAGACACTCACAAACTGATCAAGCAAGAAAACCAAAATAAATAACCAGGGGAACGGTGACAAATCTGTAAGGTAAAATGACTGAACAGTCCTCTCCAGCATTACAGACAATACTACCACAAGCAGGAACTAAGATACTTTAACATTTGTAACTAGAGTAGCCTAAACTCCTCTTCTTCCTGATTCTTTTTTAAGTGGGCAGTGTAACGTTAGCAACTATTCTCCTGTCTGTCCTGCAGAACAATACCATTGAATAATACCATTCAAACAAGGTCTGATTTATTTACGAAGTTTAACATCACCATTTATTAATTGAAGCTGTGTGTTCTTTTTCCATTTTGAACGCGTAGCTTCTTTATTATTCAAGAAAACCTTTAGTCTCTATACACACTTGTCAAATCAAAAGCACGTATCGTCCCCCTCAAATCTAAATGCTCACCCTCCCATTACTCCCATCCATTTGCGTCCTTTCCTTTACAAATTCTCTACACCGTTTCTCGTTGCCAGTGATACAAACTAAACTAACACTGCATACAATTGCTGATTGTATGTGTTAGGCTCAGGGACCTCTGAACAGACGAATGCAGCTCACTTTAAATCCACTTGCCTTTGAGCAGATTTCGTGTAAACTTGTGGCGATGGCTTTTGCGGGTGTGTCACATCGAAACACATGACATTTCAGAATTCTTGTGTCTTTGTCTCTTGCCACATAAGCAAAGTCTCTGTGTAAACAAAATAAATTGACACATGAGAAGCAAGCAAAATGAATTAAGGCATTAGAATCAATAGTATCTCCAAAACAGCAAGTCCTGCTTCAATTTAACAGGTGTATGTCTTGGCTGTCAAAAAATAAATCACATGCCTTAGACAAAGCAGCTCTACAAATGTAATAAACTGCCTACCCATGAAACACACATCTAAAGTTTGGTGCTTAATCTATATAATTAAAGAGCTCGTTACAGTTTCCTAACCCTGACTTACTGAACTTACAACCCTTAATTTCCAACTGCAATTGTAAATACATGGGAAAATTTACTCAAATATTTTATTGAAGATGAAGTGGGAAGAGAATTGCAAATTAAGACAGAAAACACATGCAGCTCTTAAATGCTAAAAAAATCTGAGATACAGCATACAAGATTCTAGTTAGAGAAAGACTGTATTTCAAAGGACTGTATGAAGTGTTTAAAATACGCAGAAAGTAATTAGAGATCTGGTTGCATAAGGGAGATGTGAACCTGCTGAGCTTTGCTCGCACTAATTGGCCTAAATTTCTGACCTTATTTTTTCAAAAGTTAAATAAAGCTGCCCTACAAAAGAGATTTTGCACTGTATTGGCTAGTCAGCACAGCATAGTCTTGCTTTCTAGTGTGGGTGATGGAAGTGGCAAGATTATGTTTATTTGTTCTCAGGCTGTTTAAAAGTTGGAGCTCTTCTGAAAAAGTCGAAGCGGTGTACTGAGCTGGGAAGAAGCCTGGCTTTTGCCTGGTTGCCATCCTTGCTATACCAGACTGACAGCTTCCTGGTTTTGCACCTCCTCTTTCTCATGTCCTCCGAGCAACCACAGCCCAGTCCTACTCCGTGACCTCCTGCTATTTCCAAATTTCTTTGGGACTTTGCATCCCTAGCAGAGCTATGCTGAGTAGCTAACTAGAATTAGACCAGACAAGTGAAGCTGGAGCTCCCAACAGCCTCTTATGCCTGAAGTCTCTTTTCAATGCCTTTTCTCTTTACAAGTAAATAATTACCAGCAAGATTCTAACTGGTGAAGAGATAGGAAGGACATTCCTAAACCACAGGTTTTATATACAGGAATACTTCAGTTTATATTAAAGTCTGCAAATATCCCTAGCAGGGTTTAATGTAGCATGGATTGCCAATTTCTTTGTTCATTGTAGATGCTCAGTGAATTGTTTTGTACTTAAGTTACCTGGGGAGAACCAGAGACTGTGGCAGATGGATAGCTGGACTTCCAGCTTTGTACAAGATCTGAACATTGTCCTGCAGTTAAGTACCTTACCTGTACCTAATTCAGCAGCACTAGGTTTTGTCATTAATGAGCCCTTGTAATGAAAGGGGCAGTTGCCCACAGCCTGGGCTGCTCAGTGACAGGCACAGGTTGTTGCTCTGTTTAACCGCTTTGCAACCTGACACCTGATGAACAATGCTTAAACCACCCCACCACCCCACCAAAACTATCAGGAGCTAAGACTTGGAAACAATTCCACATGATAGAACCATGCAGAAACACAGTGAAGATGGAGGCACCTCTCCATCTCACTGCACCCCAATGTGCAATGGCCCATGTTAGGTCACAGCAGAGACAGGAGGCAGCGGGACAGCACATGGAGCCTGTTGCCACCTAAACCCTTCCTGCCTGGGAAATGCAGCCCACAGGCTGCATCAGCTGCCGCCAGCTGCAGCACTGCCCTGCCTACATGTGAGACGCAGGCACCCTGGGGAGGGACAGTGTTTCACCCAATTGCTCGTGACTTGCACGAAAAATCCCAAAGCAATAATCCAGGAAAGTGCTGTCTATTACAGAAGATGCCCTGAGGTTTCCTCGCTCCAGCCTGAACCCCAAGCACCTTGGCCACAATCTGCAAGAGCCTTCTGGCATGTTGTTCCCTTTTGCTGCACTGCAAGTTCATGGAGATGCAGAGTTCCAGCTGGAATCTTGCTCCTGGAAAAAAGCTGATGCTTTTTGGCTCATCTGCACACATGCCAAGCCTTGCTTTAGAATGGTTTCCTCCTAGCTTAATGTTTCAAAAGCAAATTGAAGACTCCTAGCTGGACTCTAGTAATAAGACTAAGAGAAGAAGGTATGGCTTGGCTATGGCCTATGAAAAATTAGCAGCTATGGGGAATGAAACCAAGCTCCGCATAAAAAACCTTTGAAATTTTTGCCTTTTGAAGTAAGCTTTCACCATTACTGATGCTCCTGAAAGACCTGCAGAGCAGGTATTTGGAAAAGCTCAGGCTCACAGAAGTCCCACATACAATATCCTAAGCTCTAAAGAGATTGCCTGGTTTAAGAGCTGTAAGTGAGGAATTTCCAGACATCCTAAGCATTTTGGATTTTTGTTTTCTATGTGTTTGGTTTTAGCTGCCATCTTTTAAATGTCCTAAATTTCAGACTTCACATTTTGGAGTCCAAATACCTTTTCTTACAAATATTTTAACTGCAATATGAAAACACTGTTCACTTAACAGACATGGATTTGCTACCATAACTTCATTAAGATTTCCCCTCCTTTACATGCAAGAAAAACTTGCTGGCAGTGACCATCACTGCAGGGTACCAAAGATGCATAAACAAGCAGACTGCTGCGCACACCTTATTATTGGATCAAGGTTCTATTCTTTTGGAGTGCAGACTTAACAGCTGAATCCTGTTTGCATGAACTTAAAATAACATTGAAAGCCATCGATGTGACTATCACATGGCTATTTATTACCATTTACAAGCTTTTACCTCAAATCAATACTATTCTTTGAGGACTTGTAAACAAGTGATTTATGCATTCCTTTACAAGATGATCCTGGGACAAGCATCCTGTGTTGTTTTGCCAAGTTGCTTGCACTGCACAGAAGCCTGTTTGAATAAACAGAAATCTGCACAGCCCCAGGAGCACTGTACAATACCAGGATTTCTAATTTAAGACGTCCACCTTCAAGGAGTTGCACAAACACAGAAAATAACTTGCCCCTTCTGTTAGCCATACAGCTATCTGTCAGAACCTTCTTTTATTGTTAATAAAAACTAAGACAGGACAAAACCACCAAATCAAGTCATCAGGGCTTGGAGGACATAACATGTTGCCAGCAAAATCCATCTGTAACAGCCCCAGAAATTGCAGTCCGACCTTTGATGAGTGGCTCTGGCAATGCCCTGGTACACCACAACTGCCCCAATAAACTAAAGTGCTTTGCTGTAGGAGATCACATCAGGCAGGGCATCCTCACTACACTGCCAAGTCCCTGATGCACAGACAACCCCTGAGGCCACATTAATTTCACCCTGCAGAGAGTTTATCTGAGACCCAAGCTCAACTGCAAGGATTTTGAGCCTTAAGGGAATCTGTAAGATAATACTAAATGTGTTTAGATGGCATGTTATCTCTCAGTGGAGGCAGGACTCAGACTGCAGAGATAAAAATGAGCTGAACAATTAAAACTGTGTTAAACTAAAGACTGAATTCTGTCAGGATCAAAGATTTTGGTCATAAAAGAACACAACTCATAATTATGCTCTGTAAGTGGGAAACACTTTAGATTAGAGTATTTTCAACAGCATTTTAAAGACAGAGAGGTAGACTGGGGGCAGTCTGCTGAGCGTTCTCTCACAAGTGTAAATTTACTTTTCTGATCAAAGGAGACCAATGTGGAGGGCAGCACTGACAATAATGACACCACGCACTTTTCAGTAAGCACATTTCTCTGTTCCTGGAAGGCTAATGACAGCCAAATGAACGAGACACAGTGCAGAGCCCAGTGCAGTAACCTCTCTGAATGGTAAGACCTGTGGTGAGGGCAGGGAGAAGGAATCTGATGAGTGCTATGGATGCAGTATCTGTAGTGGAATGGTCCAGGTGATAAGGGGGCTCACCTGTCACTTTAGTCCTGCCAACAGAAAAGCCTGCAACCCTGTTGTCCCTGCAAGAGGAAGATGACAACAATCCTGATGAGACAGACTGACTGGCTCTGCACTTGCCAAAGGACAGATACTGCCCACAAAGATGTTGGTTTTAGCCAAAAAGCAACATGTTGATTTTCTGATGGAGCTGGTAGTGACCCTACATATAGGCCACCTAATGCTCTCCTCCACAGACTGCTGCATGACATTTATTTATTAATGGCTTGGGTTGGAAGAAACTTTTAAAGGTCATCTAGTCCAACTCCCCTGCAATAAGCAGGGACATTTTCAACTAGATCAGTTTGCTCAGAGCCCTGTCCAACCTGACCTTGAATGCTTCCAGGGATGAGGCATATATAACCTCTCTGGGCAACTTTTTCCAGTGTTTCATCACCCTCATCATAAAAAATTTCTTCCACATATCTAGCCTGAATCTACCCTCTTTCAGTTTAAAACCATTACCCCTCGTCCTATCACTACACTCCCTGATAAAGAGTCCCTCCCCATCATTCCTGTAGGTCCCCTTTAAGTACTGGAAGGCTGCTATAAGGTCTCCCCAGAGCCTTCTCTTCTTCAGGCTGAACAACCCCAACTCTCTCAGCCTGTCCTCATCAGGGAGGTGCTCCAGCCCCCTGATCATCTTTGTGGCCTCCTCTGAACCTGCTCCAACAGGTCCATGTCTTTCCCATGCTGAGAACTTCAGAGCTGGCTGCAGTACTCCAGGTGGGCTCTCGCCTCCCTTGACCTGTATTCTGCTGGCCACATAATACAGTTGGCTTTCTGGGCTGTGAGTGCTCATTGCTGGGTCATGCCCAGCTTTTCATCCACCAGTACTCCCAGGTCCTTCTCTGCAGGGCGGCTCTCAATCCCCCCCGCCCCCCCCACGTTGGTGCTGATACTGAGCGCTCTTCTTGAAAAAATGCTGACACCTCTACTGTTTGCAGCCCCGAGGCTTTGTTCTGTGAAATTCCACTCATGTTGAGTCACTCTGAAGAAGTGCCAGAAACACCACTTCCCACCTGTGGGGGTGTTGGTGGGTGCTGGGAAGGTGCTGCTGGGGGCACTTGGCCCACCCCTTGGCTTAGCACGCACTGCCTCAGTACTACAGTGGTGCACGTAACACTTCCATCAGCCTCTCCAGCACTTGGTCCTGTGGCTTCTGTAAATATTTCTGCTTGCAATGGTATGTGTTCATAAACAAGGCGGCATAGCACAATTACAGGAGAAAATGAAACACCAGCTAGTACATCAGTTTCAACTACTGAGAGCTAATAAAACCCTCATGGTGGTGTTTCAGACTTACACACCAGTGTATCACTTTAAGTACCTGAACAGCTTGAGCAAAGTAAATTGGCTAATTACATGCGCAGATTGTGAATATGCATAAACTAGATGGTCAGGGCCTACACCTGTAAGTCTGCTGAGACAGAGAAGGAAATGTGAGTTCTTCAAAATCTGTAGTACTGCATCACACACAACCTTGCCAGCACCATCTGTTTTCAAATCATCTATCAAAATTAGCACACAAACTGTCCTTCTCACTTCTGGCAGTGCACAAACAATACTACTGATTTCATTAATTCATTAAGTCACCTAGATGTCCATGCACTTGCATGAGTGGTCCTACATGGCAGCCAGTAGTCAGGACCTGGAGAAGGTGGTACAGACTGGTGGCAGTCAGCTCCTCCAGTATCAGTGGGAGCCTTCCAGCCTTGCTCCAGAGATTTCCAGGCATTGGGAAAACCAAGCTCCGCGCTCCCTCTTGGAGAAGAAAGGTATGGCTGGGGATTCCAGAGTATCGGCCCCCTGCAGCATCAATAACAAAGTAAATCTTGGGAAAAGTTTTGTGCTTCCCTACACAGGACCAGAAGGCAACAGCTTCTTGTTTGTTGAAAGCCTTGAATACCAAATAAGCCAGAAGACTGCTCTCTGATTCGTCTTTCACTTTGGATCCCTTCTGGGTCGCTTCATCTGTAAACCTTCATTTGACTGCAGCTCACTTGAAGCTGATTAACATTTAAGTGAGATTTATGTGCAACACACCCCTTTGATAATGAAGTGCCGAGTAACATGTTTGCAATAGAAATTTATGGAAAAGGGCAAATGCCTCCTCTTATCATTCCCCTGTCTTTATACCTTCCTGGGAAAACAAGGGGGGAAAAAAAAGACAAAAGCCTTTACAAAGCCCTTGGCTGGATACAGAGCTAGCATAGGTTTAATAGATCATATCTCATACAGCCAGAGTCTCCTCCATCTCAATAGGGTGTGTGTGCACATGAAATCCATGGGATCTGAACCACAGCTTCTGGTAAAATTCCCTTCCATGTCAGTGGGGAAAGCAGCAAGGTGTTTAGTGGGAGAATAATGTATTTTGTTGCAGAAAAAAGCTGTATATTCTTAAAACTTTGTAACACAAGCACACCGCTTCTGTTGACATAGGATTGCAGAGAAGGGGTACTGCATAGTAGTTTTTTTGTTTTTTTTTTTTTTTTTAAATCATTTGCACATGTACTACACAATCCACTACTATCGTTCCAGTTATAGGAACAGGCTATAACTCAGTACTCTGAAAAGAGCTAGAAAACCAGTAAAATAAGAAAATTATTTGGCTGCACAAGTGGGTAAGACTGGTTCTGCTGAACAGTTAAAAATTCACTAGAAATTTCTTCATTTTGAAAGAGTACAGGACTAGAGACATACATTTAAAAAAGCAATTTAGAGAATCAAAAAGACAATGTAAGGTGCTAAGTAGAAAGGAATTTCATTTTTATTTGCTCTTTTACCCTGTTTAATTGGCAAATGTAATTGACTAAACCTTAGATAGCCATACCTATTTAACACCTGGCTAAGCATCACTTAGCTGCTCAACCCTGGATGAATGTAATCACCCTAAATGCAATTTATGCTAATGCTGTCCTGTTTGAGTAGCACTCATAGCCATTTGCCACTATTAGGCTAAAGTCCTCGGAGACGTCCCAATTAAGTACTGCCTGGAAGAGCAGCACATCCTCCATTACCTTCTCACTATAAACTTAATTCTTCAAAAGAGTGTAGAACTGCATTAATCCTTTTTTTTTTTTTTGGTTAAAAAAACCCAACACCCTAGCCTTGAAGTCTGAAATAACAATCAAAATTAAATTGCCACTATTTAAAACAACTATATTAAAATGACACACATCCAGGAAAATGTAAATTGCTTTACGGATTTATGTATTACAAATTGTAACAAAAATCCTTGAACCAGAAAATGATATCCTCTGGACTTGGCTTAAAATTGATTGAAATTCATCCAAAACAGCCTACAGAAGATGAATGTTGATTTCTGTGTACTGGTGTACAGACTCCTGCAACTGCAGGGTCACAAAGCACACGTTGCAGGGCTGTGGGGAAACCGTCTCTGGAGTCTATAACATTCACTTTGCTTTCCTGCAAACAGGTGACCAGTGATTTGTGAAAGCAGAAAGCAAAAAGGGGAGAGCAGCCACTGCTACATAGAGCGGGGTCAGAAGGCACCTGGCAGGAGGCTGCTCTTCACTGGTGAGACACGAACATCCATGGGAGCAGAGTAAATGAGCACGGAAGGAGAAAAGCAAGGAAAGTGAGAGGAGACACGTGAGAAGAAAAGCAGATAAAATAAGGCCAACAGCACCCTGCTCTATGGGGTTTTCCCATGACACATAAATATTCTAGTATCACAAACAGCAGAGAAGATGATGGGCAAGAAACTCTGCAGTAATATGTATCACAGAAATTACAGATCTTCTGGATTAACACTTGAAAATTTTTTATTGAGACTGGGAGAATTTATAGCTGAAATGAAGTCTGAGACTCTCTTCAGTTCCTTTGTCTTTGTATTAGTGTCACATCAAGGAGTTTGGTAAGTTAAGGAGACAAACCCAAAGGTAAGAAACCAGAACTAGAAGAAACAAGCAACATTCACACAAGCTGCAAAATCTGTTTGTAGAAGGTTTACTGAGGACCTTTCAACTTCCATTTTACCTGCCAGATACCAGACAGACACTGCTTCCCTTTCACACCCTCCAAAGGAAACCCACACCCCTTCTCCAGGTAACTGTATCAACCACTTTGGAATCAAATCCCGCAGGAGGAAGAAAAACAACTACTCCCACGAATCTTCTCCTTCCCATTTCTCCCAGATGGTCACAGTGCATTTAACCACGTGTACTCCTCTTGCCTCAGTCATTAGAGTTGGAAGAGATGTGGGAGAGAATGAATTTTCCTTGTTTCTGGCAATCTTAAAAACGTATGAAAGCCTTGCAATTTTTCTTCACTCCAAGTGCTCCACTCCACAGAGTTCCTGCACACCTTTGGCTGCTCTTCAGCTACAACCCAGAATGGCAGGCTTGGCCATCACTACATTACCCTGGTCATTAATTTTTGATCCAAGTAGTTAAGATGCCTTCCCAAGCAGATGCTTTTGGGAGACTTCTCTTATTTCAGTTCTCATGCAACCTGAAAATGGGTTTCCTTGCAGCAAAACATCAGTTCTGCATTTATTAAATTCTCCTCAAACGGTCTGGCATCGACACAGTGTAGCTTGTTTTTCTAATTCATGCATAAAGTTTGTAGGGCAAATTATCCCCTGCTGAAAGGCTGTTTGCTTCATTCCTTGATAATGTCACTTGCTAACTCTGAAGGAGGAGCTATGGCTACTTTGTGCAATACTGGGAGGCTTTAATCTGGCAGCCCTAAAACACACAGCCTGTTGGTTTTTCTTTGATGTCTTATCATTGCCACAGTTCTGTGTGCTTCCAGAATTTGTTAAAACCCTCACAGAGCTGATACGTCCAATACCCAGCTCAGCCCTTCCGAGCCCAGTGCTTCCAAGCCTGAAAGCATTTGCACGACTTTCACTCCAATTTCCTTCCTGCAGACTGATCCTCACGAAGTCGCAGGAGCCACTCCCCGAGACGCGCTTCCCACGTCTCACCGCTGCCCACCACCTCTTCTTGCAGGGGAGGAGACAGGATTCCTGTCAGCCCTGCCACCGCTGCCTTGCTAGCCAGAAAGATGGCTCTGAGATGTTACAAATCATTGCCCTTTCTACTAGCGCGGGCTATATTCCACCCCTGGAAAGGGCCACAGATTTACATAGATGGATGGAGTCATGTCAAAGCATGACTCAGTATCTAAGCTCTCCAGATCCATGAGCTGTGTTAACATAGTGACAACAGTACAGATTCTACAGCTGAGATTTATGTTCCATGTTGGTTCTCATTCCAGCCTCACCTCACAATCATATGCCTAGAAGTACTGTCAGGGCAAAGAGCGCAGTCTATCACATGTACCACGGTCACCACCAAGACTGCCCTGGAGACTCTGCGCTCTTATAGCACTGGCAGCACGAAGGGGCCCAGCTAACGGTATGCCACATCCAGCTTGGGGGTCAGATGGGGCATGTTGCTGCTCACCAACTGCTAGAGAGACATGACAAGTTGAAAAGACAAGCAGCAGCTTTGACCTCAGCTTGTTTTATAAATGGACTTAAAGGAAGACAGAACTTCCGGGACAGATGCTATGAAAATCACTGACCGCTGACTTTACTGTCACAAATTTTTCATGGTGTTTATCTTTTTTCTTTTTCTTAATTGCTTCACAACATTTATGAAATGTGCACAGGCAGGGAGGGAGCTGCCTTCCTACACTGTGCAGCAGTTTTCAAGGAAAAGGGACACAAATGAAGCAGGTTGTCAAGGCCATTGTAGCTGCTGCTTCTCCTTTGTAGCATCGCAAAGTGGTGGTTTAATTCCTCAGGATGGCCAATGCTGAATTTCCTTTAAGTAAATGAATGTGTTATTACGCCTGTGAACCTCTGAACAGTTTCTCCGCAGCAGATCCTGTGAATTTGGTTTTGATAAATCAGTATTTAGATATTTTTGACAATGCTTCTATCTTCCAGATCTAATTGGAAGACGTGGGCCTTTGTTTATAAGGAATATTTAAAGTTTTAATAAAGAAATACTTCAAGTTGAGATGCTCAAAGCAGTAATACAGATTTGACTGAAGAAGACAGCAGACTACACTAGAACAGATAATCTCTCCGGTGTGATTTGTTTTATAAGCAATGCTTACTAGTTCTCCTTTGTTTTTTATTATTCAGACAGAGAACACAGCAATCGTGCACAGACACTACCCACGAATCTGCTTGCAGCACACTTTTGTCAGTGTTAGTCTGGGAGATCATCACTTCCCACATGCATGAAATCTACATTAGATTGCAAAGCCATAATCAAGAAAGTTCAAACATTTCCTTAGGCCAACACTGCCTAAAGAATTGATTAAAAACCAGTCAAGCCTGGAAACCTTCTCATTATATTCCACAAAGCAAATGCAAGGAACAGCCTGCATCTCCAAACCACATTCCTTCCACTCAGTCCCAGTATCAAGTCCTTGCGATTTAGATGAGCAAACAAACCCCAAATCTCATATGAGGGCTGCAATTCTATCAGTAAGAGCCTTTGGAGTGGCTGCAGCCCTTGTGCTGCAAAGCACCTGACTACAATGCCTTACTGTCTGCGCTCCCATGAAACAGGAAGCATTGTAGAGAATCCCAAATGATCCCTTTGTACATGGAAACAAATCAAACATACTGGGGACAACTTTTCTTCAAACTTGAAAGACAAGTGACCAACCCAGCTGGATCCAAAACTAGGAAATAAACATTTTTTCCAACTCTTTCTAAACTTGGCTCTTAAATTCCCTGCTCTGTATGTTGTGGTTTTTAATTTTTTTTTAAATAAAAGGTGGGATTTTAACAACATTTTCCTGCATTTTGGATTACAGAGAACAACGATGTCTAAATTTTAAACTCAAAACACCAGAAGCAAGTATCAAATCACTGCATCACATGATTTTAAACTTCTTAGTACCTGAGGGTTTGGGACCTGGGAAAAAAAAGCCCAACAGGCAATACCAACTTGACAACACTATTAATAGCAACGTGAAAAGGTGACAAAGAGATATGAATTTATTCACTGAAGTTTAGCTTCTGTTCACTGATACAAGCAAACCCATACACGCATTATTTGGTGCATGCCAGAAGGATAAATACAGAGAATAATGGAAAAATGAAAGTCATTTACCTCTCTCTGAATCCAGGGAAGCATGAAGAAACAGAAAGAGCAAGTTAGAAAGCACTCATGCAGACAGAGCTTCAGCATATAATGAGACAGGGTAGCTGAAAGAAGTGCTGTACATTTAATGTTTGCTGTTTGTTTGTAGCACAGCGTATCTAAGCATACTGCCGCTACTTCCTTTTGACACTTATTTTGGTTGAATCCTGTTGCTCTAAAGTTTTTATTTTTGGAAACATGCAATGGAGCCAACAGGCATCAGCTGAATTTAGAGAGGCAGCGCAGACATATCAACACTGGGAGGTAATCAAGCTTAAAATACCACACACAAGTCCGCGAAGTAGTATGCAGAAAGCATAAACAGACATACAAAGTGCATGAACCTTCCTTTTTCCAAAATAACACTATTTAAAGCAGACACTGACAAAACAAATAATTCTTGAGGCTGTGAAAACCTTATGTTGTTTAAACTGAAAGAGTAGAAAGATCGTCATGAGGGTTTTGTTTTAATGAAAAAGCTCTTGCCCCAAGGTCACTTGGGTTCCTCTGAAAGTTGCACCCTGGGTAACCACCTCACACTAACACCGAGCTGAAGCCAGGACACATAAAATCACTACACACCTGCAATTCTGAAGCAACCACTAACTCTTGGTACGACTTAACCAACACCTCCTGAGCGAGTTCGTGCACTGTGCACAAACATGTGGGATCCTACATCATCCTAGTTAGCAACTGACTCTGGGATAAAAGTAGTGGAGTGGAAAAATCATTCCATCTCAAGTAATAAGGGCAGGATTAAAGACAGAGCACACTGAAGAGATCCAATTCTCATTAGACATCTCACTTCAGCAAGCTTGCAAAGCTTACAGGGATTGATCTGTTGCTTAGAAATGGCTTAGTGAGTAGATCTGGAATAAACATAGGCTTTCTAAGCCAGGTTTTAACTAGAAGTGCATATGGTTAGCTAATGCATCTGTCCAACACAGGAGTGCAAGTCACACATGGATGCATATGTACATAGTCAGAGGTTTAATTTCTTTCTTATGTTGAGACGAAACCTCTCCTGGTACAACCTGTACCCATTGCCCCTTGTAATCTCTATGTGGCGTGAAGAGCAGTAATTCACTGGAACAACCTCTCCAGGGACATGGTAGAGTTCCCATCACAGGAGGTTTTTAAGATGTGACTGGACAGGGTGCTAGACAATCTCATCTAGGCTCCCTTTCTCATGAAAGGTTGGATCAAATGTCTTTTGATGTTCCTTCTAACCTGGGCTATCCCATGATTCTATGAAAGCAGTCAAGTTGTAAAGAAGATCCATATTTACAAATGTAATGAACATACCCAGAAATTTTACAATGGAAGTGTGACACTTAGCCTCATTGTAAAGAAGATGAAACACAGGGCGCTCTGCTCCACTTCCTGAAGCTTTTCAAGCCTCAACAGCCCTTGATTTTATATTTCAGTGTCAATTTGAAAATCAGAATTGAAAAAGTAGTATCACTTTCACTTTCCCAGAAAATACAATCAATGTTTCTAAGTAGTATGAGAAGCAAAATATATATGTAATTTTCTTCATGCATTCTTCATCATTGGCTCTGTATGAAGTGGACAAACAGAAATTATCTCTCAGAGAAACCTTTATATTTGAAAAATCTTACAGCAATTTAGACATAAAGTACTGGGGAGGGAAAAACCAGAAAAGACATGTCTTGGACCTAGCAGATTTTGAACACAGTACAATTAGATGCAAAACATGACCTGCTGGTGCAAACTCTTAAAGGGAGCTCTGTTAATTCCCCTGCCGTTATGCAAAATACAATTGTGCAGAACAATCACCACTGCAGCTGCCAGCAGAGACAAAGAAAAGAGCACAGGAGGAAATTCAGGAAGGTGAGAGAAAAATACAAGCAGTTGGGCTGCTGGACTTCCCTGGTCAGCAAGGAGTGAGGGGGACTCCCACACCGTGGGATGCATGCCAATCAAGGGGGGCTGCATCTTGCCTCTAACCAGTTAATTACAGCTTTCCAATTAACACAATATCTCCTCATAGAGTGTGTTCTAATTCATGAATTATTTTCACACAAAAGACTATTTGCCTGTATTCTCTGCATATTCTGGTAGCTTGAATATGGTTGAATGATTCACCTTTAAACTTAAATAAATAAATTTTTAAAAAATTGCCCCAAGGCGAAAAAGCCAACATGTAAAGTTTCAGTTCAAATGGCAGATTTTGCTGATGGCTCTAAGTGCCAGAGATGCTGCAAGAGCAGCTGTGCAAATGCTTTGGTATGGTGCTCTACATATCCTTTCCCAAGATGACTGAGTTAAAAGGGGTCAAGCCAGAGCTTGCCAATAAAGTGGGAAGATGATACCTAGAAAATTGTGTTAGGGCTGCTATGCAGGATTTGAGATTCAATTCTAGGGTAAAAGGCCAAGACCTCCGAGGAAAACAACCCATGCATGACCTTCCAGCCTGCAGAGGCCTGAGAAGGGACCCCCCCTCCTAGAGTGAGCCCCAAGGGGACACTGCCTCCAGGAAGGGGGTGACAGTCTCCTCCCCACCACTTCTGCCAGGCACATTTATTCAGGGTTGTTTTCCAATTAGCGCCTTTGGAGGCAGTGCATTAAGGTACTGCCAAGGGTGCCTGTCTCCCTGATCACCCCCCTTCCTCCACACTCCTCTTGCAGAGGGTTGTACCTGGCCCAGGGATGCAGCTGAGGCAAGACAGCTGTAGAGTGGTGTAACTGATGGTTGTGCACAATATGTGACAGTGCTTGAATATAAGATAATTTCTTCTTCCAGCCCCAGGTTTTGTACATGAGTGACCCATGCCAGATGCATCCTGGAGGCTGATCGTTGATATACAATGCCCACCCCACAAGCTGAATGGTAAATGGAGGTTTCACTGGGAGGTGAATAAACTAAGAGGCACGGTGGTAACACCCGTCCCCCAAAAACCACCCTCTACGTGGCACTCATGAGGCAGTATCTGGATTTCTGCATCCAGGTTTGGGCCCACCAGTGCACAGGAGAGAATGACAAACTGGTGTGAGTACAGCCAAAGCTGCAGGAACCCTGCTTGTTTAGCCTGGGCATGAGGTAATGGGGAGGGCATCCAATTAGTGTCTCCCACTCGTTCATGGGACAGTTTAAAAAATAGAGCAAACACAAGTTTCTTTGCAAAGAGAGCAGGTAAGCCCAGAGAAATACTCAAGAGGCTGTGCAATCTCTGTTCTTGAAGGTTTTAAAAAATATCAACCAGAAACGGCCCTGAGGTAATCCTGAACCCTGCTTGGCTTTGGCCAGGAGGCTGGTCTTGGTGACCTGCTTCGGTGAAGAGGTTAACACTTCACACCTCTTCATTCCTGTAGCTTCCCCTGTAGTCTGTCTGACTGCAGTTTTCCCTGTTGTCTTTTGTGAGCAGATCAGAAAAAATAAGGCTGCCATGTGTCACCTACACCCTGAGCAAGTACAGAGGTCTGCCTTCCAACCTCTGTGGTCCTTAAACATTTTCAGGTGCAACTACACCCATCACCATCGGCCCTGACCATCTCTGTTCCTAAGAGATAACAACTAGGTGAAACGTCTTTGCTTTCAATTACTGTAGAGTTTTAGTGGAGTAAAACACATTTCACTTGATTAAAAACAATGATGCATGGCACGAGCCTTTTGTCTTTTATTACAGTTGTAAGTACTTGCCCAAGCATATCCTCTGAGGCACAGAAGAGGCCCCACTCTGGTTTTCTAATTTGTAATTACAAAGTCTAGTAGCACTTAATGCAGCAAAATGGTTATGTAAAATGTATTTACACCTCAACAACATAACATGAACAAATAAAGGAAACAACCTTCATTTCTGTGCATTTGGAAGTGTCTCTGTTGCTTAGAGAATGATTATGTCCTTCACTTATGTATGCCATTAGAGAAATATAGTTGCTTTCACTGAAAAGAAAAAAACTGTGGTTTATAATTTTTCTAAGGTTTGGTAGCTTTTTAACCTTTTTCTTTTTTTTTAAAAAAAATTTAAATAGTCCTTAAGCCTTTTGTCTTCCAATAAGTATCAGACTATTCCAGCAGACTGGCCTTGAGTTTCTGGGTCCCTGCCACCACCAGGATGGAGACTGTGTAGAAGCACAACTAACGCTTTCTGCAGAAATCCCCTGTTCACAGTGGGCCAGATTGTGCCATCAATTTTTAAGCAATTCTCCACTGGTAGCAAAGAAGATTTCTGCTTAAAAATTGATGGCTTGATCTAGCCTTCTATTGCTAATCATATATTATGAAGACTACTATAACCTAGTCAGATTCTATTTTTAAAATAAAAAGAAACTATGATGCAGCCTGACACATTATATGAATCCATGTTTTGTAAAGACTAAATCATACTCTTAAGACCAGAGGCCCTGAAACAGTAAGTCCCGCTGAAAGTTCGGGTGCTAGACATCACATTGATATCTGACAGACAAGCTGGTTCCTTGTCATTCCTCAAGTCCTCTCCATAAATATGCAACCTCAGGTCATTTTACCATTTCTTCTGGGTTTCCCTCACCTGCACATACTAAATGACAGTGACTGAAGACTGTAGATGAAAGAGTGGGTACACTTACAGCTCCCTGAAGCACACAGCCACCCCAGGTACCTCGCCTCCTGATATAAGCCAGGGGCATCTTTCGTAACCCACTGCAGTCCATTACCCTTTCCTTAGGAAATGTTACGTTCGGCTTGTTTGGAAAAACAAACACATTTCTGGAAGCATGAGAAGAACTCTGAATGGCAGGCCACCTTTTCCCCAAATCACTAGACAACCATTTTTGATAGATGAGTTGGATATGAGATTTTCTGGTTTAATTTTTTAAAGAATTATTAAATTCAGCCATAAAGATATTTCCAATTTGGAAACTTCTTAAGACATACAGGAAGGATTTAATATCACATCGAAATACAACAACAAAAAAAAGAGGATGTTGTTTTCTTTGGCAGATACCAAAACAAATTCATCAGGGACATGCCAGTTATTTTCTAAGAGGAGGAAATGAAACTGAACGCTTTTTACTGATTTGATATTTCCCAATTTAGAATTGTTATATTTTAGTTTTTGACCTGGATTAACTTCACCCAGGGAATAAGGTTATCTCAGCCTGTCTCAAACTACACTGGAGCAAAGTCTGTACTTTAACACAAATTAAAGCTATACAGAGCAGTTGAATCAATACTAGCACTCTAATATCAATTAGATCAGAATTTTGTCCCCAGTAAGAGTTTTACTTCATGTCACGAAACACAGGAAACTCCAAATGGCGAACCAGAAAGCCTTACCTAACAGGATACCCAACAGATGGTAACAATACAAGAAACACCATGGACCTTCAATACACACCTTAATTATCTAAAATACTAATTCACACAGTTGGTTTAATCCTCATCTGTATTCCAACCGACCAGTGTTTAAAATACCTTCATAGACGGGTTATTTATTTTTATACGTCCACTGTTATAGAAGGAGAAACTAACCTGTACTTTTTCAAAAAAGAACTCTACCTGGTATTACATAATAAAACCCCACAATCTTTCTCTTAACTCCTTATGAAAATAAATAAGCCAATTTTTACTGAGGAATGCTCCAGGGCTAAATAATATCCTCTTCCTCACTCACAAGTTGTTATAATTACATTAAGTGCAAGGCAACAGCTACAAAACCGTAATTAAAGCCATAGTTTTAAGAGATGAAACACTTCATATATTTCCCTGATAGAGATCAAGACTCAGCAGTGTTTCCTATCCTTTAAGAAAACAAAAATTACTGCATAGAACAGGGAGAGCAATGAGCTTTCATAACATGCAAGAAACCTAATTTAAGAGTGAAGCTGCTGAGTTTAAAGAAAAAGATAAATGTGCCTCTCTCTCTTCCTTCCCCTCTGCATCCAGCATAATGAGCATTCAAAGCTATATATCAATTAACAAATCAATGAAATTTCTCCTGCTGCAAATTCTTTATGAATACAGATAGGATTAAGCAAGCACAGAGACCTTAAGGCAATATATTACATTTAAATCATGAAGTTTCCTCTTCTGTCAAATAAGCCATTAACCATTTCACTTCAACTAAATGTATTTTTACATGCATGTATCCCCCCCCCCAGTGTAATGCTTCTGCCTTTAAATATGTTTACTTCTTTTGGACCTCTACAAAGAATTCAAATTGCACAATCTCTATTTTCCATTATGGGCTGAAAGAAGAAAGCCCAGACTGGCTAGCTAGAAGTTAGCTGGAAATTACACATAAATAATTATACAGGCACGGTATGTTTTGGGGGGAAACACAGGGAGGTTTCTTTTCAGTAAATGAGGCTTCTGCTGTTCTTAACTACATCATCTTTTTATCCATTAACACAGCATTACCAGTAAAAACAAATTATGATCATCCTCTACAGAATCAGGCTGGTCAATATGCAGCCAGTAACCGCGGCCAGTTTAGGAACATGTAATTCTGAGCTGAACACAGACCTCCAAACCTATTAATCATCAGGACCCATTAGTTAGCTTACTGCTCAAATGAGCAATATCTGAAGGAATAAAGGAGAGGGAGAACAGCATCACATACTTACCGCTCAGCACACAGTCCAGCATTTCTGCTACGGTGCTCTCCCTGAAGGTTGTTAAGTGTCAAGCTCTTGGAGAAAAGAAATCTGACTTGCCTTTGTCACACTAGGAGCTGTAATTTGCCTTGCAGGCATCCACACAGAAGCTTTAGACTTAATGGACCATAAGCCTTGAAAATACAGCTCGAGACAAAAGCTACTCCTAAAGTGAGACTGTTGTCTGGGGGGGAGGCTGAAGGTTTTTTCTTGTCACTTTTTAAGTTTCTTACCTTTTTGTTGCAGCAAAGAGGAATTTAATGCCAAGCACGTCATACACAAACACCCAACTCAACACTCTGCCTGGTGCCCGGCTCCGTTAGCGTGTATCTAGGCATCGGATGATGCAAAGTGCACTTGATGCAGCCGTGTACTTGTACTTCAACGACAGGGGCCGAATACCCCCGAGAACAGCAGCTCATTCATTTTGCATCGAGTTGAAGCACATCATGTCAGCTCCCACTCTCCTCACGGACTGTGCACGCTTGTGTTCGCCGGCTCCAGCTGTGAGCGAGTGGGCGCTTCTCCCTGGAAGGCACCGCTCCATCAGGGGTGTGTCTTTTCCTCCCTTCCCATCGCTTTTACCATTTGCGTGCTCCCCGCGCTCCGACCCGCGGAAGAGGCGCCTCTCCTCCCCCTTTAACAAACCTTCACTGCTACGCACTGTGTTTCTAGCCTGTAAACTTCCAAGATTAATCTGCTGTGACAGAAGCAATCTTTTGGGGAAAGCTGAAGTGCGCAGGGAGTCTTCACCTCCCAATTTTCCAAAACCAGTGCAAAGCTTTCACAGCGTGACTCTGAACTGAATGCAACAGAGAAAGAAAGTCTCTTTAAAAGACAGCGAAGATTTACGGCCAAATCCAAGAATTCAGACAGAAGTACAACTGCGTTTACTTCAATGAAATTACACCTGCTAATAGTAGAAGTGAGATTTATCCTTGAGCTGTAAAAACAAACACACCGAATAATTTGATTTTCCAGAACTGACACATGCAATAACAGTAAATCTAATTTAGAGGTGTTGCTTGCACTAAAGGTGACAGTAAACACAACACTCTTGGAGCTCCATTTTTTATTTGGCAAAACTCCCCATCAAACATGCTCAACCAGCAATAAAGAGATGCTTCCCCAGGGACTGCACACAAAACATGGCAGGGTTTAAACCCCAATCCAGGGCATTCAGCTTCATAGCTACCCGCAGCATTGCACATCACTCCTCCTGGATGCAGGGGAGGCCTGGGGGGAAGAAAACTCCGACCAAGAAACAACTGCAGTGGCATGAGGACATGGGTCACCACCCTGCACATCACCCTTATCTCCATCCAAGGGACTTGCTCCTTCAAACATGCCAGCGGAGCTGCTTGTGGGATCACACCCTGCCACCTCAAGGAAAATGAGCCAACATGGCAAATACCCATCACCCAGCCTCTTTAAACTAGCTGAGCTCAGCATAAGTGAAAGCAGGGCAGGGACTGCAACCATGGGTATTTCCCCCAGCAGATTTGGGAGGTTGAAAAGCAGTTAAAGACAGTTTGCTGGCAGTCACTTCTTCCAGCCACACAGACCCATTGGGAGCAGGATGTTTGTGCACAGCCTAAATACACTCCGAGACTCTAGTGAGGTTCCTTCCTTCCCTCCTGCGTATCATCAACACAGTTTGGCAGGATCAGTTCACTCAAGTGACCACCTGTGCCATTCTGAAAGCTTTCTGCTGATTTCCACAGGAGTAACAGGTTGGAATTTAATAAACAAATCTGTTGATGCTACCTAAGAAGAAACAGATCCAATTTCTCCTTTCTTGGATGTGCTAGATGCCCAGTGCTAACAAGAATTCAAGGCTATATAATAATTTTTGCACTGAAGCAAACAAGTAAGTCCTTGACAGTCTTGACACAAGTGTGGAACTCACTTGGGGGGAAATAAAGGGACATTTTATGCACAAGCAAAATGGAATCTGCAACTGGTTAAATGCCATAAGATACACATGTGCTATATTTTTAATCCAGGTTCCAATAGGTGTTCAACATAATTTGTTTAAACTTGCAAGTGAAAACAGAATTAATCTGATGACAACTGTCCTCACCATTGCTGTTCTCCTCTTTCACTCTCTGCAAGTAGCATACAACAGGACATGGTACACTTCCAGCTGGCCAAACAACAGCACTTGTGAGAACAATGTCACACTCCAATTTAAAAAGCTTCTAAGGAGAGAAGCCAAACTTTGCCATTTTAATATGCTGGAACAGTTTGTGGGAGAACACCACTCCTCCCTGAACCTCTCTTCAGTACAAGAAAAGAGATTCAGCAGAACTTTGGAAAACCTGTAAAAATAAGTGTAAGTAAAACTACATACGTCCCAGTCTTTGACTTTTTAGCTGGCTATCCAGTAAATGAACTGGGACTGAATTCTAATCCTGTGTTGGACCAGGTATTTTGGTATGTGGTACAAGCAAAACTTACTGCCTATGCACCTTTCAGTAACAATATGGCTAGATACAAACATGCTGGGTCTATTTTTGAGAAATAACTTGCCCTGGTATTTTTCATCAGTCCTCCTGGTCAAAGGAAAGGGGTTTGAAAGGGCTAGTTGAATCTAGCGAATAAACAACAGGTTACAGGACTGGTGCCACAGCCAAAGGTTCAGCTACTTAGACTATGGGGAATGTGACTATAGCTTAGACTGTAGCTGGTGGGGAATGTGAAGCTCAAGGGCAGCCTTGGCTGCAGTGACCATGAAATGGTAGAGTTCAAGATCCGATGATGACACCAAGCTGTGTGGTGCAGTCGACAGGCTGGAGGGAAGAGGTGTCATCCAGAGAGATCTTGACAGTCTTGAGAGGTGGGCCCGTGCAAACCTCATGAAGTTCAGCAAGGCCAAGTGCAAGGTCCTGCACACGGATCGGGGCAATCCCAAGCACAAATACAGGCTGGGCAGAGAATGGATTGAGAGCAGCCCTGAGGAGAAGGACTTGGGTATCTTGGTTGATGAGAAGCAAAACATGATCTGGCAAATGTGTGTCTGCAGCCCACAAAGCCAACCGTATCCTGGACTGCATCAAGAGAAGTGTGACCAACAGGTTGAGGGAAGTGGTTCTCCCCTTCTACTCTGCTCTCATGAGACCCCACCTGGAGTACTGCATCCAGATCTGGGGCTCCAACATAAGAAGGACATGGACCTGCTGAAGCAATTCCAGAGGAGGGCCACAAAGATGATTAGAGGGCTGGAACAACTCTCCTATGAAGACAGGCTGAGAGACTTGGGGTTATTTAGTCTGAAGAAGAGAAGGCTCCGGGGAGACCTTATAGTGGCCTTCCAGTACCTAAAGGGGGCCTACAGGAAAGAAGGGGAGGAACTTTTTACAAGGCCATGCAGTGATAGGATAAGGGGTAATGGCTTTAAACTGCAAGAGGGTAGATTTATATCAGGTGAAAGGAAGAAGTTATTTACTCTGAGGATGGTGAGACACTGGAACAGGTTGCCCAGAGAAGTTGTGGCTACCCCCTCCCTGGAAGTGTTCAAGGTCAGGTTGGTTGGGGCTTTGAGCAACCTGGTCTAGTGGAAGGTGTCCCTGCCCATGGCAGGGGGGTTGGAACTAGATGATTTTTGAGGTCCCTTCCAATCCAAACCATTCTACAATTAATGTTTCAGCTTCCCTTTCTCGTGCCCCATGTTCTCTGCTCCTCTAAATTTGTTGCTTCTACCTGCTGACTATGAAAAGAGCAACAGATTTACCTCTGCTACCAGCAACAGGAAAATCTCCTAAGTTTGGCCAGCAGGAAGTTTCTAAAAATGAAAAAGTAGTTTGAGCCCAGTGTCTTCCTCTTTGTGCACACGCAACTTGCTTAGTAACTACAGCTATGCCTTGTGTTTGTCATTCTGGCCAAATTTTCTATACCAATCCTCAATCCCACCCAAAAATGTGAAATTCAAACATGAACTTAAAATTTTAGCTATAGGCTCAGGGGGATGGTGGTATCTGTTTTCTGATTCCTTTGAGCTTACTTGGTCAGATATATGTATTCTGAAAATGAAAGAGGTGAAACTCACTCAAAAGTCTTCTTTTATGAACTGTGTTTTAGAGAATAATCATGAATAACTTCAGTTTTGAGACCAGTCATGGAAGTTGCTGCACTGGGCACTGGCTGCCGAGTTTGGCTGACAGGCTCTCCCCAGCAACAACTGCTACCATAAAGCACATGAAAAAATGTCCAGCGCAAACACTGCACCGAGTCCCATTTCCCACTGCCAGCCAGGGCTGTGAGCTTGAAGCCAAATCACTAGACAGTCAGGATCTTTGTACTGCAATTTACCTACAGGCTGCAAAAGAAATGAGCTTGCAGCAGGTTAACAGGTGAACTTTACACTGACAAAAAGATCACAAGCAGCCAGCCCTAGCAAGGTGAAAAGTGCCCATGAGAGAGCTCTCATCTTAGAAGACCTGACAAATTCAACTCCTGCACTGCCAAAAGTGTCACATTCAAGGCAGCAGGGGTGTTTGGGGGCATGCCTGGTTTATAAATACAACACGTGTTGTTTCAGCCTCTCCCAGCTATCACGTGCTGCCCTCTCATGGGTCCTCAGCCAGGTTGTATGTCCCCAAGCTGCTGTGTTCCTCACTAGAGATAAAGTTCAGCCAAGCTCATAATCAGGGAGTAGATATTTAACACTGTAAAATCTGTGCAGATCTCCACACACTCAGCAGTGATGATGTGTCCAATTCTCTGGTTAAACTGCCAGTGAACAGCAAGGTGTCTGAGTAAATGAACTTAGCTTACACTCTAGACACAGGGGTGGGATCATGTTCTCCCCAAGTTGATCAAATATTCTTATTGCATGGCCAGCTGTTTATCTCAGAGCAAAATACCAAGTATCCCATCACACACATCCCTGGTAATATCAGCAGAGCTGTGGCTGGACTAAAGAAACAAAAACACCATCAGCGGCTGAGATCCTCATACTCAACCTGAGCATGTGCAAGGACTAGATCCAAGGGCTTCACATACAGAAAATTTTGAGGAAAAGAGAAAATGAGTTTGTGAGTAAGGAACACGGATTTAGGTTGTGATTTATTCCAGTTTGAACAAAAGGAAAATGATATTACAGGAACAAATTCATTGTTGTGAGGCCAAGAGTGTATTTTTGTGGGTGGAGAGGTAGTTAGCCCTAGCAGCTGCACTCACACTGCTGGCTCACACTTACAGACCTAGTAGTACAGACACACTACTATAGACTTGTAGTCCTACACTTGAGATAAAAGCAAAAGCAGGTTTGCATCCCAGCTCCTGCACCTGCAGCATTCATAGCTCCACTACTGCCCTACAGGAAGAGAAACAAATGTTTCCCAAGCTTGCCCTACCTTTTGCTATTCTGAGGCATCCATCCTATCCTAAGGCAAAACATATTGACATTTCCAGGAAACAAAAAATTACTCCTTTTAGCAAAACTCGGAGCACAACAACAATTTTGTTTAGTCTTTAACAACCTAGAAGCTGAAAACCTCCCATCATTGTAATGATCTGCTTTCTTCCCAAATTATCAAGCAGCAACAGCAGTGCCAGATCTTCTAATTTATCTGAAATGTCATATTATTTTCAAAAAGAGAGGGAAGGTAAGGGACGAGTGAAGAAACATTTCACAAAGTTTAAATCCTGGATTCAGACAGGTATATGAAAATCTCCATACACACCACAAAACAAGTTTCCAACATCCATGGATGAATGAAAAAGTTTGAGATACTACCTTGAATCCTAAAGGCTCAAAAGTGACAAAATGAACATGCCACTTATGAATGCCTGGGTTGGCAATATCCCAGAAGAGCTTTGTTTGTTTTTTAAACTAAGGCCCTTGAAGCCACATATGTACTTGATAAATGAATAGAGGGCACGAGCAATCGCTTAGTTTGCTTTGTCTAATTCATCTCATTATGTTCCTGATGGTACCTGAGCAAAAGCAGAGATGAAAAACAATTTTCCTAATAAAATACAGATGAGTGTCCCCCCCAAAACACACAAAAAATTAGAATCTTTCTTAGTGCATCTGTTCTCTTGTAGTTATTGGTACATTTTATCTTAAATGTGCATCTATATTGCTGGAGATACACATGTAAAGTTTATTTAGATTCTTCAGACATCACCAAAAGGAACAGGCAGAAGATAAACTTCTTAATGAAGAAAGACTGATGACACACAAATACAAAACAAAAACAATTCAATACATCCTTAGCAAACTGAACTACACCTGCAATCAGCTTGCCAAAAGAATAACTTAACTGCTCTGAGATTGCCTGCAATTGCAGAGGACAGGTCATAGGGCCCACATGGATCCTTCCAGTCTGAGCTACTGAAAAATTATTCTTTAAATTATCTACAGTTCCTCTTTCTGCATCTTCTTGACAAATACAGCATTATCCCAAACACTGCCACATGTCAATAACAGGTACCCCAGAACACAGGCAAGCTGACTTTCACTGGTTCTTGCCTGAAGTGGAAAAATTCACTTACTTCACTGATGTTAAACGTTAAGATCAGCAGAATACCAGGTCAATACTGAAGCCAGCCACCTTGCCTGACCTTGCAGATCTCAAACTCTCTCCTACTCAGAATTCTAAGATTCATAGTAGGCTCCTTATTTTTCCACCTATTTTGTTGTTCTACAAGAAGAACTCTACCCCTGCTAAAGAAATAACATTTACACCATCCTGCCGCTCCCAGAGGTATTACATTGATTTTGCTGAGCAGCATTCAGGTTTTCCATGTCCACATCTGTAAGTTACGGTCTAACACAACTCATGCTGAAATTAACAAAAAGCTTCCCATCAATTATAAGTGGAATTTGGTCAGACTCATGGGGCACACAAGCATACGTCCAGCCAGCTTTTAAATTAATCAAGGTGGGGAGAGGGGAACTTCAAGCAGTAAAATATTAAAATTTTAGAGACAATTGAGAATTGAGTTCTATGTTTAATGCATCACTCAAATTATAAATTAAAATTATTTTTATGGCATTAAGATGAATAGCATTTCTGTAAAGCAGACCATTACCACAAAAGATAAAATGCACACAGATTTTTCAGTGACATTAAACACAATTTTCTTCTCGAAAAAATATGGATGTTCATGTAACAGTTTCTAAATACAAAACCAAGTCAGTCAGTAAGAAAACCACTAAATGTTTTAAGACGCTTGAATTATTTGTTGAAAAAAATCTTTTAGTTTGTTCAAATTAGCGTTTAAGTTTCTGCTAATCAATCTGCGCTTATCAAAGAGACTTGAGTAGGTCACCTAACTCCATTGCCAGAGGGCAAACCGTGCTGAATACCACTGACAAACAAAGGCCCTTTTCCCTGGTGGAGCCAAGGAAAGAAGCGAACATATCATTCTCAGAATTAAAGGCCCAAAGTGAAAATGCTTTCTAAATACATGTAATGGATAAGATAGTATATGCTATGATTTACATAAAGATGTACCTCACATAAATATTTGAATTGCAACCAGCTAGTAGCAAAAGTGGAAAAGCATCCTGAGGCAGATGCAACAGTGTAGCAAAAGTGGGAAAGCATCCTGAGGCAGATGCGACAGTTAAATATTTGAAGTGGTAAATTGATAGCAAGAACATCGTCTTACATTTTAGAGGCACAGTCCAAATTATTGTACCAGTACAGTTCAGCCAAGCTTGTGACTGTGTTTAGAGAGAGACACACGCAGCACAAAATTTGGACCTTATTATTTTACTGTAGTACATACTAAATTCCAGAAGACCTTCAGTGAGCTACAAATACATAGGCATGTTACAAGTTTCCTTGATATCGGGAGTATAACACTGATGCAAACATGAAAAGAGTGTTTATGTATGTGGATATAAATATTTACACAGTAAAGACATATATAGAAACATCCTACCTCTCTCTAACCCACCAGTAGGGTAGGGACACAAAGTGTTTGGATAGGAAGAACAACTAGAGACAGGTCATTTTCTGGCTGTAATTTAACTTTTTTATTTGCTGTATTAGAAAGTTGTGAATGTCCCACATTTCATTAATTAGCATAATACAGAGATAATAAAATGAAACCCTTTCCACTGCACAGTAAATTTTATCCTCTGAATTGCTTTTTCAGAAATTATTTGGCTGGTATAGTAACAATTTTTAGGAAGTCAAATTCTTGCCTACAATAGAAAACAGTAAGCATAGTAAATACATGTCTTACAAAGGGTTAACCTTTTGAAGTAATCCACCACACGACAGAAAAGTCTGTTCCTGCTCATACAAACATACTATACTCACAGTAACAAAGAGCTGTATCAAACATCTCAGCCAGAATGGTGCTTATAAGTATTCTTAGCACAATTTTTCTTAAAACACTGTTCTTTTATTCAGTGGTCTATGCTCTCTATGGCTTTTCTCCTCAGAAGGTTTTTTATATGCCCACCTTATTAGTAACTGAACAGCTTCAATATACATTAGACTAGCAAAGTGAAATCACTAGTGGACTAACTTGGTTTTCTCTTATCTGCTAGAGACCTTAGACTAGACAAGGCCTTGAGATGAGAACAAAGGAATACAGCAAAGTTTTGGTTTTTATTTGAAGAAAAATGTTATTAAATTGACATTATTTGACAGTCTTCATAAGGCTCTTAAGAAAATTTATTCTATAGGTGGCTCCCTCTATACACAGGCCCTACTGCTGACACATCATCTGAGAGAAGTGTAACTAAGTCTAACTTCAGTTCCGCTGAAGATGAAGGGGGTGAAAGAAAGGCAGGCACCTTCAGTCGACTCCAACTGGTTTGGGAAGGAGGATGCTATTTATTGTTGGCATTGCCTCCGCTGAGACCAAGCAACAGATTGTGTATGCACCCAAGTGCATGACCTGGCAAAGTAAATAGGGTAAGTTTAAACCACCTTTCACTGTCATTTAACACCAAAGCTTCTAACTGGGTGTTGAAAACAAGGAGGGCTGTGAAGATCCTGGGAGGGAGATGTTTTCTGTTCACAGCTACTGAGCCAGAGAGCAGCTGCTTTTTGCATCACCTGCATCACTGTTTTGCCACTGAGTTAAGGCAACAGTTAAATACAGGAATCCGGCCTGGGCAGAGCATCTGCTTGATTAACATACAGTGAAAAGAATAATAGAAGAAAGCATCAGATTTCCACCCCAGTCTGGCAGTCAGTGGCTCTCCTGAGCTGCAGACACTTTCACAGGCAGCTCAGGCTATTCTCCAGGGACCTGTATGATAGCCACTTAAATTCACCGATTACCCTGGTTGTATCCTAAAGTGTTTGAGTTTAATAGCTAGAATCATAGGGAATATGTAGAGATTTTCTAGCACAAATTTGTAGAAATACTTTAAGCCAGGGACTCAGTCAATATGCCATCTTTTTATTAATTGAGACGGCCTTACTACTTTGCAGTGGTTATTTGTAGTCCAGGTTTAGACATATCATTTGTCTTAACTGAAAGCTTTACAGTTGAACACTTTCAGAAGTGACACTAGCTAAAATTCCCAAATTATATGCAGTATTTTCCACTATTTTCTGAAAACAAATATGGAACAGTAAAGGGTTCTGTTTAAGGTGACTAAGCATTCATTGCCATGCTCAAACCACTAGCAGAGCAAGTGACACACTATGGTTGTCTGGTTGTTTTTCCTAGTAAGAAAGGAAGCCTCCTGCAATTTTTCCCACTTCTGTACAAGCAAATGCCTCAGCAGTACTCCTTCATGGGCTTCTCTGTTCCTGTCTCCCTCTACAAACAGAAATCCTTACAATTCTCCTTTTCTGTGTTTGTCTGAATTCCCTTGCTTAATGAGACTTCTCTGCACTTGTGCTAATTTACTCCTACTATGGTTCTCAGCTGCTGTTTCTGCATTTAAGCTTTTCAAAGGTTACCAAGAATCTACAGCTCCACAGGCAAAATTCTCCCTAAGCATATCCTTTTTTCTCAGCTGCTATCAAAGGGTGAATCCATCGTTCGTAAGCACCTGAGCTGCTCACAAGCCTCATCTGTAATGCAGAAAAATTTCTGTCACATGTAATAATTTTTCATCTCATTAGTGGCATTAGACCGAAAGGATAGAGGGATGTTGCCCTGACACAGCTGAAGCCACTATTGATACAAAACCATTCACTGGTGCAAAACTATGGGTGCCTATTTCAACTTAATATGGGCCTATTTCAATGCATCTTCAGTCTACCATGTCTTTCATGTTAAATCCCAAAACTAAAATAAACCAGTCTCATTAAGCAAAGTAAGAATGCACACATACAGCTTTTTGCATCCACTTAACTATATTTGCTTGAAAACACATTAATTCTGTAAGCTTGACTGGATTTTCCCTTTCACAGCTGTATTGTTTCCTTACACCCTCCTAGAACACGCTGCACTTGCAAACAGTAATGTGAGGCCTTATGGATATAAATGGGAAGTTTTGTATAAATAACCACCTAAACTATTTCTTAGTGTGAATGGAAAATGTTACCAAAACATACAGAAAAGGATATTTAGATGCAGTTGTCTTAGGGGAAATGAGAAAGCAAAAGATTACTCTAAAAAAGACAGCTAAGAATATGGGTCAGACGAGCCAGCAGAATACTTTTCCTCCAGTATAATCCCTCACCTCTAGCCTATTTATGTGATTCTTCACCGTATGTTTTGTCCTTATTCCAAGGTTATGAGGACCAAGGGGAATAGGCAATATTGATTAATGGTATCTCAGAGTTTGAAGAGTTCAGCTGTAATTACACATTCTTTGAAGGGTGTTATCTTTTCAGAAGAGCAGGTGCAAACACCACCTCAGTTTTAATTTATTTTCTGCTTTTCTTGACCACGTCTCTTTAATGCAGGAGAAAAAGTTTAATATTCATTATCTTGTACAGCTTGATAAACTCCTCTCACATAATCTGAGAAAGACTCAATCTCAGAGCACATTCAATCATTACTTCAAAGGGAAGGCAATCCAGAAGGACCGTATCACCTCCCTGAACAATGCAGCTGTAAGCCACATTGCATCAATGAGGCCTGATGTTGTGTTGCTTGTACACAAAATATCTTCTGACAAGGGGAATGATCAATTACAGCTACAACAGGATATCCCAACCATGCTAAACTTGTATTTATTGTCTGTACTTCTCTTAGCTTTTAGGCCAGGTATCCCTCCGCAAATCTCATGTCCATATGATAGACACACACTGGAGCTCAAGTCAGGTAATATCTGTAAGTACACAGTCTCAGCTAGGAAATACAGATCATAACGCCATGAGACAGGCACTCAACCTGCACTACAGCTTCCACACTCATCCCTCTTCTGTCCTCTAACAAACCAGTTCTCACTCAGACATGTCCCTCCCTTCTTAGCTTGACACGCACACAAAACTAAAAAGAAAACATTTAACCTGCTGTATAGCCTTGTTGCTCAAGTGAAAATTTCTAATTCTGGATGTCTAGAAAAAGGTTCCTAAATCTGGATCTAGACATTTGATTTTTCCAAGACACACAGATCCTACTGAAGTCAGTGGACAGTGCAGGTGTTAAACAACTCTGAAACCAGGCCACTTTAATTTAGCTGTTGAAACAGCAAGATAGTATAATATTTTTAATTCCCCATATTCTGAGGAATCTGAGCCATCACTTTATACCATTTCCTCCTCTTTTTCCACAGATTTGTCCCATTTTATCACTCACATCACCCCAACAGTTTTCTCAGCTCTTTCCCTAACAGCTCCTGAGATAACAGAACTCAGGTAATTTCTGTTTTGTTGTTAGGATTTTCTTCTCTTCCAGCCTTACAGGAATATGTCCATCTGACTTGGGGTATCTACCCATTTAGTTGCCTGCTCTCCCTTTTTGAGGCAGCTTGAGCTTCATCTTTGGTGCGTACATTGTCCTACTTTCTTCAATCCAGTTGTCCTCTCCACCCCCTTCTCCCCTTTTTGATCCCCAGCCTCATTTTATTCCCTGATGGCTAGGCAGCAGAAAAACAGGGGCAGTTCAAAGAAAGCAGGGCAATGGATATCCACGCAGATGAAGAGATCCCCACCACCATCACCTGACAAAATGGGCATTATTAGGGCAGAGAAGGGAGCGTAATGCCTTCACACTGTCTAGTCAGAGAGTCTACAATCGGAAAACCCTAATACCAGAGAATCTGCCTCTCCATCACTCAAGAGCAACTGCGCTCCCGCTCCCTCCTCAGCCTGCCAGGGAAACACCCAGACTATCCAGAGAAAACAAACCTGCACTGTGTGGTGACAAAGCTAGTAGATGCACAAAGACATGTGCTACGTGTTTTGTCCAATGTGCCAGGTGTCCACACCATGCAGTAACCAGTTTCATATTCAGTCCCATTAAAGCTCTCTCCTGAACCCATTCACAGCCCTCCTGACCAGCTAACCACTGAATTTTTCAGCTGGAATATACTGCTGTGTATGGAGACACCAGGAGAGAAGAAACCATGATCTTTCAGGCTATTAATGTCCTGTAGAGGTTTTAAAAGTTGAGGCAGGCTTTGGATTGGTGGAAGAGCAATGAAGATAAAGGAGGATTCAGGGAAACGTGCTAACAGAAACTCTTTCACAAAATTGATGGGCCATTACCTTTTCTCTCTTCCTTGTTAGCGAGCTGCTCAGAAAGCAAAGGGCATGCACCAGCAGCCAAGAAGGGGAGACAAAACCCAACCTAAGGAATGATTAATGTACACTCCTGCAGCTCTCAAGTGAAAAGAACAACCCTTTTATAGCTTCAGTAGGCTAGTATTTTCCAACATGCTTTTAAAGCCCAGAAAAAAACCATGTCATCGGTGGCTTGTTAAGAAGCAAACACAGCACTGACAATTATTCACTGATACACCTGTGAGACCACAAATCCTCCATGTGACAGTGACCTTACTGATCTTGAAATCAAGCTACTTAAGCAAGTGCGGGGACTTTTTTTATTTACAAATAATACTAAATGAATCGTCATGTCTCTGTTTTCAGTATAGCTGGAGACGAAGACTGTGTAAGAGTACAGTGGCTTCTACTTCTAAAAATCACACAGTATCATCTAAGAAGCGAAGTCTGCCAAAAGGCTAGACAGATACAATATATTTATTTTCCTTTAATGCCCATATATATATATATCTCAAACATAGGAGCTCTGAGTCTACACATATACATACTCATACATACATGCATAAACACCAATTTGTGCGAACTTGCTTTTGTTCACAATTGCATGAAGGTGCTCCAGACTTTCTTAAGGTCAAACATATTTTACTGACTGATTAACTGAAAACAAGTGATGTTACCTTTCAAAACACAAAATCACCACACAGCCTAAGTGAACAGTACGATGAAGCCTTTGATTATTACAGAACCGTTAAAAAAATAAACTCTAGATGTCAAAATAATAGTGTAATGTATGGAGTCAGTGATTACAGCCTCCTGGAAGATGTTTCTGCCTGAGGTGAGTTAGCAGACACATCCTCAGATTAAACCTTCATCAGCAGATCTCTGTATTTCATCAATCTTTCATTATGGTACAGCTTAGAAAATCATCTGGTCAGATGTCATTAGAAAACCTCTTCATCTTCCAAAGCATAATCTACCCAAATAAATTACTACAAACAAAACAGAGTTAAAAAGGAGGGCTTGCAGATCGTTATGGTGTTCAAATAGCTCAAAATAGAGGAAAATATAAATTTCTACAATATTTTAAAATTGAAACACTGCCTTTCACAACAAATCCAATATATTTTATTATACAGGCTCTTGGACCAGAAGATGTAGCTAATTAACAAAACTCATGTGCCACAACTTCTAGAAGAGCTTAATCCCAGAAACTGGGATTTCATCAACTTCCTGGACAATTAATCCACCAAAGCAGCAATGAGATACCCTAACTTTTCTCTGTGAATGGCAAACTCATAATCAGGGAAAGTTGCTCTTGCAATCAGCGAATGGCTCTAGTGTTTCTTACCTCAGAACCAACAGGTAATTTTACCAGGATGAGCTCAAGGACTGTCCTGTCCTGCTAATTATATGGAAAAGTGCAATTTCCATCTCAACAATATGGTTTTCTCAGCTTGGGTTCTCCAGTCACCAAATGCTTTTTTTCTTGTGTTAGTGCTTCTTCAGCAAATGCTACATCATTTATGCTACCCTTCAAAGCATGTTTCCTATACTGAACCTCTCTACACCCAAAACACAGTGTGTATCTGATTACTCAGTCGTAAGTTTCTTCTTTCTGCTTGTCTTTTGGATCTTCTGATATCTACCATCACATGCAGTCTGAGTTTACTTACAAATAATGGCTACACTGCTCTTCCTACAATCTTTTTTTTTTTAAAAGGGTCCACAAAACATTAAACAAATAAAATTTCAAAAAGAGTGAGCTCCAGTCCTCAAAGTCATACTGGACACAAAATTTCTGTAGAAGCATCTATCAAAATTCTTATGAAGGGCTAAGAATAGGAAAGCTCTAAAATCAAACTGCTTATAATGAAAAAAAGATTCCAATAAAAGCGGCTAAGAACATTATTGTGCCAGCAAATGAAATATTAAGGCTGGTTTTGATCGTGTGTTTATATATTAAACCTTCAATAAACTATTTCTGGCTGTTATTTACAGCAACCAATCAAACAAAGCCATGTTCTCTAGAAACAAGAAATGTTCTACACGGAAAGGCCAACTCCCTCGTCTGATGGTAGAAACACGAGAGAAGATTAGTTTATTCACTCTGCCAGGTTCTCTGTATTGTCAATGTCACAAATAAAATCTATTTGCAGGAATACAGTAGAGGAAGCTTCTACCTTTTATGACCAAGAGGGAGCACACTGAGTTTGTTTGCAGGTTTATTGTTGTTTGGGTTTTTTTTTAACTTGGACCTATAGTTCTCCCACATACTCCATAACTAAACTTTTTTCTTAATAGAGACAGGAGTTTCTGCAGAAGTCTCAACAGAACTGGAATTCATCTTTGGTCCCCAGATATGGCATGAAAATGGGCAGGAGTGGGATCAGAGATGCTATTTCCTATGCCTTATACATAGCCTTTGGTAAATGTTGTGGGATACCAAGGCAGGTCTCTACGTCTCTAGGTCAGAGTAGACAGAACGACCTGCACACACACAACCTTTCCCACCAACTCATCTAGGAGAGTTTGATATTGCCTCTCATCCACAGATACATTTCACCAAAAGCTTACAACATTCTTGGTGCCACATGATTGCAAAAGGCACATTTCTCTTAAATGTCCCTTTTCAACATCAATGTTTCTATCAACAGTTCTGTCTTTAGGAGAAGCAGGTACCCAGCCTAAAGAAACATGACTCATTATCTTATTTTATAAACAACATAATGGAATGATTTTATTTTCCAAAGAAATGTAAGTATTTGAAAAAAGAATGGTAAATGCTTCAAAAAAATTAATGAAAAGCAAAACTGGCTTCCTTTATTCTGCATCACATTTAGGTGCTCCTTAAGCTGCTCTATTTACTTCCTGACCAAAGCAAGCCACTACAAAATCTGACTTGAAGGGAAATGTGCAATGCATTCATTTTCTGAGGCAAACGAAATACTGTAATGGTTTATTCATAAGAAGTTAAAACCTTTTTATTTCCCTCCATTTCAAACTGGATTTTCCCCTTTTAGATCTCTCAAAAATCTGCACCAATGGAAGTGAAAAACAGTAAAAAAACCCAAACTACCATCAGTCATTCATAGAAATAAAAAATTTAGAAATTTTATAACAGAAACACTTATCACCTTTCCTTCTGGAAATTTAGCCAGAGATAATCAGAAACTTTGGGGAAGGAATAAAGAAGTTGCAGAAGATGTTTTACTGGGAAAGATTTTTCAGGTCCAAAATGACATTTTCCATCAAAAGTCAGAGACAAAAAAAACCCCACCCTAACTATTGCAAATATCTCAATAATCAAACATGGACAAAAAAGCAGCAGCTCATTAGCGTTATTCGATCCTTACTACCCATGTGTCAGGATAGGTACTGCCTGAAGATCCTGGAATTACTCGAAGTGAATGACAATGTTTTTGATACACCGAAATGCTCAATGGGACAGGAAGACAGCTCGCTGTCCCTCTCTATAAGAAGTCACCTTCACAACCCTGTTCCCACAGCAATGTTCAAGACAAAGAAGGATGCTACCAAAAGAAGACCAGTCAGGAACAGAAGCTAAGGAAAGACTGGCTTCAGGGGAGGAAGTCCTTTAGCACGAACTTGTGGTTGCTCTCTACAGCAAGGAAGAACTTCAGCTCACAGGCACTCAGGTTTCAGGGACAAACCTTAGTTTTCTGCAACACCCTGAGGAATTTTCTTGCATCAAGATCTTTAAGTAAGAGTAATGGCTTAAAACCATTACTCTTCCCTCAATCCAACTTTTTTCTCCATCAAATCAAATATCTCAAGAAAGGGGAAACACATGCATATGGTCAGAGTGTAAGTAGCACGTGTAACTTGGACCAGCAGGAAGACATGATTTCACATAGCCAGGACAAACATACTACAGGACATATTTGAAAATATGGTTCTATATAAAAAAGTATTTTGTACATCTGAAACTAAATAATGTTGTGTGTGCAGTTTTATGCACCTGGCTGAATTCATCTGAAAGGTTTGCTCAATATAGGTTTAGCAAAACAGCATGTATGTGATAAACTACGAAAAGCAGAGATCTTAAAAAGTAACACCAACAAGAAAAAGAATTTACCCATCCTCTCATAGCCCCTGGGACACAACTGCTCAATTAAATGAATAGGTTTTATACCTAACTTCCTCCAGGTGTATGTGTATTCTGTATCAGCAGACAGAAATAGCACCAAGTCAAAAGGGATAAGGAGAGTGAAGACTCACCGGCCGTTGTCACGACCCACACCCCAGACTCTGATGCTCACAATGGGCTGTGAATGAAGAACTGTGCGGTCCATGGGGTCAATCAGGTTCAGCATGTCATTTTCCAGTATAAGGTACATGTCTTTGCCCTGCAACTCCAGAAAAAGTACAGTTAGTTACACAGTACATCCCCCTCTCAAACTGACTGGAATCAGGGTGTTATGCCTATGCTGTTTAGACTTGCATCCTCTTAATTTACTCAAGAGTTTCAGTTTGTTCCAAGAGCAATTGAAAACAAGTTCATTTACCTCTGGTGTGAAAAAATTCTAAGATAGTATCTTGCTACTTCTATATTTTTAAACAATCCCCATCACAAAAAGCTTTGATACCTTCTAAATGCAACTGTTTGACTCATTCAACCCCATGCTACTGAGTTATTCGACAAATTACATGTTTATCCTTTCTCAAGTAAATTCTTCAATACATTAGAAGTCAAGAACTGTCTTAACAGTAAAGGCTCACATTAAAACCTGTACTCTTAAGGCAGAGTTTCTTCCTTCAAACAATGTGCTTTGTTTCCATAAACTTTAACCAACGGGTCATGGGAACAGACAGCAATTTGTACATGTCAAAGGATTTCTAGGATACTCTTTGAAGAAAGATTAATTAAAGGGGAAAACCTAGCATTAAGACATGAATGTGAATTCTGCCGGTGACTGCAGAATCATGGAGCCAGGGTTTCTCCCTAGTTCTTCTGGCATGTAAGAACAAGAAGAATGCTTTTCCCCTTAGAGGAAACAAATTTAGAGGCAATTTTCCTTTTGATGCTAATTCGCAAATGCTAATCTTCCTCCTATGGTTAGCATTTGCAAAAGGTCTGCTGCCTGTTCTGTTACATCTACTAGCTCTCTTTTCAGAGGCTGTACATCTACTCTGCAGACCGTGGGATCCCATGGAAATGGTCATGGATCTGTTGCCAAGAGGTAAGACAAGCTCCTGCTGATAATAACAAGAAGAAAGTGGGGGCTATCAGCTAAATGTAGAGTAATTTGTTTCCTCTCTATTTTGCCAGAACCTATAAATGAACAGAAAGAATAGAAAGGGTCTGACTTCCTACTGACAGTGTTTCAAAAATGACCTTTTTCTTCACCTCAGTGACACAGAAACCCTCTTCCCACTTGGTTACAGTGGCTCACATCTTAATGACATCTAATTTAGTGTCTGCATAAGACACACATTCATGTCACCCTGGGAGGGCCTGCTTCCAGGGTTTCTAGGCTAGGCTGGAAGGGGCAGGTACTGTCTACCACCTCTGCCCCCTGAATCTCCTAACAGAGATTCCAAGGGGAGCTGTGACAGAGCTGGCAGCGCAAGTACCAAGAGGTGTGTGGGAGAGGAAGGGGACACAGGCTGGTATATCTGATGCCAACACAAGAACATCTTGCCTGATGGAAAAAGTACAGCTGTGGCTGAGATGCAAGGCTGGATAGACAGGCTGCTCCTGGAGAAGCAGAAGCAGATGTAGCTGCGATAACCATGGGGCGAATTAGCAGCATTCAGCTGCTTGTGGCATACAGAAAAAGAAACATGGGAAATAAAACACGAAAGCCAGGATGACACAAGGCAGACCAGGATGATGAAGGAAACCAAACAGAAAACAAGAGTCATCACAAAGAAAAAGGTTGAGAAATTTGCTTGAAGGTCAGAAGCAGTAAACAGACTGTGTGAAGAATGTTACCAAGTGTCACAAAGATTGCTTTTTGGACTCATTTTCTCCTTATATATTTGTTCCAGAAGGAAATTATTACAAGAAGGTAAAATCTGTTCATCATGCAAAATACATTGGGATTAGGGTAATAAAACTGAATCCAAATTAGCTGGAAAAGATTGGAGAATGGGCAGATAAGCAACATAAGTCACAGAAAATTATCCTTGCAATGCTCAAGGGATAGCTTGGCCACAGCCAGAAGCAATATATTTTGCTAAGTTTTGTTGCCTTATTATACAGAAGCTATTTTAGAGATGAAAACACTGCATAGGGTGAGAAATTATTTAGACAGACTGAGAGCTTGAGCCTCAGTGTCTCAGACTGCTGAAGAGTGTCAGAGACCTGATGGTCCAAGATGAAGAAAGCTCTCACAGGAAGAACCATGAAGGGAAAGACAGACTCAGTCCCAGCAGTCTTTCAGGGAAGTGTTATATACTGTGGCATATAGGTCAATGGCAACAATGTATCTTTTTCATATAAGTGATTTTGTAATGTACAGAAATATAATGCACAGCAAAGCAGTAACACAAACAGATGAGTTGCGTTTTTCTTCTTAGATATTACAGAACCATGGAAATTAGAAATTCACAGGGAATTTCTTTTGGAGGGAAGCGGAGGGCATGAAATCCCACATTAAAGCCAGTGACAAAGCTTCTTCATGGTCAGGATTTTACCCAGAGTGTGTGGGGGCTTTGTGTTTTGTTTTTTTAAATCATTAAAACTTGGGGATGGTCCTAGTTCCAATTTCACTTTCATTACATTCTAGATAAAATAAATCTTTAGGCAATCTTAAGACCCCTATCTGCAGTCATCAGTTCTACCTTCATAATAGATTTATGCTGCATGTGCTCCATCTGATATGTCAGTGATGAGCACACTTTTTTCAGATTCCTCTCTAAAACTTGCCTTTTCCAATCACTCTTGAAGCATTACATTGCCAGCAGAAAAACGTGGTTGTAATGATTTCTTTTAAAATCAAGAAGACAATTTACTTCAGGGGCCACCTATTCAAGCACAGTGTCTCTATTGTTTTGTCAGGTTGATTTTTTCTGTTTTCTTATAAATAGCATTCTTAATTAAAACTTCCATTCAAGAGGACCAAAACTTTTCATCAGTTTGGCTTGAAAATCTGTAAGGGTTTCCAAGAAAGAACAACGGGATTGACAGAGAAATATGGAAAAATTTTAGTATTAATTCTTAAACCAAAACAAAGCACATTATTTCAAAGTAAACAATATATTTCAAGTTGATCAAAGTTCTGTCATCTGAAAAATGGATGGGATTGCACACATGTAAAAAGACTGGGGGTTCTTCCCTCCTGGGGTCGGCAGTAAGTCCGAAGTCCATGACTGACACATCTCTGCTTGTCTAGCTATATTAACTAAATAAAACTGCTCCCAAAAATAAAGAGAAGGGAGACCAATGTTATCTCGTTCATTTATATATACAATATAAATTTCTTACATTAAAAAAGCCCTTCTGAAATTACTTCAAATAGATAGGGCACTCTAACTGTGTCCCCTGAAACATCATGTTCATTTTTAAACAGGCACTTTCTCCCAGTTGCTCCTCTGAAGTGTCTGTGCATTGCTGACGTCATAGCCAGGACACTGGACACAAGCCTTAGACTCTAAGAATAACTTGGGAGACTGAAGAATATTCTTCCTAAAATTTTTACTGAAGTAGACAAGTCTTTCTTTTAATTCCTCTTCTGTTCAGCAGTGCTGTTTCTCTTAGATCACACAAGTATCAGTGAAGGTAACAACATTCACTCTTGCATCACTTTTGCATTCAGATCTTGTGTAGTAAATCCACATTAGTGTAACCCTCCTGAAAACAAGTCAGGAGAGAGGCAGAGAATAAGATTTGGCTGAAGTTTAAGTTGCTTCATGATCAATCAAATAACAAAGATGTTTTTCTATGGATTTGTGTCCTTTGTCCTCTGTATGTCCCACCACTATAACCCCAGCTTTTCCTTTCTTCTTGTTTCACTTACTGAACCCTCCACACCTTCCAGTCATCATCTGTCCCCAGCACACCTTTTCCATTCCCCAGCTCTTTTCCATACCACAATACCTCTAGCTTTCTTCCTGTTTCTCCCTGTGTTCCTGCAGTGTTATCCTGTCTTTGCTGCCAATTCAGAAAGAAGCACAGAGCTTGCACAGTTCAGCTGGTGAAGGTGAATCCACCACCAAACCAAGAAAGCGCAGAGCTGGGCTCTCTGTTTTTCCCTCACTGTGTGGGAATTTGGCATCCTTCAAAATTGGATGATACTGGTGAACAGATTCAAGAGTTATTGGAGTGGAACCAACAGACAAAATTAATTTCCTTCTGAAACACTGATAAAATAATCATCTTAAAATAAGCCATCTGTCCATCAGCCTCAATCTTCTCATATATTTTAGAAGCACGGGTCACACCAGTCTGGATTTCCTTGAAGCCCTTTTGTCACTGGGAAACGTGTGAAAATGCTGTTTCAAAGCACCACTCTCAAACCTCTGGTCAGGAGAAAGACTTCCACTGATGTCAACAGTTTGTCCCAACACTGTTGCACAGGTGTGTACTAGCACAGGTATAAACATGAAGATGAGGTCTTTGTGGCACCTGCTGTCTTGAAAAGTTTGGAACAAAACCATCAACACTTTCCTTGAACCCTTTTCTATTTTTTGGCAGTGCCAGCTGGGATAGGGAAATCCCAAACACAGAGTGGACATATTTGCCTACAGAGTTGTTCTCTCAAGATGTTTTACGACATGAGAGGTATGTTCCAAGAGGAGGAGAAGTTCACCCTGTTCTTACCTCTCCCCAAATGCCAACAGTGTCTCTGATGTCGTTTTTACAGTAAGAGAGTTGTCTGATGCAATTGTTCACAGCAACACTGCTTTTTCCAGGAGCAAGATCTTCTTCTGCCATTTCTACCCAGCCCAGAGATCGCACAGCAAAGCACTGAAAAGAAACCAGAAAATACCTGAACATGTATCAGAGCACACAACATGCTGCTGTATCCAGCTATGGAAATCTTGCCATGAAACAGAAATTACTCAGTTAGGGTTAAAGATCCCTGGCTAGAAGGGGAATAAAATCAAGATCTTGTAGATGAGCTTAAGCTCAAAGATATGTAAATTTAAATATAATTTGAGAATGGCAAAGTAAAAATATTCAAAAGAACAAAAAAGAATACATGACTTGCCGGGAAAGGTATCTGTGGAGGTAACAGTAATGCTTTACAATAAAAAGCTTTTGTTAATATAAAGGAGGAAACGAGGGAGCAGTACAAATAGTAGGACACACACAAACACAGAAAAATAAAGGAAAAAGCACAACTATAGATACAGTAGAATTGAAATTTTAGCTACTATCTAGAGTTCAAACTGAAAAAAAAGAAGATACTATTGGATTATATCTGTTGTGAGATTCACACTCATGGTTTATCTCAGTGCCTGGCTCTTAATCAGAAATCACAGAATCATAGAACGGTTTGGGTTGGAAGGCACCTTAAAGATCATCTAGTTCCAACCCCCCTTCCACTAGACCAGGTTGCTCAAAGCCCCGTCCAACCTGGCCTTGAACACTTCCAGGGAGGGGGCAGCCACAACTTCTCGGGGCAACCTGTTCCAGTGTCTCACCACCCTCACAGTAAAGAATTTCTTCCTTATACCCAATCTAAATCTACCCTCTTTCAGTTTAAAGCCATTACCCCTCATCCTATTACTACACTCCCTGATCAAGAGTCCCTCCCCATCTTTCCTGTAGGCCCCCTTTAGGTACTGGAAGGCCACTATAAGGTCTCCCTGGAGCCTTCTCTTCTCCAGGCTGAACAACCCCAACTCTCTCAGTCTGTCCTCATAAGCGAGGTGCTCCAGCTCCCAATCATCTTCGTGGCCTCCTCTGGGCTTGCTCTAACATGTCAATGTCCTTCTTATGCTGGGGGCCCCAGAGCTGGACACAGTACTGCAGGTGGGCTCTTGTGAGGGCGGAGTAGAGTGGGAGAATCACCTCCCATGACCTGCTGGTCACACTTCTCTTGATGCAGCCCAGGATACAGTTGGCTTTCTGGGCTGTGAGTGCACATTGCTGGCTCATGGTCAGTCTTCCATCCATCAATACCCCCAAGTCCTTCTCCTCAGGGCTGCTCTCAATCTTCTCATTGCTCAGCCTGTATTTGTGCTTGGGATTGCACTGAAACCATGGGCAGGACCTTGCACTTGGCCTTATGGAACTTCATGAGGTTTGCACAGGCCCACCTCTCAGGCCTGTCCAGGTCCCTCTGGATGACATCCCTTCCCTCCAGCATGTTGACTGCACCACACAGCTTGGTGTCATCGGCAAACTTGCTGAGGGTGCACTCAATCCCACTGTCCATGTTGCCAACAAAGATGTTGAACAGTGCCAGTCCCAATACCGACCCCCAAGGAACGCCACTTGTCGCTGCTCTCCACTTGGACGTCGAGCTGTTGACCACAACATTTTGATTGTGACCATCCAGCCAATTCCTTATCTACCAAGTGGTCCATCTGTCAAATTCATTTTGTGGTGGATTACAGCAATCATTTCTACAGTAACTTTAACTAAGATAGCAAACAATAACAAATTCAAAGCACTAACAAAGAGATAAGCTATCATAAGAGGAAAGCAGGCTTTTTCCAGAAGAAGTTGAAAATGACCTTTAAAATAAAACAATCTAATTATACAGTTTTTTAGCAGAAGGATGTTTAGCCAACCAGAGCACTCAGTTGGCAGAACAAGCCAAGCCGACATTACTTTGCACATATGGTGCTTTTTGCAAACAAAACAAAATGGGAGAAATTGAATGGCAACATCTCTACCCTACATTTACTAGGGTAGAGAATAAAAAGCTTTAATTCTGAAAAAAACTCACACATTTGCTCTCAAGCTTTAGGGTGAAATACAGACCTCACACTAAGTCAACGGGATTTTGTCTATGAGACCAAGATTTCCTCCAGAGAACATCATGGGTATCTCACTCTCAAACTGCAACGCACTGCCAGAGAAGGACGCACAACAGACTTACTGGTGTACCTTGTTAATAGGCACACCAAGCATTTATGATTGTCCCTAAAGGTTCAGCAATAATAGTTTCTGAATGATCCCATACCAAATTCCTGCTCTCTTCTAGGTGTTTAATATGGCAACACCACCACTGAATGCTGCCAGATCAAATCCCGCCCTATTTCTGAGCTTGGCTTCCCTGTGACTCTTTGCTTGAGTCAGTGATTAGATAGTGCACCAGCACTGATATGAAGTTGCACTCAGTTCTCATACCCAAATCCTCCTCGATAGCCATGATGCATCCTATGCAGGTGCAGGATTTGGCAGGCACAAATTCCAAAAGTAGAAGTGAGACAATTTACAATTATTAACTGAAAATCTGCCATCATATAACATCTCTTTCACCCCAAGCCTCCCCTTGCCAAGACGGATCAAGTATTGATGTCGATTATGTCAAAGTACTCAGTCCTTGAGTAACACTGAAGCAAGCAGGGTACCATATGTTTCTTCTGAAATGTTATCCTGTTCTGAAATGCTACACAGTTCTGGCAAACTGACTTGCAATTGTTTCAGTCAATCCAGGCCCTGTTAGGTAGTCAGCGCAATTTTGACCTTGCAAAGACCAACACTCATTGTCCAGCACTGCCGCCTTATGCCACAGAGGTTTCTTTGCTGTCAGCAGCATCCTGCAGGTCTCAGGAAGGTAGGCAATGATCCTGGGAGCTGCTCGAAGGAAGCTGGCACTGGTGACTGCTGGGAGCCCCGCTGCCTTCAGTGGGACCCTGCCCACACGGGCACACAGCCCAGGAGCAGCAAGAGCAGGTCCACACTGGAGTTACCAATTAATTCTTCTTCTTGAGATGCAGTAAATAAATCAGCTTCAGAGTTCAAAAGCTGACACTGAGTATTCATTTCCCACCTTCTAAAGACTGCTGTGAAGTCAGTAAGTAGATCAAGTTCACCACCATCACTGGTGTGCCCTCAGAAAAAGACCCCAAAACACTAAGGTATTTTAAATATCCATAATATGTCAAATTTGGCAAACTAAGGGAGGAACAAAATTCACCAGTGGGTAAAAAGATTAATGAGTTTCTCCCTCCTTCCTTTTAAAACTTCTCTCCTCCTTTAGCCTTCTTTCAGCTTGCATAATGCACTCATCCAGACTACTTCGCCAAGCAGAAAACCCAGCCTAAGAGCTTGTCTCTTGTAGCTCTGGTACCTACTCCAAAAGCCACTAACAATGCATCTCATGTAAGGCATTAGACAACAAATACACTCTGCAAATTGTGTGTAAGCCTTTAGGGAGCATGGGTAAAAAAATTAAAGCCTTGCATGCCTCCAGATTTTTTTTTTTTGCTTTACAAACAAGGAAACCAATATGCAAATTCTCATACACTGCTGCTTCCTGACCCGGCTCTGCTGGAAATCCACAAAAGTGCTGTCTTTCAGATTTTAAAGGGAGATGAAGGAGAAGGTGAAAGAGGAAACAAAGGAGGGGTCACCACTCACGGGTGCTCTTCACTTCAAGGCTACACAAGATATTAAAATATCCATTTTTTAGCAATTATTAAGGTCATCTAATCTCAAGATTGCAGAATTGGTTTTGGCACGAGATGCTCATGAATTTTGCTGAAAGTGCTGCAATGCCCATTGGGGTATTAAATATTTATCTTTGCAAGCTTTTAAAATACAGATTTTTACTGTGCCAGAAGAAAGGGGTTTTTTTACAATTATTTCAATATTAAATTGAGTAACAGAATACTAGCAGAGAAACATTTTCTAAATCATCTTGAGAGGTGAAAAACTAAATATATACAATAAGCATACTGTTTACTCATTACTATTCATATCTCAACCACTTCTGCAATTTGGTAGCTGATTTCCAAACACAAAGATAAATATAGTCCTTGCACTGAACAGAGTATACTGTAAGGCAAAAAACTGGTGAAAGACAATCAGTTAAAGTTAAGAGCAGGTAAACATCCTATTAGTAAAGACAGTAAACTGTTCTGGTATTTTTTTCCTGGCCATTTTTATTCTATGCTTAAAATTCTCCAGTGGTGGGATCCACTATATTTCCTGCCCACTGTCATGACAGTAGAGCGAGCTGAATGAGACGCTCTTGACCATCCCTCAGAATCCCCTTTGTGTGAAGGGTTTGGCTTCCTTCCCCACTTCCATCCCCTCTCAGTGCTTCCAAGCTAGGTAGACATGAGAAGCCCTGTTGGATTCTGGAACCTGGCAAGTTTTTGTTTGTGTGTTTTATAAGAAGCCCTTACCATAACCCAAATAAAATGCTCTGGAACAGCTCCATCAAAACAAACTGATTTCCCAAAGACTTGCTGCAAACAAAAAAACTGTCAATAAAACCTAGAAAGACTCAACACCTGACTCACAAGGCAACTCAGGTACCTGAGAACATTCAAGAATTCAAGGTCCAAGAAACATTCTTATGATCAAAATACATGTAAAGACCAAAACCTTTCTACTTCTTGGTTAACTGAATACATGTGCTGGCATGATTCAGAATTGATGGCAGACCTTCATGCAGATTTCAGCACTAGAAAATATGAGGACTCAGAGTAACATGTTATACATACCACAGTATAAGTATATATACACACACCTATAGGGTGGGACAATGGTGGAAGTGTGCACACGCATGCCTGCATCCCCCTCTCACTCTGCACATTGCCAGCAACCTTATTATAAAAGATCCACTTCATGTTTTATTGTTAGTGGGTTTTCCCCCCCTTAATTATTTGACTCAGAGGTTCTCTTTAAAGCAAGAGAGCACAAAAAACCAACAGAAACAAACCACCTAGTGTCTCCAATCAGGTATGACCTAATTCTTAAACCAGGGCTAGCTGAGTTAACCATGACAGCAGAGTTGCTTAGTTCTCTAGCATGCTGATACAGCATCATGGTTCCCTGGCTCCCACCAATGATACTCACTAGTTAAGAGATAAAGTGCTTCCTTTGATCTGAGGAGGCTCTGCTAATGCACCTCTTTTCTCCTGGAACTAACATCTAGAGCCAAAAAAAGCCAAGCTGAAAAACAGAGTGCAGCTTGACTAACAGTCTATGAGCTTAATAAAATAGACATTCCTGGTAACGCCATTTGGTTAAGTACCTCTGCTAGAGGGTCACAGATAGTTACTGGCAAATCATAATTATTGGCCCATCATAATTTCAAAGTAATCCAGATGCCAGCTTTTGGCTTACAGTAGTATACCTAATTTCTTTTCTCTGTTACGAGAATAAACAAATAACCCTTGTATCAGTATTAACTTACAAAATAAAATCTTTCCTCAAAACAAAATCAGTTTTCTCTGCCTGATCAGACCCTCTGCTTTATCTTAAAATCAAAACTCTAAAAAGGATGATTTAAATAACCATATCTGAATAAAGATAAGTGAAACATGATTTTCCTATCTTCTTGTTCCCAGACTCTTTCCAACAGATAGCAATGAAAAACAGGTTTGAAGAAAAACAAAGAAAGTTGATAAATACAGCAGGACAAAAAAGATTTAGGAATTGTATACTGTCTTTGGATCACTGATGTTTGGGATTGGGAAGATCTAAGATACTACCACGAACACTGCATGTCTGAGAGAAGTGAATGAAAAAATATCATATAAACCATGGTATGTCAATGATCTTGTCTTCTCATCTTGACTGAAGACTTCACATTTCCTGCTAGGCTACACAGGACATTATGCAAAGAAAGTACACAGAGGAAAAAAGGCCACCTTATCACACACTGCCCCATGAAAAGACAGGTGAACAAAAATGAAAACGCAGGTATCATCACTCAGTTTTACAGTTCTGGGGAACACGTGTTTGCATGGTTGCAAATCAAATTAATGTTTCAGGGTTAATGATCTGTAGCCAAAGAACCAAACTCATAAATGATGTAATCCAAACTGTAAAAAGCTGTAAACCTCCCTCACAGTGCAGTTCTGATCTAAATATCACCTAAAGCTGGGGTGTTTTAGGTTTGAAGGAGTAAACGAACCATGGAACACACTTCTCTTTGGCATCGCAAATCCTTCACCACAGGGTAGGGTTCTGCTCTGCAGCAGCTTTTCCAAGAGGAATTCCAGAAGGAGCTTTGACAGGCATGCAGAACCATGACAAATCTCTGCACGTAAGCAAATGCCACAACTCTAGCTGTTGGCTCATGTAGTGCTAAGTAATGTACCTTTAAAAAAAACATAAAATAAAATAATCAAGGAAACCAAAGCAAATACAATCCCCTACCAGACAGTGGACAAGAGATCAATTACACAACTGATGGCAGAGTAGCAGTGGAAACTGCATGGATCATAAGGGCATGGGTAGAAAAGATCCCGTTACAAAGAGAAAATGGATTAGAAAATCAGTTTGAGAACAACAAACTAATGTACATTATAAAACCATGGGCATTGTTTTTCAGATCACACAGCTGTTGGTAGCTACTATGAACATCTACATTAAAATATGTTTGCCTTGATGATTTAAATCTGTGCTACTAATTTCTTCTCTACTTCTGAGCCTACAGGACTTGGTTTTGAGAGTTTCCCTTTGTTTCCCTTTATGTTTTTCCTTTTTAAAGGTTATATCTTTTTGCAGACATACATAAATCGTTACAGTATTTAATAAGGCCTTTTATCACAGACCACTGAGCAGGCTTGTGCCTGAGACACAACATGTAGGTCACATCATTAACCATTTCTTATGCAGCCAACACAATCTTAGAAATTCCACTTACATTTTCTTTAATAGTTTTAAAATAAATCAAACTATCATATTATTTTATGCTTTGGAAGATCAAGTATCATAAAATATAGCCACTCTATTCCAAGAAAGAAGTATGTTCCAGTATATTTGCCTGCTACACATCAAGAAAGCTTGCACTGATTCCATATGAAAATATTGGAGATGATCAAAGCTAAACTGAGTAACAAAAGAATAAAGACATCTTATGCAAATAATGAACAAGCACTATCATTTAACTGACATGAATAGACTGCAATGCACGCATATTTTCTCAGAGAAATACTGACAGTTTTCACATAAAAATTCTTAATTACAAAAAATTCAAAATGCAGAATCAGAAACATTTCCAGCTTTCTGTTGCAGTTCATGTTGTATTACTTGAATTGCTGAAAATGTGCATGTAATACAAAAATAATCATACAGACATTCAGGTCACAACAGAATTCAGAAATCCACTAATAATTGCTATTTCAAGCAGATTATTATAAACTAAACTTCTGTGGAATAAAATATGAGGGCTTTACAAATACTGTAAAAAAAACTTTACAATAAATTACTTCTCTAGAGCAGGTCAATATTGAACTTTCTGCTCTTTCAGTCCCTTACTCATTCTCCTGGACACTACAGTCTCATTTTTTCCAGATTCGCAGACTCCAACACATAGGATGACAGAAGTCCCTCTCTTGTTTTGAGCTTAATACTTCTGTCTCAGTGCTTCCTGATGGCTCATAGCCAGAGATCAAATCTGCTCTGTCAAGACAAGAAAATGTTGCAGGACCATTGTGCTGGTTCAAAATTTTTTGAATCCAAATTTCTTATTCATTACTGTATTTCTGAATCAAGTAAAAAATCTAGTCAGTTGAGAAAAACTGGAATGAACGCTGTTATTCTCTACTAATACCCTTTTGCTATATGTAGTTCTGAAGAAGAAATTAAAGTCACCTTATTTTTTTCTCCAGTCTTCTCAGTAAAGAATAGACTTTGACTTTAGATGCTTTGCAGATACCCTGACTTCACATCCTAAAGGGACTTTGCTTTGAGCTAAGTGTGTTTTGGGTTTCATTTTAATAGAGTGAAATAAAAACCATGCTTCCTTAGTGAAGAAAAGGCAGTCATATTTTTCACCAGAAACTAATAAAAGATGATAGTTGTAATGATGCTCAAATTATGGTCTATCTTGCAGAATAACTGAACTGTTAGGATAACTCAAGCCTGTTTCATTATTTTGCAACACACAAAAATGACTCCAACAAACATACATATGCTTTGTCAGTAAAGACAATCCCTGGAGGAGTTTACAGGGCATGAAAGAATGTGTGCATTCATTTCTTAAAAATTAATTCTCTGCACTTGTTAACTTTAACCTTAAATGTTGTATTTTTTCTGATGAGGGCTCTTGTGCAGCACTTTATTTAGTACTTGGTGCATAATTTCAAAGGTAACATGCCTGACATCCAACTTAAAAAGCAATAACCTTTAGGTGAACTCTCGACCTTACTGAATCAATGGAGAAGAACCCTCCATCTTCACTAGACTCAGAATTTCATCTCTCTTTAGAAGCAACATTGTTAAGAGTAATTTGTTTTCTGCAGAAATTATGTTTACAACAGGATCCAATGTCAATGAAGTTAAATCACTGTTGATTGATTCCCACTCTTTGAAAAAGACTCAGATAAACATGAATCCAGAGTTCAGAAATCCTGAGCCCTGGTGGGCCTCCCACATTTGAGGTGCCACTTACTGTCATGCTGCCTCCCTGCAGCACCGCGCAACAATCATCTTCAAACATATGGAATAACGCATACCCGCGTAGGAGCAACATGGCATTATGATATACTGCATCTCTCATGTTTTTAAATCTCTTAAGAGATAAATATTACCTCCCACTCCCTTTTCTCTTTGATGAAATGCAGGAAACTGCATGGCAAAGACGACTTTTTTCTTAAAGTGAAATTTAAAGCTAGAACCAATACCAAAATAAATATACGTGCTGGCTAGAGCTATCTAAATATTGCTCTGTCATTCAACACAATGTTCCATTTTAATTAATTTTTAAATTAACTTCCTCCATAAATGTACCTATCAGCGGGTCCACAATGGACAAATAACCCACCAAGCTTGTACCATGCTGTTTTCAAACTGCATATATACAATATATAACACATACATAACATACATAAAATATGTATTTTTTATATATATATACACACACACACAAATACACACTCTGTGCTTTTTTCATTAAAAATCTATGCAATGAAATGGTAAACTTCATGACACTGCAGACTAAACCAGGCTATTTCCCTGAGCTGCCCTAAACTGGCAAGCTAATGTAAATAATTGAAGAGAAATATGAAAATATCATCTGATCATTCTGTAGTAGCAAGATGATGAACAGACATTCAAGAGGCAGTTCATGATCAACAAGCCATTCTAAAGCTGGAGCTGACGGAGGCTATATATTGTTTTAGAGGCAAAATGGTCGGTCTCCGGTGGGGAGTGTGAAGCGCTGCAAGCTGCGATTACCTCTGCAGTGTATTAGCAAAGATGCTGGTGAGCTGATGTGGAGCTCTGCCAGCAATACCAGCAGAGGCTGAGCTAAACTGGGAGCTGTCTGCGCACTGAACCCATCAGTCTGCAGAGTAGCAACAGGAGATTTTTGCCTGTGGGACATGAATATCATGGAGACTGCTTCTTCCCCCAGTTTCTGTTCGCTCCCGAGGGCCCCTTCATCAATCATACAAAAAGTACTGCTGGCCCAGAAAGAGTTTACGGTGCTGCACCACAAAACAGTGAATAAACTGATTAAAAACAATTAAGAAACATTAAAATATTAGGAAGTGCAAATTCTTCCAAGAAAAAAAAAAATACTGTTCTTAGAGCAGCAACTAGGTTTTTCTTGTGCTCTGCTCAATAACCATGGTTTGTTAAATGGTTGTATACAGCAAGATGCTGCACACAGACCCCCAGCTAAGAAAAACTGCACTGTGCATCTCCAGGTGAAATGGTACTGAAGATGACACTGGCACTCTGACCTAGTGAAGTTACAGAAAACTCTTCTTAAACAGCCACCACCGGGCAAAACAGCATTGTTAAAATTAAAAATCAGATATATTCATGTTTTCTCAAACATGGCCAGCACTTCCTGGTAAAGTAGTTACAATTTTAACAGCACTGTTTCACTTTGGAAATGGTTAATGGTTTCCAGTTACTGGAAGGTCACAGGAGCACATTCGGTGCCCCATGGTTGTGATTTCGTAGGCAAGACACGCTGGGTCCAGTGCCACCTCACCCAGCTGGCAGCCCAGGAAGCTACCTCCCCACAGTGAGAGCGGTTACTGGTGTGCACCTAAACTGCCCATGCAACCTGGCCACTCATGGCACTTGCAAGGTAGTAACTGCTTCAAGGGAAAAGTGTGACCCACACAGCTCCCATCTGCATTATTTATCCTCCTTAATGTAATTCCTATCTATGTGCTTACTACTCCAACAATTCCTGGTCAACAGACCTGCAGCAGACAAAGTCGCTGTCAATACTGGAATTTTACAGGCCAAGAAGATATTCTGATTTGATCTGAAACAAAAGCATTCCTATATTTTATCTTCTCTTTTCCCAATCCTGTAGAAATCCAGCAGCCCAATGCAAGCCTTTTGTACAGTATATCTTAATAAAGCAAATATGGATAACGCCCCCAAATTCAAGACATAATTATTGCATTACAAACATGGAAATTAATGGTAAATTCTAAAGCAGTTTCTGTTCTCTTTCACAGGAGGAATGGCTTTGTGATACATTTTTCTAAGGAAAGTTACAAGTAAAATCTCTCCCTCTACATCTCTCCTGCTCTTCAGTCACCCATGTCCTGATCCAGCATGATGGGTTTGCATCTAATTAGATCCCAGAGATATGTGGGATTTCTAGGAGTGATATGTAACATTGTGCAGGATCTAATTATAAATATTGAAGGGCTCAAGAAATTAAAGTACATTATCCCAGATATTTATATTATACATATATTGCAACAATTAAACATATTGTAACTCTGTACACCATTAAAAAAGTAAATTGCTTAGATTTGGGAAAACACTACATCTTCCTCTGCCCTGCACTAATCTTCATATTCAATTAAACAAGATTCCATTTAGGAACAAGGTGGAAGCAAATATCCCCTAGATGGAAATCTGTATTATGATGTACCTCACATCACAACATTATCACTTATAACATCACCTAGTGACACAGTAGATGTCAATGGTAATAAGTATCAATCACAGAGAGAATGAATGAGCAAACACACTCTGCAAAAGTTCTAATGTACAAAATGAAAAAGACATTATTTAAAAAAAAATGTTGAGGAGATATATCTTAGTGCTTCAGTCTGCTATTTCTAAAACTGCTTTTGAAGCAGAATGTTTTCAAGCACCTGCATCATTTACCTGCAGCATCTTCATAGCTGGGAGGGTGCCTTAATGCTGCTAATAGCAAACTGCCAAATTCAGGAACAAACAACCAGTTTAGAAACTGCTGTCCCCATCACTCACCATGGCTACCCAGAAGCTGCAAGGATGGAAAGATGGATAAACTTTTGCTATACTACAGTAATTGTCAAGACTGACCTCCTTCTGATTATTCACTGAATCTTTCAAACAGAAGATCTGTGTTTTGAAAGCTGTTAAAACGACTACATGGATGGTGGGAGAGGGAAGAAACCAAGGGCATCTTTTTGTTTTTGAAAGAAACAAGAAAAAAGCCCTAACCCCAAACGCCACTACAGTGTTTATTCTGATTTTAGGTTGGGTTTTTGCTTGTTTGTTTTTTTAAACTCCACTACAGTGTTTATTCTGATTTTAGGTTGGGTTTTTGCCTGTTTGTTTTTTTAAAGATTTTATTCCCAGATTGTCATTCTTCCCTCTGGAAGCCTAAGATAAGCCAATACTAAAAGGCAACAAATTCTTTTTAAAGCTACTTAACTCTTCTGCTATTGTTCTCTTGACTTAAAGTACTGAAGAATATAATTTAAGGAAGATCCATGAGAACTGAGCATAATCTGCTTTCCTGCATTTTGTGAAACAATTTACACACCATCTCATCAATGCAAAAATCAGTATCTCCAAAGACACAGTTTTCTATTGGCAGTAGCTTAGTGTTAAAAGGACTATGTACACACTGTTTAGGCCAATCTCCAAAATACAAAGTTCTGCTGTTCACAAGAAACTTTCAGCTACTGGCAATAAGATTCTTTGAAATACAAAACAAAACAACCAACCTCTCCCTCCAGACCAAGGCGCTATTCAAATTGTTGAGATGGAGACCAGAACTTTTCTTCTGCTCACTCTTATAAATTTATAAGCACCAGTTATAATGATGGCTTAAGTTGCAACTAAAATGATTACCTATTAAGGAGCTGAAAAAGTAAATGAAATTATGTGTCAAGAACTTTCCAATAGAGAATATGGACATTTTAAAGCCACCTGACAAGACCCTGGAAAACCTCCACCCAAAGTAACAAATCTGATGGCCCATGGTTAAAAATTAACCATGGAAAACAGAGAGCTGCTACAACAGCCAGGAAAACAGTGACTCATAAGAAGATTTAACCCTCCTAGCCTCATTATGAACAATTAAAAGCACTTGGCTTGTTTACTTTAATAAAACTAATCTGAAGAAAAGATGTCATTGCCTGCTATAAATTCATTAGAAGATGGCTAAACATAGAAAAAGAGGATAAAAAATGGCCTCAAAAAGTTTAGGTTAAAAGGTTTTTGACCAAAGGAAGGTAATACTTAATCAGTTTGTCAGTAAGACCATTCAAACTGGCAAACCCAAAAAAGTTTAAGAAGAAAATTGAAATTAATACATGGGATTATATATTGTGGTTCCCTATAAGGGTAAAGGAATGGGTTCAAGATTTCTTCTAGTCCTCTATGCTGTAACAGGTCCTATTTCCTAGGGAATGAAAATCAAGGACTGTTTTTAAAAGAAACAAATTCCTATTCCAAAACCAAGCAGAAGTACTATTTTGGAAGAAAAACTGTTGAAGACGTCTAATTTTTCTTTTAGATTTCATCTTTTTTTGTAAGGAGACTTAAGATGGAATAAACTCCTCAGATTCAATTAATTGAATTGAGTCCATTAATTTAAATTAATTGAACTTTTTTTGATATCTATATGTAAATATCTAAATATCTATCTAAATATATCTAAATCATGAAATTTAAATACCTGGTATCAGCATGTCCTACCTCTACCCCTCTTGGAAATAGTCTCCTCCTCTTCCTTTGAGATCCTGACCATTTACTGGTTTCCAAAGTAGAAAACCGACTTTTGGAGCAACTGCTTAGTACCTCCACAGGTATAAATACATTCTTCCCATTCTTAGATATCAATATATAGCTGAAACTACTCTAAAATGGCGAGGCGGGAAAGTGAGGCTCTGATGAGCAGGCTAAAGCAGACAGGGAATTCAAAAATCCATGCTTAACACAGGAAGACTACATTAAGCCTTACCAGAAAACCACAGTGAAGAGGAGAGAATAAAGGCAAGCCCAAATGTCAGGCCAAACAGGCCAATTCTGAAAAGATTTTGGAGGAAGTGAGTCACACGAGCTTTCCATTTTTCATCCCATTCCTAGGGACAGAGACAGGTTTCCCAGGAGGTTCAGTTTCTTTGCATGACTGCAAGGAAAAAACTTAGCATCTTTCTATACTTTTACACATGGCCATCATATTTTACAGCAATGTAAAAAGAGACAGCCCATAGGAATTTACAGTCCAAGATTGGTAAAAGCATCTTTTTACCTCCCTTGAAACTCAATTAGGAAGGCGCAGGTTGCTCTATAAATTAACCAGGAAGGTTATGATCTGTCTCCTGGGAAGTACCAATTCAAAACTCATTTCCAGTTGTGCATGTTTCACATACAAATTTAGGATTCCTGTCAAGCGCAATGAGCCATCTCTTCAAGAAATTCCTACCAAAATAAATTACTAAAATCAAGAAGCTGGATGTAATCATTCTCCCCTTTCTCCCCCTTCCCGTTCTCTTTTATGGCCTTGTGCAGACAACCTGCACCAAGATGCCAAGGATATGAGGCTCTGAACTGCATCTTAAGCACATGATGTATAGAGAAACATTTGTTGTTTATTGACAATTTTGAACGCTTTACTGTGCTGCTGTATAAATCACTTTTCTTACAAGAATTACATTAATTATATGACACGCTTTTCCCAAAACTGACATTTTTGCAGTGCTACAATCTTTGCAGAAGTTGACACTCTGGGGGAAGACAACTACTTCAGCTGTCCACAAGGTGGCATGGTTCCCTTTGCTGAAAGACAGCACTACTCAGTGTCATTGAGGAAATTTTTTTTTTTTTCTCCCCAAAATGTACTGGCCACTGTCATGAATAGGTTTAAATAGGTTTAAAATCTCCAAAATATCTCTAGCAAGTTTCGTTTTAACAAATTCTTCCAATAGAAAGTTTAATGAGTTTAAAAAAGCTTCATTCTCTTATGCTAAAAAAAGAGTATCTGTGCTTGCTGTCATGCAAAAGCAAGTTTCCATCAAATATAGTTAAGGCATGTCATGTGGCAGAGGAGAGCCTAAGGGGCTAAAAAACCCGGTTTTCCAAGTCTCAGGTCATCAGTTTCAAATCCTATCAGAATTCTTTCAGTCTTGCAATATTTTGGGTAAAATAGGCTAGCAAGGAATCCACCTACCAGAGCCCCTTCCCATCCATGTGAGAATTAAAGATCCCAGAGCATTTTCCACATGTGGAGATTTTCCCTGCTGTTTCCAGACCACTTCCCATCCCTGTAGCAGCTGCTTGTCCTGTCCTCAGGGCAGAGGCAAATGCACTGAACAGCTCTGCCCACCACCTCTCCTGCTGCAAAGCAACATCAGCGTTGCTGAGCTTCACCCGGAGGACCACACCTGCCAAAAAAAGTGTCTTTTCTCCTCTATTTCTTGTCTTGCTCCTCTCAGTCACTTCTGTGAATGTTTCAGTGCTCAGTTTTGATTACCCGTTTAAGCGTCATCAGCACGGTTTTGTCTAAACAGGAGAAACAAAACCAGCTGTGATAGAAGAGGACAAGCTTTTGGCATTGACCCATTTCACAAACACTGGATGGGTAAATTGCATAAATTGCATAGTTGCATAAATTTTGACGTTTAAACAGCAAGCCAGAGAGAAGGGAGGTGATGACACAAGTTATTTGTCCACACAAATACTGCCACAGTTCTCCATGAAGGAAGAGTTCCTAATTCTACCCAGCGCAAATCACCTGGTAAAGAGTCAGACATACCAAAATACAGTCTCCCTACAATGCTTTCCATACTGTAAGGCTTACCATGAAAGGAACAGCTTTCTGGTTCTGACGACTGGTACCTAATACTCATCACTCCTCCAACTCCATTTACTGTGCTCAGAATTTAGTGCTTGTCATTGTAACGAGCACAGCTGAAACCCTTGCTTTTTAACTGCCAGCCTGCCAAGCAAAACACATTTATTCACATCTGATTTAAACATCACAAGCCAAATAATCAAGATGACAAAGAAGTTTAAGTACCCTGATCAGTCTGTTTTCTCTCCTAAAATATATCATTAATGCTGTTATAATTATTAACTCTGTTACATACTGTCTCCCTGCATATAAGTAGCTTCTGATCCTGTCAGTCACTGCAGGTGTACAGCACAGCCAAAACACTTAAACTACTTGGATTTACAATTATGTAGATTCACATACATCCCTAAAAATGGATGCAAGCACAAGGCAAAACTATTAAGAAGACAAATCTGGGGATACATATACAAGCATTCAAAACCTTCTGCTGCTTCTTTCTCCTCAAAAAACTTAGATTACAACAGTAAAGGCTCTGATTTAATTATGGTGCTTGTTCACATAATGGTCTAATT